>NC_139221.1:267754470-268954470 GCF_055691185.1 Crinia signifera
AAGGATAAAAACTCCCTGCTGGCCAAGCTGCACTATTACACAAGGAGTGAGGGATCAGCCACATATTTTTTTACAGGTATTGCGCTTCACCCCCACCCACCCTACCTATCTAATAGTTTAACATTTATCTACCCACCCACTCATTTATCTATCTACTGATTCACTATCTACCTAACCACGCACCCACCCATTTATCTACCTATCTACAGTTAATACACTCAGTAAAAAAAAAAAGTGGGTCCCAAAGGATAACAACTCCCTGCTGGCCAAGCTGCACTATTACACAAGGAGTGAGGGATCACCCACGTATTTTTTTACAGGTATTGCACTTCACCCACCCACCTATCTAATAATTTACCATTTATCTACCCTCCCACCCACTTATCTGTCTATCTAATGATTCACTATCTATCCACCTACCCAACCACACACCTACCCATTTATATACCAAACCATCTATCTATCTATCTTTCTATCTATCTACAGTTAATGTGCTCAGTGAAAAAAATATGTGGGTCCCAAAGGATAACAACTCCCTGCTGGCCAAGCTGCACTATTACACAAGGAGTGAGGGATCACCCACATATTTTTTATAGGTATTGCACTTCACCCACCCACCTATCTAATAATTTACCATTTATCTACCCTCCCACCCACTTATCTGTCTATCTAATGATTCACTATCTATCCACCTACCCAACCACACACCTACCCATTTATATACCTAACCATCTATCTATCTTTCTATCTATTTACAGTTAATGCGCTCAGTGAAAAAAATATGTGGGTCCCAAAGGATAACAACTCCCTGCTGGCCAAGCTGCACTATTACACAAGGAGTGAGGGATCACCCACATATTTTTTTACAGGTATTGCGCTTCACCCCCACCCACCCTACCTATCTAATAGTTTAACATTTATCTACCCACCCACTCATTTATCTATCTAATGATTCACTATCTACCTACCACGCACCCACCCCTTTATCTACCTATCTACAGTTAATACACTCAGTAAAAAAAAAAAGTGGGTCCCAAAGGATAACAACTCCCTGCTGGCCAAGCTGCACTATAACACAAGGAGTGAGGGATCACCCACATATTTTTTTTACAGGTATTGCACTTCACCCACCCACCT
This sequence comes from Crinia signifera, assembly GCF_055691185.1. Classification (NCBI taxonomy): domain Eukaryota; kingdom Metazoa; phylum Chordata; class Amphibia; order Anura; family Myobatrachidae; genus Crinia; species Crinia signifera. Next base: position 267,755,608 of record NC_139221.1, read on the forward strand.
ATCTAATAATTTACCATTTATCTACCCTCCCACCCACTTATCTGTCTATCTAATAAGTCACTATCTATCCACCTACCCAACCACACACCTACCCATTTATATACCTAACACATCTATCTATCTATCTACAGTTAATGTGCTCAGTGAAAAAAATATGTGGGTCCCAAAGGATAACAACTCCCTGCTGGCCAAGCTGCACTATTACACAAGGAGTGAAGGGTCACCCACATATTTTTTTACAGGTATTTCACTTCACCCACCTGCCTATCTATCTAATAATTTACAATTTATCTACCCTCCCACCCACTTATCTGTCTATTTAATGAGTCACTATCTATCCACCTACCCAACCACACACCTACCCATTTATATACCTAACCATCTATCTATCTTTCTATCTATCTACAGTTAATGCGCTCAGTGAAAAAATATGTGGGTCTCAAAGGATAACAACTCCCTGCTGGCCAAGCTGCACTATTACACAAGGAGTGAGGGATCACCCACATATTTTTTTTACAGGTATTGCGCTTCACCCCCTACCTATCTAATAGTTTAACATTTATCTACCCACCCACTCATTTATCTATCTAATGATTCACTATCTACCTACCCACGCACCCACCCACCCACCCATTTATCTACTTATCTATCTACAGTTAATACACTCAGTGAAAAAAAAATGTGGGTCCCAAAGGATAACAACTCCCTGCTGGCCAAGCTGCACTATTACACAAGGAGTGAGGGATTACCCGCATGTTTTTTTACAGGTATTGCGCTCCCCCCCACCCACCTATCTAATAGTTTAACATTTATCTACCCACCCATTTATCTATCTATCTAATCTATCTAATGATTTACAAAATACCTACCTACCCACCTACGGACCTCACCCTTCCTGTTGGTCAAGCTGCTCTATTATACAAGGAGTGAGGGATCACCCACATATTTTTTGTGGGAGGTAGGGCACTGACTGAAATAAAAAGTGTGTTACTGAGTTCCCTTCCTTCACCTCCATGTCCGCCAAGCTGCCCTAGTGGACAGTGAAGGGGGAAGGTATGTTTATTTTTTACTCTTTTGATTTCTCTCTAGCTATCTCTATTTATTTAACTGTACACTTAGTTATCACAATATACAATAATAGAAGAGTCCCTAACGAGAACTCGTATTTGTGAATTTCAAATGTATACCAAAACATATTATCAGTAATTAATTTTCATTAATTACCTGACTTCATTTTTGTTCGTTGACTTGAGGACAATTCTGCAGTCCAGGTCACCTCGCAGTAGTCGGCTGTTATGACCTCATCATCTGTTTTATATAGAATTCTCACTTAAAAAATGAAAAGAGGCATGATAATATGTTCGCAGTATACAATGACCCTTAAGCCCTTTACACACTGGGAGTATAGGGGCCCCATCTATATAGTTAACTATATTAGTGGTTCCCCTATTCACACTGAACGAAATCGGTTACCGAAATCATCAGTGATGTCCCAGTGACCTGCTGAACATGCGGGTCATAGGCTATATGGCCAGAGTTGACCTGGATGTTCAAGTGAAGGCAGAGGTCGTTAAGGATGCGCGGGAGTGCACATCATTACTGATATTGAGTATACAAACAAGAGATTTTTTTTTTCAAAGAAAAGAGTTTGCTCAAAAATGCTCTTCTGAGTGATATCTTTTCTTTTTTCGTGTAGCGTGTATGGGGCTTTAGAAAAATGAGAGGGAGGGATCACCCACCTCTTTGTACATGCCTCTACTTTACAAATCAATGCAGCTATGATTTGTCTATTTAATGGATCATTTAGCATCTATCTACCTATCCACCCATCTATCTGCCTATCCAATAATTGACTAACACTGGGGCAGATGTATTAAACCTTAACAAGAGATAAATGCAAGGGTGATAAAGAGAGATAAACGTCCAGCCAATCAGCTCCTTACTGACTTTTTTCAAACACAGCCTGTAATATGACAGTTAGCAGGTGATTGGCTGGATGTTTATCTCTCTTTATCATCTTTGCATTTATCTCTTGACTTAATACATCTGCCACTATGTACCTATCCAACCATCTATCTATCTAATGAATTATCATCCATCTACCTACACAGCCATTCATCTATATGTCTATCTAATGATATACTATCTATCGGCCTGCCCACCTATTTATCTTTATCTCTATTTAATTAATTACAGGTATTGCGCTCAGTGAAAACAATATGTGGGTCCCAAAGGATAGATAACAACTCCCTGCTGGCCAAGCTGCACTATTACACAAGGAGTGAGGGATCACCTACATATTTTTTTTAAAGGTATTGCGCTTCACCCCCCACCTATCTAATAGCTTAACAGTGATCTACCCACCCACTCATTTACCTATCTAATGATTCACTATCTACCTACCCATGCAGCCACCCATTTATGTACCTATCTATCTAGCTAGAGTTAATGAACTTAGTGAAAAAAAAATATGTGGGTCCCAAAGGATAACAACTCCCTGCTGGCCAAGCTGCACTATTACACAAGGAGTGAGGGATCACCCACATATTTTTTTTAAAGGTATTGCGCTTCACCCACACACCCACCCACCTATCTATCTATCTAATAACTTACCATTTATCTACCCTCCCACCCACTTATCTGTCTATATAATGATTCAATATCTATCCACCTACCCAATCACACACCTACCCATTTATATACCAAACCATCTATCTATCTTTCTATCTATCTACAGTTAATGTGCTCAGTGAAAAAAATATGTGGGTCCCAAAGGATAACAACTCCCTGCTGGCCAAGCTGCACTATTACACAAGGAGTGAGGGATCACCCACATATTTTTTTATAGGTATTGCACTTCACCCACCCACCTATCTAATAATTTACCATTTATCTACCCTCCCACCCACTTATATGTCTATCTAATGATTCACTATCTATCCACCTACCCAACCACACACCTACCCATTTATATACCTAACCATCTACCTATCTTTCTATCTATTTACAGTTAATGCGCTCAGTGAAAAAAATATGTGGGTCCCAAAGGATTACAACTCCCTGCTGGCCAAGCTGCACTATTACACAAGGAGTGAGGGATCACCCACATATTTTTTTACAGGTATTGCGCTTCACCCCCACCCACCCTACCTATCTAATAGTTTAACATGTATCTACCCACCCACTCATTTATCTATCTAATGATTCACTATCTACCTAACCACGCTCCCACCCCTTTATCTACCTATCTACAGTTAATACACTCAGTAAAAAAAAAAAGTGGGTCCCAAAGGATAACAACTCCCTGCTGGCCAAGCTGCACTATAACACAAGGAGTGAGGGATCACCCACATATTTTTTTTACAGGTATTGCACTTCACCCACCCACCTATCTAATAATTTACCATTTATCTACCCCCCCCACCCACTTATCTGTCTATCTAATAAGTCACTATCTATCCACCTACCCAACCACACACCTACCCATTTATATACCTAACCATCTATCTATCTATCTATCTACAGTTAATGTGCTCAGTGAAAAAAATATGTGGGTCCCAAAGGATAACAACTCCCTGCTGGCCAAGCTGCACTATTACACAAGGAGTGAAGGGTCACCCACATATTTTTTTACAGGTATTTCACTTCACCCACCTGCCTATCTATCTAATAATTTACAATTTATCTACCTCCCACCCACTTATCTGTCTATTTAATGAGTCACTATCTATCCACCTACCCAACCACACACCTACCCATTTATATACCTAACCATCTATCTATCTTTCTATCTATCTACAGTTAATGCGCTCAGTGAAAAAATATGTGGGTCTCAAAGGATAACAACTCCCTGCTGGCCAAGCTGCACTATTACACAAGGAGTGAGGGATCACCCACATATTTTTTTACAGGTATTGCGCTTCACCCCCACCCACCCTACCTATCTAATAGTTTAACATGTATCTACCCACCCACTCATTTATCTATCTAATGATTCACTATCTATCTAACCACGCTCCCACCCCTTTATCTACCTATCTACAGTTAATACACTCAGTAAAAAAAAAAAGTGGGTCCCAAAGGATAACAACTCCCTGCTGGCCAAGCTGCACTATAACACAAGGAGTGAGGGATCACCCACATATTTTTTTTACAGGTATTGCACTTCACCCACCCACCTATCTAATAATTTACCATTTATCTACCCTCCCACCCACTTATCTGTCTATCTAATAAGTCACTATCTATCCACCTACCCAACCACACACCTACCCATTTATATACCTAACCATCTATCTATCTATCTATCTACAGTTAATGTGCTCAGTGAAAAAAATATGTGGGTCCCAAAGGATAACAACTCCCTGCTGGCCAAGCTGCACTATTACACAAGGAGTGAAGGGTCACCCACATATTTTTTTACAGGTATTTCACTTCACCCACCTGCCTATCTATCTAATAATTTACAATTTATCTACCCTCCCACCCACTTATCTGTCTATTTAATGAGTCACTATCTATCCACCTACCCAACCACACACCTACCCATTTATATACCTAACCATCTATCTATCTTTCTATCTATCTACAGTTAATGCGCTCAGTGAAAAAATATGTGGGTCTCAAAGGATAACAACTCCCTGCTGGCCAAGCTGCACTATTACACAAGGAGTGAGGGATCACCCACATATTTTTTTTACAGGTATTGCGCTTCACCCCCTACCTATCTAATAGTTTAACATTTATCTACCCACCCACTCATTTATCTATCTAATGATTCACTATCTACCTACCCACGCACCCACCCACCCACCCATTTATCTACTTATCTATCTACAGTTAATACACTCAGTGAAAAAAAAATGTGGGTCCCAAAGGATAACAACTCCCTGCTGGCCAAGCTGCACTATTACACAAGGAGTGAGGGATTACCCGCATGTTTTTTTACAGGTATTGCGCTCCCCCCCACCCACCTATCTAATAGTTTAACATTTATCTACCCACCCATTTATCTATCTATCTAATCTATCTAATGATTTACAAAATACCTACCTACCCACCTACGGACCTCACCCTTCCTGTTGGTCAAGCTGCTCTATTATACAAGGAGTGAGGGATCACCCACATATTTTTTGTGGGAGGTAGGGCACTGACTGAAATAAAAAGTGTGTTACTGAGTTCCCTTCCTTCACCTCCATGTCCGCCAAGCTGCCCTAGTGGACAGTGAAGGGGGAAGGTATGTTTATTTTTTACTCTTTTGATTTCTCTCTAGCTATCTCTATTTATTTAACTGTACACTTAGTTATCACAATATACAATAATAGAAGAGTCCCTAACGAGAACTCGTATTTGTGAATTTCAAATGTATACCAAAACATATTATCAGTAATTAATTTTCATTAATTACCTGACTTCATTTTTGTTCGTTGACTTGAGGACAATTCTGCAGTCCAGGTCACCTCGCAGTAGTCGGCTGTTATGACCTCATCATCTGTTTTATATAGAATTCTCACTTAAAAAATGAAAAGAGGCATGATAATATGTTCGCAGTATACAATGACCCTTAAGCCCTTTACACACTGGGAGTATAGGGGCCCCATCTATATAGTTAACTATATTAGTGGTTCCCCTATTCACACTGAACGAAATCGTTTACCGAAATCATCAGTGATGTCCCAGTGACCTGTTGAACATGCGGGTCATAGGCTATATGGCCAGAGTTGACCTGGATGTTCAAGTGAAGGCAGAGGTCGTTAAGGATGCGCGGGAGTGCACATCATTACTGATATTGAGTATACAAACAAGAGATTTTTTTTTTCAAAGAAAAGAGTTTGCTCAAAAATGCTCTTCTGAGTGATATCTTTTCTTTTTTCGTGTAGCGTGTATGGGGCTTTAGAAAAATGAGAGGGAGGGATCACCCACCTCTTTGTACATGCCTCTACTTTACAAATCAATGCAGCTATGATTTGTCTATTTAATGGATCATTTAGCATCTATCTACCTATCCACCCATCTATCTGCCTATCCAATAGTTGACTAACACTGGGGCAGATGTATTAAACCTTAACAAGAGATAAATGCAAGGGTGATAAAGAGAGATAAACGTCCAGCCAATCAGCTCCTTACTGACTTTTTTCAAACACAGCCTGTAATATGACAGTTAGCAGGTGATTGGCTGGATGTTTATCTCTCTTTATCATCTTTGCATTTATCTCTTGACTTAATACATCTGCCACTATGTACCTATCCAACCATCTATCTATCTAATGAATTATCATCCATCTACCTACACAGCCATTCATCTATATGTCTATCTAATGATATACTATCTATCGGCCTGCCCACCTATTTATCTTTATCTCTATTTAATTAATTACAGGTATTGCGCTCAGTGAAAACAATATGTGGGTCCCAAAGGATAGATAACAACTCCCTGCTGGCCAAGCTGCACTATTACACAAGGAGTGAGGGATCACCTACATATTTTTTTTAAAGGTATTGCGCTTCACCCCCCACCTATCTAATAGCTTAACAGTGATCTACCCACCCACTCATTTACCTATCTAATGATTCACTATCTACCTACCCATGCAGCCACCCATTTATGTACCTATCTATCTAGCTAGAGTTAATGAACTTAGTGAAAAAAAAATATGTGGGTCCCAAAGGATAACAACTCCCTGCTGGCCAAGCTGCACTATTACACAAGGAGTGAGGGATCACCCACATATTTTTTTTAAAGGTATTGCGCTTCACCCACACACCCACCCACCTATCTATCTATCTAATAACTTACCATTTATCTACCCTCCCACCCACTTATCTGTCTATATAATGATTCAATATCTATCCACCTACCCAATCACACACCTACCCATTTATATACCAAACCATCTATCTATCTTTATATCTATCTACAGTTAATGTGCTCAGTGAAAAAAATATGTGGGTCCCAAAGGATAACAACTCCCTGCTGGCCAAGCTGCACTATTACACAAGGAGTGAGGGATCACCCACATATTTTTTTATAGGTATTGCACTTCACCCACCCACCTATCTAATAATTTACCATTTATCTACCCTCCCACCCACTTATATGTCTATCTAATGATTCACTATCTATCCACCTACCCAACCACACACCTACCCATTTATATACCTAACCATCTACCTATCTTTCTATCTATTTACAGTTAATGCGCTCAGTGAAAAAAATATGTGGGTCCCAAAGGATTACAACTCCCTGCTGGCCAAGCTGCACTATTACACAAGGAGTGAGGGATCACCCACATATTTTTTTACAGGTATTGCGCTTCACCCCCACCCACCCTACCTATCTAATAGTTTAACATGTATCTACCCACCCACTCATTTATCTATCTAATGATTCACTATCTACCTAACCACGCTCCCACCCCTTTATCTACCTATCTACAGTTAATACACTCAGTAAAAAAAAAAAGTGGGTCCCAAAGGATAACAACTCCCTGCTGGCCAAGCTGCACTATAACACAAGGAGTGAGGGATCACCCACATATTTTTTTTACAGGTATTGCACTTCACCCACCCACCTATCTAATAATTTACCATTTATCTACCCTCCCACCCACTTATCTGTCTATCTAATAAGTCACTATCTATCCACCTACCCAACCACACACCTACCCATTTATATACCTAACCATCTATCTATCTATCTATCTACAGTTAATGTGCTCAGTGAAAAAAATATGTGGGTCCCAAAGGATAACAACTCCCTGCTGGCCAAGCTGCACTATTACACAAGGAGTGAAGGGTCACCCACATATTTTTTTACAGGTATTTCACTTCACCCACCTGCCTATCTATCTAATAATTTACAATTTATCTACCCTCCCACCCACTTATCTGTCTATTTAATGAGTCACTATCTATCCACCTACCCAACCACACACCTACCCATTTATATACCTAACCATCTATCTATCTTTCTATCTATCTACAGTTAATGCGCTCAGTGAAAAAATATGTGGGTCTCAAAGGATAACAACTCCCTGCTGGCCAAGCTGCACTATTACACAAGGAGTGAGGGATCACCCACATATTTTTTTTACAGGTATTGCGCTTCACCCCCTACCTATCTAATAGTTTAACATTTATCTACCCACCCACTCATTTATCTATCTAATGATTCACTATCTACCTACCCACGCACCCACCCACCCACCCATTTATCTACTTATCTATCTACAGTTAATACACTCAGTGAAAAAAAAATGTGGGTCCCAAAGGATAACAACTCCCTGCTGGCCAAGCTGCACTATTACACAAGGAGTGAGGGATTACCCGCATGTTTTTTTACAGGTATTGCGCTCCCCCCCACCCACCTATCTAATAGTTTAACATTTATCTACCCACCCATTTATCTATCTATCTAATCTATCTAATGATTTACAAAATACCTACCTACCCACCTACGGACCTCACCCTTCCTGTTGGTCAAGCTGCTCTATTATACAAGGAGTGAGGGATCACCCACATATTTTTTTGTGGGAGGTAGGGCACTGACTGAAATAAAAAGTGTGTTACTGAGTTCCCTTCCTTCACCTCCATGTCCGCCAAGCTGCCCTAGTGGACAGTGAAGGGGGAAGGTATGTTTATTTTTTACTCTTTTGATTTCTCTCTAGCTATCTCTATTTATTTAACTGTACACTTAGTTATCACAATATACAATAATAGAAGAGTCCCTAACGAGAACTCGTATTTGTGAATTTCAAATGTATACCAAAACATATTATCAGTAATTAATTTTCATTAATTACCTGACTTCATTTTTGTTCGTTGACTTGAGGACAATTCTGCAGTCCAGGTCACCTCGCAGTAGTCGGCTGTTATGACCTCATCATCTGTTTTATATAGAATTCTCACTTAAAAAAATGAAAAGAGGCATGATAATATGTTCGCAGTATACAATGACCCTTAAGCCCTTTACACACTGGGAGTATAGGGGCCCCATATATATAGTTAACTATATTAGTGGTTCCCCTATTCACACTGAACGAAATCGGTTACCGAAATCATCAGTGATGTCCCAGTGACCTGCTGAACATGCGGGTCATAGGCTATATGGCCAGAGTTGACCTGGATGTTCAAGTGAAGGCAGAGGTCGTTAAGGATGCGCGGGAGTGCACATCATTACTGATATTGAGTATACAAACAAGAGATTTTTTTTTTCAAAGAAAAGAGTTTGCTCAAAAATGCTCTTCTGAGTGATATCTTTTCTTTTTTTCGTGTAGCGTGTATGGGGCTTTAGAAAAATGAGAGGGAGGGATCACCCACCTCTTTGTACATGCCTCTACTTTACAAATCAATGCAGCTATGATTTGTTTATTTAATGGATCATTTAGCATCTATCTACCTATCCACCCATCTATCTGCCTATCCAATAATTGACTAACACTGGGGCAGATGTATTAAACCTTAACAAGAGATAAATGCAAGGGTGATAAAGAGAGATAAACGTCCAGCCAATCAGCTCCTTACTGACTTTTTTCAAACACAGCCTGTAATATGACAGTTAGCAGGTGATTGGCTGGATGTTTATCTCTCTTTATCATCTTTGCATTTATCTCTTGACTTAATACATCTGCCACTATGTACCTATCCAACCATCTATCTATCTAATGAATTATCATCCATCTACCTACACAGCCATTCATCTATATGTCTATCTAATGATATACTATCTATCGGCCTGCCCACCTATTTATCTTTATCTCTATTTAATTAATTACAGGTATTGCGCTCAGTGAAAACAATATGTGGGTCCCAAAGGATAGATAACAACTCCCTGCTGGCCAAGCTGCACTATTACACAAGGAGTGAGGGATCACCCACATATTTTTTTAAAGGTATTGCGCTTCACCCCCACCTATCTAATAGCTTAACAGTGATCTACCCACCCACTCATTTACCTATCTAATGATTCACTATCTACCTACCCATGCAGCCACCCATTTATGTACCTATCTATCTAGCTAGAGTTAATGAACTTAGTGAAAAAAAATATGTGGGTCCCAAAGGATAACAACTCCCTGCTGGCCAAGCTGCACTATTACACAAGGAGTGAGGGATCACCCACATATTTTTTTTAAAGGTATTGCGCTTCACCCACACACCCACCCACCTATCTATCTATCTAATAACTTACCATTTATCTACCATCCCACCCACTTATCTGTCTATCTAATGATTTAATATCTATCCACCTACCCAATCACACACCTACCCATTTATATACCAAACCATCTATCTATCTTTCTATCTATCTACAGTTAATGTGCTCAGTGAAAAAAATATATGGGTCCCAAAGGATAACAACTCCCTGCTGGCCAAGCTGCACTATTACACAAGGAGTGAGGGATCACCCACATATTTTTTTATAGGTATTGCACTTCACCCACCCACCTATCTAATAATTTACCATTTATCTACCCTCCCACCCACTTATCTGTCTATCTAATGATTCACTATCTATCCACCTACCCAACCACACACCTACCCATTTATATACCTAACCATCTACCTATCTTTCTATCTATTTACAGTTAATGCGCTCAGTGAAAAAAATATGTGGGTCCCAAAGGATTACAACTCCCTGCTGGCCAAGCTGCACTATTACACAAGGAGTGAGGGATCACCCACATATTTTTTTACAGGTATTGCGCTTCACCCCCACCCACCCTACCTATCTAATAGTTTAACATTTATCTACCCACCCACTCATTTATCTATCTACTGATTCACTATCTACCTAACCACGCACCCACCCATTTATCTACCTATCTACAGTTAATACACTCAGTAAAAAAAAAAGTGGGTACCAAAGGATAACAACTCCCTGCTGGCCAAGCTGCACTATTACACAAGGAGTGAGGGATCACCCACGTATTTTTTTACAGGTATTGCACTTCACCCACCCACCTATCTAATAATTTACCATTTATCTACCCTCCCACCCACTTATCTGTCTATCTAATGATTCACTATCTATCCACCTACCCAACCACACACCTACCCATTTATATATTAAACCATCTATCTATCTATCTTTCTATCTATCTACAGTTAATGTGCTCAGTGAAAAAAATATGTGGGTCCCAAAGGATAACAACTCCCTGCTGGCCAAGCTGCACTATTACACAAGGAGTGAGGGATCACCCACATATTTTTTTAAAGGTATTGCGCTTCACCCCCACCTATCTAATAGCTTAACAGTGATCTACCCACCCACTCATTTACCTATCTAATGATTCACTATCTACCTACCCATGCAGCCACCCATTTATGTACCTATCTATCTAGCTAGAGTTAATGAACTTAGTGAAAAAAAATATGTGGGTCCCAAAGGATAACAACTCCCTGCTGGCCAAGCTGCACTATTACACAAGGAGTGAGGGATCACCCACATATTTTTTTTAAAGGTATTGCGCTTCACCCACACACCCACCCACCTATCTATCTATCTAATAACTTACCATTTATCTACCATCCCACCCACTTATCTGTCTATCTAATGATTTAATATCTATCCACCTACCCAATCACACACCTACCCATTTATATACCAAACCATCTATCTATCTTTCTATCTATCTACAGTTAATGTGCTCAGTGAAAAAAATATATGGGTCCCAAAGGATAACAACTCCCTGCTGGCCAAGCTGCACTATTACACAAGGAGTGAGGGATCACCCACATATTTTTTTATAGGTATTGCACTTCACCCACCCACCTATCTAATAATTTACCATTTATCTACCCTCCCACCCACTTATCTGTCTATCTAATGATTCACTATCTATCCACCTACCCAACCACACACCTACCCATTTATATACCTAACCATCTACCTATCTTTCTATCTATTTACAGTTAATGCGCTCAGTGAAAAAAATATGTGGGTCCCAAAGGATTACAACTCCCTGCTGGCCAAGCTGCACTATTACACAAGGAGTGAGGGATCACCCACATATTTTTTTACAGGTATTGCGCTTCACCCCCACCCACCCTACCTATCTAATAGTTTAACATTTATCTACCCACCCACTCATTTATCTATCTACTGATTCACTATCTACCTAACCACGCACCCACCCATTTATCTACCTATCTACAGTTAATACACTCAGTAAAAAAAAAAGTGGGTACCAAAGGATAACAACTCCCTGCTGGCCAAGCTGCACTATTACACAAGGAGTGAGGGATCACCCACGTATTTTTTTACAGGTATTGCACTTCACCCACCCACCTATCTAATAATTTACCATTTATCTACCCTCCCACCCACTTATCTGTCTATCTAATGATTCACTATCTATCCACCTACCCAACCACACACCTACCCATTTATATATTAAACCATCTATCTATCTATCTTTCTATCTATCTACAGTTAATGTGCTCAGTGAAAAAAATATGTGGGTCCCAAAGGATAACAACTCCCTGCTGGCCAAGCTGCACTATTACACAAGGAGTGAGGGATCACCTACATATTTTTTATAGGTATTGCACTTTACCCACCCACCTATCTAATAATTTACCATGTATCTACCCTCCCACCCACTTATCTGTCTATCTAATGATTCACTATCTATCCACCTACCCAACCACACACCTACCCATTTATATACCTAACCATCTATCTTTCTATCTATTAACAGTTAATGCGCTCAGTGAAAAAAATATGTGGGTCCCAAAGGATAACAACTCCCTGCTGGCCAAGCTGCACTATTACACAAGGAGTGAGGGATCACCCACATATTTTTTTTTACAGGTATTGCGCTTCACCCGCACCCACCCTACCTATCTAATAGTTTAACATTTATCTATACACTAATTTATCTATCTAATGATTCACTATCTACCTACCCACGCACCCACCCACCCATTTATCTACCTATCTACAGTTAATACACTCCGTAAAAAAAAATGTGTGTCCCAAAGGATAAAAACTCCCTGCTGGCCAAGCTGCACTATTACACAAGGAGTGAGGGATCACCCACATATTTTTTTTACAGGTATTGCACTTCACCCACCCACCTATCTAATAATTTACCATTTATCTACCCTCCCACCCACTTATCTGTCTATCTAATAAGTCACTATCTATCCACCTACCCAACCACACACCTACCCATTTATATACCTAACCATCTATCTATCTATCTACAGTTAATGTGCTCAGTGAAAAAAATATGTGGGTCCCAAAGGATAACAACTCCCTGCTGGCCAAGCTGCACTATTACACAAGGAGTGAAGGGTCACCCACATATTTTTTTACAGGTATTTCACTTCACCCACCTGCCTATCTATCTAATAATTTACAATTTATCTACCCTCCCACCCACTTATCTGTCTATTAAATGAGTCACTATCTATCCACCTACCCAACCACACACCTACCCATTTATATACCTAACCATCTATCTATCTTTCTATCTATCTACAGTTAATGCGCTCAGTGAAAAAATATGTGGGTCTCAAAGGATAACAACTCCCTGCTGGCCAAGCTGCACTATTACACAAGGAGTGAGGGATCACCCACATATTTTTTTTACAGGTATTGTGCTTCACCCCCTACCTATCTAATAGTTTAACATTTATCTACCCACCCACTCATTTATCTATCTAATGATTCACTATCTACCTCCCCACGCACCCACCCACCCACCCATTTATCTACTTATCTATCTACAGTTAATACACTCAGTGAAAAAAAAATGTGGGTCCCAAAGGATAACAACTCCCTGCTGGCCAAGCTGCACTATTACACAAGGAGTGAGGGATTACCCGCATGTTTTTTTACAGGTATTGCGCTCCCCCCCACCCACCTATCTAATAGTTTAACATTTATCTACCCACCCATTTATCTATCTATCTAATCTATCTAATGATTTACAAAATACCTACCTACCCACCTACGGACCTCACCCTTCCTGTTGGTCAAGCTGCTCTATTATACAAGGAGTGAGGGATCACCCACATATTTTTTGTGGGAGGTAGGGCACTGACTGAAATAAAAAGTGTGTTACTGAGTTCCCTTCCTTCACCTCCATGTCCGCCAAGCTGCCCTAGTGGACAGTGAAGGGGGAAGGTATGTTTATTTTTTACTCTTTTGATTTCTCTCTAGCTATCTCTATTTATTTAACTGTACACTTAGTTATCACAATATACAATAATAGAAGAGTCCCTAACGAGAACTCGTATTTGTGAATTTTCAAATGTATACCAAAACATATTATCAGTAATTAATTTTCATTAATTACCTGACTTCATTTTTGTTCGTTGACTTGAGGACAATTCTGCAGTCCAGGTCACCTCGCAGTAGTCGGCTGTTATGACCTCATCATCTGTTTTATATAGAATTCTCACTTAAAAAATGAAAAGAGGCATGATAATATGTTCGCAGTATACAATGACCCTTAAGCCCTTTACACACTGGGAGTATAGGGGCCCCATCTATATAGTTAACTATATTAGTGGTTCCCCTATTCACACTGAACGAAATCGTTTACCGAAATCATCAGTGATGTCCCAGTGACCTGCTGAACATGCGGGTCATAGGCTATATGGCCAGAGTTGACCTGGATGTTCAAGTGAAGGCAGAGGTCGTTAAGGATGCGCGGGAGTGCACATCATTACTGATATTGAGTATACAAACAAGAGATTTTTTTTTTCAAAGAAAAGAGTTTGCTCAAAAATGCTCTTCTGAGTGATATCTTTTCTTTTTTCGTGTAGCGTGTATGGGGCTTTAGAAAAATGAGAGGGAGGGATCACCCACCTCTTTGTACATGCCTCTACTTTACAAATCAATGCAGCTATGATTTGTCTATTTAATGGATCATTTAGCATCTATCTACCTATCCACCCATCTATCTGCCTATCCAATAGTTGACTAACACTGGGGCAGATGTATTAAACCTTAACAAGAGATAAATGCAAGGGTGATAAAGAGAGATAAACGTCCAGCCAATCAGCTCCTTACTGACTTTTTTCAAACACAGCCTGTAATATGACAGTTAGCAGGTGATTGGCTGGATGTTTATCTCTCTTTATCATCTTTGCATTTATCTCTTGACTTAATACATCTGCCACTATGTACCTATCCAACCATCTATCTATCTAATGAATTATCATCCATCTACCTACACAGCCATTCATCTATATGTCTATCTAATGATATACTATCTATCGGCCTGCCCACCTATTTATCTTTATCTCTATTTAATTAATTACAGGTATTGCGCTCAGTGAAAACAATATGTGGGTCCCAAAGGATAGATAACAACTCCCTGCTGGCCAAGCTGCACTATTACACAAGGAGTGAGGGATCACCTACATATTTTTTTTAAAGGTATTGCGCTTCACCCCCCACCTATCTAATAGCTTAACAGTGATCTACCCACCCACTCATTTACCTATCTAATGATTCACTATCTACCTACCCATGCAGCCACCCATTTATGTACCTATCTATCTAGCGTTAATGAACTTAGTGAAAAAAAAATATGTGGGTCCCAAAGGATAACAACTCCCTGCTGGCCAAGCTGCACTATTACACAAGGAGTGAGGGATCACCCACATATTTTTTTTAAAGGTATTGCGCTTCACCCACACACCCACCCACCTATCTATCTATCTAATAACTTACCATTTATCTACCCTCCCACCCACTTATCTGTCTATATAATGATTCAATATCTATCCACCTACCCAATCACACACCTACCCATTTATATACCAAACAATCTATCTATCTTTATATCTATCTACAGTTAATGTGCTCAGTGAAAAAAATATGTGGGTCCCAAAGGATAACAACTCCCTGCTGGCCAAGCTGCACTATTACACAAGGAGTGAGGGATCACCCACATATTTTTTTATAGGTATTGCACTTCACCCACCCACCTATCTAATAATTTACCATTTATCTACCCTCCCACCCACTTATATGTCTATCTAATGATTCACTATCTATCCACCTACCCAACCACAC
Organism: Crinia signifera; assembly: GCF_055691185.1. Classification (NCBI taxonomy): domain Eukaryota; kingdom Metazoa; phylum Chordata; class Amphibia; order Anura; family Myobatrachidae; genus Crinia; species Crinia signifera. The sequence continues at coordinate 267,771,644 of NC_139221.1, forward strand.
ACCTACCCATTTATATACCTAACCATCTACCTATCTTTCTATCTATTTACAGTTAATGCGCTCAGTGAAAAAAATATGTGGGTCCCAAAGGATTACAACTCCCTGCTGGCCAAGCTGCACTATTACACAAGGAGTGAGGGATCACCCACATATTTTTTTACAGGTATTGCGCTTCACCCCCACCCACCCTACCTATCTAATAGTTTAACATGTATCTACCCACCCACTCATTTATCTATCTAATGATTCACTATCTATCTAACCACGCTCCCACCCCTTTATCTACCTATCTACAGTTAATACACTCAGTAAAAAAAAAAAGTGGGTCCCAAAGGATAACAACTCCCTGCTGGCCAAGCTGCACTATAACACAAGGAGTGAGGGATCACCCACATATTTTTTTTACAGGTATTGCACTTCACCCACCCACCTATCTAATAATTTACCATTTATCTACCCTCCCACCCACTTATCTGTCTATCTAATAAGTCACTATCTATCCACCTACCCAACCACACACCTACCCATTTATATACCTAACCATCTATCTATCTATCTATCTACAGTTAATGTGCTCAGTGAAAAAAATATGTGGGTCCCAAAGGATAACAACTCCCTGCTGGCCAAGCTGCACTATTACACAAGGAGTGAAGGGTCACCCACATATTTTTTTACAGGTATTTCACTTCACCCACCTGCCTATCTATCTAATAATTTACAATTTATCTACCCTCCCACCCACTTATCTGTCTATTTAATGAGTCACTATCTATCCACCTACCCAACCACACACCTACCCATTTATATACCTAACCATCTATCTATCTTTCTATCTATCTACAGTTAATGCGCTCAGTGAAAAAATATGTGGGTCTCAAAGGATAACAACTCCCTGCTGGCCAAGCTGCACTATTACACAAGGAGTGAGGGATCACCCACATATTTTTTTTACAGGTATTGCGCTTCACCCCCTACCTATCTAATAGTTTAACATTTATCTACCCACCCACTCATTTATCTATCTAATGATTCACTATCTACCTACCCACGCACCCACCCACCCACCCATTTATCTACTTATCTATCTACAGTTAATACACTCAGTGAAAAAAAAATGTGGGTCCCAAAGGATAACAACTCCCTGCTGGCCAAGCTGCACTATTACACAAGGAGTGAGGGATTACCCGCATGTTTTTTTACAGGTATTGCGCTCCCCCCCACCCACCTATCTAATAGTTTAACATTTATCTACCCACCCATTTATCTATCTATCTAATCTATCTAATGATTTACAAAATACCTACCTACCCACCTACGGACCTCACCCTTCCTGTTGGTCAAGCTGCTCTATTATACAAGGAGTGAGGGATCACCCACATATTTTTTGTGGGAGGTAGGGCACTGACTGAAATAAAAAGTGTGTTACTGAGTTCCCTTCCTTCACCTCCATGTCCGCCAAGCTGCCCTAGTGGACAGTGAAGGGGGAAGGTATGTTTATTTTTTACTCTTTTGATTTCTCTCTAGCTATCTCTATTTATTTAACTGTACACTTAGTTATCACAATATACAATAATAGAAGAGTCCCTAACGAGAACTCGTATTTGTGAATTTCAAATGTATACCAAAACATATTATCAGTAATTAATTTTCATTAATTACCTGACTTCATTTTTGTTCGTTGACTTGAGGACAATTCTGCAGTCCAGGTCACCTCGCAGTAGTCGGCTGTTATGACCTCATCATCTGTTTTATATAGAATTCTCACTTAAAAAATGAAAAGAGGCATGATAATATGTTCGCAGTATACAATGACCCTTAAGCCCTTTACACACTGGGAGTATAGGGGCCCCATCTATATAGTTAACTATATTAGTGGTTCCCCTATTCACACTGAACGAAATCGTTTACCGAAATCATCAGTGATGTCCCAGTGACCTGTTGAACATGCGGGTCATAGGCTATATGGCCAGAGTTGACCTGGATGTTCAAGTGAAGGCAGAGGTCGTTAAGGATGCGCGGGAGTGCACATCATTACTGATATTGAGTATACAAACAAGAGATTTTTTTTTTCAAAGAAAAGAGTTTGCTCAAAAATGCTCTTCTGAGTGATATCTTTTCTTTTTTCGTGTAGCGTGTATGGGGCTTTAGAAAAATGAGAGGGAGGGATCACCCACCTCTTTGTACATGCCTCTACTTTACAAATCAATGCAGCTATGATTTGTCTATTTAATGGATCATTTAGCATCTATCTACCTATCCACCCATCTATCTGCCTATCCAATAGTTGACTAACACTGGGGCAGATGTATTAAACCTTAACAAGAGATAAATGCAAGGGTGATAAAGAGAGATAAACGTCCAGCCAATCAGCTCCTTACTGACTTTTTTCAAACACAGCCTGTAATATGACAGTTAGCAGGTGATTGGCTGGATGTTTATCTCTCTTTATCATCTTTGCATTTATCTCTTGACTTAATACATCTGCCACTATGTACCTATCCAACCATCTATCTATCTAATGAATTATCATCCATCTACCTACACAGCCATTCATCTATATGTCTATCTAATGATATACTATCTATCGGCCTGCCCACCTATTTATCTTTATCTCTATTTAATTAATTACAGGTATTGCGCTCAGTGAAAACAATATGTGGGTCCCAAAGGATAGATAACAACTCCCTGCTGGCCAAGCTGCACTATTACACAAGGAGTGAGGGATCACCTACATATTTTTTTTAAAGGTATTGCGCTTCACCCCCCACCTATCTAATAGCTTAACAGTGATCTACCCACCCACTCATTTACCTATCTAATGATTCACTATCTACCTACCCATGCAGCCACCCATTTATGTACCTATCTATCTAGCTAGAGTTAATGAACTTAGTGAAAAAAAAATATGTGGGTCCCAAAGGATAACAACTCCCTGCTGGCCAAGCTGCACTATTACACAAGGAGTGAGGGATCACCCACATATTTTTTTTAAAGGTATTGCGCTTCACCCACACACCCACCCACCTATCTATCTATCTAATAACTTACCATTTATCTACCCTCCCACCCACTTATCTGTCTATATAATGATTCAATATCTATCCACCTACCCAATCACACACCTACCCATTTATATACCAAACCATCTATCTATCTTTATATCTATCTACAGTTAATGTGCTCAGTGAAAAAAATATGTGGGTCCCAAAGGATAACAACTCCCTGCTGGCCAAGCTGCACTATTACACAAGGAGTGAGGGATCACCCACATATTTTTTTATAGGTATTGCACTTCACCCACCCACCTATCTAATAATTTACCATTTATCTACCCTCCCACCCACTTATATGTCTATCTAATGATTCACTATCTATCCACCTACCCAACCACACACCTACCCATTTATATACCTAACCATCTACCTATCTTTCTATCTATTTACAGTTAATGCGCTCAGTGAAAAAAATATGTGGGTCCCAAAGGATTACAACTCCCTGCTGGCCAAGCTGCACTATTACACAAGGAGTGAGGGATCACCCACATATTTTTTTACAGGTATTGCGCTTCACCCCCACCCACCCTACCTATCTAATAGTTTAACATGTATCTACCCACCCACTCATTTATCTATCTAATGATTCACTATCTACCTAACCACGCTCCCACCCCTTTATCTACCTATCTACAGTTAATACACTCAGTAAAAAAAAAAAGTGGGTCCCAAAGGATAACAACTCCCTGCTGGCCAAGCTGCACTATAACACAAGGAGTGAGGGATCACCCACATATTTTTTTTACAGGTATTGCACTTCACCCACCCACCTATCTAATAATTTACCATTTATCTACCCTCCCACCCACTTATCTGTCTATCTAATAAGTCACTATCTATCCACCTACCCAACCACACACCTACCCATTTATATACCTAACCATCTATCTATCTATCTATCTACAGTTAATGTGCTCAGTGAAAAAAATATGTGGGTCCCAAAGGATAACAACTCCCTGCTGGCCAAGCTGCACTATTACACAAGGAGTGAAGGGTCACCCACATATTTTTTTACAGGTATTTCACTTCACCCACCTGCCTATCTATCTAATAATTTACAATTTATCTACCCTCCCACCCACTTATCTGTCTATTTAATGAGTCACTATCTATCCACCTACCCAACCACACACCTACCCATTTATATACCTAACCATCTATCTATCTTTCTATCTATCTACAGTTAATGCGCTCAGTGAAAAAATATGTGGGTCTCAAAGGATAACAACTCCCTGCTGGCCAAGCTGCACTATTACACAAGGAGTGAGGGATCACCCACATATTTTTTTTACAGGTATTGCGCTTCACCCCCTACCTATCTAATAGTTTAACATTTATCTACCCACCCACTCATTTATCTATCTAATGATTCACTATCTACCTACCCACGCACCCACCCACCCACCCATTTATCTACTTATCTATCTACAGTTAATACACTCAGTGAAAAAAAAATGTGGGTCCCAAAGGATAACAACTCCCTGCTGGCCAAGCTGCACTATTACACAAGGAGTGAGGGATTACCCGCATGTTTTTTTACAGGTATTGCGCTCCCCCCCACCCACCTATCTAATAGTTTAACATTTATCTACCCACCCATTTATCTATCTATCTAATCTATCTAATGATTTACAAAATACCTACCTACCCACCTACGGACCTCACCCTTCCTGTTGGTCAAGCTGCTCTATTATACAAGGAGTGAGGGATCACCCACATATTTTTTTGTGGGAGGTAGGGCACTGACTGAAATAAAAAGTGTGTTACTGAGTTCCCTTCCTTCACCTCCATGTCCGCCAAGCTGCCCTAGTGGACAGTGAAGGGGGAAGGTATGTTTATTTTTTACTCTTTTGATTTCTCTCTAGCTATCTCTATTTATTTAACTGTACACTTAGTTATCACAATATACAATAATAGAAGAGTCCCTAACGAGAACTCGTATTTGTGAATTTCAAATGTATACCAAAACATATTATCAGTAATTAATTTTCATTAATTACCTGACTTCATTTTTGTTCGTTGACTTGAGGACAATTCTGCAGTCCAGGTCACCTCGCAGTAGTCGGCTGTTATGACCTCATCATCTGTTTTATATAGAATTCTCACTTAAAAAAATGAAAAGAGGCATGATAATATGTTCGCAGTATACAATGACCCTTAAGCCCTTTACACACTGGGAGTATAGGGGCCCCATATATATAGTTAACTATATTAGTGGTTCCCCTATTCACACTGAACGAAATCGGTTACCGAAATCATCAGTGATGTCCCAGTGACCTGCTGAACATGCGGGTCATAGGCTATATGGCCAGAGTTGACCTGGATGTTCAAGTGAAGGCAGAGGTCGTTAAGGATGCGCGGGAGTGCACATCATTACTGATATTGAGTATACAAACAAGAGATTTTTTTTTTCAAAGAAAAGAGTTTGCTCAAAAATGCTCTTCTGAGTGATATCTTTTCTTTTTTTCGTGTAGCGTGTATGGGGCTTTAGAAAAATGAGAGGGAGGGATCACCCACCTCTTTGTACATGCCTCTACTTTACAAATCAATGCAGCTATGATTTGTTTATTTAATGGATCATTTAGCATCTATCTACCTATCCACCCATCTATCTGCCTATCCAATAATTGACTAACACTGGGGCAGATGTATTAAACCTTAACAAGAGATAAATGCAAGGGTGATAAAGAGAGATAAACGTCCAGCCAATCAGCTCCTTACTGACTTTTTTCAAACACAGCCTGTAATATGACAGTTAGCAGGTGATTGGCTGGATGTTTATCTCTCTTTATCATCTTTGCATTTATCTCTTGACTTAATACATCTGCCACTATGTACCTATCCAACCATCTATCTATCTAATGAATTATCATCCATCTACCTACACAGCCATTCATCTATATGTCTATCTAATGATATACTATCTATCGGCCTGCCCACCTATTTATCTTTATCTCTATTTAATTAATTACAGGTATTGCGCTCAGTGAAAACAATATGTGGGTCCCAAAGGATAGATAACAACTCCCTGCTGGCCAAGCTGCACTATTACACAAGGAGTGAGGGATCACCCACATATTTTTTTAAAGGTATTGCGCTTCACCCCCACCTATCTAATAGCTTAACAGTGATCTACCCACCCACTCATTTACCTATCTAATGATTCACTATCTACCTACCCATGCAGCCACCCATTTATGTACCTATCTATCTAGCTAGAGTTAATGAACTTAGTGAAAAAAAATATGTGGGTCCCAAAGGATAACAACTCCCTGCTGGCCAAGCTGCACTATTACACAAGGAGTGAGGGATCACCCACATATTTTTTTTAAAGGTATTGCGCTTCACCCACACACCCACCCACCTATCTATCTATCTAATAACTTACCATTTATCTACCATCCCACCCACTTATCTGTCTATCTAATGATTTAATATCTATCCACCTACCCAATCACACACCTACCCATTTATATACCAAACCATCTATCTATCTTTCTATCTATCTACAGTTAATGTGCTCAGTGAAAAAAATATATGGGTCCCAAAGGATAACAACTCCCTGCTGGCCAAGCTGCACTATTACACAAGGAGTGAGGGATCACCCACATATTTTTTTATAGGTATTGCACTTCACCCACCCACCTATCTAATAATTTACCATTTATCTACCCTCCCACCCACTTATCTGTCTATCTAATGATTCACTATCTATCCACCTACCCAACCACACACCTACCCATTTATATACCTAACCATCTACCTATCTTTCTATCTATTTACAGTTAATGCGCTCAGTGAAAAAAATATGTGGGTCCCAAAGGATTACAACTCCCTGCTGGCCAAGCTGCACTATTACACAAGGAGTGAGGGATCACCCACATATTTTTTTACAGGTATTGCGCTTCACCCCCACCCACCCTACCTATCTAATAGTTTAACATTTATCTACCCACCCACTCATTTATCTATCTACTGATTCACTATCTACCTAACCACGCACCCACCCATTTATCTACCTATCTACAGTTAATACACTCAGTAAAAAAAAAAGTGGGTACCAAAGGATAACAACTCCCTGCTGGCCAAGCTGCACTATTACACAAGGAGTGAGGGATCACCCACGTATTTTTTTACAGGTATTGCACTTCACCCACCCACCTATCTAATAATTTACCATTTATCTACCCTCCCACCCACTTATCTGTCTATCTAATGATTCACTATCTATCCACCTACCCAACCACACACCTACCCATTTATATATTAAACCATCTATCTATCTATCTTTCTATCTATCTACAGTTAATGTGCTCAGTGAAAAAAATATGTGGGTCCCAAAGGATAACAACTCCCTGCTGGCCAAGCTGCACTATTACACAAGGAGTGAGGGATCACCCACATATTTTTTTAAAGGTATTGCGCTTCACCCCCACCTATCTAATAGCTTAACAGTGATCTACCCACCCACTCATTTACCTATCTAATGATTCACTATCTACCTACCCATGCAGCCACCCATTTATGTACCTATCTATCTAGCTAGAGTTAATGAACTTAGTGAAAAAAAATATGTGGGTCCCAAAGGATAACAACTCCCTGCTGGCCAAGCTGCACTATTACACAAGGAGTGAGGGATCACCCACATATTTTTTTTAAAGGTATTGCGCTTCACCCACACACCCACCCACCTATCTATCTATCTAATAACTTACCATTTATCTACCATCCCACCCACTTATCTGTCTATCTAATGATTTAATATCTATCCACCTACCCAATCACACACCTACCCATTTATATACCAAACCATCTATCTATCTTTCTATCTATCTACAGTTAATGTGCTCAGTGAAAAAAATATATGGGTCCCAAAGGATAACAACTCCCTGCTGGCCAAGCTGCACTATTACACAAGGAGTGAGGGATCACCCACATATTTTTTTATAGGTATTGCACTTCACCCACCCACCTATCTAATAATTTACCATTTATCTACCCTCCCACCCACTTATCTGTCTATCTAATGATTCACTATCTATCCACCTACCCAACCACACACCTACCCATTTATATACCTAACCATCTACCTATCTTTCTATCTATTTACAGTTAATGCGCTCAGTGAAAAAAATATGTGGGTCCCAAAGGATTACAACTCCCTGCTGGCCAAGCTGCACTATTACACAAGGAGTGAGGGATCACCCACATATTTTTTTACAGGTATTGCGCTTCACCCCCACCCACCCTACCTATCTAATAGTTTAACATTTATCTACCCACCCACTCATTTATCTATCTACTGATTCACTATCTACCTAACCACGCACCCACCCATTTATCTACCTATCTACAGTTAATACACTCAGTAAAAAAAAAAGTGGGTACCAAAGGATAACAACTCCCTGCTGGCCAAGCTGCACTATTACACAAGGAGTGAGGGATCACCCACGTATTTTTTTACAGGTATTGCACTTCACCCACCCACCTATCTAATAATTTACCATTTATCTACCCTCCCACCCACTTATCTGTCTATCTAATGATTCACTATCTATCCACCTACCCAACCACACACCTACCCATTTATATATTAAACCATCTATCTATCTATCTTTCTATCTATCTACAGTTAATGTGCTCAGTGAAAAAAATATGTGGGTCCCAAAGGATAACAACTCCCTGCTGGCCAAGCTGCACTATTACACAAGGAGTGAGGGATCACCTACATATTTTTTTATAGGTATTGCACTTTACCCACCCACCTATCTAATAATTTACCATGTATCTACCCTCCCACCCACTTATCTGTCTATCTAATGATTCACTATCTATCCACCTACCCAACCACACACCTACCCATTTATATACCTAACCATCTATCTTTCTATCTATTAACAGTTAATGCGCTCAGTGAAAAAAATATGTGGGTCCCAAAGGATAACAACTCCCTGCTGGCCAAGCTGCACTATTACACAAGGAGTGAGGGATCACCCACATATTTTTTTTTACAGGTATTGCGCTTCACCCGCACCCACCCTACCTATCTAATAGTTTAACATTTATCTATACACTAATTTATCTATCTAATGATTCACTATCTACCTACCCACGCACCCACCCACCCATTTATCTACCTATCTACAGTTAATACACTCCGTAAAAAAAAATGTGTGTCCCAAAGGATAAAAACTCCCTGCTGGCCAAGCTGCACTATTACACAAGGAGTGAGGGATCACCCACATATTTTTTTTTACAGGTATTGCACTTCACCCACCCACCTATCTAATAATTTACCATTTATCTACCCTCCCACCCACTTATCTGTCTATCTAATAAGTCACTATCTATCCACCTACCCAACCACACACCTACCCATTTATATACCTAACCATCTATCTATCTATCTACAGTTAATGTGCTCAGTGAAAAAAATATGTGGGTCCCAAAGGATAACAACTCCCTGCTGGCCAAGCTGCACTATTACACAAGGAGTGAAGGGTCACCCACATATTTTTTTACAGGTATTTCACTTCACCCACCTGCCTATCTATCTAATAATTTACAATTTATCTACCCTCCCACCCACTTATCTGTCTATTTAATGAGTCACTATCTATCCACCTACCCAACCACACACCTACCCATTTATATACCTAACCATCTATCTATCTTTCTATCTATCTACAGTTAATGCGCTCAGTGAAAAAATATGTGGGTCTCAAAGGATAACAACTCCCTGCTGGCCAAGCTGCACTATTACACAAGGAGTGAGGGATCACCCACATATTTTTTTTACAGGTATTGTGCTTCACCCCCTACCTATCTAATAGTTTAACATTTATCTACCCACCCACTCATTTATCTATCTAATGATTCACTATCTACCTCCCCACGCACCCACCCACCCACCCATTTATCTACTTATCTATCTACAGTTAATACACTCAGTGAAAAAAAAATGTGGGTCCCAAAGGATAACAACTCCCTGCTGGCCAAGCTGCACTATTACACAAGGAGTGAGGGATTACCCGCATGTTTTTTTACAGGTATTGCGCTCCCCCCCACCCACCTATCTAATAGTTTAACATTTATCTACCCACCCATTTATCTATCTATCTAATCTATCTAATGATTTACAAAATACCTACCTACCCACCTACGGACCTCACCCTTCCTGTTGGTCAAGCTGCTCTATTATACAAGGAGTGAGGGATCACCCACATATTTTTTGTGGGAGGTAGGGCACTGACTGAAATAAAAAGTGTGTTACTGAGTTCCCTTCCTTCACCTCCATGTCCGCCAAGCTGCCCTAGTGGACAGTGAAGGGGGAAGGTATGTTTATTTTTTACTCTTTTGATTTCTCTCTAGCTATCTCTATTTATTTAACTGTACACTTAGTTATCACAATATACAATAATAGAAGAGTCCCTAACGAGAACTCGTATTTGTGAATTTCAAATGTATACCAAAACATATTATCAGTAATTAATTTTCATTAATTACCTGACTTCATTTTTGTTCGTTGACTTGAGGACAATTCTGCAGTCCAGGTCACCTCGCAGTAGTCGGCTGTTATGACCTCATCATCTGTTTTATATAGAATTCTCACTTAAAAAATGAAAAGAGGCATGATAATATGTTCGCAGTATACAATGACCCTTAAGCCCTTTACACACTGGGAGTATAGGGGCCCCATCTATATAGTTAACTATATTAGTGGTTCCCCTATTCACACTGAACGAAATCGGTTACCGAAATCATCAGTGATGTCCCAGTGACCTGCTGAACATGCGGGTCATAGGCTATATGGCCAGAGTTGACCTGGATGTTCAAGTGAAGGCAGAGGTCGTTAAGGATGCGTGGGAGTGCACATCATTACTGATATTGAGTATACAAACAAGAGATTTTTTTTTTCAAAGAAAAGAGTTTGCTCAAAAATGCTCTTCTGAGTGATATCTTTTCTTTTTTCGTGTAGCGTGTATGGGGCTTTAGAAAAATGAGAGGGAGGGATCACCCACCTCTTTGTACATGCCTCTACTTTACAAATCAATGCAGCTATGATTTGTCTATTTAATGGATCATTTAGCATCTATCTACCTATCCACCCATCTATCTGCCTATCCAATAATTGACTAACACTGGGGCAGATGTATTAAACCTTAACAAGAGATAAATGCAAGGGTGATAAAGAGAGATAAACGTCCAGCCAATCAGCTCCTTACTGACTTTTTTCAAACACAGCCTGTAATATGACAGTTAGCAGGTGATTGGCTGGATGTTTATCTCTCTTTATCATCTTTGCATTTATCTCTTGACTTAATACATCTGCCACTATGTACCTATCCAACCATCTATCTATCTAATGAATTATCATCCATCTACCTACTCAGCCATTCATCTATATGTCTATCTAATGATATACTATCTATCGGCCTGCCCACCTATTTATCTTTATCTCTATTTAATTAATTACAGGTATTGTGCTCAGTGAAAACAATATGTGGGTCCCAAAGGATAGATAACAACTCCCTGCTGGCCAAGCTGCACTATTACACAAGGAGTGAGGGATCACCCACATATTTTTTTTAAAGGTATTGCGCTTCACCCCCCACCTATCTAATAGCTTAACAGTGATCTACCCACCCACTCATTTACCTATCTAATGATTCACTATCTACCTACCCATGCAGCCACCCATTTATGTACCTATCTATCTAGCTAGAGTTAATGAACTTAGTGAAAAAAAATATGTGGTCCCAAAGGATAACAACTCCCTGCTGGCCAAGCTGCACTATTACACAAGGAGTGAGGGATCACCCACATATTTTTTTTAAAGGTATTGCGCTTCACCCACACACCCACCCACCTATCTATCTATCTAATAACTTACCATTTATCTACCCTCCCACCCACTTATCTGTCTATATAATGATTCAATATCTATCCACCTACCCAATCACACACCTACCCATTTATATACCAAACCATCTATCTATCTTTATATCTATCTACAGTTAATGTGCTCAGTGAAAAAAATATGTGGGTCCCAAAGGATAACAACTCCCTGCTGGCCAAGCTGCACTATTACACAAGGAGTGAGGGATCACCCACATATTTTTTTATAGGTATTGCACTTCACCCACCCACCTATCTAATAATTTACCATTTATCTACCCTCCCACCCACTTATATGTCTATCTAATGATTCACTATCTATCCACCTACCCAACCACACACCTACCCATTTATATACCTAACCATCTACCTATCTTTCTATCTATTTACAGTTAATGCGCTCAGTGAAAAAAATATGTGGGTCCCAAAGGATTACAACTCCCTGCTGGCCAAGCTGCACTATTACACAAGGAGTGAGGGATCACCCACATATTTTTTTACAGGTATTGCGCTTCACCCCCACCCACCCTACCTATCTAATAGTTTAACATGTATCTACCCACCCACTCATTTATCTATCTAATGATTCACTATCTACCTAACCACGCTCCCACCCCTTTATCTACCTATCTACAGTTAATACACTCAGTAAAAAAAAAAAGTGGGTCCCAAAGGATAACAACTCCCTGCTGGCCAAGCTGCACTATAACACAAGGAGTGAGGGATCACCCACATATTTTTTTTACAGGTATTGCACTTCACCCACCCACCTATCTAATAATTTACCATTTATCTACCCTCCCACCCACTTATCTGTCTATCTAATAAGTCACTATCTATCCACCTACCCAACCACACACCTACCCATTTATATACCTAACCATCTATCTATCTATCTATCTACAGTTAATGTGCTCAGTGAAAAAAATATGTGGGTCCCAAAGGATAACAACTCCCTGCTGGCCAAGCTGCACTATTACACAAGGAGTGAAGGGTCACCCACATATTTTTTTACAGGTATTTCACTTCACCCACCTGCCTATCTATCTAATAATTTACAATTTATCTACCCTCCCACCCACTTATCTGTCTATTTAATGAGTCACTATCTATCCACCTACCCAAACACACACCTACCCATTTATATACCTAACCATCTATCTATCTTTCTATCTATCTACAGTTAATGCGCTCAGTGAAAAAATATGTGGGTCTCAAAGGATAACAACTCCCTGCTGGCCAAGCTGCACTATTACACAAGGAGTGAGGGATCACCCACATATTTTTTTTACAGGTATTGCGCTTCACCCCCTACCTATCTAATAGTTTAACATTTATCTACCCACCCACTCATTTATCTATCTAATGATTCACTATCTACCTACCCACGCACCCACCCACCCACCCATTTATCTACTTATCTATCTACAGTTAATACACTCAGTGAAAAAAAAATGTGGGTCCCAAAGGATAACAACTCCCTGCTGGCCAAGCTGCACTATTACACAAGGAGTGAGGGATCACCGCATGTTTTTTTACAGGTATTTCGCTCCCCCCCACCCACCTATCTAATAGTTTAACATTTATCTACCCACCAATTTATCTATCTATCTAATCTATCTAATGATTTACAAAATACCTACCTACCCACCTACGGACCTCACCCTTCCTGTTGGTCAAGCTGCTCTATTATACAAGGAGTGAGGGATCACCCACATATTTTTTGTGGGAGGTAGGGCACTGACTGAAATAAAAAGTGTGTTACTGAGTTCCCTTCCTTCACCTCCATGTCCGCCAAGCTGCCCTAGTGGACAGTGAAGGGGGAAGGTATGTTTATTTTTTACTCTTTTGATTTCTCTCTAGCTATCTCTATTTATTTAACTGTACACTTAGTTATCACAATATACAATAATAGAAGAGTCCCTAACGAGAACTCGTATTTGTGAATTTCAAATGTATACCAAAACATATTATCAGTAATTAATTTTCATTAATTACCTGACTTCATTTTTGTTCGTTGACTTGAGGACAATTCTGCAGTCCAGGTCACCTCGCAGTAGTCGGCTGTTATGACCTCATCATCTGTTTTATAAAGAATTCTCACTTAAAAAATGAAAAGAGGCATGATAATATGTTCGCAGTATACAATGACCCTTAAGCCCTTTACACACTGGGAGTATAGGGGCCCCATCTATATAGTTAACTATATTAGTGGTTCCCCTATTCACACTGAACGAAATCGGTTACCGAAATCATCAGTGATGTCCCAGTGACCTGCTGAACATGCGGGTCATAGGCTATATGGCCAGAGTTGACCTGGATGTTCAAGTGAAGGCAGAGGTCGTTAAGGATGCGCGGGAGTGCACATCATTACTGATATTGAGTATACAAACAAGAGATTTTTTTTTTTCAAAGAAAAGAGTTTGCTCAAAAATGCTCTTCTGAGTGATATCTTTTCTTTTTTCGTGTAGCGTGTATGGGGCTTTAGAAAAATGAGAGGGAGGGATCACCCACCTCTTTGTACATGCCTCTACTTTACAAATCAATGCAGCTATGATTTGTCTATTTAATGGATCATTTAGCATCTATCTACCTATCCACCCATCTATCTGCCTATCCAATAATTGACTAACACTGGGGCAGATGTATTAAACCTTCACAAGAGATAAATGCAAGAGTGATAAAGAGAGATAAACGTCCAGCCAATCAGCTCCTTACTGACTTTTTTCAAACACAGCCTGTAATATGACAGTTAGCAGGTGATTGGCTGGATGTTTATCTCTCTTTATCATCTTTGCATTTATCTCTTGACTTAATACATCTGCCACTATGTACCTATCCAACCATCTATCTATCTAATGAATTATCATCCATCTAACTACACAGCCATTCATCTATATGTCTATCTAATGATATACTATCTATCGGCCTGCCCACCTATTTATCTTTATCTCTATTTATGTAATTACAGGTATTGCGCTCAGTGAAAAAATATGTGGGTCCCAAAGGATAGATAACAACTCCCTGCTGGCTAAGCTGCACTATTACACAAGGAGTGAGGGATCACCCACATATTTTTTTTAAAGGTATTGCGCTTCACCCCCCACCTATCTAATAGCTTAACAGTGATCTACCCACCCACTCATTTACCTATCTAATGATTCACTATCTACCTACCCATGCAGCCACCCATTTATGTACCTATCTATCTAGCTAGAGTTAATGAACTTAGTGAAAAAAAATATGTGGGTCCCAAAGGATAACAACTCCCTGCTGGCCAAGCTGCACTATTACACAAGGAGTGAGGGATCACCCACATATTTTTTTTAAAGGTATTGCGCTTCACCCACACACCCACCCACCTATCTATCTATCTAATAACTTACCATTTATCTACCCTCCCACCCACTTATCTGTCTATCTAATGATTCACTATCTATCCACCTACCCAATCACACACCTACCCATTTATATACCAAACCATCTATCTATCTTTCTATCTATCTACAGTTAATGTGCTCAGTGAAAAAAATATGTGGGTCCCAAAGGATAACAACTCCCTGCTGGCCAAGCTGCACTATTACACAAGGAGTGAGGGATCACCCACATATTTTTTTATAGGTATTGCACTTCACCCACCCACCTATCTAATAATTTACCATTTATCTACCCTCCCACCCACTTATCTGTCTATCTAATGATTCACTATCTATCCACCTACCCAACCACACACCTACCCATTTATATACCTAACCATCTACCTATCTTTATATCTATTTACAGTTAATGCGCTCAGTGAAAAAAATATGTGGGTCCCAAAGGATTACAACTCCCTGCTGGCCAAGCTGCACTATTACACAAGGAGTGAGGGATCACCCACATATTTTTTTACAGGTATTGCGCTTCACCCCCACCCACCCTACCTATCTAATAGTTTAACATTTATCTACCCACCCACTCATTTATCTATCTAATGATTCACTATCTACCTACCCACGCACCCACCCATTTATCTACCTATCTACAGTTAATACACTCAGTAAAAAAAAATGTGGGTCCCAAAGGATAACAACTCCCTGCTGGCTAAGCTGCACTATTACACAAGGAGTGAAGGGTCACCCACATATTTTTTTACAGGTATTTCACTTCACCCACCTGCCTATCTATCTAATAATTTACCATTTATCTACCCTCCCACACACTTATCTGTCTATCTAATGAGTCACTATCTATCCACCTACCCAACCACACACCTACCCATTTATATACCTAACCATCTACCTATCTTTCTATCTATTTACAGTTAATGCGCTCAGTGAAAAAAATATGTGGGTCCCAAAGGATTACAACTCCCTGCTGGCCAAGCTGCACTATTACACAAGGAGTGAGGGATCACCCACGTATTTTTTTACAGGTATTGCACTTCA
The DNA here is from genome assembly GCF_055691185.1 of Crinia signifera. Classification (NCBI taxonomy): domain Eukaryota; kingdom Metazoa; phylum Chordata; class Amphibia; order Anura; family Myobatrachidae; genus Crinia; species Crinia signifera. The sequence continues at coordinate 267,788,022 of NC_139221.1, forward strand.
CACACCCACCTATCTAATAATTTACCATTTATCTACCCTCCCACCCACTTATCTGTCTATCTAATGATTCACTATCTATCCACCTACCCAACCACACACCTACCCATTTATATACCAAACCATCTATCTATCTTTCTATCTATCTACAGTTAATGTGCTCAGTGAAAAAAATATGTGGGTCCCAAAGGATAACAACTCCCTGCTGGCCAAGCTGCACTATTACACAAGGAGTGAGGGATCACCCACATATTTTTTTATAGGTATTGCACTTCACCCACCTATCTAATAATTTACCATTTATCTACCCTCCCACCCACTTATCTGTCTATCTAATGATTCACTATCTATCCACCTACCCAACCACACACCTACCCATTTATATACCTAACCATCTACCTATCTTTCTATCTATTTACAGTTAATGCGCTCAGTGAAAAAAATATGTGGGTCCCAAAGGATTACAACTCCCTGCTGGCCAAGCTGCACTATTACACAAGGAGTGAGGGATCACCCACATATTTTTTTACAGGTATTGCGCTTCACCCCCACCCACCCTACCTATCTAATAGTTTAACATTTATCTACCCACCCACTCATTTATCTATCTAATGATTCACTATCTACCTAACCACGCACCCACCCCTTTATCTACCTATCTACAGTTAATACACTCAGTAAAAAAAAAAAGTGGGTCCCAAAGGATAACAACTCACTGCTGGCCAAGCTGCACTATTACACAAGGAGTGAGGGATCACCCACGTATTTTTTTACAGGTATTGCACTTCACCCACCCACCTATCTAATAATTTACCATTTATCTACCCTCCCACCCACTTATCTGTCTATCTAATGATTCACTATCTATCCACCTACCCAACCACACACCTACCCATTTATATACCAAACCATCTATCTATCTTTCTATCTATCTACGGTTAATGTGCTCAGTGAAACAAATATGTGGGTCCCAAAGGATAACAACTCCCTGCTGGCCAAGCTGCACTATTACACAAGGAGTGAGGGATCACCCACATATTTTTTTATAGGTATTGCACTTCACCCACCCACCTATCTAATAATTTACCATTTATCTACCCTCCCACCCACTTATCTGTCTATCTAATGATTCACTATCTATCCACCTACCCAACCACACACCTACCCATTTATATACCTAACCATCTATCTTTCTATCTATTAACAGTTAATGCGCTCAGTGAAAAAAATATGTGGGTCCCAAAGGATAACAACTCCCTGCTGGCCAAGCTGCACTATTACACAAGGAGTGAGGGATCACCCACATATTTTTTTACAGGTATTGCACTTCACCCACCCACCTATCTAATAATTTACCATTTATCTAACCTTCCACCCACTTATCTGTCTATCTAATGATTCACTATCTATCCACCTACCCAACCACACACCTACCCATTTATATACCTAACCATCTATCTATCTTTCTATCTATTTACAGTTAATGCGCTCAGTGAAAAAAATATGTGGGTCCCAAAGGATTACAACTCCCTGCTGGCCAAGCTGCACTATTACACAAGGAGTGAGGGATCACCCACATATTTTTTTACAGGTATTGCGCTTCACCCCCACCCACCCTACCTATCTAATAGTTTAACATTTATCTACCCACCCACTCATTTATCTAATGATTCACTACCTACCCACGCACCCACCCACCCATTTATCTACCTATCTACAGTTAATACACTCAGTAAAAAAAAATGTGGGTCCCAAAGGATAACAACTCCCTGCTGGCCAAGCTGCACTATTACACAAGGAGTGAAGGGTCACCCACATATTTTTTTACAGGTATTTCACTTCACCCACCTGCCTATCTATCTAATAATTTACCATTTATCTACCCTCCCACACACTTATCTGTCTATCTAATGAGTCACTATCTATCCACCTACCCAACCACACACCTACCCATTTATATACCTAACCATCTACCTATCTTTCTATCTATTTACAGTTAATGCGCTCAGTGAAAAAAATATGTGGGTCCCAAAGGATTACAACTCCCTGCTGGCCAAGCTGCACTATTACACAAGGAGTGAGGGATCACCCACATATTTTTTTACAGGTATTGCGCTTCACCCCCACCCACCCTACCTATCTAATAGTTTAACATTTATCTACCCACCCACTCATTTATCTATCTAATGATTCACTATCTACCTAACCACGCACCCACCCCTTTATCTACCTATCTACAGTTAATACACTCAGTAAAAAAAAAAAGTGGGTCCCAAAGGATAACAACTCCCTGCTGGCCAAGCTGCACTATTACACAAGGAGTGAGGGATCACCCACGTATTTTTTTACAGGTATTGCACTTCACCCACCCACCTATCTAATAATTTACCATTTATCTACCCTCCCACCCACTTATCTGTCTATCTAATGATTCACTATCTATCCACCTACCCAACCACACACCTACCCATTTATATACCAAACCATCTATCTATCTTTCTATCTATCTACAGTTAATGTGCTCAGTGAAAAAAATATGTGGGTCCCAAAGGATAACAACTCCCTGCTGGCCAAGCTGCACTATTACACAAGGAGTGAGGGATCACCCACATATTTTTTTATAGGTATTGCACTTCACCCACCCACCTATCTAATAATTTACCATTTATCTACCCTCCCACCCACTTATCTGTCTATCTAATGATTCACTATCTATCCACCTACCCAACCACACACCTACCCATTTATATACCTAACCATCTATCTTTCTATCTATTAACAGTTAATGCGCTCAGTGAAAAAAATATGTGGGTCCCAAAGGATAACAACTCCCTGCTGGCCAAGCTGCACTATTACACAAGGAGTGAGGGATCACCCACATATTTTTTTTACAGGTATTGCGCTTCACCCCCACCCACCCTACCTATCTAATAGTTTAACATTTATCTATACACTCATTTATCTATCTAATGATTCACTATCTACCTACCCACGCACCCACCCACCCATTTATCTACCTATCTACAGTTAATACACTCCGTAAAAAAAAATGTGGGTCCCAAAGGATAAAAACTCCCTGCTGGCCAAGCTGCACTATTACACAAGGAGTGAGGGATCACCCACATATTTTTTTACAGGTATTGCACTTCACCCACCCACCTATCTAATAATTTACCATTTATCTACCCTCCCACCCACTTATCTGTCTATCTAATGATTCACTATCTATCCACCTACCCAACCACACACCTACCCATTTATATACCTAACCATCTATCTATCTTTCTATCTATTTACAGTTAATGCGCTCAGTGAAAAAAATATGTGGGTCCCAAAGGATTACAACTCCCTGCTGGCCAAGCTGCACTATTACACAAGGAGTGAGGGATCACCCACGTATTTTTTTACAGGTATTGCGCTTCACCCCCACCCACCCTACCTATCTAATAGTTTAACATTTATCTACCCACCCACTCATTTATCTATCTAATGATTCACTATCTACCTACCCACGCACCCACCCACCCATTTATCTACCTATCTACAGTTAATACACTCAGTAAAAAAAAAATGTGGGTCCCAAAGGATAACAACTCCCTGCTGGCCAAGCTGCACTATTACACAAGGAGTGAAGGGTCACCCACATATTTTTTTACAGGTATTTCACTTCACCCACCTGCCTATCTATCTAATAATTTACCATTTATCTACCCTCCCACACACTTATCTGTCTATCTAATGAGTCACTATCTATCCACCTACCCAACCACACACCTACCCATTTATATACCTAACCATCTATCTATCTTTCTATCTATTTACAGTTAATGCGCTCAGTGAAAAAAAAAATGTGGGTCCCAAAGGATTACAACTCCCTGCTGGCCAAGCTGCACTATTACACAAGGAGTGAGGGATCACCCACATATTTTTTTACAGGTATTGCGCTTCACCCCCACCCACCCTACCTATCTAATAGTTTAACATTTATCTACCCACCCACTAATTTATCTATCTAATTATTCACTATCTACCTACCCACGCACCCACCCCTTTATCTACCTATCTACAGTTAATACACTCAGTAAAAAAAAGTGGGTCCCAAAGGATAACAACTCCCTGCTGGCCAAGCTGCACTATTACACAAGGAGTGAGGGATCACCCACATATTTTTTTATAGGTATTGCACTTCACCCACCCACCTATCTAATAATTTACCATTTATCTACCCTCCCACCCACTTATCTGTCTATCTAATGATTCACTATCTATCCACCTACCCAACCACACACCTACCCATTTATATACCTAACCATCTATCTTTCTATCTATGAACAGTTAATGCGCTCAGTAAAAAAAATGGGTGTGTCCCAAAGGATAACAACTCCCGGCTGGCCAAGCTGCACTATTACACAAGGAGTGAGGGATCACCCACATATTTTTTTTACAGGTATTGCGCTTCACCCCCACCCACCCTACCTATCTAATAGTTTAACATTTATCTATACACTCATTTATCTATCTAATGATTCACTATCTACCTACCCACGCACCCACCCACCCATTTATCTACCTATCTACAGTTAATACACTCCGTAAAAAAAAATGTGGGTCCCAAAGGATAAAAACTCCCTGCTGGCCAAGCTGCACTATTACACAAGGAGTGAGGGATCACCCACATATTTTTTTATAGGTATTGCACTTCACCCACCCACCTATCTAATAATTTACCATTTATCTACCCTCCCACCCACTTATCTGTCTATCTAATGATTCACTATCTATCCACCTACCCAACCACACACCTACCCATTTATATACCTAACCATCTATCTATCTTTCTATCTATTTACAGTTAATGCGCTCAGTGAAAAAAATATGTGGGTCCCAAAGGATTACAACTCCCTGCTGGCCAAGCTGCACTATTACACAAGGAGTGAGGGATCACCCACATATTTTTTTACAGGTATTGCGCTTCACCCCCACCCACCCTACCTATCTAATAGTTTAACATTTATCTACCCACCCACTAATTTATCTATCTAATTATTCACTATCTACCTACCCACGCACCCACCCCTTTATCTACCTATCTACAGTTAATACACTCAGTAAAAAAAAAAGTGGGTCCCAAAGGATAACAACTCCCTGCTGACCAAGCTGCACTATTACACAAGGAGTGAGGGATCACCCACGTATTTTTTTACAGGTATTGCACTTCACCCACCCACCTATCTAATAATTTACCATTTATCTACCCTCCCACCCACTTATCTGTCTATCTAATGATTCACTATCTATCCACCTACCCAACCACACACCTACCCATTTATATACCAAACCATCTATCTATCTTTCTATCTATCTACAGTTAATGTGCTCAGTGAAAAAAATATGTGGGTCCCAAAGGATAACAACTCCCTGCTGGCCAAGCTGCACTATTACACAAGGAGTGAGGGATCACCCACATATTTTTTTATAGGTATTGCACTTCACCCACCCACCTATCTAATAATTTACCATTTATCTACCCTCCCACCCACTTATCTGTCTATCTAATGATTCACTATCTATCCACCTACCCAACCACACACCTACCCATTTATATACCTAACCATCTATCTTTCTATCTATTAACAGTTAATGCGCTCAGTGAAAAAAATATGTGGGTCCCAAAGGATAACAACTCCCTGCTGGCCAAGCTGCACTATTACACAAGGAGTGAGGGATCACCCACATATTTTTTTACAGGTATTGCACTTCACCCACCCACCTATCTAATAATTTACCATTTATCTAACCTTCCACCCACTTATCTGTCTATCTAATGATTCACTATCTATCCACCTACCGAACCACACACCTACCCATTTATATACCTAACCATCTATCTATCTTTCTATCTATTTACAGTTAATGCGCTCAGTGAAAAAAATATGTGGGTCCCAAAGGATTACAACTCCCTGCTGGCCAAGCTGCACTATTACACAAGGAGTGAGGGATCACCCATGTATTTTTTTACAGGTATTGCACTTCACCCACCCACCTATCTAATAATTTACCATTTATCTACCCTCCCACCCACTTATCTGTCTATCTAATGATTCACTATCTATCCACCTACCCAACCACACACCTACCCATTTATATACCAAACCATCTATCTATCTTTCTATCTATCTACAGTTAATGTGCTCAGTGAAAAAAAATATGTGGGTCCCAAAGGATAACAACTCCCTGCTGGCCAAGCTGCACTATTACACAAGGAGTGAGGGATCACCCACATATTTTTTTATAGGTATTGCACTTCACCCACCCACCTATCTAATAATTTACCATTTATCTACCCTCCCACCCACTTATCTGTCTATCTAATGATTCACTATCTATCCACCTACCCAACCACACACCTACCCATTTATATACCTAAACCATCTATCTTTCTATCTATTAACAGTTAATGCGCTCAGTGAAAAAAATATGTGGGTCCCAAAGGATAACAACTCCCTGCTGGCCAAGCTGCACTATTACACAAGGAGTGAGGGATCACCCACATATTTTTTTTACAGGTATTGCGCTTCACCCCCACCCACCCTACCTATCTAATAGTTTAACATTTATCTATACACTCATTTATCTATCTAATGATTCACTATCTACCTACCCACGCACCCACCCACCCATTTATCTACCTATCTACAGTTAATACACTCCGTAAAAAAAATGTGGGTCCCAAAGGATAAAAACTCCCTGCTGGCCAAGCTGCACTATTACACAAGGAGTGAGGGATCACCCACATATTTTTTTACAGGTATTGCACTTCACCCACCCACCTATCTAATAATTTACCATTTATCTAACCTTCCACCCACTTATCTGTCTATCTAATGATTCACTATCTATCCACCTACCCAACCACACACCTACCCATTTATATACCTAACCATCTATCTATCTTTCTATCTATTTACAATTAATGCGCTCAGTGAAAAAAATATGTGGGTCCCAAAGGATTACAACTCCCTGCTGGCCAAGCTGCACTATTACACAAGGAGTGAGGGATCACCCACGTATTTTTTTACAGGTATTGCGCTTCACCCCCACCCACCCTACCTATCTAATAGTTTAACATTTATCTACCCACCCACTCATTTATCTATCTAATGATTCACTATCTACCTACCCACGCACCCACCCACCCATTTATCTACCTATCTACAGTTAATACACTCAGTAAAAAAAAATGTGGGTCCCAAAGGATAACAACTCCCTGCTGGCCAAGCTGCACTATTACACAAGGAGTGAAGGGTCACCCACATATTTTTTTACAGGTATTTCACTTCACCCACCTGCCTATCTATCTAATAATTTACCATTTATCTACCCTCCCACACACTTATCTGTCTATCTAATGAGTCACTATCTATCCACCTACCCAACCACACACCTACCCATTTATATACCTAACCATCTATCTATCTTTCTATCTATTTACAGTTAATGCGCTCAGTGAAAAAAAAAATGTGGGTCCCAAAGGATTACAACTCCCTGCTGGCCAAGCTGCACTATTACACAAGGAGTGAGGGATCACCCACATATTTTTTTTACAGGTATTGCGCTTCACCCCCACCCCCCTACCTATCTAATAGTTTAACATTTATCTACCCACCCACTCATTTATCTATCTAATGATTCACTATCTACCTACCCATGCACCCACCCACTCATTTATCTACCTATCGATCTACAGTTAATGCGCTCAGTGAAAAAAATATCTGGGTCCCAAAGGATAACAACTCCCTGCTGGCCAAGCTGCACTATTACATAAGGAGTGAGGGCTCACCCATATATTTTTTTACAGGTATTTCACTTCACCCACCCGCCTATCTATCTAATAATTTACAATTTATCTACCCTCCCACCCACTTATCTGTCTATCTAATGAGTCACTATCTATCCACCTACCCAACCACGCACCTACCCATTTATATACCTAACCATCTATCTTTCTATCTATCTACAGTTAATGCGCTCAGTGAAAGAAATATATGGGTCCCAAAGGATAACAACTCCCTGCTGGCCAAGCTGCACTAGTAGTGAGGGATCACCCGCATGTTTTTTTACAGGTATTGCGCTCCCCCCGCCCACCTATGTAATAGTTTAACATTTATCTACCCACCCATTTATCTATCTAATCTATCTAATGATTTACAAAATACCTACCTACCCACCTAAGGATCCCACCCTTCCTGTTGGTCAAGCTGCCCTATTATACAAGGAGTGAGGGATCACCCACATATTTTTTGTGGGAGGTAGGGCACTGACTGAAATAAAAAGTGTGTTACTGAGTACCCTTCCTTCACCTCCATGTCCGCCAAGCTGCCCTAGTGGACAGTGAAGGGGGAAGGTATGTTTATTTTTTACTCTTTTGATTTCTCTCTAGCTATCTCTATTTATTTAACTGTATACTTAGTTATCACAATATACAATAATAGAAGAGTCCCTAACGAGAACTCGTATTTGTGAATTTCAAATGTATACCAAAACATATTATCAGTAATTAATTTTCATTAATTACCTGACTTTATTTTAGTTCGTTGACTTGAGGACAATTCTGCAGTCCAGGTCACCTCGCAGTAGTCGGCTGTTATGACCTCGTCATCTGTTTTATATAGAATTCTCACTTAAAAAATGAAAAGAGGCATGATAATATGTTCGCAGTATACAATGACCCTTAAGCCCTTTACACACTGGGAGTATAGGGGCCCCATCTATATAGTTAACTATATTAGTGGTTCCCCTATTCACACTGAACGAAATCGGTTACCGAAATCATCAGTGATGTCCCAGTGACCTGCTGAACATGCGGGTCATAGGCTATATGGCCAGAGTTGACCTGGATGTTCAAGTGAAGGCAGAGGTCGTTAAGGATGCGCGGGAGCGCACATCATTACTGATATTGAGTATACACACGAGAGATTTTTTTTTCAAAGAACAGAGTTTGCTCAAAAATGCTCTTCTGAGTGATATCTTTTCTTTTTTCGTGTAACGTGTATGGGGCTTTAGAAAAATGAGAGGGAGGGATCACACACCTCTTTGTACATGCCTCTACTTTACAAATCAATGCAGCTATGATTTGTCTATTTAATGGATCATTTAGCATCTATCTACCTATCCACCCATCTATCTGCCTATCCAATAATTGACTAACACTGGGGCAGATGTATTAAACCTTAACAAGAGATAAATGCAAGGGTGATAAAGAGAGATAAACGTCCAGCCAATCAGCTCCTTACTGACTTTATTCAAACACAGCATGTAATATGACAGTTAGCAGGTGATTGGCTGGATGTTTATCTCTCTTTATCATCTTTGCATTTATCTCTTGACTTAATACATCTGCCACTATGTACCTATCCAACCATCTAATGAATTATCATCTATCTACCTACACAGCCATTCATCTATATGTCTATCTAATGATATACTATCTATCGGCCTGCGCACCTATTTATCTTTATCTCTATTTATTTAATTACAGGTATTGCGCTCAGTGAAAAAATTATGTGGGTCCCAAAGGATAACAACTCCCTGCTGGCCAAGCTGCACTATTACACAAGGAGTGAGGGATCACCCAAATATTTTTTTTAAAGGTATTGTGCTTCACCCCCCACCTATCTAATAGCTTAACAGTGATCTACCCACCCACTCATTTACCTATCTAATGATTCACTATCTACCTACCCATGCAGCCACCCATTTATGTACCTATCTATCTAGCTAGAGTTAATGAACTTAGTGAAAAAAAATATGTGGATCCCAAAGGATAACAACTCCCTGCTGGCCAAGCTGCACTATTACACAAGGAGTGAGGGATCACCCACATATTTCTTTACAGGTATTGCACTTCACCCACACACCCACCCACCTATCTATCTAATAACTTACCATTTATCTACCCTCCCACCAACTTATCTGTCTATCTAATGATTCACTATCTATCCACCTACCCAATCACACACCTACCCATTTATATACCAAACCATCTATCTATCTTTCTATCTATCTACAGTTAATGTGCTCAGTGAAAAAAAATATGTGGGTCCCAAAGGATAACAACTCCCTGCTGGCCAAGCTGCACTATTACACAAGGAGTGAGGGATCACCCACATATTTTTTACAGGTATTGCACTTCACCCACCCACCTATCTAATAATTTACCATTTATCTAACCTTCCACCCACTTATCTGTCTATCTAATGATTCACTATCTATCCACCTACCCAACCACACACCTACCCATTTATATACCTAACCATCTATCTATCTTTCTATCTATTTACAGTTAATGCGCTCAGTGAAAAAAATATGTGGGTCCCAAAGGATTACAACTCCCTGCTGGCCAAGCTGCACTATTACACAAGGAGTGAGGGATCACCCACATATTTTTTTACAGGTATTGCGCTTCACCCCCACCCACCCTACCTATCTAATAGTTTAACATTTATCTACCCACCCACTCATTTATCTATCTAATTATTCACTATCTACCTACCCACGCACCCACCCCTTTATCTACCTATCTACAGTTAATACACTCAGTAAAAAAAAAAGTGGGTCCCAAAGGATAACAACTCCCTGCTGACCAAGCTGCACTATTACACAAGGAGTGAGGGATCACCCACGTATTTTTTTACAGGTATTGCACTTCACCCACCCACCTATCTAATAATTTACCATTTATCTACCCTCCCACCCACTTATCTGTCTATCTAATGATTCACTATCTATCCACCTACCCAACCACACACCTACCCATTTATATACCAAACCATCTATCTATCTTTCTATCTATCTACAGTTAATGTGCTCAGTGAAAAAAATATGTGGGTCCCAAAGGATAACAACTCCCTGCTGGCCAAGCTGCACTATTACACAAGGAGTGAGGGATCACCCACATATTTTTTTATAGGTATTGCACTTCACCCACCCACCTATCTAATAATTTACCATTTATCTACCCTCCCACCCACTTATCTGTCTATCTAATGATTCACTATCTATCCACCTACCCAACCACACACCTACCCATTTATATACCTAACCATCTATCTTTCTATCTATTAACAGTTAATGCGCTCAGTGAAAAAAATATGTGGGTCCCAAAGGATAACAACTCCCTGCTGGCCAAGCTGCACTATTACACAAGGAGTGAGGGATCACCCACATATTTTTTTACAGGTATTGCACTTCACCCACCCACCTATCTAATAATTTACCATTTATCTAACCTTCCACCCACTTATCTGTCTATCTAATGATTCACTATCTATCCACCTACCGAACCACACACCTACCCATTTATATACCTAACCATCTATCTATCTTTCTATCTATTTACAGTTAATGCGCTCAGTGAAAAAAATATGTGGGTCCCAAAGGATTACAACTCCCTGCTGGCCAAGCTGCACTATTACACAAGGAGTGAGGGATCACCCATGTATTTTTTTACAGGTATTGCACTTCACCCACCCACCTATCTAATAATTTACCATTTATCTACCCTCCCACCCACTTATCTGTCTATCTAATGATTCACTATCTATCCACCTACCCAACCACACACCTACCCATTTATATACCAAACCATCTATCTATCTTTCTATCTATCTACAGTTAATGTGCTCAGTGAAAAAAAATATGTGGGTCCCAAAGGATAACAACTCCCTGCTGGCCAAGCTGCACTATTACACAAGGAGTGAGGGATCACCCACATATTTTTTTATAGGTATTGCACTTCACCCACCCACCTATCTAATAATTTACCATTTATCTACCCTCCCACCCACTTATCTGTCTATCTAATGATTCACTATCTATCCACCTACCCAACCACACACCTACCCATTTATATACCTAAACCATCTATCTTTCTATCTATTAACAGTTAATGCGCTCAGTGAAAAAAATATGTGGGTCCCAAAGGATAACAACTCCCTGCTGGCCAAGCTGCACTATTACACAAGGAGTGAGGGATCACCCACATATTTTTTTTACAGGTATTGCGCTTCACCCCCACCCACCCTACCTATCTAATAGTTTAACATTTATCTATACACTCATTTATCTATCTAATGATTCACTATCTACCTACCCACGCACCCACCCACCCATTTATCTACCTATCTACAGTTAATACACTCCGTAAAAAAAATGTGGGTCCCAAAGGATAAAAACTCCCTGCTGGCCAAGCTGCACTATTACACAAGGAGTGAGGGATCACCCACATATTTTTTTACAGGTATTGCACTTCACCCACCCACCTATCTAATAATTTACCATTTATCTAACCTTCCACCCACTTATCTGTCTATCTAATGATTCACTATCTATCCACCTACCCAACCACACACCTACCCATTTATATACCTAACCATCTATCTATCTTTCTATCTATTTACAATTAATGCGCTCAGTGAAAAAAATATGTGGGTCCCAAAGGATTACAACTCCCTGCTGGCCAAGCTGCACTATTACACAAGGAGTGAGGGATCACCCACGTATTTTTTTACAGGTATTGCGCTTCACCCCCACCCACCCTACCTATCTAATAGTTTAACATTTATCTACCCACCCACTCATTTATCTATCTAATGATTCACTATCTACCTACCCACGCACCCACCCACCCATTTATCTACCTATCTACAGTTAATACACTCAGTAAAAAAAAATGTGGGTCCCAAAGGATAACAACTCCCTGCTGGCCAAGCTGCACTATTACACAAGGAGTGAAGGGTCACCCACATATTTTTTTACAGGTATTTCACTTCACCCACCTGCCTATCTATCTAATAATTTACCATTTATCTACCCTCCCACACACTTATCTGTCTATCTAATGAGTCACTATCTATCCACCTACCCAACCACACACCTACCCATTTATATACCTAACCATCTATCTATCTTTCTATCTATTTACAGTTAATGCGCTCAGTGAAAAAAAAAATGTGGGTCCCAAAGGATTACAACTCCCTGCTGGCCAAGCTGCACTATTACACAAGGAGTGAGGGATCACCCACATATTTTTTTTACAGGTATTGCGCTTCACCCCCACCCCCCTACCTATCTAATAGTTTAACATTTATCTACCCACCCACTCATTTATCTATCTAATGATTCACTATCTACCTACCCATGCACCCACCCACTCATTTATCTACCTATCGATCTACAGTTAATGCGCTCAGTGAAAAAAATATCTGGGTCCCAAAGGATAACAACTCCCTGCTGGCCAAGCTGCACTATTACATAAGGAGTGAGGGCTCACCCATATATTTTTTTACAGGTATTTCACTTCACCCACCCGCCTATCTATCTAATAATTTACAATTTATCTACCCTCCCACCCACTTATCTGTCTATCTAATGAGTCACTATCTATCCACCTACCCAACCACGCACCTACCCATTTATATACCTAACCATCTATCTTTCTATCTATCTACAGTTAATGCGCTCAGTGAAAGAAATATATGGGTCCCAAAGGATAACAACTCCCTGCTGGCCAAGCTGCACTAGTAGTGAGGGATCACCCGCATGTTTTTTTACAGGTATTGCGCTCCCCCCGCCCACCTATGTAATAGTTTAACATTTATCTACCCACCCATTTATCTATCTAATCTATCTAATGATTTACAAAATACCTACCTACCCACCTAAGGATCCCACCCTTCCTGTTGGTCAAGCTGCCCTATTATACAAGGAGTGAGGGATCACCCACATATTTTTTGTGGGAGGTAGGGCACTGACTGAAATAAAAAGTGTGTTACTGAGTACCCTTCCTTCACCTCCATGTCCGCCAAGCTGCCCTAGTGGACAGTGAAGGGGGAAGGTATGTTTATTTTTTACTCTTTTGATTTCTCTCTAGCTATCTCTATTTATTTAACTGTATACTTAGTTATCACAATATACAATAATAGAAGAGTCCCTAACGAGAACTCGTATTTGTGAATTTCAAATGTATACCAAAACATATTATCAGTAATTAATTTTCATTAATTACCTGACTTTATTTTAGTTCGTTGACTTGAGGACAATTCTGCAGTCCAGGTCACCTCGCAGTAGTCGGCTGTTATGACCTCGTCATCTGTTTTATATAGAATTCTCACTTAAAAAATGAAAAGAGGCATGATAATATGTTCGCAGTATACAATGACCCTTAAGCCCTTTACACACTGGGAGTATAGGGGCCCCATCTATATAGTTAACTATATTAGTGGTTCCCCTATTCACACTGAACGAAATCGGTTACCGAAATCATCAGTGATGTCCCAGTGACCTGCTGAACATGCGGGTCATAGGCTATATGGCCAGAGTTGACCTGGATGTTCAAGTGAAGGCAGAGGTCGTTAAGGATGCGCGGGAGCGCACATCATTACTGATATTGAGTATACACACGAGAGATTTTTTTTTCAAAGAACAGAGTTTGCTCAAAAATGCTCTTCTGAGTGATATCTTTTCTTTTTTCGTGTAACGTGTATGGGGCTTTAGAAAAATGAGAGGGAGGGATCACACACCTCTTTGTACATGCCTCTACTTTACAAATCAATGCAGCTATGATTTGTCTATTTAATGGATCATTTAGCATCTATCTACCTATCCACCCATCTATCTGCCTATCCAATAATTGACTAACACTGGGGCAGATGTATTAAACCTTAACAAGAGATAAATGCAAGGGTGATAAAGAGAGATAAACGTCCAGCCAATCAGCTCCTTACTGACTTTATTCAAACACAGCATGTAATATGACAGTTAGCAGGTGATTGGCTGGATGTTTATCTCTCTTTATCATCTTTGCATTTATCTCTTGACTTAATACATCTGCCACTATGTACCTATCCAACCATCTAATGAATTATCATCTATCTACCTACACAGCCATTCATCTATATGTCTATCTAATGATATACTATCTATCGGCCTGCGCACCTATTTATCTTTATCTCTATTTATTTAATTACAGGTATTGCGCTCAGTGAAAAAATTATGTGGGTCCCAAAGGATAACAACTCCCTGCTGGCCAAGCTGCACTATTACACAAGGAGTGAGGGATCACCCAAATATTTTTTTTAAAGGTATTGTGCTTCACCCCCCACCTATCTAATAGCTTAACAGTGATCTACCCACCCACTCATTTACCTATCTAATGATTCACTATCTACCTACCCATGCAGCCACCCATTTATGTACCTATCTATCTAGCTAGAGTTAATGAACTTAGTGAAAAAAAATATGTGGATCCCAAAGGATAACAACTCCCTGCTGGCCAAGCTGCACTATTACACAAGGAGTGAGGGATCACCCACATATTTCTTTACAGGTATTGCACTTCACCCACACACCCACCCACCTATCTATCTAATAACTTACCATTTATCTACCCTCCCACCAACTTATCTGTCTATCTAATGATTCACTATCTATCCACCTACCCAATCACACACCTACCCATTTATATACCAAACCATCTATCTATCTTTCTATCTATCTACAGTTAATGTGCTCAGTGAAAAAAAATATGTGGGTCCCAAAGGATAACAACTCCCTGCTGGCCAAGCTGCACTATTACACAAGGAGTGAGGGATCACCCACATATTTTTTACAGGTATTGCACTTCACCCACCCACCTATCTAATAATTTACCATTTATCTAACCTTCCACCCACTTATCTGTCTATCTAATGATTCACTATCTATCCACCTACCCAACCACACACCTACCCATTTATATACCTAACCATCTATCTATCTTTCTATCTATTTACAGTTAATGCGCTCAGTGAAAAAAATATGTGGGTCCCAAAGGATTACAACTCCCTGCTGGCCAAGCTGCACTATTACACAAGGAGTGAGGGATCACCCACATATTTTTTTACAGGTATTGCGCTTCACCCCCACCCACCCTACCTATCTAATAGTTTAACATTTATCTACCCACCCACTCATTTATCTAATGATTCACTACCTGCCCACGCACCCACCCACCCATTTATCTACCTATCTACAGTTAATACACTCAGTAAAAAAAAAAATGTGGGTCCCAAAGGATAACAACTCCCTGCTGGCCAAGCTGCACTATTACACAAGGAGTGAAGGGTCACCCACATATTTTTTTACAGGTATTTCACTTCACCCACCTGCCTATCTATCTAATAATTTACCATTTATCTACCCTCCCACACACTTATCTGTCTATCTAATGAGTCACTATCTATCCACCTACCCAACCACACACCTACCCATTTATATACCTAACCATCTACCTATCTTTCTATCTATTTACAGTTAATGCGCTCAGTGAAAAAAATATGTGGGTCCCAAAGGATTACAACTCCCTGCTGGCCAAGCTGCACTATTACACAAGGAGTGAGGGATCACCCACGTATTTTTTTACAGGTATTGCACTTCACACACCCACCTATCTAATAATTTACCATTTATCTACCCTCCCACCCACTTATCTGTCTATCTAATGATTCACTATCTATCCACCTACCCAACCACACACCTACCCATTTATATACCAAACCATCTATCTATCTATCTTTCTATCTATCTACAGTTAATGTGCTCAGTGAAAAAAAATATGTGGGTCCCAAAGGATAAAAACTCCCTGCTGGCCAAGCTGCACTATTACACAAGGAGTGAGGGATCACCCACATATTTTTTTATAGGTATTGCACTTCACCCACCCACCTATCTAATAATTTACCATTTATCTACCCTCCCACCCACTTATCTGTCTATCTACTGATTCACTATCTATCCACCTACCCAACCACACACCTACCCATTTATATACCTAACCATCTACCTATCTTTCTATCTATTTACAGTTAATGCGCTCAGTGAAAAAAATATGTGGGTCCCAAAGGATTACAACTCCCTGCTGGCCAAGCTGCACTATTACACAAGGAGTGAGGGATCACCCACATATTTTTTTACAGGTATTGCGCTTCACCCCCACCCACCCTACCTATCTAATAGTTTAACATTTATCTACCCACCCACTCATTTATCTATCTAATGATTCACTATCTACCTAACCACGCACCCACCCCTTTATCTACCTATCTACAGTTAATACACTCAGTAAAAAAAAAAAGTGGGTCCCAAAGGATAACAACTCCCTGCTGGCCAAGCTGCACTATTACACAAGGAGTGAGGGATCACCCACGTATTTTTTTACAGGTATTGCACTTCACCCACCCACCTATCTAATAATTTACCATTTATCTACCCTCCCACCCACTTATCTGTCTATCTAATGATTCACTATCTATCCACCTACCCAACCACACACCTACCCATTTATATACCAAACCATCTATCTATCTTTCTATCTATCTACAGTTAATGTGCTCAGTGAAAAAAATATGTGGGTCCCAAAGGATAACAACTCCCTGCTGGCCAAGCTGCACTATTACACAAGGAGTGAGGGATCACCCACATATTTTTTATAGGTATTGCACTTCACCCACCCACCTATCTAATAATTTACCATTTATCTACCCTCCCACCCACTTATCTGTCTATCTAATGATTCACTATCTATCCACCTACCCAACCACACACCTACCCATTTATATACCTAACCATCTATCTTTCTATCTATTAACAGTTAATGCGCTCAGTGAAAAAAATATGTGGGTCCCAAAGGATAACAACTCCCTGCTGGCCAAGCTGCACTATTACACAAGGAGTGAGGGATCACCCACATATTTTTTTTACAGGTATTGCGCTTCACCCCCACACACCCTACCTATCTAATAGTTTAACATTTATCTATACACTCATTTATCTATCTAAAGATTCACTATCTACCTACCCACGCACCCACCCACCCATTTATCTACCTATCTACAGTTAATACACTCCGTAAAAAAAAATGTGGGTCCCAAAGGATAAAAACTCCCTGCTGGCCAAGCTGCACTATTACACAAGGAGTGAGGGATCACCCACATATTTTTTTACAGGTATTGCACTTCACCCACCCACCTATCTAATAATTTACCATTTATCTAACCTTCCACCCACTTATCTGTCTATCTAATGATTCACTATCTATCCACCTACCCAACCACACACCTACCCATTTATATACCTAACCATCTATCTATCTTTCTATCTATTTACAGTTAATGCGCTCAGTGAAAAAAATATGTGGGTCCCAAAGGATTACAACTCCCTGCTGGCCAAGCTGCACTATTACACAAGGAGTGAGGGATCACCCACGTATTTTTTTACAGGTATTGCGCTTCACCCCCACCCACCCTACCTATCTAATAGTTTAACATTTATCTACCCACCCACTCATTTATCTATCTAATGATTCACTATCTACCTACCCACGCACCCACCCACCCATTTATCTACCTATCTACAGTTAATACACTCAGTAAAAAAAAAATGTGGGTCCCAAAGGATAACAACTCCCTGCTGGCCAAGCTGCACTATTACACAAGGAGTGAAGGGTCACCCACATATTTTTTTACAGGTATTTCACTTCACCCACCTGCCTATCTATCTAATAATTTACCATTTATCTACCCTCCCACACACTTATCTGTCTATCTAATGAGTCACTATCTATCCACCTACCCAACCACACACCTACCCATTTATATACCTAACCATCTATCTTTCTATCTATTTACAGTTAATGCGCTCAGTGAAAAAAAAATGTGGGTCCCAAAGGATTACAACTCCCTGCTGGCCAAGCTGCACTATTACACAAGGAGTGAGGGATCACCCACATATTTTTTTACAGGTATTGCGCTTCACCCCCACCCACCCTACCTATCTAATAGTTTAACATTTATCTACCCACCCACTAATTTATCTATCTAATTATTCACTATCTACCTACCCACGCACCCACCCCTTTATCTACCTATCTACAGTTAATACACTCAGTAAAAAAAAAAGTGGGTCCCAAAGGATAACAACTCCCTGCTGGCCAAGCTGCACTATTACACAAGGAGTGAGGGATCACCCACGTATTTTTTTACAGGTATTGCACTTCACACACCCACCTATCTAATAATTTACCATTTATCTACCCTCCCACCGACTTATCTGTCTATCTAATGATTCACTATCTATCCACCTACCCAACCACACACCTACCCATTTATATACCAAACCATCTATCTATCTATCTTTCTATCTATCTACAGTTAATGTGCTCAGTGAAAAAAATATGTGGGTCCCAAAGGATAACAACTCCCTGCTGGCCAAGCTGCACTATTACACAAGGAGTGAGGGATCACCCACATATTTTTTTATAGGTATTGCACTTCACCCACCCACCTATCTAATAATTTACCATTTATCTACCCTCCCACCCACTTATCTGTCTATCTAATGATTCACTATCTATCCACCTACCCAACCACACACCTACCCATTTATATACCTAACCATCTACCTATCTTTCTATCTATTTACAGTTAATGCGCTCAGTGAAAAAAATATGTGGGTCCCAAAGGATTACAACTCCCTGCTGGCCAAGCTGCACTATTACACAAGGAGTGAGGGATCACCCACATATTTTTTTACAGGTATTGCGCTTCACCCCCACCCACCCTACCTATCTAATAGTTTAACATTTATCTACCCACCCACTCATTTATCTATCTAATGATTCACTATCTACCTAACCACGCACCCACCCCTTTATCTACCTATCTACAGTTAATACACTCAGTAAAAAAAAAAAGTGGGTCCCAAAGGATAACAACTCCCTGCTGGCCAAGCTGCACTATTACACAAGGAGTGAGGGATCACCCACGTATTTTTTTACAGGTATTGCACTTCACCCACCCACCTATCTAATAATTTACCATTTATCTACCCTCCCACCCACTTATCTGTCTATCTAATGATTCACTATCTATCCACCTACCCAACCACACACCTACCCATTTATATACCAAACCATCTATCTATCTTTCTATCTATCTACAGTTAATGTGCTCAGTGAAAAAAATATGTGGGTCCCAAAGGATAACAACTCCCTGCTGGCCAAGCTGCACTATTACACAAGGAGTGAGGGATCACCCACATATTTTTTTATAGGTATTGCACTTCACCCACCCACCTATCTAATAATTTACCATTTATCTACCCTCCCACCCACTTATCTGTCTATCTAATGATTCACTATCTATCCACCTACCCAACCACACACCTACCCATTTATATACCTAACCATCTATCTTTCTATCTATTAACAGTTAATGCGCTCAGTGAAAAAAATATGTGGGTCCCAAAGGATAACAACTCCCTGCTGGCCAAGCTGCACTATTACACAAGGAGTGAGGGATCACCCACATATTTTTTTTACAAGTATTGCGCTTCACCCCCACCCACCCTACCTATCTAATAGTTTAACATTTATCTATACACTTATTTATCTATCTAATGATTCACTATCTACCTACCCACGCACCCACCCACCCATTTATCTACCTATCTACAGTTAATACACTCCGTACAAAAAAAATGTGGGTCCCAAAGGATAACAACTCCCTGCTGGCCAAGCTGCACTATTACACAAGGAGTGAAGGGTCACCCACATATTTTTTTACAGGTATTTCACTTCACCCACCTGCCTATCTATCTAATAATTTACAATTTATCTACCCTCCCACCCACTTATCTGTCTATTTAATGAGTCACTATCTATCCACCTACCCAACCACACACCTACCCATTTATATACCTAACCATCTATCTATCTTTCTATCTATCTACAGTTAATGCGCTCAGTGGGTCTCAAAGGATGTGGGTCTCAAAGGATAACAACTCCCTGCTGGCCAAGCTGCACTATTACACAAGGAGTGAGGGATCACCCACATATTTTTTTTACAGGTATTGCGCTTCACCCCCTACCTATCTAATAGTTTAACATTTATCTACCCACCCACTCATTTATCTATCTAATGATTCACTATCTACCTACCCACGCACCCACCCACCCATTTATCTACTTATCTATCTACAGTTAATACACTCAGTGAAAAAAAAATGTGGGTCCCAAAGGATAACAACTCCCTGCTGGCCAAGCTGCACTATTACACAAGGAGTGAGGGATCACCGCATGTTTTTTTACAGGTATTGCGCTCCCCCCCACCCACCTATCTAATAGTTTAACATTTATCTACCCACCCATTTATCTATCTATCTAATCTATCTAATGATTTACAAAATACCTACCTACCCACCTACGGACCTCACCCTTCCTGTTGGTCAAGCTGCTCTATTATACAAGGAGTGAGGGATCACCCACATATTTTTTGTGGGAGGTAGGGCACTGACTGAAATAAAAAGTGTGTTACTGAGTTCCCTTCCTTCACCTCCATGTCCGCCAAGCTGCCCTAGTGGACAGTGAAGGGGGAAGGTATGTTTATTTTTTACTCTTTTGATTTCTCTCTAGCTATCTCTATTTACTTAACTGTACACTTAGTTATCACAATATACAATAATAGAAGAGTCCCTAACGAGAACTCGTATTTGTGAATTTCAAATGTATACCAAAACATATTATCAGTAATTAATTTTCATTAATTACCTGACTTCATTTTTGTTCGTTGACTTGAGGACAATTCTGCAGTCCAGGTCACCTCGCAGTAGTCGGCTGTTATGACCTCATCATCTGTTTTATATAGAATTCTCACTTAAAAAATGAAAAGAGGCATGATAATATGTTCGCAGTATACAATGACCCTTAAGCCCTTTACACACTGGGAGTATAGGGGCCCCATCTATATAGTTAACTATATTAGTGGTTCCCCTATTCACACTGAACGAAATCGGTTACCGAAATCATCAGTGATGTCCCAGTGACCTGCTGAACATGCGGGTCATAGGCTATATGGCCAGAGTTGACCTGGATGTTCAAGTGAAGGCAGAGGTCGTTAAGGATGCGCGGGAGTGCACATCATTACTGATATTGAGTATACAAACAAGAGATTTTTTTTTTCAAAGAAAAGAGTTTGCTCAAAAATGCTCTTCTGAGTGATATCTTTTCTTTTTTCGTGTAGCGTGTATGGGGCTTTAGAAAAATGAGAGGGAGGAATCACCCACCTCTTTGTACATGCCTCTACTTTACAAATCAATGCAGCTATGATTTGTCTATTTAATGGATCATTTAGCATCTATCTACCTATCCACCCATCTATCTGCCTATCCAATAATTGACTAACACTGGGGCAGATGTATTAAACCTTAACAAGAGATAAATGCAAGGGTGATAAAGAGAGATAAACGTCCAGCCAATCAGCTCCTTACTGACTTTTTTCAAACACAGCCTGTAATATGACAGTTAGCAGGTGAATGGCTGGATGTTTATCTCTCTTTATCATCTTTGCATTTATCTCTTGACTTAATACATCTGCCACTATGTACCTATCCAACCATCTATCTATCTAATGAATTATCATCCATCTACCTACACAGCCATTCATCTATATGTCTATCTAATGATATACTATCTATCGGCCTGCCCACCTATTTATCTTTATCTCTATTTAATTAATTACAGGTATTGCGCTCAGTGAAAACAATATGTGGGTCCCAAAGGATAGATAACAACTCCCTGCTGGCCAAGCTGCACTATTACACAAGGAGTGAGGGATCACCCACATATTTTTTTTAAAGGTATTGCGCTTCACCCCCCACCTATCTAATAGCTTAACAGTGATCTACCCACTCATTTACCTATCTAATGATTCACTATCTACCTACCCATGCAGCCACCCATTTATGTACCTATCTATCTAGCTAGAGTTAATGAACTTAGTGAAAAAAAATATGTGGGTCCCAAAGGATAACAACTCCCTGCTGGCCAAGCTGCACTATTACACAAGGAGTGAGGGATCACCCACATATTTTTTTAAAGGTATTGTGCTTCACCCACACACCCACCCACCTATCTATCTAATAACTTACCATTTATCTACCCTCCCACCCACTTATCTGTCTATCTAATGATTCACTATCTATCCACCTACCCAATCACACACCTACCCATTTATATACCAAACCATCTATCTATCTTTCTATCTATCTACAGTTAATGTGCTCAGTGAAAAAAATATGTGGGTCCCAAAGGATAACAACTCCCTGCTGGCCAAGCTGCACTATTACACAAGGAGTGAGGGATCACCCACATATTTTTTTACAGGTATTGCGCTTCACCCCCACCCACCCTACCTATCTAATAGTTTAACATTTATCTACCCACCCACTCATTTATCTATCTAATGATTCACTATCTACCTACCCACGCACCCACCCACCCATTTATCTACCTATCTACAGTTAATACACTCAGTAAAAAAAAATGTGGGTCCCAAAGGATAACAACTCCCTGCTGGCTAAGCTGCACTATTACACAAGGAGTGAAGGGTCACCCACATATTTTTTTACAGGTATTTCACTTCACCCACCTGCCTATCTATCTAATAATTTACCATTTATCTACCCTCCCACACACTTATCTGTCTATCTAATGAGTCACTATCTATCCACCTACCCAACCACACACCTACCCATTTATATACCTAACCATCTACCTATCTTTCTATCTATTTACAGTTAATGCGCTCAGTGAAAAAAATATGTGGGTCCCAAAGGATTACAACTCCCTGCTGGCCAAGCTGCACTATTACACAAGGAGTGAGGGATCACCCACGTATTTTTTTACAGGTATTGCACTTCACACACCGACCTATCTAATAATTTACCATTTATCTACCCTCCCACCCACTTATCTGTCTATCTAATGATTCACTATCTATCCACCTACCCAACCACACACCTACCCATTTATATACCAAACCATCTATCTATCTATCTTTCTATCTATCTACAGTTAATGTGCTCAGTGAAAAAAATATGTGGGTCCCAAAGGATAAAAACTCCCTGCTGGCCAAGCTGCACTATTACACAAGGAGTGAGGGATCACCCACATATTTTTTTATAGGTATTGCACTCCACCCACCCACCTATCTAATAATTTACCATTTATCTACCCTCCCACCCACTTATCTGTCTATCTAATGATTCACTATCTATCCACCTACCCAACCACACACCTACCCATTTATACACCTAACCATCTACCTATCTTTCTATCTATTTACAGTTAATGCGCTCAGTGAAAAAAATATGTGGGTCCCAAAGGATTACAACTCCCTGCTGGCCAAGCTGCACTATTACACAAGGAGTGAGGGATCACCCACATATTTTTTTACAGGTATTGCGCTTCACCCCCACCCACCCTACCTATCTAATAGTTTAACATTTATCTACCCACCCACTCATTTATCTATCTAATGATTCACTATCTACCTAACCACGCACCCACCCCTTTATCTACCAATCTACAGTTAATACACTCAGTAAAAAAAAAAAGTGGGTCCCAAAGGATAACAACTCCCTGCTGGCCAAGCTGCACTATTACACAAGGAGTGAGGGATCACCCACGTATTTTTTTACAGGTATTGCACTTCACCCACCCACCTATCTCATAATTTACCATTTATCTACCCTCCCACCCACTTATCTGTCTATCTAATGATTCACTATCTATCCACCTACCCAACCACACACCTACCCATTTATATACCAAACCATCTATCTATCTTTCTATCTATCTACAGTTAATGTGCTCAGTGAAAAAAATATGTGGGTCCCAAAGGATAACAACTCCCTGCTGGCCAAGCTGCACTATTACACAAGGAGTGAGGGATCACCCACATATTTTTTTATAGGTATTGCACTTCACCCACCCACCTATCTAATAATTTACCATTTATCTACCCTCCCACCCACTTATCTGTCTATCTAATGATTCACTATCTATCCACCTACCCAACCACACACCTACCCATTTATATACCTAACCATCTATCTTTCTATCTATTAACAGTTAATGCGCTCAGTGAAAAAAATATGTGGGTCCCAAAGGATTACAACTCCCTGCTGGCCAAGCTGCACTATTACACAAGGAGTGAGGGATCACCCACATATTTTTTTACAGGTATTGCGCTTCACCCCCACCCACCCTACCTATCTAATAGTTTAACATTTATCTATACACTCATTTATCTATCTAATGATTCACTATCTACCTACCCACGCACCCACCCACCCATTTATCTACCTATCTACAGTTAATACACTCCGTAAAAAAAAATGTGGGTCCCAAAGGATAAAAACTCCCTGCTGGCCAAGCTGCACTATTACACAAGGAGTGAGGGATCACCCACATATTTTTTTATAGGTATTGCACTTCACCCACCCACCTATCTAATAATTTACCATTTATCTACCCTCCCACCCACTTATCTGTCTATCTAATGATTCACTATCTATCCACCTACCCAACCACACACCTACTCATTTATATACCTAACCATCTACCTATCTTTCTATCTATTTACAGTTAATGCGCTCAGTGAAAAAAATATGTGGGTCCCAAAGGATTACAACTCCCTGCTGGCCAAGCTGCACTATTACACAAGGAGTGAGGGATCACCCACATATTTTTTTACAGGTATTGCGCTTCACCCCCACCCACCCTACCTATCTAATAGTTTAACATTTATCTACCCACCCACTCATTTATCTATCTAATGATTCACTATCTACCTAACCACGCACCCACCCCTTTATCTACCTATCTACAGTTAATACACTCAGTAAAAAAAAAGTGGGTCCCAAAGGATAACAACTCCCTGCTGGCCAAGCTGCACTATTACACAAGGAGTGAGGGATCACCCACGTATTTTTTTACAGGTATTGCACTTCACCCACCCATCTAATAATTTACCATTTATCTACCCTCCCACCCACTTATCTGTCTATCTAATGATTCACTATCTATCCACCTACCCAACCACACACCTACCCATTTATATACCAAACCATCTATCTATCTTTCTATCTATCTACAGTTAATGTGCTCAGTGAAAAAAATATGTGGGTCCCAAAGGATAACAACTCCCTGCTGGCCAAGCTGCACTATTACACAAGGAGTGAGGGATCACCCACATATTTTTTTATAGGTATTGCACTTCACCCACCCACCTATCTAATAATTTACCATTTATCTACCCTCCCACCCACTTATCTGTCTATCTAATGATTCACTATCTATCCACCTACCCAACCACACACCTACCCATTTATATACCTAACCATCTATCTATCTTTCTATCTATTTACAGTTAATGCGCTCAGTGAAAAAAATATGTGGGTCCCAAAGGATTACAACTCCCTGCTGGCCAAGCTGCACTATTACACAAGGAGTGAGGGATCACCCACATATTTTTTTACAGGTATTGCGCTTCACCCCCACCCACCCTACCTATCTAATAGTTTAACATTTATCTACCCACCCACTCATTTATCTATCTAATGATTCACTATCTACCTACCCACGCACCCACCCACCCATTTATCTACCTATCTACAGTTAATACACTCAGTAAAAAAAAAATGTGGGTCCCAAAGGATAACAACTCCCTGCTGGCCAAGCTGCACTATTACACAAGGAGTGAAGGGTCACCCACATATTTTTTTACAGGTATTTCACTTCACCCACCTGCCTATCTATCTAATAATTTACCATTTATCTACCCTCCCACACACTTATCTGTCTATCTAATGAGTCACTATCTATCCACCTACCCAACCACACACCTACCCATTTATATACCAAACCATCTATCTATCTTTCTATCTATTTACAGTTAATGCGCTCAGTGAAAAAAATATGTGGGTCCCAAAGGATTACAACTCCCTGCTGGCCAAGCTGCACTATTACACAAGGAGTGAGGGATCACCCACATATTTTTTTACAGGTATTGCGCTTCACCCCCACCCACCCTACCTATCTAATAGTTTAACATTTATCTACCCACCCACTAATTTATCTATCTAATTATTCACTATCTACCTACCCACGCACCCACCCCTTTATCTACCTATCTACAGTTAATACACTCAGTAAAAAAAAAAAGTGGGTCCCAAAGGATAACAACTCCCTGCTGGCCAAGCTGCACTATTACACAAGGAGTGAGGGATCACCCACGTATTTTTTTACAGGTATTGCACTTCACACACCCACCTATCTAATAATTTACCATTTATCTACCCTCCCACCCACTTATCTGTCTATCTAATGATTCACTATCTATCCACCTACCCAACCACACACCTACCCATTTATATACCAAACCATCTATCTATCTATCTATCTTTCTATCTATCTACAGTTAATGTGCTCAGTGAAAAAAATATGTGGGTCCCAAAGGATAACAACTCCCTGCTGGCCAAGCTGCACTATTACACAAGGAGTGAGGGATCACCCACATATTTTTTTATAGGTATTGCACTTCACCCACCCACCTATCTAATAATTTACCATGTATCTACCCTCCCACCCACTTATCTGTCTATCTAATGATTCACTATCTATCCACCTACCCAACCACACACCTACCCATTTATATACCTAACCATCTACCTATCTGTCTATCTATTTACAGTTAATGCGCTCAGTGAAAAAAATATGTGGGTCCCAAAGGATTACAACTCCCTGCTGGCCAAGCTGCACTATTACACAAGGAGTGAGGGATCACCCACATATTTTTTTACAGGTATTGCGCTTCGCCCCCACCCACGCTACCTATCTAATAGTTTAACATTTATCTACCCACCCACTCATTTATCTATCTAATGATTCACTATCTACCTAACCACGCACCCACCCCTTTATCTACCTATCTACAGTTAATACACTCAGTAAAAAAAAAGTGGGTCCCAAAGGATAACAACTCCCTGCTGGCCAAGCTGCACTATTACACAAGGAGTGAGGGATCACCCACGTATTTTTTTACAGGTATTGCACTTCACACACCCACCTATCTAATAATTTACCATTTATCTACCCTCCCACCCACTTATCTGTCTATCTAATGATTCACTATCTATCCACCTACCCAACCACACACCTACCCATTTATATACCAAACCATCTATCTATCTATCTATCTTTCTATCTATCTACAGTTAATGTGCTCAGTGAAAAAAATATGTGGGTCCCAAAGGATAACAACTCCCTGCTGGCCAAGCTGCACTATTACACAAGGAGTGAGGGATCACCCACATATTTTTTTATAGGTATTGCACTTCACCCACCCACCTATCTAATAATTTACCATGTATCTACCCTCCCACCCACTTATCTGCCTATCTAATGATTCACTATCTATCCACCTACCCAACCACACACCTACCCATTTATATACCTAACCATCTACCTATCTGTCTATCTATTTACAGTTAATGCGCTCAGTGAAAAAAATATGTGGGTCCCAAAGGATTACAACTCCCTGCTGGCCAAGCTGCACTATTACACAAGGAGTGAGGGATCACCCACATATTTTTTTACAGGTATTGCGCTTCGCCCCCACCCACGCTACCTATCTAATAGTTTAACATTTATCTACCCACCCACTCATTTATCTATCTAATGATTCACTATCTACCTAACCACGCACCCACCCCTTTATCTACCTATCTACAGTTAATACACTCAGTAAAAAAAAAGTGGGTCCCAAAGGATAACAACTCCCTGCTGGCCAAGCTGCACTATTACACAAGGAGTGAGGGATCACCCACGTATTTTTTTACAGGTATTGCACTTCACCCACCCACCTATCTAATAATTTACCATTTATCTACCCTCCCACCCACTTATCTGTCTATCTAATGATTCACTATCTATCCACCTACCCAACCACACACCTACCCATTTATATACCAAACCATCTATCTATCTTTCTATCTATCTACAGTTAATGTGCTCAGTGAAAAAAATATGTGGGTCCCAAAGGATAACAACTCCCTGCTGGCCAAGCTGCACTATTACACAAGGAGTGAGGGATCACCCACATATTTTTTTATAGGTATTGCACTTCACCCACCCACCTATCTAATAATTTACCATTTATCTACCCTCCCACCCACTTATCTGTCTATCTAATGATTCACTATCTATCCACCTACCCAACCACACACCTACCCATTTATATACCTAACCATCTATCTTTCTATCTATGAACAGTTAATGCGCTCAGTGAAAAAAATATGTGGGTCCCAAAGGATAACAACTCCCTGCTGGCCAAGCTGCACTATTACACAAGGAGTGAGGGATCACCCACATATTTTTTTTACAGGTATTGCGCTTCACCCCCACCCACCCTACCTATCTAATAGTTTAACATTTATCTATACACTCATTTATCTATCTAATGATTCACTATCTACCTACCCACGCACCCACCCACCCATTTATCTACCTATCTACAGTTAATACACTCCGTAAAAAAAATGTGGGTCCCAAAGGATAAAAACTCCCTGCTAGCCAAGCTGCACTATTACACAAGGAGTGAGGGATCACCCACATATTTTTTTTACAGGTATTGCACTTCACCCACCCACCTATCTAATAATTTACCATTTATCTACCCTCCCACCCACTTATCTGTCTATCTAATAAGTCACTATCTATCCACCTACCCAACCACACACCTACCCATTTATATACCTAACCATCTATCTATCTATCTACAGTTAATGTGCTCAGTGAAAAAAATATGTGGGTCCCAAAGGATAACAACTCCCTGCTGGCCAAGCTGCACTATTACACAAGGAGTGAAGGGTCACCCACATATTTTTTTACAGGTATTTCACTTCACCCACCTGCCTATCTATCTAATAATTTACAATTTATCTACCCTCCCACCCACTTATCTGTCTATTTAATGAGTCACTATCTATCCACCTACCCAACCACACACCTACCCATTTATATACCTAACCATCTATCTATCTTTCTATCTATCTACAGTTAATGCGCTCAGTGAAAAAATATGTGGGTCTCAAAGTATAACAACTCCCTGCTGGCCAAGCTGCACTATTACACAAGGAGTGAGGGATCACCCACATATTTTTTTTACAGGTATTGCGCTTCACCCCCTACCTATCTAATAGTTTAACATTTATCTACCCACCCACTCATTTATCTATCTAATGATTCACTATCTACCTACCCACGCACCCACCCACCCACCCATTTATCTACTTATCTATCTACAGTTAATACACTCAGTGAAAAAAAAATGTGGGTCCCAAAGGATAACAACTCCCTGCTGGCCAAGCTGCACTATTACACAAGGAGTGAGGGATCACCCACATATTTTTTTTACAGGTATTGCACTTCACCCACCCACCTATCTAATAATTTACCATTTATCTACCCTCCCACCCACTTATCTGTCTATCTAATAAGTCACTATCTATCCACCTACCCAACCACACACCTACCCATTTATATACCTAACCATCTATCTATCTATCTACAGTTAATGTGCTCAGTGAAAAAAATATGTGGGTCCCAAAGGATAACAACTCCCTGCTGGCCAAGCTGCACTATTACACAAGGAGTGAAGGGTCACCCACATATTTTTTTTACAGGTATTTCACTTCACCCACCTGCCTATCTATCTAATAATTTACAATTTATCTACCCTCCCACCCACTTATCTGTCTATTTAATGAGTCACTATCTATCCACCTACCCAACCACACACCTACCCATTTATATACCTAACCATCTATCTATCTTTCTATCTATCTACAGTTAATGCGCTCAGTGAAAAAATATGTGGGTCTCAAAGGATAACAACTCCCT
Organism: Crinia signifera; assembly: GCF_055691185.1. Classification (NCBI taxonomy): domain Eukaryota; kingdom Metazoa; phylum Chordata; class Amphibia; order Anura; family Myobatrachidae; genus Crinia; species Crinia signifera. The sequence continues at coordinate 267,818,854 of NC_139221.1, forward strand.
GCTGGCCAAGCTGCACTATTACACAAGGAGTGAGGGATCACCCACATATTTTTTTTACAGGTATTGCGCTTCACCCCCTACCTATCTAATAGTTTAACATTTATCTACCCACCCACTCATTTATCTATCTAATGATTCACTATCTACCTACCCACGCACCCACCCACCCACCCATTTATCTACTTATCTATCTACAGTTAATACACTCAGTGAAAAAAAAATGTGGGTCCCAAAGGATAACAACTCCCTGCTGGCCAAGCTGCACTATTACACAAGGAGTGAGGGATCACCGCATGTTTTTTTACAGGTATTTCGCTCCCCCCCACCCACCTATCTAATAGTTTAACATTTATCTACCCACCAATTTATCTATCTATCTAATCTATCTAATGATTTACAAAATACCTACCTACCCACCTACGGACCTCACCCTTCCTGTTGGTCAAGCTGCTCTATTATACAAGGAGTGAGGGATCACCCACATATTTTTTGTGGGAGGTAGGGCACTGACTGAAATAAAAAGTGTGTTACTGAGTTCCCTTCCTTCACCTCCATGTCCGCCAAGCTGCCCTAGTGGACAGTGAAGGGGGAAGGTATGTTTATTTTTTACTCTTTTGATTTCTCTCTAGCTATCTCTATTTATTTAACTGTACACTTAGTTATCACAATATACAATAATAGAAGAGTCCCTAACGAGAACTCGTATTTGTGAATTTCAAATGTATACCAAAACATATTATCAGTAATTAATTTTCATTAATTACCTGACTTCATTTTTGTTCGTTGACTTGAGGACAATTCTGCAGTCCAGGTCACCTCGCAGTAGTCGGCTGTTATGACCTCATCATCTGTTTTATATAGAATTCTCACTTAAAAAATGAAAAGAGGCATGATAATATGTTCGCAGTATACAATGACCCTTAAGCCCTTTACACACTGGGAGTATAGGGGCCCCATCTATATAGTTAACTATATTAGTGGTTCCCCTATTCACACTGAACGAAATCGGTTACCGAAATCATCAGTGATGTCCCAGTGACCTGCTGAACATGCGGGTCATAGGCTATATGGCCAGAGTTGACCTGGATGTTCAAGTGAAGGCAGAGGTCGTTAAGGATGCGCGGGAGTGCACATCATTACTGATATTGAGTATACAAACAAGAGATTTTTTTTTTCAAAGAAAAGAGTTTGCTCAAAAATGCTCTTCTGAGTGATATCTTTTCTTTTTTCGTGTAGCGTGTATGGGGCTTTAGAAAAATGAGAGGGAGGGATCACCCACCTCTTTGTACATGCCTCTACTTTACAAATCAATGCAGCTATGATTTGTCTATTTAATGGATCATTTAGCATCTATCTACCTATCCACCCATCTATCTGCCTATCCAATAATTGACTAACACTGGGGCAGATGTATTAAACCTTCACAAGAGATAAATGCAAGGGTGATAAAGAGAGATAAACGTCCAGCCAATCAGCTCCTTACTGACTTTTTTCAAACACAGCCTGTAATATGACAGTTAGCAGGTGATTGGCTGGATGTTTATCTCTCTTTATCATCTTTGCATTTATCTCTTGACTTAATACATCTGCCACTATGTACCTATCCAACCATCTATCTATCTAATGAATTATCATCCATCTAACTACACAGCCATTCATCTATATGTCTATCTAATGATATACTATCTATCGGCCTGCCCACCTATTTATCTTTATCTCTATTTATGTAATTACAGGTATTGCGCTCAGTGAAAAAATATGTGGGTCCCAAAGGATAGATAACAACTCCCTGCTGGCTAAGCTGCACTATTACACAAGGAGTGAGGGATCACCCACATATTTTTTTTAAAGGTATTGCGCTTCACCCCCCACCTATCTAATAGCTTAACAGTGATCTACCCACCCACTCATTTACCTATCTAATGATTCACTATCTACCTACCCATGCAGCCACCCATTTATGTACCTATCTATCTAGCTAGAGTTAATGAACTTAGTGAAAAAAAATATGTGGGTCCCAAAGGATAACAACTCCCTGCTGGCCAAGCTGCACTATTACACAAGGAGTGAGGGATCACCCACATATTTTTTTTAAAGGTATTGCGCTTCACCCACACACCCACCCACCTATCTATCTATCTAATAACTTACCATTTATCTACCCTCCCACCCACTTATCTGTCTATCTAATGATTCACTATCTATCCACCTACCCAATCACACACCTACCCATTTATATACCAAACCATCTATCTATCTTTCTATCTATCTACAGTTAATGTGCTCAGTGAAAAAAATATGTGGGTCCCAAAGGATAACAACTCCCTGCTGGCCAAGCTGCACTATTACACAAGGAGTGAGGGATCACCCACATATTTTTTTATAGGTATTGCACTTCACCCACCCACCTATCTAATAATTTACCATTTATCTACCCTCCCACCCACTTATCTGTCTATCTAATGATTCACTATCTATCCACCTACCCAACCACACACCTACCCATTTATATACCTAACCATCTACCTATCTTTCTATCTATTTACAGTTAATGCGCTCAGTAAAAAAATATGTGGGTCCCAAAGGATTACAACTCCCTGCTGGCCAAGCTGCACTATTACACAAGGAGTGAGGGATCACCCACATATTTTTTTACAGGTATTGCGCTTCACCCCCACCCACCCTACCTATCTAATAGTTTAACATTTATCTACCCACCCACTCATTTATCTAATGATTCACTACCTACCCACGCACCCACCCATTTATCTACCTATCTACAGTTAATACACTCAGTAAAAAAAAAATGTGGGTCCCAAAGGATAACAACTCCCTGCTGGCCAAGCTGCACTATTACACAAGGAGTGAAGGGTCACCCACATATTTTTTTACAGGTATTTCACTTCACCCACCTGCCTATCTATCTAATAATTTACCATTTATCTACCCTCCCACACACTTATCTGTCTATCTAATGAGTCACTATCTATCCACCTACCCAACCACACACCTACCCATTTATATACCTAACCATCTACCTATCTTTCTATCTATTTACAGTTAATGCGCTCAGTGAAAAAAATATGTGGGTCCCAAAGGATTACAACTCCCTGCTGGCCAAGCTGCACTATTACACAAGGAGTGAGGGATCACCCACGTATTTTTTTACAGGTATTGCACTTCACACACCCACCTATCTAATAATTTACCATTTATCTACCCTCCCACCCACTTATCTGTCTATCTAATGATTCACTATCTATCCACCTACCCAACCACACACCTACCCATTTATATACCAAACCATCTATCTATCTATCTTTCTATCTATCTACAGTTAATGTGCTCAGTGAAAAAAAATATGTGGGTCCCAAAGGATAAAAACTCCCTGCTGGCCAAGCTGCACTATTACACAAGGAGTGAGGGATCACCCACATATTTTTTTATAGGTATTGCACTTCACCCACCCACCTATCTAATAATTTACCATTTATCTACCCTCCCACCCACTTATCTGTCTATCTACTGATTCACTATCTATCCACCTACCCAACCACACACCTACCCATTTATATACCTAACCATCTACCTATCTTTCTATCTATTTACAGTTAATGCGCTCAGTGAAAAAAATATGTGGGTCCCAAAGGATTACAACTCCCTGCTGGCCAAGCTGCACTATTACACAAGGAGTGAGGGATCACCCACGTATTTTTTTACAGGTATTGCACTTCACCCACCCACCTATCTAATAATTTACCATTTATCTACCCTCCCACCCACTTATCTGTCTATCTAATGATTCACTATCTATCCACCTACCCAACCACACACCTACCCATTTATATACCAAACCATCTATCTATCTTTCTATCTATCTACAGTTAATGTGCTCAGTGAAAAAAATATGTGGGTCCCAAAGGATAACAACTCCCTGCTGGCCAAGCTGCACTATTACACAAGGAGTGAGGGATCACCCACATATTTTTTTATAGGTATTGCACTTCACCCACCCACCTATCTAATAATTGACCATTTATCTACCCTCCCACCCACTTATCTGTCTATCTAATGATTCACTATCTATCCACCTACCCAACCACACACCTACCCATTTATATACCTAACCATCTATCTTTCTATCTATTAACAGTTAATGCGCTCAGTGAAAAAAATATGTGGGTCCCAAAGGATAACAACTCCCTGCTGGCCAAGCTGCACTATTACACAAGGAGTGAGGGATCACCCACATATTTTTTTACAGGTATTGCGCTTCACCCCCACCCACCCTACCTATCTAATAGTTTAACATTTATCTATACACTCATTTATCTATCTAATGATTCACTATCTACCTACCCACGCACCCACCCACCCATTTATCTACCTATCTACAGTTAATACACTCCGTAAAAAAAAATGTGGGTCCCAAAGGATAAAAACTCCCTGCTGGCCAAGCTGCACTATTACACAAGGAGTGAGGGATCACCCACATATTTTTTTACAGGTATTGCACTTCACCCACCTATCTAATAATTAACCATTTATCTAACCTTCCACCCACTTATCTGTCTATCTAATGATTCACTATCTATCCACCTACCCAACCACACACCTACCCATTTATATACCTAACCATCTATCTATCTTTCTATCTATTTACAGTTAATGCGCTCAGTGAAAAAAATATGTGGGTCCCAAAGGATTACAACTCCCTGCTGGCCAAGCTGCACTATTACACAAGGAGTGAGGGATCACCCACATATTTTTTTACAGGTATTGCGCTTCACCCCCACCCACCCTACCTATCTAATAGTTTAACATTTATCTACCCACCCACTCATTTATCTATCTAATGATTCACTATCTACCTACCCACGCACCCACCCACCCATTTATCTACCTATCTACAGTTAATACACTCAGTAAAAAAAAAATGTGGGTCCCAAAGGATAACAACTCCCTGCTGGCCAAGCTGCACTATTACACAAGGAGTGAAGGGTCACCCACATATTTTTTTACAGGTATTTCACTTCACCTATCTGCCTATGTATCTAATAATTTACCATTTATCTACCCTCCCACACACTTATCTGTCTATCTAATGAGTCACTATCTATCCACCTACCCAACCACACACCTACCCATTTATATACCAAACCATCTATCTATCTTTCTATCTATTTACAGTTAATGCGCTCAGTGAAAAAAATATGTGGGTCCCAAAGGATTACAACTCCCTGCTGGCCAAGCTGCACTATTACACAAGGAGTGAGGGATCACCCACATATTTTTTTACAGGTATTGCGCTTCACCCCCACCCACCCTACCTATCTAATAGTTTAACATTTATCTACCCACCCACTAATTTATCTATCTAAATATTCACTATCTACCTACCCACGCACCCACCCCTTTATCTACCTATCTACAGTTAATACACTCAGTAAAAAAAAAAGTGGGTCCCAAAGGATAACAACTCCCTGCTGGCCAAGCTGCACTATTACACAAGGAGTGAGGGATCACCCACGTATTTTTTTACAGGTATTGCACTTCACACACCCACCTATCTAATAATTTACCATTTATCTACCCTCCCACCCACTTATCTGTCTATCTAATGATTCACTATCTATCCACCTACCCAACCACACACCTACCCATTTATATACCAAACCATCTATCTATCTATCTATCTTTCTATCTATCTACAGTTAATGTGCTCAGTGAAAAAAATATGTGGGTCCCAAAGGATAACAACTCCCTGCTGGCCAAGCTGCACTATTACACAAGGAGTGAGGGATCACCCACATATTTTTTTATAGGTATTGCACTTCACCCACCCACCTATCTAATAATTTACCATGTATCTACCCTCCCACCCACTTATCTGTCTATCTAATGATTCACTATCTATCCACCTACCCAACCACACACCTACCCATTTATATACCTAACCATCTATCTATCTTTCTATCTATTTACAGTTAATGCGCTCAGTGAAAAAAATATGTGGGTCCCAAAGGATTACAACTCCCTGCTGGCCAAGCTGCACTATTACACAAGGAGTGAGGGATCACCCACGTATTTTTTTACAGGTATTGCGCTTCACCCCCACCCACCCTACCTATCTAATAGTTTAACATTTATCTACCCACCCACTCATTTATCTATCTAATGATTCACTATCTACCTACCCACGCACCCACCCACCCATTTATCTACCTATCTACAGTTAATACACTCAATAAAAAAAAATGTGGGTCCCAAAGGATAACAACTCCCTGCTGGCCAAGCTGCACTATTACACAAGGAGTGAAGGGTCACCCACATATTTTTTTACAGGTATTTCACTTCACCCACCTGCCTATCTATCTAATAATTTACCATTTATCTACCCTCCCACACACTTATCTGTCTATCTAATGAGTCACTATCTATCCACCTACCCAACCACACACCTACCCATTTATATACCTAACCATCTATCTATCTTTCTATCTATTTACAGTTAATGCGCTCAGTGAAAAAAAAAATGTGGGTCCCAAAGGATTACAACTCCCTGCTGGCCAAGCTGCACTATTACACAAGGAGTGAGGGATCACCCACATATTTTTTTACAGGTATTGCGCTTCACCCCCACCCACCCTACCTATCTAATAGTTTAACATTTATCTACCCACCCACTAATTTATCTATCTAATTATTCACTATCTACCTACCCACGCACCCACCCCATTATCTACCTATCTACAGTTAATACACTCAGTAAAAAAAAAAAGTGGGTCCCAAAGGATAACAACTCCCTGCTGGCCAAGCTGCACTATTACACAAGGAGTGAGGGATCACCCACGTATTTTTTTACAGGTATTTCACTTCACACACCCACCTATCTAATAATTTACCATTTATCTACCCTCCCACCCACTTATCTGTCTATCTAATGATTCACTATCTATCCACCTACCCAACCACACACCTACCCATTTATATACCAAACCATCTATCTATCTATCTTTCTATCTATCTACAGTTAATGTGCTCAGTGAAAAAAATATGTGGGTCCCAAAGGATAACAACTCCCTGCTGGCCAAGCTGCACTATTACACAAGGAGTGAGGGATCACCCACATATTTTTTTATAGGTATTGCACTTCACCCACCCACCTATCTAATAATTTACCATTTATCTACCCTCCCACCCACTTATCTGTCTATCTAATGATTCACTATCTATCCACCTACCCAACCACACACCTACCCATTTATATACCTAACCATCTACCTATCTTTCTATCTATTTACAGTTAATGCGCTCAGTGAAAAAAATATGTGGGTCCCAAAGGATTACAACTCCCTGCTGGCCAAGCTGCACTATTACACAAGGAGTGAGGGATCACCCACATATTTTTTTACAGGTATTGCGCTTCACCCCCACCCACCCTACCTATCTAATAGTTTAACATTTATCTACCCACCCACTCATTTATCTATCTAATGATTCACTATCTACCTAACCACGCACCCACCCCTTTATCTACCTATCTACAGTTAATACACTCAGTAAAAAAAAAAAGTGGGTCCCAAAGGATAACAACTCCCTGCTGGCCAAGTTGCACTATTACACAAGGAGTGAGGGATCACCCACGTATTTTTTTACAGGTATTGCACTTCACCCACCCACCTATCTAATAATTTACCATTTATCTACCCTCCCACCCACTTATCTGTCTATCTAATGATTCACTATCTATCCACCTACCCAACCACACACCTACCCATTTATATACCAAACCATCTATCTATCTTTCTATCTATCTACAGTTAATGTGCTCAGTGAAAAAAATATGTGGGTCCCAAAGGATAACAACTCCCTGCTGGCCAAGCTGCACTATTACACAAGGAGTGAGGGATCACCCACATATTTTTTTATAGGTATTGCACTTCACCCACCCACCTATCTAATAATTTACCATTTATCTACCCTCCCACCCACTTATCTGTCTATCTAATGATTCACTATCTATCCACCTACCCAACCACACACCTACCCATTTATATACCTAACCATCTATCTTTCTATCTATTAACAGTTAATGCGCTCAGTGAAAAAAATATGTGGGTCCCAAAGGATAACAACTCCCTGCTGGCCAAGCTGCACTATTACACAAGGAGTGAGGGATCACCCACATATTTTTTTTACAAGTATTGCGCTTCACCCCCACCCACCCTACCTATCTAATAGTTTAACATTTATCTATACACTCATTTATCTATCTAATGATTCACTATCTACCTACCCACGCACCCACCCATTTATCTACCTATCTACAGTTAATACACTCCGTAAAAAAAAATGTGGGTCCCAAAGGATAAAAACTCCCTGCTGGCCAAGGTGCACTATTACACAAGGAGTGAGGGATCACCCACATATTTTTTTACAGGTATTGCACTTCACCCACCCACCTATCTAATAATTTACCATTTATCTAACCTTCCACCCACTTATCTGTCTATCTAATGATTCACTATCTATCCACCTACCCAACCACACACCTACCCATTTATATACCTAACCATCTATCTATCTTTCTATCTATTTACAGTTAATGCGCTCAGTGAAAAAAATATGTGGGTCCCAAAGGATTACAACTCCCTGCTGGCCAAGCTGCACTATTACACAAGGAGTGAGGGATCACCCACATATTTTTTTACAGGTATTGCGCTTCACCCCCACCCACCCTACCTATCTAATAGTTTAACATTTATCTACCCACCCACTCATTTATCTATCTAATGATTCACTATCTACCTACCCACGCACCCACCCACCCATTTATCTACCTATCTACAGTTAATACACTCAGTAAAAAAAAAATGTGGGTCCCAAAGGATAACAACTCCCTGCTGGCCAAGCTGCACTATTACACAAGGAGTGAAGGGTCACCCACATATTTTTTTACAGGTATTTCACTTCACCCACCTGCCTATCTATCTAATAATTTACCATTTATCTACCCTCCCACACACTTATCTGTCTATCTAATGAGTCACTATCTATCCACCTACCCAACCACACACCTACCCATTTATATACCAAACCATCTATCTATCTTTCTATCTATTTACAGTTAATGCGCTCAGTGAAAAAAATATGTGGGTCCCAAAGGATTACAACTCCCTGCTGGCCAAGCTGCACTATTACACAAGGAGTGAGGGATCACCCACATATTTTTTTACAGGTATTGCGCTTCACCCCCACCCACCCTACCTATCTAATAGTTTAACATTTATCTACCCACCCACTCATTTATCTATCTAATGATTCACTATCTACCTACCCACGCACCCACCCACCCCTTTATCTACCTATCTACAGTTAATACACTCAGTAAAAAAAAAAGTGGGTCCCAAAGAATAACAACTCCCTGCTGGCCAAGCTGCACTATTACACAAGGAGTGAGGGATCACCCACGTATTTTTTTACAGGTATTGCACTTCACACACCCACCTATCTAATAATTTACCATTTATCTACCCTCCCACCCACTTATCTGTCTATCTAATGATTCACTATCTATCCACCTACCCAACCACACACCTACCCATTTATATACCAAACCATCTATCTATCTTTCTATCTATTTACAGTTAATGCGCTCAGTGAAAAAAATATGTGGGTCCCAAAGGATTACAACTCCCTGCTGGCCAAGCTGCACTATTACACAAGGAGTGAGGGATCACCCACATATTTTTTTACAGGTATTGCGCTTCACCCCCACCCACCCTACCTATCTAATAGTTTAACATTTATCTACCCACCCACTAATTTATCTATCTAATTATTCACTATCTACCTACCCACACACCCACCCCTTTATCTACCTATCTACAGTTAATACACTCAGTAAAAAAAAAAGTGGGTCCCAAAGGATAACAACTCCCTGCTGGCCAAGCTGCACTATTACACAAGGAGTGAGGGATCACCCACGTATTTTTTTACAGGTATTGCACTTCACACACCCACCTATCTAATAATTTACCATTTATCTACCCTCCCACCCACTTATCTGTCTATCTAATGATTCACTATCTATCCACCTACCCAACCACACACCTACCCATTTATATACCAAACCATCTATCTATCTATCTATCTTTCTATCTATCTACAGTTAATGTGCTCAGTGAAAAAAATATGTGGGTCCCAAAGGATAACAACTCCCTGCTGGCCAAGCTGCACTATTACACAAGGAGTGAGGGATCACCCACATATTTTTTTATAGGTATTGCACTTCACCCACCCACCTATCTAATAATTTACCATGTATCTACCCTCCCACCCACTTATCTGTCTATCTAATGATTCACTATCTATCCACCTACCCAACCACACACCTACCCATTTATATACCTAACCATCTACCTATCTGTCTATCTATTTACAGTTAATGCGCTCAGTGAAAAAAATATGTGGGTCCCAAAGGATTACAACTCCCTGCTGGCCAAGCTGCACTATTACACAAGGAGTGAGGGATCACCCACATATTTTTTTACAGGTATTGCGCTTCACCCCCACCCACCCTACCTATCTAATAGTTTAACATTTATCTACCCACCCACTCATTTATCTATCTAATGATTCACTATCTACCTAACCACGCACCCACCCCTTTATCTACCTATCTACAGTTAATACACTCAGTAAAAAAAAAAAGTGGGTCCCAAAGGATAACAACTCCCTGCTGGCCAAGCTGCACTATTACACAAGGAGTGAGGGATCACCCACGTATTTTTTTACAGGTATTGCACTTCACCCACACACCTATCTAATAATTTACCATTTATCTACCCTCCCACCCACTTATCTGTCTATCTAATGATTCACTATCTATCCACCTACCCAACCACACACCTACCCATTTATATACCAAACCATCTATCTATCTTTCTATCTATCTACAGTTAATGTGCTCAGTGAAAAAAATATGTGGGTCCCAAAGGATAACAACTCCCTGCTGGCCAAGCTGCACTATTACACAAGGAGTGAGGGATCACCCACATATTTTTTTATAGGTATTGCACTTCACCCACCCACCTATCTAATAATTTACCATTTATCTACCCTCCCACCCACTTATCTGTCTATCTAATGATTCACTATCTATCCACCTACCCAACCACACACCTACCCATTTATATACCTAACCATCTATCTTTCTATCTATGAACAGTTAATGCGCTCAGTGAAAAAAATATGTGGGTCCCAAAGGATAACAACTCCCTGCTGGCCAAGCTGCACTATTACACAAGGAGTGAGGGATCACCCACATATTTTTTTTACAGGTATTGCGCTTCACCCCCACCCACCCTACCTATCTAATAGTTTAACATTTATCTATACACTCATATATCTATCTAATGATTCACTATCTACCTACCCACGCACCCACCCACCCATTTATCTACCTATCTACAGTTAATACACTCCGTAAAAAAAAATGTGGGTCCCAAAGGATAAAAACTCCCTGCTGGCCAAGCTGCACTATTACACAAGGAGTGAGGGATCACCCACATATTTTTTTTACAGGTATTGCACTTCACCCACCCACCTATCTAATAATTTACCATTTATCTACCCTCCCACCCACTTATCTGTCTATCTAATAAGTCACTATCTATCCACCTACCCAACCACACACCTACCCATTTATATACCTAACCATCTATCTATCTATCTACAGTTAATGCGCTCAGTGAAAAAATATGTGGGTCTCAAAGTATAACAACTCCCTGCTGGCCAAGCTGCACTATTACACAAGGAGTGAGGGATCACCCACATATTTTTTTTACAGGTATTGCGCTTCACCCCCTACCTATCTAATAGTTTAACATTTATCTACCCACCCACTCATTTATCTATCTAATGATTCACTATCTACCTACCCACGCACCCACCCACCCACCCACCCATTTATCTACTTATCTATCTACAGTTAATACACTCAGTGAAAAAAAAATGTGGGTCCCAAAGGATAACAACTCCCTGCTGGCCAAGCTGCACTATTACACAAGGAGTGAGGGATCACCCACATATTTTTTTTACAGGTATTGCACTTCACCCACCCACCTATCTAATAATTTACCATTTATCTACCCTCCCACCCACTTATCTGTCTATCTAATAAGTCACTATCTATCCACCTACCCAACCACACACCTACCCATTTATATACCTAACCATCTATCTATCTATCTACAGTTAATGTGCTCAGTGAAAAAAATATGTGGGTCCCAAAGGATAACAACTCCCTGCTGGCCAAGCTGCACTATTACACAAGGAGTGAAGGGTCACCCACATATTTTTTTACAGGTATTTCACTTCACCCACCCACCTATCTAATAATTTACCATTTATCTACCCTCCCACCCACTTATCTGTCTATCTAATGATTCACTATCTATCCACCTACCCAACCACACACCTACCCATTTATATACCAAACCATCTATCTATCTTTCTATCTATCTACAGTTAATGTGCTCAGTGAAAAAAATATGTGGGTCCCAAAGGATAACAACTCCCTGCTGGCCAAGCTGCACTATTACACAAGGAGTGAGGGATCACCCACATATTTTTTTATAGGTATTGCACTTCACCCACCCACCTATCTAATAATTTACCATTTATCTACCCTCCCACCCACTTATCTGTCTATCTAATGATTCACTATCTATCCACCTACCCAACCACACACCTACCCATTTATATACCTAACCATCTATCTTTCTATCTATTAACAGTTAATGCGCTCAGTGAAAAAAATATGTGGGTCCCAAAGGATAACAACTCCCTGCTGGCCAAGCTGCACTATTACACAAGGAGTGAGGGATCACCCACATATTTTTTTTACAGGTATTGCGCTTCACCCCCACCCACCCTACCTATCTAATAGTTTAACATTTATCTATACACTCATTTATCTATCTAATGATTCACTATCTACCTACCCACGCACCCACCCACCCATTTATCTACCTATCTACAGTTAATACACTCAGTAAAAAAAAAATGTGGGTCCCAAAGGATAACAACTCCCTGCTGGCCAAGCTGCACTATTACACAAGGAGTGAAGGGTCACCCACATATTTTTTTACAGGTATTTCACTTCACCCACCTGCCTATCTATCTAATAATTTACCATTTATCTACCCTCCCACACACTTATCTGTCTATCTAATGAGTCACTATCTATCCACCTACCCAACCACACACCTACCCATTTATATACCTAACCATCTATCTATCTATCTACAGTTAATGTGCTCAGTGAAAAAAATATGTGGGTCCCAAAGGATAACAACTCCCTGCTGGCCAAGCTGCACTATTACACAAGGAGTGAAGGGTCACCCACATATTTTTTTACAGGTATTTCACTTCACCCACCTGCCTATCTATCTAATAATTTACAATTTATCTACCCTCCCACCCACTTATCTGTCTATTTAATGAGTCACTATCTATCCACCTACCCAACCACACACCTACCCATTTATATACCTAACCATCTATCTATCTTTCTATCTATCTACAGTTAATGCGCTCAGTGAAAAAATATGTGGGTCTCAAAGTATAACAACTCCCTGCTGGCCAAGCTGCACTATTACACAAGGAGTGAGGGATCACCCACATATTTTTTTTACAGGTATTGCGCTTCACCCCCTACCTATCTAATAGTTTAACATTTATCTACCCACCCACTCATTTATCTATCTAATGATTCACTATCTACCTACCCACGCACCCACCCACCCACCCACCCATTTATCTACTTATCTATCTACAGTTAATACACTCAGTGAAAAAAAAATGTGGGTCCCAAAGGATAACAACTCCCTGCTGGCCAAGCTGCACTATTACACAAGGAGTGAGGGATCACCCACATATTTTTTTTACAGGTATTGCACTTCACCCACCCACCTATCTAATAATTTACCATTTATCTACCCTCCCACCCACTTATCTGTCTATCTAATAAGTCACTATCTATCCACCTACCCAACCACACACCTACCCATTTATATACCTAACCATCTATCTATCTATCTACAGTTAATGTGCTCAGTGAAAAAAATATGTGGGTCCCAAAGGATAACAACTCCCTGCTGGCCAAGCTGCACTATTACACAAGGAGTGAAGGGTCACCCACATATTTTTTTACAGGTATTTCACTTCACCCACCCACCTATCTAATAATTTACCATTTATCTACCCTCCCACCCACTTATCTGTCTATCTAATGATTCACTATCTATCCACCTACCCAACCACACACCTACCCATTTATATACCAAACCATCTATCTATCTTTCTATCTATCTACAGTTAATGTGCTCAGTGAAAAAAATATGTGGGTCCCAAAGGATAACAACTCCCTGCTGGCCAAGCTGCACTATTACACAAGGAGTGAGGGATCACCCACATATTTTTTTATAGGTATTGCACTTCACCCACCCACCTATCTAATAATTTACCATTTATCTACCCTCCCACCCACTTATCTGTCTATCTAATGATTCACTATCTATCCACCTACCCAACCACACACCTACCCATTTATATACCTAACCATAAATCTTTCTATCTATTAACAGTTAATGCGCTCAGTGAAAAAAATATGTGGGTCCCAAAGGATAACAACTCCCTGCTGGCCAAGCTGCACTATTACACAAGGAGTGAGGGATCACCCACATATTTTTTTTACAGGTATTGCGCTTCACCCCCACCCACCCTACCTATCTAATAGTTTAACATTTATCTATACACTCATTTATCTATCTAATGATTCACTATCTACCTACCCACGCACCCACCCACCCATTTATCTACCTATCTACAGTTAATACACTCAGTAAAAAAAAAATGTGGGTCCCAAAGGATAACAACTCCCTGCTGGCCAAGCTGCACTATTACACAAGGAGTGAAGGGTCACCCACATATTTTTTTACAGGTATTTCACTTCACCCACCTGCCTATCTATCTAATAATTTACCATTTATCTACCCTCCCACACACTTATCTGTCTATCTAATGAGTCACTATCTATCCACCTACCCAACCACACACCTACCCATTTATATACCAAACCATCTATCTATCTTTCTATCTATTTACAGTTAATGCGCTCAGTGAAAAAAATATGTGGGTCCCAAAGGATTACAACTCCCAGCTGGCCAAGCTGCACTATTACACAAGGAGTGAGGGATCACCCACATATTTTTTTACAGGTATTGCGCTTCACCCCCACCCACCCTACCTATCTAATAGTTTAACATTTATCTACCCACCCACTAATTTATCTATCTAATTATTCACTATCTACCTACCCACACACCCACCCCTTTATCTACCTATCTACAGTTAATACACTCAGTAAAAAAAAAAGTGGGTCCCAAAGGATAACAACTCCCTGCTGGCCAAGCTGCACTATTACACAAGGAGTGAGGGATCACCCACGTATTTTTTTACAGGTATTGCACTTCACACACCCACCTATCTAATAATTTACCATTTATCTACCCTCCCACCCACTTATCTGTCTATCTAATGATTCACTATCTATCCACCTACCCAACCACACACCTACCCATTTATATACCAAACCATCTATCTATCTATCTATCTATCTTTCTATCTATCTACAGTTAATGTGCTCAGTGAAAAAAATATGTGGGTCCCAAAGGATAACAACTCCCTGCTGGCCAAGCTGCACTATTACACAAGGAGTGAGGGATCACCCACATATTTTTTTATAGGTATTGCACTTCACCCACCCACCTATCTAATAATTTACCATGTATCTACCCTCCCACCCACTTATCTGTCTATCTAATGATTCACTATCTATCCACCTACCCAACCACACACCTACCCATTTATATACCTAACCATCTACCTATCTGTCTATCTATTTACAGTTAATGCGCTCAGTGAAAAAAATATGTGGGTCCCAAAGGATTACAACTCCCTGTTGGCCAAGCTGCACTATTACACAAGGAGTGAGGGATCACCCACATATTTTTTTACAGGTATTGCGCTTCACCCCCACCCACCCTACCTATCTAATAGTTTAACATTTATCTACCCACCCACTCATTTATCTATCTAATGATTCACTATCTACCTAACCACGCACCCACCCCTTTATCTACCTATCTACAGTTAATACACTCAGTAAAAAAAAAAAGTGGGTCCCAAAGGATAACAACTCCCTGCTGGCCAAGCTGCACTATTACACAAGGAGTGAGGGATCACCCACGTATTTTTTTACAGGTATTGCACTTCACCCACCCACCTATCTAATAATTTACCATTTATCTACCCTCCCACCCACTTATCTGTCTATCTAATGATTCACTATCTATCCACCTACCCAACCACACACCTACCCATTTATATACCAAACCATCTATCTATCTTTCTATCTATCTACAGTTAATGTGCTCAGTGAAAAAAATATGTGGGTCCCAAAGGATAACAACTCCCTGCTGGCCAAGCTGCACTATTACACAAGGAGTGAGGGATCACCCACATATTTTTTTATAGGTATTGCACTTCACCCACCCACCTATCTAATAATTTACCATTTATCTACCCTCCCACCCACTTATCTGTCTATCTAATGATTCACTATCTATCCACCTACCCAACCACACACCTACCCATTTATATACCTAACCATCTATCTTTCTATCTATGAACAGTTAATGCGCTCAGTGAAAAAAATATGTGGGTCCCAAAGGATAACAACTCCCTGCTGGCCAAGCTGCACTATTACACAAGGAGTGAGGGATCACCCACATATTTTTTTTACAGGTATTGCGCTTCACCCCCACCCACCCTACCTATCTAATAGTTTAACATTTATCTATACACTCATATATCTATCTAATGATTCACTATCTACCTACCCACGCACCCACCCACCCATTTATCTACCTATCTACAGTTAATACACTCCGTAAAAAAAAATGTGGGTCCCAAAGGATAAAAACTTCCTGCTGGCCAAGCTGCACTATTACACAAGGAGTGAGGGATCACCCACATATTTTTTTTACAGGTATTGCACTTCACCCACCCACCTATCTAATAATTTACCATTTATCTACCCTCCCACCCACTTATCTGTCTATCTAATAAGTCACTATCTATCCACCTACCCAACCACACACCTACCCATTTATATACCTAACCATCTATCTATCTATCTACAGTTAATGTGCTCAGTGAAAAAAATATGTGGGTCCCAAAGGATAACAACTCCCTGCTGGCCAAGCTGCACTATTACACAAGGAGTGAAGGGTCACCCACATATTTTTTTACAGGTATTTCACTTCACCCACCTGCCTATCTATCTAATAATTTACAATTTATCTACCCTCCCACCCACTTATCTGTCTATTTAATGAGTCACTATCTATCCACCTACCCAACCACACACCTACCCATTTATATACCTAACCATCTATCTATCTTTCTATCTATCTACAGTTAATGCGCTCAGTGAAAAAATATGTGGGTCTCAAAGTATAACAACTCCCTGCTGGCCAAGCTGCACTATTACACAAGGAGTGAGGGATCACCCACATATTTTTTTTACAGGTATTGCGCTTCACCCCCTACCTATCTAATAGTTTAACATTTATCTACCCACCCACTCATTTATCTATCTAATGATTCACTATCTACCTACCCACGCACCCACCCACCCACCCACCCATTTATCTACTTATCTATCTACAGTTAATACACTCAGTGAAAAAAAATGTGGGTCCCAAAGGATAACAACTCCCTGCTGGCCAAGCTGCACTATTACACAAGGAGTGAGGGATCACCCACATATTTTTTTTACAGGTATTGCACTTCACCCACCCACCTATCTAATAATTTACCATTTATCTACCCTCCCACCCACTTATCTGTCTATCTAATAAGTCACTATCTATCCACCTACCCAACCACACACCTACCCATTTATATACCTAACCATCTATCTATCTATCTACAGTTAATGTGCTCAGTGAAAAAAATATGTGGGTCCCAAAGGATAACAACTCCCTGCTGGCCAAGCTGCACTATTACACAAGGAGTGAAGGGTCACCCACATATTTTTTTACAGGTATTTCACTTCACCCACCTGCCTATCTATCTAATAATTTACAATTTATCTACCCTCCCACCCACTTATCTGTCTATTTAATGAGTCACTATCTATCCACCTACCCAACCACACACCTACCCATTTATATACCTAACCATCTATCTATCTTTCTATCTATCTACAGTTAATGCGCTCAGTGAAAAAATATGTGGGTCTCAAAGGATAACAACTCCCTGCTGGCCAAGCTGCACTATTACACAAGGAGTGAGGGATCACCCACATATTTTTTTTACAGGTATTGCGCTTCACCCCCTACCTATCTAATAGTTTAACATTTATCTACCCACCCACTCATTTATCTATCTAATGATTCACTATCTACCTACCCACGCACCCACCCACCCACCCATTTATCTACTTATCTATCTACAGTTAATACACTCAGTGAAAAAAAAATGTGGGTCCCAAAGGATAACAACTCCCTGCTGGCCAAGCTGCACTATTACACAAGGAGTGAGGGATCACCGCATGTTTTTTTACAGGTATTTCGCTCCCCCCCACCCACCTATCTAATAGTTTAACATTTATCTACCCACCAATTTATCTATCTATCTAATCTATCTAATGATTTACAAAATACCTACCTACCCACCTACGGACCTCACCCTTCCTGTTGGTCAAGCTGCTCTATTATACAAGGAGTGAGGGATCACCCACATATTTTTTGTGGGAGGTAGGGCACTGACTGAAATAAAAAGTGTGTTACTGAGTTCCCTTCCTTCACCTCCATGTCTGCCAAGCTGCCCTAGTGGACAGTGAAGGGGGAAGGTATGTTTATTTTTTACTCTTTTGATTTCTCTCTAGCTATCTCTATTTATTTAACTGTACACTTAGTTATCACAATATACAATAATAGAAGAGTCCCTAACGAGAACTCGTATTTGTGAATTTCAAATGTATACCAAAACATATTATCAGTAATTAATTTTCATTAATTACCTGACTTCATTTTTGTTCGTTGACTTGAGGACAATTCTGCAGTCCAGGTCACCTCGCAGTAGTCGGCTGTTATGACCTCATCATCTGTTTTATATAGAATTCTCACTTAAAAAATGAAAAGAGGCATGATAATATGTTCGCAGTATACAATGACCCTTAAGCCCTTTACACACTGGGAGTATAGGGGCCCCATCTATATAGTTAACTATATTAGTGGTTCCCCTATTCACACTGAACGAAATCGGTTACCGAAATCATCAGTGATGTCCCAGTGACCTGCTGAACATGCGGGTCATAGGCTATATGGCCAGAGTTGACCTGGATGTTCAAGTGAAGGCAGAGGTCGTTAAGGATGCGCGGGAGTGCACATCATTACTGATATTGAGTATACAAACAAGAGATTTTTTTTTCAAAGAAAAGAGTTTGCTCAAAAATGCTCTTCTGAGTGATATCTTTTCTTTTTTCGTGTAGCGTGTATGGGGCTTTAGAAAAATGAGAGGGAGGGATCACCCACCTCTTTGTACATGCCTCTAATTTACAAATCAATGCAGCTATGATTTGTCTATTTAATGGATCATTTAGCATCTATCTACCTATCCACCCATCTATCTGCCTATCCAATAATTGACTAACACTGGGGCAGATGTATTAAACCTTCACAAGAGATAAATGCAAGGGTGATAAAGAGAGATAAACGTCCAGCCAATCAGCTCCTTACTGACTTTTTTCAAACACAGCCTGTAATATGACAGTTAGCAGGTGATTGGCTGGATGTTTATCTCTCTTTATCATCTTTGCATTTATCTCTTGACTTAATACATCTGCCACTATGTACCTATCCAACCATCTATCTATCTAATGAATTATCATCCATCTAACTACACAGCCATTCATCTATATGTCTATCTAATGATATACTATCTATCGGCCTGCCCACCTATTTATCTTTATCTCTATTTATGTAATTACAGGTATTGCGCTCAGTGAAAAAATATGTGGGTCCCAAAGGATAGATAACAACTCCCTGCTGGCTAAGCTGCACTATTACACAAGGAGTGAGGGATCACCCACATATTTTTTGTAAAGGTATTGCGCTTCACCCCCCACCTATCTAATAGCTTAACAGTGATCTACCCACCCACTCATTTACCTATCTAATGATTCACTATCTACCTACCCATGCAGCCACCCATTTATGTACCTATCTATCTAGCTAGAGTTAATGAACTTAGTGAAAAAAAATATGTGGGTCCCAAAGGATAACAACTCCCTGCTGGCCAAGCTGCACTATTACACAAGGAGTGAGGGATCACCCACATATTTTTTTTAAAGGTATTGCGCTTCACCCACACACCCACCCACCTATCTATCTATCTAATAACTTACCATTTATCTATCCTCCCACCCACTTATCTGTCTATCTAATGATTCACTATCTATCCACCTACCCAATCACACACCTACCCATTTATATACCAAACCATCTATCTATCTTTCTATCTATCTACAGTTAATGTGCTCAGTGAAAAAAATATGTGGGTCCCAAAGGATAACAACTCCCTGCTGGCCAAGCTGCACTATTACACAAGGAGTGAGGGATCACCCACATATTTTTTTATAGGTATTGCACTTCACCCACCCACCTATCTAATAATTTACCATTTATCTACCCTCCCACCCACTTATCTGTCTATCTAATGATTCACTATCTATCCACCTACCCAACCACACACCTACCCATTTATATACCTAACCATCTACCTATCTTTATATCTATTTACAGTTAATGCGCTCAGTGAAAAAAATATGTGGGTCCCAAAGGATTACAACTCCCTGCTGGCCAAGCTGCACTATTACACAAGGAGTGAGGGATCACCCACATATTTTTTTACAGGTATTGCGCTTCACCCCCACCCACCCTACCTATCTAATAGTTTAACATTTATCTACCCACCCACTCATTTATCTATCTAATGATTCACTATCTACCTACCCACGCACCCACCCATTTATCTACCTATCTACAGTTAATACACTCAGTAAAAAAAAAATGTGGGTCCCAAAGGATAACAACTCCCTGCTGGCTAAGCTGCACTATTACACAAGGAGTGAAGGGTCACCCACATATTTTTTTACAGGTATTTCACTTCACCCACCTGCCTATCTATCTAATAATTTACCATTTATCTACCCTCCCACACACTTATCTGTCTATCTAATGAGTCACTATCTATCCACCTACCCAACCACACACCTACCCATTTATATACCTAACCATCTACCTATCTTTCTATCTATCTACAGTTAATGTGCTCAGTGAAAAAAATATGTGGGTCCCAAAGGATAACAACTCCCTGCTGGCCAAGCTGCACTATTACACAAGGAGTGAGGGATCACCCACGTATTTTTTTACAGGTATTGCACTTCACACACCCACCTATCTAATAATTTACCATTTATCTACCCTCCCACCCACTTATCTGTCTATCTAATGATTCACTATCTATCCACCTACCCAACCACACACCTACCCATTTATATACCAAACCATCTATCTATCTTTCTATCTATCTACAGTTAATGTGCTCAGTGAAAAAAATATGTGGATCCCAAAGGATAACAACTCCCTGCTGGCCAAGCTGCACTATTACACAAGGAGTGAGGGATCACCCACATATTTTTTTATAGGTATTGCACTTCACCCACCCACCTATCTAATAATTTACCATTTATCTACCCTCCCACCCACTTATCTGTCTATCTAATGATTCACTATCTATCCACCTACCCAACCACACACCTACCCATTTATATACCTAACCATCTACCTATCTTTCTATCTATTTACAGTTAATGCGCTCAGTGAAAAAAATATGTGGGTCCCAAAGGATTACAACTCCCTGCTGGCCAAGCTGCACTATTACACAAGGAGTGAGGGATCACCCACATATTTTTTTACAGGTATTGCGCTTCACCCCCACCCACCCTACCTATCTAATAGTTTAACATTTATCTACCCACCCACTCATTTATCTATCTAATGATTCACTATCTACCTAACCACGCACCCACCCCTTTATCTACCTATCTACAGTTAATACACTCAGTAAAAAAAAAAAGTGGGTCCCAAAGGATAACAACTCCCTGCTGGCCAAGCTGCACTATTACACAAGGAGTGAGGGATCACCCACGTATTTTTTTTACAGGTATTGCACTTCACCCACCCACCTATCTAATAATTTACCATTTATCTACCCTCCCACCCACTTATCTGTCTATCTAATGATTCACTATCTATCCACCTACCCAACCACACACCTACCCATTTATATACCAAACCATCTATCTATCTTTCTATCTATCTACGGTTAATGTGCTCAGTGAAAAAAATATGTGGGTCCCAAAGGATAACAACTCCCTGCTGGCCAAGCTGCACTATTACACAAGGAGTGAGGGATCACCCACATATTTTTTTATAGGTATTGCACTTCACCCACCCACCTATCTAATAATTTACCATTTATCTACCCTCCCACCCACTTATCTGTCTATCTAATGATTCACTATCTATCCACCTACCCAACCACACACCTACCCATTTATATACCTAACCATCTATCTTTCTATCTATTAACAGTTAATGCGCTCAGTGAAAAAAATATGTGGGTCCCAAAGGATAACAACTCCCTGCTGGCCAAGCTGCACTATTACACAAGGAGTGAGGGATCACCCACATATTTTTTTACAGGTATTGCACTTCACCCACCCACCTATCTAATAATTTACCATTTATCTAACCTTCCACCCACTTATCTGTCTATCTAATGATTCACTATCTATCCACCTACCCAACCACACACCTACCCATTTATATACCTAACCATCTATCTATCTTTCTATCTATTTACAGTTAATGCGCTCAGTGAAAAAAATATGTGGGTCCCAAAGGATTACAACTCCCTGCTGGCCAAGCTGCACTATTACACAAGGAGTGAGGGATCACCCACATATTTTTTTACAGGTATTGCGCTTCACCCCCACCCACCCTACCTATCTAATAGTTTAACATTTATCTACCCACCCACTCATTTATCTAATGATTCACTACCTACCCACGCACCCACCCACCCATTTATCTACCTATCTACAGTTAATACACTCAGTAAAAAAAAATGTGGGTCCCAAAGGATAACAACTCCCTGCTGGCCAAGCTGCACTATTACACAAGGAGTGAAGGGTCACCCACATATTTTTTTACAGGTATTTCACTTCACCCACCTGCCTATCTATCTAATAATTTACCATTTATCTACCCTCCCACACACTTATCTGTCTATCTAATGAGTCACTATCTATCCACCTACCCAACCACACACCTACCCATTTATATACCTAACCATCTACCTATCTTTCTATCTATTTACAGTTAATGCGCTCAGTGAAAAAAATATGTGGGTCCCAAAGGATTACAACTCCCTGCTGGCCAAGCTGCACTATTACACAAGGAGTGAGGGATCACCCACGTATTTTTTTACAGGTATTGCACTTCACACACCCACCTATCTAATAATTTACCATTTATCTACCCTCCCACCCACTTATCTGTCTATCTAATGATTCACTATCTATCCACCTACCCAACCACACACCTACCCATTTATATACCAAACCATCTATCTATCTATCTTTCTATCTATCTACAGTTAATGTGCTCAGTGAAAAAAAATATGTGGGTCCCAAAGGATAAAAACTCCATGCTGGCCAAGCTGCACTATTACACAAGGAGTGAGGGATCACCCACGTATTTTTTTACAGGTATTGCACTTCACACACCCACCTATCTAATAATTTACCATTTATCTACCCTCCCACCCACTTATCTGTCTATCTAATGATTCACTATCTATCCACCTACCCAACCACACACCTACCCATTTATATACCAAACCATCTATCTATCTTTCTATCTATCTACAGTTAATGTGCTCAGTGAAAAAAATATGTGGGTCCCAAAGGATAACAACTCCCTGCTGGCCAAGCTGCACTATTACACAAGGAGTGAGGGATCACCCACATATTTTTTTATAGGTATTGCACTTCACCCACCCACCTATCTAATAATTTACCATTTATCTACCCTCCCACCCACTTATCTGTCTATCTAATGATTCACTATCTATCCACCTACCCAACCACACACCTACCCATTTATATACCTAACCATCTACCTATCTTTCTATCTATTTACAGTTAATGCGCTCAGTGAAAAAAATATGTGGGTCCCAAAGGATTACAACTCCCTGCTGGCCAAGCTGCACTATTACACAAGGAGTTAGGGATCACCCACATATTTTTTTACAGGTATTGCGCTTCACCCCCACCCACCCTACCTATCTAATAGTTTAACATTTATCTACCCACCCACTCATTTATCTATCTAATGATTCACTATCTACCTAACCACGCACCCACCCCTTTATCTACCTATCTACAGTTAATACACTCAGTAAAAAAAAAAAGTGGGTCCCAAAGGATAACAACTCCCTGCTGGCCAAGCTGCACTATTACACAAGGAGTGAGGGATCACCCACGTATTTTTTTTACAGGTATTGCACTTCACCCACCCACCTATCTAATAATTTACCATTTATCTACCCTCCCACCCACTTATCTGTCTATCTAATGATTCACTATCTATCCACCTACCCAACCACACACCTACCCATTTATATACCAAACCATCTATCTATCTTTCTATCTATCTACGGTTAATGTGCTCAGTGAAAAAAATATGTGGGTCCCAAAGGATAACAACTCCCTGCTGGCCAAGCTGCACTATTACACAAGGAGTTAGGGATCACCCACATATTTTTTTTATAGGTATTGCACTTCACCCACCCACCTATCTAATAATTTACCATTTATCTACCCTCCCACCCACTTATCTGTCTATCTAATGATTCACTATCTATCCACCTACCCAACCACACACCTACCCATTTATATACCTAACCATCTATCTTTCTATCTATTAACAGTTAATGCGCTCAGTGAAAAAAATATGTGGGTCCCAAAGGATAACAACTCCCTGCTGGCCAAGCTGCACTATTACACAAGGAGTGAGGGATCACCCACATATTTTTTTACAGGTATTGCACTTCACCCACCCACCTATCTAATAATTTACCATTTATCTAACCTTCCACCCACTTATCTGTCTATCTAATGATTCACTATCTATCCACCTACCCAACCACACACCTACCCATTTATATACCTAACCATCTATCTATCTTTCTATCTATTTACAGTTAATGCGCTCAGTGAAAAAAATATGTGGGTCCCAAAGGATTACAACTCCCTGCTGGCCAAGCTGCACTATTACACAAGGAGTGAGGGATCACCCACATATTTTTTTACAGGTATTGCGCTTCACCCCCACCCACCCTACCTATCTAATAGTTTAACATTTATCTACCCACCCACTCATTTATCTAATGATTCACTACCTACCCACGCACCCACCCACCCATTTATCTACCTATCTACAGTTAATACACTCAGTAAAAAAAAATGTGGGTCCCAAAGGATAACAACTCCCTGCTGGCCAAGCTGCACTATTACACAAGGAGTGAAGGGTCACCCACATATTTTTTTACAGGTATTTCACTTCACCCACCTGCCTATCTATCTAATAATTTACCATTTATCTACCCTCCCACACACTTATCTGTCTATCTAATGAGTCACTATCTATCCACCTACCCAACCACACACCTACCCATTTATATACCTAACCATCTACCTATCTTTCTATCTATTTACAGTTAATGCGCTCAGTGAAAAAAATATGTGGGTCCCAAAGGATTACAACTCCCTGCTGGCCAAGCTGCACTATTACACAAGGAGTGAGGGATCACCCACGTATTTTTTTACAGGTATTGCACTTCACACACCCACCTATCTAATAATTTACCATTTATCTACCCTCCCACCCACTTATCTGTCTATCTAATGATTCACTATCTATCCACCTACCCAACCACACACCTACCCATTTATATACCAAACCATCTATCTATCTATCTTTCTATCTATCTACAGTTAATGTGCTCAGTGAAAAAAAATATGTGGGTCCCAAAGGATAAAAACTCCATGCTGGCCAAGCTGCACTATTACACAAGGAGTGAGGGATCACCCACATATTTTTTTATAGGTATTGCACTTCACCCACCCACCTATCTAATAATTTACCATTTATCTACCCTCCCACCCACTTATCTGTCTATCTACTGATTCACTATCTATCCACCTACCCAACCACACACCTACCCATTTATATACCTAACCATCTACCTATCTTTCTATCTATTTACAGTTAATGCGCTCAGTGAAAAAAATATGTGGGTCCCAAAGGATTACAACTCCCTGCTGGCCAAGCTGCACTATTACACAAGGAGTGAGGGATCACCCACATATTTTTTTACAGGTATTGCGCTTCACCCCCACCCACCCTACCTATCTAATAGTTTAACATTTATCTACCCACCCACTCATTTATCTATCTAATGATTCACTATCTACCTAACCACGCACCCACCCCTTTATCTACCTATCTACAGTTAATACACTCAGTAAAAAAAAAAAGTGGGTCCCAAAGGATAACAACTCCCTGCTGGCCAAGCTGCACTATTACACAAGGAGTGAGGGATCACCCACGTATTTTTTTACAGGTATTGCACTTCACCCACCCACCTATCTAATAATTTACCATTTATCTACCCTCCCACCCACTTATCTGTCTATCTAATGATTCACTATCTATCCACCTACCCAACCACACACCTACCCATTTATATACCAAACCATCTATCTATCTTTCTATCTATCTACAGTTAATGTGCTCAGTGAAAAAAATATGTGGGTCCCAAAGGATAACAACTCCCTGCTGGCCAAGCTGCACTATTACACAAGGAGTGAGGGATCACCCACATATTTTTTTATAGGTATTGCACTTCACCCACCCACCTATCTAATAATTTACCATTTATCTACCCTCCCACCCACTTATCTGTCTATCTAATGATTCACTATCTATCCACCTACCCAACCACACACCTACCCATTTATATACCTAACCATCTATCTTTCTATCTATTAACAGTTAATGCGCTCAGTGAAAAAAATATGTGGGTCCCAAAGGATAACAACTCCCTGCTGGCCAAGCTGCACTATTACACAAGGAGTGAGGGATCACCCACATATTTTTTTTACAGGTATTGCGCTTCACCCCCACCCACCCTACCTATCTAATAGTTTAACATTTATCTATACACTCATTTATCTATCTAATGATTCACTATCTACCTACCCACGCACCCACCCACCCATTTATCTACCTATCTACAGTTAATACACTCCGTAAAAAAAAATGTGGGTCCCAAAGGATAAAAACTCCCTGCTGGCCAAGCTGCACTATTACACAAGCAGTGAGGGATCACCCACATATTTTTTTACAGGTATTGCACTTCACCCACCCACCTATCTAATAATTTACCATTTATCTAACCTTCCACCCACTTATCTGTCTATCTAATGATTCACTATCTATCCACCTACCCAACCACACACCTACCCATTTATATACCTAACCATCTATCTATCTTTCTATCTATTTACAGTTAATGCGCTCAGTGAAAAAAATATGTGGGTCCCAAAGGATTACAACTCCCTGCTGGCCAAGCTGCACTATTACACAAGGAGTGAGGGATCACCCACGTATTTTTTTACAGGTATTGCGCTTCACCCCCACCCTACCTATCTAATAGTTTAACATTTATCTACCCACCCACTCATTTATCTATCTAATGATTCACTATCTACCTACCCACGCACCCACCCACCCATTTATCTACCTATCTACAGTTAATACACTCAGTAAAAAAAAATGTGGGTCCCAAAGGATAACAACTCCCTGCTGGCCAAGCTGCACTATTACACAAGGAGTGAAGGGTCACCCACATATTTTTTTACAGGTATTTCACTTCACCCACCTGCCTATCTATCTAATAATTTACCATTTATCTACCCTCCCACACACTTATCTGTCTATCTAATGAGTCACTATCTATCCACCTACCCAACCACACACCTACCCATTTATATACCTAACCATCTATCTATCTTTCTATCTATTTACAGTTAATGCGCTCAGTGAAAAAAAAATGTGGGTCCCAAAGGATTACAACTCCCTGCTGGCCAAGCTGCACTATTACACAAGGAGTGAGGGATCACCCACATATTTTTTTACAGGTATTGCGCTTCACCCCCACCCACCCTACCTATCTAATAGTTTAACATTTATCTACCCACCCACTAATTTATCTATCTAATTATTCACTATCTACCTACCCACGCACCCACCCCTTTATCTACCTATCTACAGTTAATACACTCAGTAAAAAAAAAAAGTGGGTCCCAAAGGATAACAACTCCCTGCTGGCCAAGCTGCACTATTACACAAGGAGTGAGGGATCACCCACGTATTTTTTTACAGGTATTGCACTTCACACACCCACCTATCTAATAATTTACCATTTATCTACCCTCCCACCCACTTATCTGTCTATCTAATGATTCACTATCTATCCACCTACCCAACCACACACCTACCCATTTATATACCAAACCATCTATCTATCTTTCTATCTATCTACAGTTAATGTGCTCAGTGAAAAAAATATGTGGGTCCCAAAGGATAACAACTCCCTGCTGGCCAAGCTGCACTATTACACAAGGAGTGAGGGATCACCCACATATTTTTTTATAGGTATTGCACTTCACCCACCCACCTATCTAATAATTTACCATGTATCTACCCTCCCACCCACTTATCTGTCTATCTAATGATTCACTATCTATCCACCTACCCAACCACACACCTACCCATTTATATACCTAACCATCTACCTATCTGTCTATCTATTTACAGTTAATGCGCTCAGTGAAAAAAATATGTGGGTCCCAAAGGATTACAACTCCCTGCTGGCCAAGCTGCACTATTACACAAGGAGTGAGGGATCACCCACATATTTTTTTACAGGTATTGCGCTTCACCCCCACCCACCCTACCTATCTAATAGTTTAACATTTATCTACCCACCCACTCATTTATCTATCTAATGATTCACTATCTACCTAACCACGTACCCACCCCTTTATCTACCTATCTACAGTTAATACACTCAGTAAAAAAAAAAGTGGGTCCCAAAGGATAACAACTCCCTGCTGGCCAAGCTGCACTATTACACAAGGAGTGAGGGATCACCCACGTATTTTTTTACAGGTATTGCACTTCACCCACCCACCTATCTAATAATTTACCATTTATCTACCCTCCCACCCACTTATCTGTCTATCTAATGATTCACTATCTATCCACCTACCCAACCACACACCTACCCATTTATATACCAAACCATCTATCTATCTTTCTATCTATCTACAGTTAATGTGCTCAGTGAAAAAAATATGTGGGTCCCAAAGGATAACAACTCCCTGCTGGCCAAGCTGCACTATTACACAAGGAGTGAGGGATCACCCACATATTTTTTTATAGGTATTGCACTTCACCCACCCACCTATCTAATAATTTACCATTTATCTACCCTCCCACCCACTTATCTGTCTATCTAATGATTCACTATCTATCCACCTACCCAACCACACACCTACCCATTTATATACCTAACCATCTATCTTTCTATCTATGAACAGTTAATGCGCTCAGTGAAAAAAATATGTGGGTCCCAAAGGATAACAACTCCCTGCTGGCCAAGCTGCACTATTACACAAGGAGTGAGGGATCACCCACATATTTTTTTTACAGGTATTGCGCTTCACCCCCACCCACCCTACCTATCTAATAGTTTAACATTTATCTATACACTCATTTATCTATCTAATGATTCACTATCTACCTACCCACGCACCCACCCACCCATTTATCTACCTATCTACAGTTAATACACTCCGTAAAAAAAAATGTGGGTCCCAAAGGATAAAAACTCCCTGCTGGCCAAGCTGCACTATTACACAAGGAGTGAGGGATCACCCACATATTTTTTTTATAGGTATTGCACTTCACCCACCCACCTATCTAATAATTTACCATTTATCTACCCTCCCACCCACTTATCTGTCTATCTAATGATTCACTATCTATCCACCTACCCAACCACACACCTACCCATTTATATACCTAACCATCTACCTATCTTTCTATCTATTTACAGTTAATGCGCTCAGTGAAAAAAATATGTGGGTCCCAAAGGATTACAACTCCCTGCTGGCCAAGCTGCACTATTACACAAGGAGTGAGGGATCACCCACATATTTTTTTACAGGTATTGCGCTTCACCCCCACCCACCCTACCTATCTAATAGTTTAACATTTATCTACCCACCCACTCATTTATCTATCTAATGATTCACTATCTACCTAACCACGCACCCACCCCTTTATCTACCTATCTACAGTTAATACACTCAGTAAAAAAAAAAAGTGGGTCCCAAAGGATAACAACTCCCTGCTGGCCAAGCTGCACTATTACACAAGGAGTGAGGGATCACCCACGTATTTTTTTACAGGTATTGCACTTCACCCACCCACCTATCTAATAATTTACCATTTATCTACCCTCCCACCCACTTATCTGTCTATCTAATGATTCACTATCTATCCACCTACCCAACCACACACCTACCCATTTATATACCAAACCATCTATCTATCTTTCTATCTATCTACAGTTAATGTGCTCAGTGAAAAAAATATGTGGGTCCCAAAGGATAACAACTCCCTGCTGGCCAAGCTGCACTATTACACAAGGAGTGAGGGATCACCCACATATTTTTTTATAGGTATTGCACTTCACCCACCCACCTATCTAATAATTTACCATTTATCTACCCTCCCACCCACTTATCTGTCTATCTAATGATTCACTATCTATCCACCTACCCAACCACACACCTACCCATTTATATACCTAACCATCTATCTTTCTATCTATTAACAGTTAATGCGCTCAGTGAAAAAAATATGTGGGTCCCAAAGGATAACAACTCCCTGCTGGCCAAGCTGCACTATTACACAAGGAGTGAGGGATCACCCACATATTTTTTTACAGGTATTGCGCTTCACCCCCACCCACCCTACCTATCTAATAGTTTAACATTTATCTATACACTCATTTATCTATCTAATGATTCACTATCTACCTACCCACGCACCCACCCATTTATCTACCTATCTACAGTTAATACACTCCGTAAAAAAAAATGTGGGTCCCAAAGGATAAAAACTCCCTGCTGGCCAAGCTGCACTATTACACAAGGAGTGAGGGATCACCCACATATTTTTTTACAGGTATTGCACTTCACCCACCCACCTATCTAATAATTTACCATTTATCTAACCTTCCACCCACTTATCTGTCTATCTAATGATTCACTATCTATCCACCTACCCAACCACACACCTACCCATTTATATACCTAACCATCTATCTATCTTTCTATCTATTTACAGTTAATGCGCTCAGTGAAAAAAATATGTGGGTCCCAAAGGATTACAACTCCCTGCTGGCCAAGCTGCACTATTACACAAGGAGTGAGGGATCACCCACATATTTTTTTACAGGTATTGCGCTTCACCCCCACCCACCCTACCTATCTAATAGTTTAACATTTATCTACCCACCCACTAATTTATCTATCTAATTATTCACTATCTACCTACCCACGCACCCACCCCTTTATCTACCTATCTACAGTTAATACACTCAGTAAAAAAAAAATGTGGGTCCCAAAGGATAACAACTCCCTGCTGGCCAAGCTGCACTATTACACAAGGAGTGAAGGGTCACCCACATATTTTTTTACAGGTATTTCACTTCACCCACCTGCCTATCTATCTAATAATTTACCATTTATCTACCCTCCCACACACTTATCTGTCTATCTAATGAGTCACTATCTATCCACCTACCCAACCACACACCTACCCATTTATATACCAAACCATCTATCTATCTTTCTATCTATTTACAGTTAATGCGCTCAGTGAAAAAAATATGTGGGTCCCAAAGGATTACAACTCCCTGCTGGCCAAGCTGCACTATTACACAAGGAGTGAGGGATCACCCACATATTTTTTTACAGGTATTGCGCTTCACCCCCACCCACCCTACCTATCTAATAGTTTAACATTTATCTACCCACTCACTAATTTATCTATCTAATTATTCACTATCTACCTACCCACGCACCCACCCCTTTATCTACCTATCTACAGTTAATACACTCAGTAAAAAAAAAAAGTGGGTCCCAAAGGATAACAACTCCCTGCTGGCCAAGCTGCACTATTACACAAGGAGTGAGGGATCACCCACGTATTTTTTTACAGGTATTGCACTTCACACACCCACCTATCTAATAATTTACCATTTATCTACCCTCCCACCCACTTATCTGTCTATCTAATGATTCACTATCTATCCACCTACCCAACCACACACCTACCCATTTATATACCAAACCATCTATCTATCTATCTATCTATCTTTCTATCTATCTACAGTTAATGTGCTCAGTGAAAAAAATATGTGGGTCCCAAAGGATAACAACTCCCTGCTGGCCAAGCTGCACTATTACACAAGGAGTGAGGGATCACCCACATATTTTTTTATAGGTATTGCACTTCACCCACCCACCTATCTAATAATTTACCATGTATCTACCCTCCCACCCACTTATCTGTCTATCTAATGATTCACTATCTATCCACCTACCCAACCACACACCTACCCATTTATATACCTAACCATCTATCTTTCTATCTATTAACAGTTAATGCGCTCAGTGAAAAAAATATGTGGGTCCCAAAGGATAACAACTCCCTGCTGGCCAAGCTGCACTATTACACAAGGAGTGAGGGATCACCCACATATTTTTTTTACAGGTATTGCGCTTCACCCCCACCCACCCTACCTATCTAATAGTTTAAAATTTATCTATACACTCATTTATCTATCTAATGATTCACTATCTACCTACCCACGCACCCACCCACCCATTTATCTACCTATCTACAGTTAATACACTCCGTAAAAAAAAATGTGGGTCCCAAAGGATAAAAACTCCCTGCTGGCCAAGCTGCACTATTACACAAGGAGTGAGGGATCACCCACATATTTTTTTACAGGTATTGCACTTCACCCACCCACCTATCTAATAATTTACCATTTATCTAACCTTCCACCCACTTATCTGTCTATCTAATGATTCACTATCTATCCACCTACCCAACCACACACCTACCCATTTATATACCTAACCATCTATCTATCTTTCTATCTATTTACAGTTAATGCGCTCAGTGAAAAAAATATGTGGGTCCCAAAGGATTACAACTCCCTGCTGGCCAAGCTGCACTATTACACAAGGAGTGAGGGATCACCCACATATTTTTTTACAGGTATTGCGCTTCACCCCCACCCACCCTACCTATCTAATAGTTTAACATTTATCTACCCACCCACTAATTTATCTATCTAATTATTCACTATCTACCTACCCACGCACCCACCCCTTTATCTACCTATCTACAGTTAATACACTCAGTAAAAAAAAAATGTGGGTCCCAAAGGATAACAACTCCCTGCTGGCCAAGCTGCACTATTACACAAGGAGTGAAGGGTCACCCACATATTTTTTTACAGGTATTTCACTTCACCCACCTGCCTATCTATCTAATAATTTACCATTTATCTACCCTCCCACACACTTATCTGTCTATCTAATGAGTCACTATCTATCCACCTACCCAACCACACACCTACCCATTTATATACCTAACCATCTATCTATCTTTCTATCTATTTACAGTTAATGCGCTCAGTGAAAAAAAAAATGTGGGTCCCAAAGGATTACAACTCCCTGCTGGCCAAGCTGCACTATTACACAAGGAGTGAGGGATCACCCACATATTTTTTTACAGGTATTGCGCTTCACCCCCACCCACCCTACCTATCTAATAGTTTAACATTTATCTACCCACCCACTAATTTATCTATCTAATTATTCACTATCTACCTACCCACGCACCCACCCCTTTATCTACCTATCTACAGTTAATACACTCAGTAAAAAAAAAAAGTGGGTCCCAAAGGATAACAACTCCCTGCTGGCCAAGCTGCACTATTACACAAGGAGTGAGGGATCACCCACGTATTTTTTTACAGGTATTGCACTTCACACACCCACCTATCTAATAATTTACCATTTATCTACCCTCCCACCCACTTATCTGTCTATCTAATGATTCACTATCTATCCACCTACCCAACCACACACCTACCCATTTATATACCAAACCATCTATCTATCTATCTTTCTATCTATCTACAGTTAATGTGCTCAGTGAAAAAAATATGTGGGTCCCAAAGGATAACAACTCCCTGCTGGCCAAGCTGCACTATTACACAAGGAGTGAGGGATCACCCACATATTTTTTTATAGGTATTGCACTTCACCCACCCACCTATCTAATAATTTACCATGTATCTACCCTCCCACCCACTTATCTGTCTATCTAATGATTCACTATCTATCCACCTACCCAACCACACACCTACCCATTTATATACCTAACCATCTACCTATCTGTCTATCTATTTACAGTTAATGCGCTCAGTGAAAAAAATATGTGGGTCCCAAAGGATTACAACTCCCTGCTGGCCAAGCTGCACTATTACACAAGGAGTGAGGGATCACCCACATATTTTTTTACAGGTATTGCGCTTCACCCCCACCCACCCTACCTATCTAATAGTTTAACATTTATCTACCCACCCACTAATTTATCTATCTAATTATTCACTATCTACCTACCCACGCACCCACCCCTTTATCTACCTATCTACAGTTAATACACTCAGTAAAAAAAAAATGTGGGTCCCAAAGGATAACAACTCCCTGCTGGCCAAGCTGCACTATTACACAAGGAGTGAAGGGTCACCCACATATTTTTTTACAGGTATTTCACTTCACCCACCTGCCTATCTATCTAATAATTTACCATTTATCTACCCTCCCACACACTTATCTGTCTATCTAATGAGTCACTATCTATCCACCTACCCAACCACACACCTACCCATTTATATACCAAACCATCTATCTATCTTTCTATCTATTTACAGTTAATGCGCTCAGTGAAAAAAATATGTGGGTCCCAAAGGATTACAACTCCCTGCTGGCCAAGCTGCACTATTACACAAGGAGTGAGGGATCACCCACATATTTTTTTACAGGTATTGCGCTTCACCCCCACCCACCCTACCTATCTAATAGTTTAACATTTATCTACCCACTCACTAATTTATCTATCTAATTATTCACTATCTACCTACCCACGCACCCACCCCTTTATCTACCTATCTACAGTTAATACACTCAGTAAAAAAAAAAAGTGGGTCCCAAAGGATAACAACTCCCTGCTGGCCAAGCTGCACTATTACACAAGGAGTGAGGGATCACCCACGTATTTTTTTACAGGTATTGCACTTCACACACCCACCTATCTAATAATTTACCATTTATCTACCCTCCCACCCACTTATCTGTCTATCTAATGATTCACTATCTATCCACCTACCCAACCACACACCTACCCATTTATATACCAAACCATCTATCTATCTATCTATCTATCTTTCTATCTATCTACAGTTAATGTGCTCAGTGAAAAAAATATGTGGGTCCCAAAGGATAACAACTCCCTGCTGGCCAAGCTGCACTATTACACAAGGAGTGAGGGATCACCCACATATTTTTTTATAGGTATTGCACTTCACCCACCCACCTATCTAATAATTTACCATGTATCTACCCTCCCACCCACTTATCTGTCTATCTAATGATTCACTATCTATCCACCTACCCAACCACACACCTACCCATTTATATACCTAACCATCTATCTTTCTATCTATTAACAGTTAATGCGCTCAGTGAAAAAAATATGTGGGTCCCAAAGGATAACAACTCCCTGCTGGCCAAGCTGCACTATTACACAAGGAGTGAGGGATCACCCACATATTTTTTTTACAGGTATTGCGCTTCACCCCCACCCACCCTACCTATCTAATAGTTTAAAATTTATCTATACACTCATTTATCTATCTAATGATTCACTATCTACCTACCCACGCACCCACCCACCCATTTATCTACCTATCTACAGTTAATACACTCCGTAAAAAAAAATGTGGGTCCCAAAGGATAAAAACTCCCTGCTGGCCAAGCTGCACTATTACACAAGGAGTGAGGGATCACCCACATATTTTTTTACAGGTATTGCACTTCACCCACCCACCTATCTAATAATTTACCATTTATCTAACCTTCCACCCACTTATCTGTCTATCTAATGATTCACTATCTATCCACCTACCCAACCACACACCTACCCATTTATATACCTAACCATCTATCTATCTTTCTATCTATTTACAGTTAATGCGCTCAGTGAAAAAAATATGTGGGTCCCAAAGGATTACAACTCCCTGCTGGCCAAGCTGCACTATTACACAAGGAGTGAGGGATCACCCACGTATTTTTTTACAGGTATTGCGCTTCACCCCCACCCTACCTATCTAATAGTTTAACATTTATCTACCCACCCACTCATTTATCTATCTAATGATTCACTATCTACCTACCCACGCACCCACCCACCCATTTATCTACCTATCTACAGTTAATACACTCCGTAAAAAAAAATGTGGGTCCCAAAGGATAAAAACTCCCTGCTGGCCAAGCTGCACTATTACACAAGGAGTGAAGGGTCACCCACATATTTTTTTACAGGTATTTCACTTCACCCACCTGCCTATCTATCTAATAATTTACCATTTATCTACCCTCCCACACACTTATCTGTCTATCTAATGAGTCACTATCTATCCACCTACCCAACCACACACCTACCCATTTATATACCTAACCATCTATCTATCTTTCTATCTATTTACAGTTAATGCGCTCAGTGAAAAAAAAAATGTGGGTCCCAAAGGATTACAACTCCCTGCTGGCCAAGCTGCACTATTACACAAGGAGTGAGGGATCACCCACATATTTTTTTACAGGTATTGCGCTTCACCCCCACCCACCCTACCTATCTAATAGTTTAACATTTATCTACCCACCCACTAATTTATCTATCTAATTATTCACTATCTACCTACCCACGCACCCACCCCTTTATCTACCTATCTACAGTTAATACACTCAGTAAAAAAAAAAAGTGGGTCCCAAAGGATAACAACTCCCTGCTGGCCAAGCTGCACTATTACACAAGGAGTGAGGGATCACCCACGTATTTTTTTACAGGTATTGCACTTCACACACCCACCTATCTAATAATTTACCATTTATCTACCCTCCCACCCACTTATCTGTCTATCTAATGATTCACTATCTATCCACCTACCCAACCACACACCTACCCATTTATATACCAAACCATCTATCTATCTATCTTTCTATCTATCTACAGTTAATGTGCTCAGTGAAAAAAATATGTGGGTCCCAAAGGATAACAACTCCCTGCTGGCCAAGCTGCACTATTACACAAGGAGTGAGGGATCACCCACATATTTTTTTATAGGTATTGCACTTCACCCACCCACCTATCTAATAATTTACCATGTATCTACCCTCCCACCCACTTATCTGTCTATCTAATGATTCACTATCTATCCACCTACCCAACCACACACCTACCCATTTATATACCTAACCATCTACCTATCTGTCTATCTATTTACAGTTAATGCGCTCAGTGAAAAAAATATGTGGGTCCCAAAGGATTACAACTCCCTGCTGGCCAAGCTGCACTATTACACAAGGAGTGAGGGATCACCCACATATTTTTTTACAGGTATTGCGCTTCACCCCCACCCACCCTACCTATCTAATAGTTTAACATTTATCTACCCACCCACTCATTTATCTATCTAATGATTCACTATCTACCTAACCACGCACCCACCCCTTTATCTACCTATCTACAGTTAATACACTCAGTAAAAAAAAAAAGTGGGTCCCAAAGGATAACAACTCCCTGCTGGCCAAGCTGCACTATTACACAAGGAGTGAGGGATCACCCACGTATTTTTTTACAGGTATTGCACTTCACCCACCCACCTATCTAATAATTTACCATTTATCTACCCTCCCACCCACTTATCTGTCTATCTAATGATTCACTATCTATCCACCTACCCCAGGGGTTCCCAAACTTTTTTGAATCACGGCACCCTAGTGTATCGGAATTTTTTCGCGGCACCCCTAGGCCCAAAAACAATGAATTAGATTGGGTTTATATGCGATTCTTAGGGTCAGTTATGTGCTAAAGGGCAGGATTTGCTTCTGTTTGTACACATTTTATGATTGGCAGGCACCAGCACTGGTTTTGCCCATAAATAATTAACCATAAATAAATTGAATTGGTCCTGGACCACCAACCTGGGGCACCCCTGCAAGTGTCCCGAGGCACCCCAGGGAGACACGGCACACAGTTTGGGAACCACTGACCTACCCAACCACACACCTACCCATTTATATACCAAACCATCTATCTATCTTTCTATCTATCTACAGTTAATGTGCTCAGTGAAAAAAATATGTGGGTCCCAAAGGATAACAACTCCCTGCTGGCCAAGCTGCACTATTACACAAGGAGTGAGGGATCACCCACATATTTTTTTATAGGTATTGCACTTCACCCACCCACCTATCTAATAATTTACCATTTATCTACCCTCCCACCCACTTATCTGTCTATCTAATGATTCACTATCTATCCACCTACCCAACCACACACCTACCCATTTATATACCTAACCATCTATCTTTCTATCTATGAACAGTTAATGCGCTCAGTGAAAAAAATATGTGGGTCCCAAAGGATAACAACTCCCTGCTGGCCAAGCTGCACTATTACACAAGGAGTGAGGGATCACCCACATATTTTTTTTACAGGTATTGCGCTTCACCCCCACCCACCCTACCTATCTAATAGTTTAACATTTATCTATACACTCATTTATCTATCTAATGATTCACTATCTACCTACCCACGCACCCACCCACCCATTTATCTACCTATCTACAGTTAATACACTCCGTAAAAAAAAATGTGGGTCCCAAAGGATAAAAACTCCCTGCTGGCCAAGCTGCACTATTACACAAGGAGTGAGGGATCACCCACATATTTTTTTATAGGTATTGCACTTCACCCACCTATCTAATAATTTACCATTTATCTACCCTCCCACCCACTTACCTGTCTATCTAATGATTCACTATCTATCCACCTACCCAACCACACACCTACCCATTTATATACCTAACCATCTACCTATCTTTCTATCTATTTACAGTTAATGCGCTCAGTGAAAAAAATATGTGGGTCCCAAAGGATTACAACTCCCTGCTGGCCAAGCTGCACTATTACACAAGGAGTGAGGGATCACCCACATATTTTTTTACAGGTATTGCGCTTCACCCCCACCCACCCTACCTATCTAATAGTTTAACATTTATCTATACACTCATTTATCTATCTAATGATTCACTATCTACCTACCCACGCACCCACCCACCCATTTATCTACCTATCTACAGTTAATACACTCCGTAAAAAAAAATGTGGGTCCCAAAGGATAAAAACTCCCTGCTGGCCAAGCTGCACTATTACACAAGGAGTGAGGGATCACCCACATATTTTTTTTATAGGTATTGCACTTCACCCACCCACCTATCTAATAATTTACCATTTATCTACCCTCCCACCCACTTATCTGTCTATCTAATGATTCACTATCTATCCACCTACCCAACCACACACCTACCCATTTATATACCTAACCATCTACCTATCTTTCTATCTATTTACAGTTAATGCGCTCAGTGAAAAAAATATGTGGGTCCCAAAGGATTACAACTCCCTGCTGGCCAAGCTGCACTATTACACAAGGAGTGAGGGATCACCCACATATTTTTTTACAGGTATTGCGCTTCACCCCCACCCACCCTACCTATCTAATAGTTTAACATTTATCTACCCACCCACTCATTTATCTATCTAATGATTCACTATCTACCTAACCACGCACCCACCCCTTTATCTACCTATCTACAGTTAATACACTCAGTAAAAAAAAAAAGTGGGTCCCAAAGGATAACAACTCCCTGCTGGCCAAGCTGCACTATTACACAAGGAGTGAGGGATCACCCACGTATTTTTTTACAGGTATTGCACTTCACCCACCCACCTATCTAATAATTTACCATTTATCTACCCTCCCACCCACTTATCTGTCTATCTAATGATTCACTATCTATCCACCTACCCAACCACACACCTACCCATTTATATACCAAACCATCTATCTATCTTTCTATCTATCTACAGTTAATGTGCTCAGTGAAAAAAATATGTGGGTCCCAAAGGATAACAACTCCCTGCTGGCCAAGCTGCACTATTACACAAGGAGTGAGGGATCACCCACATATTTTTTTATAGGTATTGCACTTCACCCACCCACCTATCTAATAATTTACCATTTATCTACCCTCCCACCCACTTATCTGTCTATCTAATGATTCACTATCTATCCACCTACCCAACCACACACCTACCCATTTATATACCTAACCATCTATCTTTCTATCTATTAATAGTTAATGCGCTCAGTGAAAAAAATATGTGGGTCCCAAAGGATAACAACTCCCTGCTGGCCAAGCTGCACTATTACACAAGGAGTGAGGGATCACCCACATATTTTTTTACAGGTATTGCGCTTCACCCCCACCCACCCTACCTATCTAATAGTTTAACATTTATCTATACACTCATTTATCTATCTAATGATTCACTATCTACCTACCCACGCACCCACCCACCCATTTATCTACCTATCTACAGTTAATACACTCCGTAAAAAAAAATGTGGGTCCCAAAGGATAAAAACTCCCTGCTGGCCAAGCTGCACTATTACACAAGGAGTGAGGGATCACCCACATATTTTTTTACAGGTATTGCACTTCACCCACCCACCTATCTAATAATTTACCATTTATCTAACCTTCCACCCACTTATCTGTCTATCTAATGATTCACTATCTATCCACCTACCCAACCACACACCTACCCATTTATATACCTAACCATCTATCTATCTTTCTATCTATTTACAGTTAATGCGCTCAGTGAAAAAAATATGTGGGTCCCAAAGGATTACAACTCCCTGCTGGCCAAGCTGCACTATTACACAAGGAGTGAGGGATCACCCACATATTTTTTTACAGGTATTGCGCTTCACCCCCACCCACCCTACCTATCTAATAGTTTAACATTTATCTACCCACCCACTAATTTATCTATCTAATTATTCACTATCTACCTACCCACGCACCCACCCCTTTATCTACCTATCTACAGTTAATACACTCAGTAAAAAAAAAATGTGGGTCCCAAAGGATAACAACTCCCTGCTGGCCAAGCTGCACTATTACACAAGGAGTGAAGGGTCACCCACATATTTTTTTACAGGTATTTCACTTCACCCACCTGCCTATCTATCTAATAATTTACCATTTATCTACCCTCCCACACACTTATCTGTCTATCTAATGAGTCACTATCTATCCACCTACCCAACCACACACCTACCCATTTATATACCAAACCATCTATCTATCTTTCTATCTATTTACAGTTAATGCGCTCAGTGAAAAAAATATGTGGGTCCCAAAGGATTACAACTCCCTGCTGGCCAAGCTGCACTATTACACAAGGAGTGAGGGATCACCCACATATTTTTTTACAGGTATTGCGCTTCACCCCCACCCACCCTACCTATCTAATAGTTTAACATTTATCTACCCACCCACTAATTTATCTATCTAATTATTCACTATCTACCTACCCACGCACCCACCCCTTTATCTACCTATCTACAGTTAATACACTCAGTAAAAAAAAAAAGTGGGTCCCAAAGGATAACAACTCCCTGCTGGCCAAGCTGCACTATTACACAAGGAGTGAGGGATCACCCACGTATTTTTTTACAGGTATTGCACTTCACACACCCACCTATCTAATAATTTACCATTTATCTACCCTCCCACCCACTTATCTGTCTATCTAATGATTCACTATCTATCCACCTACCCAACCACACACCTACCCATTTATATACCAAACCATCTATCTATCTATCTATCTTTCTATCTATCTACAGTTAATGTGCTCAGTGAAAAAAATATGTGGGTCCCAAAGGATAACAACTCCCTGCTGGCCAAGCTGCACTATTACACAAGGAGTGAGGGATCACCCACATATTTTTTTATAGGTATTGCACTTCACCCACCCACCTATCTAATAATTTACCATGTATCTACCCTCCCACCCACTTATCTATCTATCTAATGATTCACTATCTATCCACCTACCCAACCACACACCTACCCATTTATATACCTAACCATCTATCTTTCTATCTATTAACAGTTAATGCGCTCAGTGAAAAAAATATGTGGGTCCCAAAGGATAACAACTCCCTGCTGGCCAAGCTGCACTATTACACAAGGAGTGAGGGATCACCCACATATTTTTTTTACAGGTATTGCGCTTCACCCCCACCCACCCTACCTATCTAATAGTTTAACATTTATCTATACACTCATTTATCTATCTAATGATTCACTATCTACCTACCCACGCACCCACCCACCCATTTATCTACCTATCTACAGTTAATACACTCCGTAAAAAAAAATGTGGGTCCCAAAGGATAAAAACTCCCTGCTGGCCAAGCTGCACTATTACACAAGGAGTGAGGGATCACCCACATATTTTTTTACAGGTATTGCACTTCACCCACCCAC
Organism: Crinia signifera; assembly: GCF_055691185.1. Lineage (NCBI taxonomy): Eukaryota > Metazoa > Chordata > Amphibia > Anura > Myobatrachidae > Crinia > Crinia signifera. Next base: position 267,862,034 of record NC_139221.1, read on the forward strand.
CTATCTAATAATTTACCATTTATCTAACCTTCCACCCACTTATCTGTCTATCTAATGATTCACTATCTATCCACCTACCCAACCACACACCTACCCATTTATATACCTAACCATCTATCTATCTTTCTATCTATTTACAGTTAATGCGCTCAGTGAAAAAAATATGTGGGTCCCAAAGGATTAAAACTCCCTGCTGGCCAAGCTGCACTATTACACAAGGAGTGAGGGATCACCCACGTATTTTTTTACAGGTATTGCGCTTCACCCCCACCCTACCTATCTAATAGTTTAACATTTATCTACCCACCCACTCATTTATCTATCTAATGATTCACTATCTACCTACCCACGCACCCACCCACCCATTTATCTACCTATCTACAGTTAATACACTCAGTAAAAAAAAAATGTGGGTCCCAAAGGATAACAACTCCCTGCTGGCCAAGCTGCACTATTACACAAGGAGTGAAGGGTCACCCACATATTTTTTTACAGGTATTTCACTTCACCCACCTGCCTATCTATCTAATAATTTACCATTTATCTACCCTCCCACACACTTATCTGTCTATCTAATGAGTCACTATCTATCCACCTACCCAACCACACACCTACCCATTTATATACCTAACCATCTATCTATCTTTCTATCTATTTACAGTTAATGCGCTCAGTGAAAAAAAAAATGTGGGTCCCAAAGGATTACAACTCCCTGCTGGCCAAGCTGCACTATTACACAAGGAGTGAGGGATCACCCACATATTTTTTTACAGGTATTGCGCTTCACCCCCACCCACCCTACCTATCTAATAGTTTAACATTTATCTACCCACCCACTAATTTATCTATCTAATTATTCACTATCTACCTACCCACGCACCCACCCCTTTATCTACCTATCTACAGTTAATACACTCAGTAAAAAAAAAAGTGGGTCCCAAAGGATAACAACTCCCTGCTGGCCAAGCTGCACTATTACACAAGGAGTGAGGGATCACCCACGTATTTTTTACAGGTATTGCACTTCACACACCCATCTATCTAATAATTTACCATTTATCTACCCTCCCACCCACTTATCTGTCTATCTAATGATTCACTATCTATCCACCTACCCAACCACACACCTACCCATTTATATACCAAACCATCTATCTATCTATCTTTCTATCTATCTACAGTTAATGTGCTCAGTGAAAAAAATATGTGGGTCCCAAAGGATAACAACTCCCTGCTGGCCAAGCTGCACTATTACACAAGGAGTGAGGGATCACCCACATATTTTTTTATAGGTATTGCACTTCACCCACCCACCTATCTAATAATTTACCATGTATCTACCATCCCACCCACTTATCTGTCTATCTAATGATTCACTATCTATCCACCTACCCAACCACACACCTACCCATTTATATACCTAACCATCTACCTATCTGTCTATCTATTTACAGTTAATGCGCTCAGTGAAAAAAATATGTGGGTCCCAAAGGATTACAACTCCCTGCTGGCCAAGCTGCACTATTACACAAGGAGTGAGGGATCACCCACATATTTTTTTACAGGTATTGCGCTTCACCCCCACCCACCCTACCTATCTAATAGTTTAACATTTATCTACCCACCCACTCATTTATCTATCTAATGATTCACTATCTACCTAACCACGCACCCACCCCTTTATCTACCTATCTACAGTTAATACACTCAGTAAAAAAAAAAGTGGGTCCCAAAGGATAACAACTCCCTGCTGGCCAAGCTGCACTATTACACAAGGAGTGAGGGATCACCCACGTATTTTTTTACAGGTATTGCACTTCACCCACCCACCTATCTAATAATTTACCATTTATCTACCCTCCCACCCACTTATCTGTCTATCTAATGATTCACTATCTATCCACCTACCCAACCACACACCTACCCATTTATATACCAAACCATCTATCTATCTTTCTATCTATCTACAGTTAATGTGCTCAGTGAAAAAAATATGTGGGTCCCAAAGGATAACAACTCCCTGCTGGCCAAGCTGCACTATTACACAAGGAGTGAGGGATCACCCACATATTTTTTTATAGGTATTGCACTTCACCCACCCACCTATCTAATAATTTACCATTTATCTACCCTCCCACCCACTTATCTGTCTATCTAATGATTCACTATCTATCCACCTACCCAACCACACACCTACCCATTTATATACCTAACCATCTATCTTTCTATCTATGAACAGTTAATGCGCTCAGTGAAAAAAATATGTGGGTCCCAAAGGATAACAACTCCCTGCTGGCCAAGCTGCACTATTACACAAGGAGTGAGGGATCACCCACATATTTTTTTTACAGGTATTGCGCTTCACCCCCACCCACCCTACCTATCTAATAGTTTAACATTTATCTATACACTCATTTATCTATCTAATGATTCACTATCTACCTACCCACGCACCCACCCACCCATTTATCTACCTATCTACAGTTAATACACTCCGTAAAAAAAAATGTGGGTCCCAAAGGATAAAAACTCCCTGCTGGCCAAGCTGCACTATTACACAAGGAGTGAGGGATCACCCACATATTTTTTTATAGGTATTGCACTTCACCCACCCACCTATCTAATAATTTACCATTTATCTACCCTCCCACCCACTTATCTGTCTATCTAATGATTCACTATCTATCCACCTACCCAACCACACACCTACCCATTTATATACCTAACCATCTACCTATCTTTCTATCTATTTACAGTTAATGCGCTCAGTGAAAAAAATATGTGGGTCCCAAAGGATTACAACTCCCTGCTGGCCAAGCTGCACTATTACACAAGGAGTGAGGGATCACCCACATATTTTTTTACAGGTATTGCGCTTCACCCCCACCCACCCTACCTATCTAATAGTTTAACATTTATCTACCCACCCACTCATTAATCTATCTAATGATTCACTATCTACCTAACCACGCACCCACCCCTTTATCTACCTATCTACAGTTAATACACTCAGTAAAAAAAAAAGTGGGTCCCAAAGGATAACAACTCCCTGCTGGCCAAGCTGCACTATTACACAAGGAGTGAGGGATCACCCACGTATTTTTTTACAGGTATTGCACTTCACCCACCCACCTATCTAATAATTTACCATTTATCTACCCTCCCACCCACTTATCTGTCTATCTAATGATTCACTATCTATCCACCTACCCAACTACACACCTACCCATTTATATACCAAACCATCTATCTATCTTTCTATCTATCTACAGTTAATGTGCTCAGTGAAAAAAATATGTGGGTCCCAAAGGATAACAACTCCCTGCTGGCCAAGCTGCACTATTACACAAGGAGTGAGGGATCACCCACATATTTTTTTATAGGTATTGCACTTCACCCACCCACCTATCTAATAATTTACCATTTATCTACCCTCCCACCCACTTATCTGTCTATCTAATGATTCACTATCTATCCACCTACCCAACCACACACCTACCCATTTATATACCTAACCATCTATCTTTCTATCTATTAACAGTTAATGCGCTCAGTGAAAAAAATATGTGGGTCCCAAAGGATAACAACTCCCTGCTGGCCAAGCTGCACTATTACACAAGGAGTGAGGGATCACCCACATATTTTTTTTACAGGTATTGCGCTTCACCCCCACCCACCCTACCTATCTAATAGTTTAACATTTATCTATACACTCATTTATCTATCTAATGATTCACTATCTACCTACCCACGCACCCACCCACCCATTTATCTACCTATCTACAGTTAATACACTCCGTAAAAAAAAATGTGGGTCCCAAAGGATAAAAACTCCCTGCTGGCCAAGCTGCACTATTACACAAGGAGTGAGGGATCACCCACATATTTTTTTACAGGTATTGCACTTCACCCACCCACCTATCTAATAATTTACCATGTATCTAACCTTCCACCCACTTATCTGTCTATCTAATGATTCACTATCTATCCACCTACCCAACCACACACCTACCCATTTATATACCTAACCATCTATCTATCTTTCTATCTATTTACAGTTAATGCGCTCAGTGAAAAAAATATGTGGGTCCCAAAGGATTACAACTCCCTGCTGGCCAAGCTGCACTATTACACAAGGAGTGAGGGATCACCCACATATTTTTTTACAGGTATTGCGCTTCACCCCCACCCACCCTACCTATCTAATAGTTTAACATTTATCTACCCACCCACTCATTTATCTATCTAATGATTCACTATCTACCTACCCACGCACCCACCCACCCATTTATCTACCTATCTACAGTTAATACACTCAGTAAAAAAAAAATGTGGGTCCCAAAGGATAACAACTCCCTGCTGGCCAAGCTGCACTATTACACAAGGAGTGAAGGGTCACCCACATATTTTTTTACAGGTATTTCACTTCACCCACCTGCCTATCTATCTAATAATTTACCATTTATCTACCCTCCCACACACTTATCTGTCTATCTAATGAGTCACTATCTATCCACCTACCCAACCACACACCTACCCATTTATATACCAAACCATCTATCTATCTTTCTATCTATTTACAGTTAATGCGCTCAGTGAAAAAAATATGTGGGTCCCAAAGGATTACAACTCCCTGCTGGCCAAGCTGCACTATTACACAAGGAGTGAGGGATCACCCACATATTTTTTTACAGGTATTGCGCTTCACCCCCACCCACCCTACCTATCTAATAGTTTAACATTTATCTACCCACCCACTAATTTATCTATCTAATGATTCACTATCTACCTACCCACGCACCCACCCACCCATTTATCTACCTATCTACAGTTAATACACTCAGTAAAAAAAAAATGTGGGTCCCAAAGGATAACAACTCCCTGCTGGCCAAGCTGCACTATTACACAAGGAGTGAAGGGTCACCCACATATTTTTTTACAGGTATTTCACTTCACCCACCTGCCTATCTATCTAATAATTTACCATTTATCTACCCTCCCACACACTTATCTGTTTATCTAATGAGTCACTATCTATCCACCTACCCAACCACACACCTACCCATTTATATACCAAACCATCTATCTATCTTTCTATCTATTTACAGTTAATGCGCTCAGTGAAAAAAATATGTGGGTCCCAAAGGATTACAACTCCCTGCTGGCCAAGCTGCACTATTACACAAGGAGTGAGGGATCACCCACATATTTTTTTACAGGTATTGCGCTTCACCCCCACCCACCCTACCTATCTAATAGTTTAACATTTATCTACCCACCCACTAATTTATCTATCTAATTATTCACTATCTACCTACCCACGCACCCACCCCTTTATCTACCTATCTACAGTTAATACACTCAGTAAAAAAAAAGTGGGTCCCAAAGGATAACAACTCCCTGCTGGCCAAGCTGCACTATTACACAAGGAGTGAGGGATCACCCACGTATTTTTTTACAGGTATTGCACTTCACACACCCACCTATCTAATAATTTACCATTTATCTACCCTCCCACCCACTTATCTGTCTATCTAATGATTCACTATCTATCCACCTACCCAACCACACACCTACCCATTTATATACCTAACCATCTACCTATCTGTCTATCTATTTACAGTTAATGCGCTCAGTGAAAAAAATATGTGGGTCCCAAAGGATTACAACTCCCTGCTGGCCAAGCTGCACTATTACACAAGGAGTGAGGGATCACCCACATATTTTTTTACAGGTATTGCGCTTCACCCCCACCCACCCTACCTATCTAATAGTTTAACATTTATCTACCCACCCACTCATTTATCTATCTAATGATTCACTATCTACCTAACCACGCACCCACCCCTTTATCTACCTATCTACAGTTAATACACTCAGTAAAAAAAAAAAGTGGGTCCCAAAGGATAACAACTCCCTGCTGGCCAAGCTGCACTATTACACAAGGAGTGAGGGATCACCCACGTATTTTTTTTACAGGTATTGCACTTCACCCACCCACCTATCTAATAATTTACCATTTATCTACCCCCCCACCCACTTATCTGTCTATCTAATGATTCACTATCTATCCACCTACCCAACCACACACCTACCCATTTATATACCTAACCATCTATCTTTCTATCTATGAACAGTTAATGCGCTCAGTGAAAAAAATATGTGGGTCCCAAAGGATAACAACTCCCTGCTGGCCAAGCTGCACTATTACACAAGGAGTGAGGGATCACCCACATATTTTTTTTACAGGTATTGCGCTTCACCCCCACCCACCCTACCTATCTAATAGTTTAACATTTATCTATACACTCATTTATCTATCTAATGATTCACTATCTACCTACCCACGCACCCACCCACCCATTTATCTACCTATCTACAGTTAATACACTCCGTAAAAAAAATGTGGGTCCCAAAGGATAAAAACTCCCTGCTGGCCAAGCTGCACTATTACACAAGGAGTGAGGGATCACCCACATATTTTTTTATAGGTATTGCACTTCACCCACCCACCTATCTAATAATTTACCATTTATCTACCCTCCCACCCACTTATCTGTCTATCTAATGATTCACTATCTATCCACCTACCCAACCACACACCTACCCATTTATATACCTAACCATCTACCTATCTTTCTATCTATTTACAGTTAATGCGCTCAGTGAAAAAAATATGTGGGTCCCAAAGGATTACAACTCCCTGCTGGCCAAGCTGCACTATTACACAAGGAGTGAGGGATCACCCACATATTTTTTTACAGGTATTGCGCTTCACCCCCACCCACCCTACCTATCTAATAGTTTAACATTTATCTACCCACCCACTCATTTATCTATCTAATGATTCACTATCTACCTAACCACGCACCCACCCCTTTATCTACCTATCTACAGTTAATACACTCAGTAAAAAAAAGAAGTGGGTCCCAAAGGATAACAACTCCCTGCTGGCCAAGCTGCACTATTACACAAGGAGTGAGGGATCACCCACGTATTTTTTTACAGGTATTGCACTTCACCCACCCACCTATCTAATAATTTACCATTTATCTACCCTCCCACCCACTTATCTGTCTATCTAATGATTCACTATCTATCCACCTACCCAACCACACACCTACCCATTTATATACCAAACCATCTATCTATCTTTCTATCTATCTACAGTTAATGTGCTCAGTGAAAAAAATATGTGGGTCCCAAAGGATAACAACTCCCTGCTGGCCAAGCTGCACTATTACACAAGGAGTGAGGGATCACCCACATATTTTTTTATAGGTATTGCACTTCACCCACCCACCTATCTAATAATTTACCATTTATCTACCCTCCCACCCACTTATCTGTCTATCTAATGATTCACTATCTATCCACCTACCCAACCACACACCTACCCATTTATATACCAAACCATCTATCTATCTTTCTATCTATTAACAGTTAATGCGCTCAGTGAAAAAAATATGTGGGTCCCAAAGGATAACAACTCCCTGCTGGCCAAGCTGCACTATTACACAAGGAGTGAGGGATCACCCACATATTTTTTTTACAGGTATTGCGCTTCACCCCCACCCACCCTACCTATCTAATAGTTTAACATTTATCTATACACTCATTTATCTATCTAATGATTCACTATCTACCTACCCACGCACCCACCCACCCATTTATCTACCTATCTACAGTTAATACACTCCGTAAAAAAAATGTGGGTCCCAAAGGATAAAAACTCCCTGCTGGCCAAGCTGCACTATTACACAAGGAGTGAGGGATCACCCACATATTTTTTTACAGGTATTGCACTTCACCCACCCACCTATCTAATAATTTACCATTTATCTAACCTTCCACCCACTTATCTGTCTATCTAATGATTCACTATCTATCCACCTACCCAACCACACACCTACCCATTTATATACCTAACCATCTATCTATCTTTCTATCTATTTACAGTTAATGCGCTCAGTGAAAAAAATATGTGGGTCCCAAAGGATTACAACTCCCTGCTGGCCAAGCTGCACTATTACACAAGGAGTGAGGGATCACCCACATATTTTTTTACAGGTATTGCGCTTCACCCCCACCCACCCTACCTATCTAATAGTTTAACATTTATCTACCCACCCACTCATTTATCTATCTAATGATTCACTATCTACCTACCCACGCACCCACCCACCCATTTATCTACCTATCTACAGTTAATACACTCAGTAAAAAAAAAATGTGGGTCCCAAAGGATAACAACTCCCTGCTGGCCAAGCTGCACTATTACACAAGGAGTGAAGGGTCACCCACATATTTTTTTACAGGTATTTCACTTCACCCACCTGCCTATCTATCTAATAATTTACCATTTATCTACCCTCCCACACACTTATCTGTCTATCTAATGAGTCACTATCTATCCACCTACCCAACCACACACCTACCCATTTATATACCAAACCATCTATCTATCTTTCTATCTATTTACAGTTAATGCGCTCAGTGAAAAAAATATGTGGGTCCCAAAGGATTACAACTCCCTGCTGGCCAAGCTGCACTATTACACAAGGAGTGAGGGATCACCCACATATTTTTTTACAGGTATTGCGCTTCACCCCCACCCACCCTACCTATCTAATAGTTTAACATTTATCTACCCACCCACTAATTTATCTATCTAATTATTCACTATCTACCTACCCACGCACCCACCCCTTTATCTACCTATCTACAGTTAATACACTCAGTAAAAAAAAAGTGGGTCCCAAAGGATAACAACTCCCTGCTGGCCAAGCTGCACTATTACACAAGGAGTGAGGGATCACCCACGTATTTTTTTACAGGTATTGCACTTCACACACCCACCTATCTAATAATTTACCATTTATCTACCCTCCCACCCACTTATCTGTCTATCTAATGATTCACTATCTATCCACCTACCCAACCACACACCTACCCATTTATATACCAAACCATCTATCTATCTATCTTTCTATCTATCTACAGTTAATGTGCTCAGTGAAAAAAATATGTGGGTCCCAAAGGATAACAACTCCCTGCTGGCCAAGCTGCACTATTACACAAGGAGTGAGGGATCACCCACATATTTTTTTATAGGTATTGCACTTCACCCACCCACCTATCTAATAATTTACCATGTATCTACCCTCCCACCCACTTATCTGTCTATCTAATGATTCACTATCTATCCACCTACCCAACCACACACCTACCCATTTATATACCTAACCATCTACCTATCTGTCTATCTATTTACAGTTAATGCGCTCAGTGAAAAAAATATGTGGGTCCCAAAGGATTACAACTCCCTGCTGGCCAAGCTGCACTATTACACAAGGAGTGAGGGATCACCCACATATTTTTTTACAGGTATTGCGCTTCACCCCCACCCACCCTACCTATCTAATAGTTTAACATTTATCTACCCACCCACTCATTTATCTATCTAATGATTCACTATCTACCTAACCACGCACCCACCCCTTTATCTACCTATCTACAGTTAATACACTCAGTAAAAAAAAAAAGTGGGTCCCAAAGGATAACAACTCCCTGCTGGCCAAGCTGCACTATTACACAAGGAGTGAGGGATCACCCACGTATTTTTTTTACAGGTATTGCACTTCACCCACCCACCTATCTAATAATTTACCATTTATCTACCCCCCCACCCACTTATCTGTCTATCTAATGATTCACTATCTATCCACCTACCCAACCACACACCTACCCATTTATATACCTAACCATCTATCTTTCTATCTATGAACAGTTAATGCGCTCAGTGAAAAAAATATGTGGGTCCCAAAGGATAACAACTCCCTGCTGGCCAAGCTGCACTATTACACAAGGAGTGAGGGATCACCCACATATTTTTTTTACAGGTATTGCGCTTCACCCCCACCCACCCTACCTATCTAATAGTTTAACATTTATCTATACACTCATTTATCTATCTAATGATTCACTATCTACCTACCCACGCACCCACCCACCCATTTATCTACCTATCTACAGTTAATACACTCCGTAAAAAAAATGTGGGTCCCAAAGGATAAAAACTCCCTGCTGGCCAAGCTGCACTATTACACAAGGAGTGAGGGATCACCCACATATTTTTTTATAGGTATTGCACTTCACCCACCCACCTATCTAATAATTTACCATTTATCTACCCTCCCACCCACTTATCTGTCTATCTAATGATTCACTATCTATCCACCTACCCAACCACACACCTACCCATTTATATACCTAACCATCTACCTATCTTTCTATCTATTTACAGTTAATGCGCTCAGTGAAAAAAATATGTGGGTCCCAAAGGATTACAACTCCCTGCTGGCCAAGCTGCACTATTACACAAGGAGTGAGGGATCACCCACATATTTTTTTACAGGTATTGCGCTTCACCCCCACCCACCCTACCTATCTAATAGTTTAACATTTATCTACCCACCCACTCATTTATCTATCTAATGATTCACTATCTACCTAACCACGCACCCACCCCTTTATCTACCTATCTACAGTTAATACACTCAGTAAAAAAAAGAAGTGGGTCCCAAAGGATAACAACTCCCTGCTGGCCAAGCTGCACTATTACACAAGGAGTGAGGGATCACCCACGTATTTTTTTACAGGTATTGCACTTCACCCACCCACCTATCTAATAATTTACCATTTATCTACCCTCCCACCCACTTATCTGTCTATCTAATGATTCACTATCTATCCACCTACCCAACCACACACCTACCCATTTATATACCAAACCATCTATCTATCTTTCTATCTATCTACAGTTAATGTGCTCAGTGAAAAAAATATGTGGGTCCCAAAGGATAACAACTCCCTGCTGGCCAAGCTGCACTATTACACAAGGAGTGAGGGATCACCCACATATTTTTTTATAGGTATTGCACTTCACCCACCCACCTATCTAATAATTTACCATTTATCTACCCTCCCACCCACTTATCTGTCTATCTAATGATTCACTATCTATCCACCTACCCAACCACACACCTACCCATTTATATACCAAACCATCTATCTATCTTTCTATCTATTAACAGTTAATGCGCTCAGTGAAAAAAATATGTGGGTCCCAAAGGATAACAACTCCCTGCTGGCCAAGCTGCACTATTACACAAGGAGTGAGGGATCACCCACATATTTTTTTTACAGGTATTGCGCTTCACCCCCACCCACCCTACCTATCTAATAGTTTAACATTTATCTATACACTCATTTATCTATCTAATGATTCACTATCTACCTACCCACGCACCCACCCACCCATTTATCTACCTATCTACAGTTAATACACTCCGTAAAAAAAATGTGGGTCCCAAAGGATAAAAACTCCCTGCTGGCCAAGCTGCACTATTACACAAGGAGTGAGGGATCACCCACATATTTTTTTACAGGTATTGCACTTCACCCACCCACCTATCTAATAATTTACCATTTATCTAACCTTCCACCCACTTATCTGTCTATCTAATGATTCACTATCTATCCACCTACCCAACCACACACCTACCCATTTATATACCTAACCATCTATCTATCTTTCTATCTATTTACAGTTAATGCGCTCAGTGAAAAAAATATGTGGGTCCCAAAGGATTACAACTCCCTGCTGGCCAAGCTGCACTATTACACAAGGAGTGAGGGATCACCCACATATTTTTTTACAGGTATTGCGCTTCACCCCCACCCACCCTACCTATCTAATAGTTTAACATTTATCTACCCACCCACTCATTTATCTATCTAATGATTCACTATCTACCTACCCACGCACCCACCCACCCATTTATCTACCTATCTACAGTTAATACACTCAGTAAAAAAAAAATGTGGGTCCCAAAGGATAACAACTCCCTGCTGGCCAAGCTGCACTATTACACAAGGAGTGAAGGGTCACCCACATATTTTTTTACAGGTATTTCACTTCACCCACCTGCCTATCTATCTAATAATTTACCATTTATCTACCCTCCCACACACTTATCTGTCTATCTAATGAGTCACTATCTATCCACCTACCCAACCACACACCTACCCATTTATATACCAAACCATCTATCTATCTTTCTATCTATTTACAGTTAATGCGCTCAGTGAAAAAAATATGTGGGTCCCAAAGGATTACAACTCCCTGCTGGCCAAGCTGCACTATTACACAAGGAGTGAGGGATCACCCACATATTTTTTTACAGGTATTGCGCTTCACCCCCACCCACCCTACCTATCTAATAGTTTAACATTTATCTACCCACCCACTAATTTATCTATCTAATTATTCACTATCTACCTACCCACGCACCCACCCCTTTATCTACCTATCTACAGTTAATACACTCAGTAAAAAAAAAGTGGGTCCCAAAGGATAACAACTCCCTGCTGGCCAAGCTGCACTATTACACAAGGAGTGAGGGATCACCCACGTATTTTTTTACAGGTATTGCACTTCACACACCCACCTATCTAATAATTTACCATTTATCTACCCTCCCACCCACTTATCTGTCTATCTAATGATTCACTATCTATCCACCTACCCAACCACACACCTACCCATTTATATACCAAACCATCTATCTATCTATCTTTCTATCTATCTACAGTTAATGTGCTCAGTGAAAAAAATATGTGGGTCCCAAAGGATAACAACTCCCTGCTGGCCAAGCTGCACTATTACACAAGGAGTGAGGGATCACCCACATATTTTTTTATAGGTATTGCACTTCACCCACCCACCTATCTAATAATTTACCATGTATCTACCCTCCCACCCACTTATCTGTCTATCTAATGATTCACTATCTATCCACCTACCCAACCACACACCTACCCATTTATATACCTAACCATCTACCTATCTGTCTATCTATTTACAGTTAATGCGCTCAGTGAAAAAAATATGTGGGTCCCAAAGGATTACAACTCCCTGCTGGCCAAGCTGCACTATTACACAAGGAGTGAGGGATCACCCACATATTTTTTTACAGGTATTGCGCTTCACCCCCACCCACCCTACCTATCTAATAGTTTAACATTTATCTACCCACCCACTCATTTATCTATCTAATGATTCACTATCTACCTAACCACGCACCCACCCCTTTATCTACCTATCTACAGTTAATACACTCAGTAAAAAAAAAAAGTGGGTCCCAAAGGATAACAACTCCCTGCTGGCCAAGCTGCACTATTACACAAGGAGTGAGGGATCACCCACGTATTTTTTTACAGGTATTGCACTTCACCCACCCACCTATCTAATAATTTACCATTTATCTACCCTCCCACCCACTTAACTGTCTATCTAATGATTCACTATCTATCCACCTACCCAACCACACACCTACCCATTTATATACCTAACCATCTATCTTTCTATCTATGAACAGTTAATGCGCTCAGTGAAAAAAATATGTGGGTCCCAAAGGATAACAACTCCCTGCTGGCCAAGCTGCACTATAACACAAGGAGTGAGGGATCACCCACATATTTTTTTTACAGGTATTGCGCTTCACCCCCACCCACCCTACCTATCTAATAGTTTAACATTTATCTATACACTCATTTATCTATCTAATGATTCACTATCTACCTACCCACGCACCCACCCACCCATTTATCTACCTATCTACAGTTAATACACTCCGTAAAAAAAAATGTGGGTCCCAAAGGATAAAAACTCCCTGCTGGCCAAGCTGCACTATTACACAAGGAGTGAGGGATCACCCACATATTTTTTTATAGGTATTGCACTTCACCCACCCACCTATCTAATAATTTACCATTTATCTACCCTCCCACCCACTTATCTGTCTATCTAATGATTCACTATCTATCCACCTACCCAACCACACACCTACCCATTTATATACCTAACCATCTACCTATCTTTCTATCTATTTACAGTTAATGCGCTCAGTGAAAAAAATATGTGGGTCCCAAAGGATTACAACTCCCTGCTGGCCAAGCTGCACTATTACACAAGGAGTGAGGGATCACCCACATATTTTTTTACAGGTATTGCGCTTCACCCCCACCCACCCTACCTATCTAATAGTTTAACATTTATCTACCCACCCACTCATTTATCTATCTAATGATTCACTATCTACCTAACCACGCACCCACCCCTTTATCTACCTATCTACAGTTAATACACTCAGTAAAAAAAAAAAGTGGGTCCCAAAGGATAACAACTCCCTGCTGGCCAAGCTGCACTATTACACAAGGAGTGAGGGATCACCCACGTATTTTTTTACAGGTATTGCACTTCACCCACCCACCTATCTAATAATTTACCATTTATCTACCCTCCCACCCACTTATCTGTCTATCTAATGATTCACTATCTATCCACCTACCCAACCACACACCTACCCATTTATATACCAAACCATCTATCTATCTTTCTATCTATCTACAGATAATGTGCTCAGTGAAAAAAATATGTGGGTCCCAAAGGATAACAACTCCCTGCTGGCCAAGCTGCACTATTACACAAGGAGTGAGGGATCACCCACATATTTTTTTATAGGTATTGCACTTCACCCACCCACCTATCTAATAATTTACCATTTATCTACCCTCCCACCCACTTATCTGTCTATCTAATGATTCACTATCTATCCACCTACCCAACCACACACCTACCCATTTATATACCTAACCATCTATCTTTCTATCTATTAACAGTTAATGCGCTCAGTGAAAAAAATATGTGGGTCCCAAAGGATAACAACTCCCTGCTGGCCAAGCTGCACTATTACACAAGGAGTGAGGGATCACCCACATATTTTTTTTACAGGTATTGCGCTTCACCCCCACCCACCCTACCTATCTAATAGTTTAACATTTATCTATACACTCATTTATCTATCTAATGATTCACTATCTACCTACCCACGCACCCACCCACCCATTTATCTACCTATCTACAGTTAATACACTCCGTAAAAAAAATGTGGGTCCCAAAGGATAAAAACTCCCTGCTGGCCAAGCTGCACTATTACACAAGGAGTGAGGGATCACCCACATATTTTTTACAGGTATTGCACTTCACCCACCCACCTATCTAATAATTTACCATTTATCTAACCTTCCACCCACTTATCTGTCTATCTAATGATTCACTATCTATCCACCTACCCAACCACACACCTACCCATTTATATACCTAACCATCTATCTATCTTTCTATCTATTTACAGTTAATGCGCTCAGTGAAAAAAATATGTGGGTCCCAAAGGATTACAACTCCCTGCTGGCCAAGCTGCACTATTACACAAGGAGTGAGGGATCACCCACATATTTTTTTACAGGTATTGCGCTTCACCCCCACCCACCCTACCTATCTAATAGTTTAACATTTATCTACCCACCCACTCATTTATCTATCTAATGATTCACTATCTACCTAACCACGCACCCACCCCTTTATCTACCTATCTACAGTTAATACACTCAGTAAAAAAAAAAAGTGGGTCCCAAAGGATAACAACTCCCTGCTGGCCAAGCTGCACTATTACACAAGGAGTGAGGGATCACCCACGTATTTTTTTACAGGTATTGCACTTCACCCACCCACCTATCTAATAATTTACCATTTATCTACCCTCCCACCCACTTATCTGTCTATCTAATGATTCACTATCTATCCACCTACCCAACCACACACCTACCCATTTATATACCAAACCATCTATCTATCTTTCTATCTATCTACAGATAATGTGCTCAGTGAAAAAAATATGTGGGTCCCAAAGGATAACAATTCCCTGCTGGCCAAGCTGCACTATTACACAAGGAGTGAGGGATCACCCACATATTTTTTTATAGGTATTGCACTTCACCCACCCACCTATCTAATAATTTACCATTTATCTACCCTCCCACCCACTTATCTGTCTATCTAATGATTCACTATCTATCCACCTACCCAACCACACACCTACCCATTTATATACCTAACCATCTATCTTTCTATCTATTAACAGTTAATGCGCTCAGTGAAAAAAATATGTGGGTCCCAAAGGATAACAACTCCCTGCTGGCCAAGCTGCACTATTACACAAGGAGTGAGGGATCACCCACATATTTTTTTTACAGGTATTGCGCTTCACCCCCACCCACCCTACCTATCTAATAGTTTAACATTTATCTATACACTCATTTATCTATCTAATGATTCACTATCTACCTACCCACGCACCCACCCACCCATTTATCTACCTATCTACAGTTAATACACTCCGTAAAAAAAATGTGGGTCCCAAAGGATAAAAACTCCCTGCTGGCCAAGCTGCACTATTACACAAGGAGTGAGGGATCACCCACATATTTTTTTACAGGTATTGCGCTTCACCCCCACCCACCCTACCTATCTAATAGTTTAACATTTATCTACCCACCCACTCATTTATCTATCTAATGATTCACTATCTACCTAACCACGCACCCACCCCTTTATCTACCTATCTACAGTTACTACACTCAGTAAAAAAAAAAAGTGGGTCCCAAAGCATAACAACTCCCTGCTGGCCAAGCTGCACTATTACACAAGGAGTGAGGGATCACCCACGTATTTTTTTACAGGTATTGCACTTCACCCACCCACCTATCTAATAATTTACCATTTATCTACCCTTCCACCCACTTATCTGTCTATCTAATGATTCACTATCTATCCACCTACCCAACCACACACCTACCCATTTATATACCAAACCATCTATCTATCTTTCTATCTATCTACAGTTAATGTGCTCAGTGAAAAAAATATGTGGGCCCCAAAGGATAACAACTCCCTGCTGGCCAAGCTGCACTATTACACAAGGAGTGAGGGATCACCCACATATTTTTTTATAGGTATTGCACTTCACCCACCCACCTATCTAATAATTTACCATTTATCTACCCTCCCACCCACTTATCTGTCTATCTAATGATTCACTATCTATCCACCTACCCAACCACACACCTACCCATTTATATACCTAACCATCTATCTTTCTATCTATGAACAGTTAATGCGCTCAGTGAAAAAAATATGTGGGTCCCAAAGGATAACAACTCCCTGCTGGCCAAGCTGCACTATTACACAAGGAGTGAGGGATCACCCACATATTTTTTTTTACAGGTATTGCGCTTCACCCCCACCCACCCTACCTATCTAATAGTTTAACATTTAACTATACACTCATTTATCTATCTAATGATTCACTATCTACCTACCCACGCACCCACCCACCCATTTATCTACCTATCTACAGTTAATACACTCCGTAAAAAAAAATGTGGGTCCCAAAGGATAAAAACTCCCTGCTGGCCAAGCTGCACTATTACACAAGGAGTGAGGGATCACCCACATATTTTTTTTACAGGTATTGCACTTCACCCACCCACCTATCTAATAATTTACCATTTATCTACCCTCCCACCCACTTATCTGTCTATCTAATAAGTCACTATCTATCCACCTACCCAACCACACACCTACCCATTTATATACCTAACCATCTATCTATCTATCTACAGTTAATGTGCTCAGTGAAAAAAATATGTGGGTCCCAAAGGATAACAACTCCCTGCTGGCCAAGCTGCACTATTATTACACAAGGAGTGAAGGGTCACCCACATATTTTTTTTACAGGTATTTCACTTCACCCACCTGCCTATCTATCTAATAATTTACAATTTATCTACCCTCCCACCCACTTATCTGTCTATTTAATGAGTCACTATCTATCCACCTACCCAACCACACACCTACCCATTTATATACCTAACCATCTATCTATCTTTCTATCTATCTACAGTTAATGCGCTCAGTGAAAAAATATGTGGGTCTCAAAGGATAACAACTCCCTGCTGGCCAAGCTGCACTATTACACAAGGAGTGAGGGATCACCCACATATTTTTTTTACAGGTATTGCGCTTCACCCCCTACCTATCTAATAGTTTAACATTTATCTACCCACCCACTCATTTATCTATCTAATGATTCACTATCTACCTACCCACGCACCCACCCACCCACCCATTTATCTACTTATCTATCTACAGTTAATACACTCAGTGAAAAAAAAATGTGGGTCCCAAAGGATAACAACTCCCTGCTGGCCAAGCTGCACTATTACACAAGGAGTGAGGGATCACCGCATGTTTTTTTACAGGTATTTCGCTCCCCCCCACCCACCTATCTAATAGTTTAACATTTATCTACCCACCAATTTATCTATCTATCTAATCTATCTAATGATTTACAAAATACCTACCTACCCACCTACGGACCTCACCCTTCCTGTTGGTCAAGCTGCTCTATTATACAAGGAGTGAGGGATCACCCACATATTTTTTGTGGGAGGTAGGGCACTGACTGAAATAAAAAGTGTGTTACTGAGTTCCCTTCCTTCACCTCCATGTCCGCCAAGCTGCCCTAGTGGACAGTGAAGGGGGAAGGTATGTTTATTTTTTACTCTTTTGATTTCTCTCTAGCTATCTCTATTTATTTAACTGTACACTTAGTTATCACAATATACAATAATAGAAGAGTCCCTAACGAGAACTCGTATTTGTGAATTTCAAATGTATACCAAAACATATTATCAGTAATTAATTTTCATTAATTACCTGACTTCATTTTTGTTCGTTGACTTGAGGACAATTCTGCAGTCCAGGTCACCTCGCAGTAGTCGGCTGTTATGACCTCATCATCTGTTTTATATAGAATTCTCACTTAAAAAATGAAAAGAGGCATGATAATATGTTCGCAGTATACAATGACCCTTAAGCCCTTTACACACTGGGAGTATAGGGGCCCCATCTATATAGTTAACTATATTAGTGGTTCCCCTATTCACACTGAACGAAATCGGTTACCGAAATCATCAGTGATGTCCCAGTGACCTGCTGAACATGCGGGTCATAGGCTATATGGCCAGAGTTGACCTGGATGTTCAAGTGAAGGCAGAGGTCGTTAAGGATGCGCGGGAGTGCACATCATTACTGATATTGAGTATACAAACAAGAGATTTTTTTTTTCAAAGAAAAGAGTTTGCTCAAAAATGCTCTTCTGAGTGATATCTTTTCTTTTTTCGTGTAGCGTGTATGGGGCTTTAGAAAAATGAGAGGGAGGGATCACTCACCTCTTTGTACATGCCTCTACTTTACAAATCAATGCAGCTATGATTTGTCTATTTAATGGATCATTTAGCATCTATCTACCTATCCACCCATCTATCTGCCTATCCAATAATTGACTAACACTGGGGCAGATGTATTAAACCTTAACAAGAGATAAATGCAAGGGTGATAAAGAGAGATAAACGTCCAGCCAATCAGCTCCTTACTGACTTTTTTCAAACACAGCCTGTAATATGACAGTTAGCAGGTGATTGGCTGGATGTTTATCTCTCTTTATCATCTTTGCATTTATCTCTTGACTTAATACATCTGCCACTATGTACCTATCCAACCATCTATCTATCTAATGAATTATCATCCATCTAACTACACAGCCATTCATCTATATGTCTATCTAATGATATACTATCTATCGGCCTGCCCACCTATTTATCTTTATCTCTATTTATGTAATTACAGGTATTGCGCTCAGTGAAAAAATATGTGGGTCCCAAAGGATAGATAACAACTCCCTGCTGGCCAAGCTGCACTATTACACAAGGAGTGAGGGATCACCCACATATTTTTTTTAAAGGTATTGCGCTTCACCCCCACCCACCCTACCTATCTAATAGTTTAACATTTATCTACCCACCCACTAATTTATCTATCTAATTATTCACTATCTACCTACCCACGCACCCACCCCTTTATCTACCTATCTACAGTTAATACACTCAGTAAAAAAAAAAGTGGGTCCCAAAGGATAACAACTCCCTGCTGGCCAAGCTGCACTATTACACAAGGAGTGAGGGATCACCCACGTATTTTTTTACAGGTATTGCACTTCACACACCCACCTATCTAATAATTTACCATTTATCTACCCTCCCACCCACTTATCTGTCTATCTAATGATTCACTATCTATCCACCTACCCAACCACACACCTACCCATTTATATACCAAACCATCTATCTATCTATCTTTCTATCTATCTACAGTTAATGTGCTCAGTGAAAAAAATATGTGGGTCCCAAAGGATAACAACTCCCTGCTGGCCAAGCTGCACTATTACACAAGGAGTGAGGGATCACCCACATATTTTTTTATAGGTATTGCACTTCACCCACCCACCTATCTAATAATTTACCATGTATCTACCCTCCCACCCACTTATCTGTCTATCTAATGATTCACTATCTATCCACCTACCCAACCACACACCTACCCATTTATATACCTAACCATCTACCTATCTGTCTATCTATTTACAGTTAATGCGCTCAGTGAAAAAAATATGTGGGTCCCAAAGGATAACAACTCCCTGCTGGCCAAGCTGCACTATTACACAAGGAGTGAGGGATCACCCACATATTTTTTTATAGGTATTGCACTTCACCCACCCACCTATCTAATAATTTACCATTTATCTACCCTCCCACCCACTTATCTGTCTATCTAATGATTCACTATCTATCCACCTACCCAACCACACACCTACCCATTTATATACCTAACCATCTATCTTTCTATCTATTAACAGTTAATGCGCTCAGTGAAAAAAATATGTGGGTCCCAAAGGATAACAACTCCCTGCTGGCCAAGCTGCACTATTACACAAGGAGTGAGGGATCACCCACATATTTTTTTTACAGGTATTGCGCTTCACCCCCACCCACCCTACCTATCTAATAGTTTAACATTTATCTATACACTCATTTATCTATCTAATGATTCACTATCTACCTACCCACGCACCCACCCACCCATTTATCTACCTATCTACAGTTAATACACTCCGTAAAAAAAATGTGGGTCCCAAAGGATAAAAACTCCCTGCTGGCCAAGCTGCACTATTACACAAGGAGTGAGGGATCACCCACATATTTTTTTACAGGTATTGCACTTCACCCACCCACCTATCTAATAATTTACCATTTATCTAACCTTCCACCCACTTATCTGTCTATCTAATGATTCACTATCTATCCACCTACCCAACCACACACCTACCCATTTATATACCTAACCATCTATCTATCTTTCTATCTATTTACAGTTAATGCGCTCAGTGAAAAAAATATGTGGGTCCCAAAGGATTACAACTCCCTGCTGGCCAAGCTGCACTATTACACAAGGAGTGAGGGATCACCCACATATTTTTTTACAGGTATTGCGCTTCACCCCCACCCACCCTACCTATCTAATAGTTTAACATTTATCTACCCACCCACTCATTTATCTATCTAATGATTCACTATCTACCTACCCACGCACCCACCCACCCATTTATCTACCTATCTACAGTTAATACACTCAGTAAAAAAAAAATGTGGGTCCCAAAGGATAACAACTCCCTGCTGGCCAAGCTGCACTATTACACAAGGAGTGAAGGGTCACCCACATATTTTTTTACAGGTATTTCACTTCACCCACCTGCCTATCTATCTAATAATTTACCATTTATCTACCCTCCCACACACTTATCTGTCTATCTAATGAGTCACTATCTATCCACCTACCCAACCACACACCTACCCATTTATATACCAAACCATCTATCTATCTTTCTATCTATTTACAGTTAATGCGCTCAGTGAAAAAAATATGTGGGTCCCAAAGGATTACAACTCCCTGCTGGCCAAGCTGCACTATTACACAAGGAGTGAGGGATCACCCACATATTTTTTTACAGGTATTGCGCTTCACCCCCACCCACCCTACCTATCTAATAGTTTAACATTTATCTACCCACCCACTAATTTATCTATCTAATTATTCACTATCTACCTACCCACGCACCCACCCCTTTATCTACCTATCTACAGTTAATACACTCAGTAAAAAAAAAAGTGGGTCCCAAAGGATAACAACTCCCTGCTGGCCAAGCTGCACTATTACACAAGGAGTGAGGGATCACCCACGTATTTTTTTACAGGTATTGCACTTCACACACCCACCTATCTAATAATTTACCATTTATCTACCCTCCCACCCACTTATCTGTCTATCTAATGATTCACTATCTATCCACCTACCCAACCACACACCTACCCATTTATATACCAAACCATCTATCTATCTATCTTTCTATCTATCTACAGTTAATGTGCTCAGTGAAAAAAATATGTGGGTCCCAAAGGATAACAACTCCCTGCTGGCCAAGCTGCACTATTACACAAGGAGTGAGGGATCACCCACATATTTTTTTATAGGTATTGCACTTCACCCACCCACCTATCTAATAATTTACCATGTATCTACCCTCCCACCCACTTATCTGTCTATCTAATGATTCACTATCTATCCATCTACCCAACCACACACCTACCCATTTATATACCTGACAAACTACCGATCTGTCTATCTATTTACAGTTAATGCGCTCAGTGAAAAAAATATGTGGGTCCCAAAGGATTACAACTCCCTGCTGGCCAAGCTGCACTATTACACAAGGAGTGAGGGATCACCCACATATTTTTTTACAGGTATTGCGCTTCACCCCCACCCACCCTACCTATCTAATAGTTTAACATTTACCTACCCACCCACTCATTTATCTATCTAATGATTCACTATCTACCTAACCACGCACCCACCCCTTTATCTACCTATCTACAGTTACTACACTCAGTAAAAAAAAAAAGTGGGTCCCAAAGGATAACAACTCCCTGCTGGCCAAGCTGCACTATTACACAAGGAGTGAGGGATCACCCACGTATTTTTTTACAGGTATTGCACTTCACCCACCCACCTATCTAATAATTTACCATTTATCTACCCTTCCACCCACTTATCTGTCTATCTAATGATTCACTATCTATCCACCTACCCAACCACACACCTACCCATTTATATACCAAACCATCTATCTATCTTTCTATCTATCTACAGTTAATGTGCTCAGTGAAAAAAATATGTGGGTCCCAAAGGATAACAACTCCCTGCTGGCCAAGCTGCACTATTACACAAGGAGTGAGGGATCACCCACATATTTTTTTATAGGTATTGCACTTCACCCACCCACCTATCTAATAATTTACCATTTATCTACCCTCCCACCCACTTATCTGTCTATCTAATGATTCACTATCTATCCACCTACCCAACCACACACCTACCCATTTATATACCTAACCATCTATCTTTCTATCTATGAACAGTTAATGCGCTCAGTGAAAAAAATATGTGGGTCCCAAAGGATAACAACTCCCTGCTGGCCAAGCTGCACTATTACACAAGGAGTGAGGGATCACCCACATATTTTTTTTTACAGGTATTGCGCTTCACCCCCACCCACCCTACCTATCTAATAGTTTAACATTTATCTATACACTCATTTATCTATCTAATGATTCACTATCTACCTACCCACGCACCCACCCACCCATTTATCTACCTATCTACAGTTAATACACTCCGTAAAAAAAAATGTGGGTCCCAAAGGATAAAAACTCCCTGCTGGCCAAGCTGCACTATTACACAAGGAGTGAGGGATCACCCACATATTTTTTTTACAGGTATTGCACTTCACCCACCCACCTATCTAATAATTTACCATTTATCTACCCTCCCACCCACTTATCTGTCTATCTAATAAGTCACTATCTATCCACCTACCCAACCACACACCTACCCATTTATATACCTAACCATCTATCTATCTATCTACAGTTAATGTGCTCAGTGAAAAAAATATGTGGGTCCCAAAGGATAACAACTCCCTGCTGGCCAAGCTGCACTATTACACAAGGAGTGAAGGGTCACCCACATATTTTTTTTACAGGTATTTCACTTCACCCACCTGCCTATCTATCTAATAATTTACAATTTATCTACCCTCCCACCCACTTATCTGTCTATTTAATGAGTCACTATCTATCCACCTACCCAACCACACACCTACCCATTTATATACCTAACCATCTATCTATCTTTCTATCTATCTACAGTTAATGCGCTCAGTGAAAAAATATGTGGGTCTCAAAGGATAACAACTCCCTGCTGGCCAAGCTGCACTATTACACAAGGAGTGAGGGATCACCCACATATTTTTTTTACAGGTATTGCGCTTCACCCCCTACCTATCTAATAGTTTAACATTTATCTACCCACCCACTCATTTATCTATCTAATGATTCACTATCTACCTACCCACGCACCCACCCACCCACCCATTTATCTACTTATCTATCTACAGTTAATACACTCAGTGAAAAAAAAATGTGGGTCCCAAAGGATAACAACTCCCTGCTGGCCAAGCTGCACTATTACACAAGGAGTGAGGGATCACCGCATGTTTTTTTACAGGTATTTCGCTCCCCCCCACCCACCTATCTAATAGTTTAACATTTATCTACCCACCAATTTATCTATCTATCTAATCTATCTAATGATTTACAAAATACCTACCTACCCACCTACGGACCTCACCCTTCCTGTTGGTCAAGCTGCTCTATTATACAAGGAGTGAGGGATCACCCACATATTTTTTGTGGGAGGTAGGGCACTGACTGAAATAAAAAGTGTGTTACTGAGTTCCCTTCCTTCACCTCCATGTCCGCCAAGCTGCCCTAGTGGACAGTGAAGGGGGAAGGTATGTTTATTTTTTACTCTTTTGATTTCTCTCTAGCTATCTCTATTTATTTAACTGTACACTTAGTTATCACAATATACAATAATAGAAGAGTCCCTAACGAGAACTCGTATTTGTGAATTTCAAATGTATACCAAAACATATTATCAGTAATTAATTTTCATTAATTACCTGACTTCATTTTTGTTCGTTGACTTGAGGACAATTCTGCAGTCCAGGTCACCTCGCAGTAGTCGGCTGTTATGACCTCATCATCTGTTTTATATAGAATTCTCACTTAAAAAATGAAAAGAGGCATGATAATATGTTCGCAGTATACAATGACCCTTAAGCCCTTTACACACTGGGAGTATAGGGGCCCCATCTATATAGTTAACTATATTAGTGGTTCCTCTATTCACACTGAACGAAATCGGTTACCGAAATCATCAGTGATGTCCCAGTGACCTGCTGAACATGCGGGTCATAGGCTATATGGCCAGAGTTGACCTGGATGTTCAAGTGAAGGCAGAGGTCGTTAAGGATGCGCGGGAGTGCACATCATTACTGATATTGAGTATACAAACAAGAGATTTATTTTTTCAAAGAAAAGAGTTTGCTCAAAAATGCTCTTCTGAGTGATATCTTTTCTTTTTTCGTGTAGCGTGTATGGGGCTTTAGAAAAATGAGAGGGAGGGATCACTCACCTCTTTGTACATGCCTCTACTTTACAAATCAATGCAGCTATGATTTGTCTATTTAATGGATCATTTAGCATCTATCTACCTATCCACCCATCTATCTGCCTATCCAATAATTGACTAACACTGGGGCAGATGTATTAAACCTTAACAAGAGATAAATGCAAGGGTGATAAAGAGAGATAAACGTCCAGCCAATCAGCTCCTTACTGACTTTTTTCAAACACAGCCTGTAATATGACAGTTAGCAGGTGATTGGCTGGATGTTTATCTCTCTTTATCATCTTTGCATTTATCTCTTGACTTAATACATCTGCCACTATGTACCTATCCAACCATCTATCTATCTAATGAATTATCATCCATCTAACTACACAGCCATTCATCTATATGTCTATCTAATGATATACTATCTATCGGCCTGCCCACCTATTTATCTTTATCTCTATTTATGTAATTACAGGTATTGCGCTCAGTGAAAAAAATATGTGGGTCCCAAAGGATAGATAACAACTCCCTGCTGGCCAAGCTGCACTATTACACAAGGAGTGAGGGATCACCCACATATTTTTTTTAAAGGTATTGCGCTTCACCCCCCACCTATCTAATAGCTTAACAGTGATCTACCCACCCACTCATTTACCTATCTAATGATTCACTATCTACCTACCCATGCAGCCACCCATTTATGTACCTATCTATCTAGCTAGAGTTAATGAACTTAGTGAAAAAAAATATGTGGGTCCCAAAGGATAACAACTCCCTGCTGGCCAAGCTGCACTATTACACAAGGAGTGAGGGATCACCCACATATTTTTTTTAAAGGTATTGCGCTTCACCCACACACCCACCCACCTATCTATCTAATAACTTACCATTTATCTACCCTCCCACCCACTTATCTGTCTATCTAATGATTCACTATCTATCCACCTACCCAATCACACACCTACCCATTTATATACCAAACCATCTATCTATCTATCTATCTACAGTTAATGTGCTCAGTGAAAAAAATATGTGGGTCCCAAAGGATAACAACTCCCTGCTGGCCAAGCTGCACTATTACACAAGGAGTGAGGGATCACCCACATATTTTTTTATAGGTATTGCACTTCACCCACCCACCTATCTAATAATTTACCATGTATCTACCCTCCCACCCACTTATCTGTCTATCTAATGATTCACTATCTATCCACCTACCCAACCACACACCTACCCATTTATATACCTAACCATCTACCTATCTGTCTATCTATTTACAGTTAATGCGCTCAGTGAAAAAAATATGTGGGTCCCAAAGGATTACAACTCCCTGCTGGCCAAGCTGCACTATTACACAGGAGTGAGGGATCACCCACATATTTTTTTACAGGTATTGCGCTTCACCCCCACCCACCCTACCTATCTAATAGTTTAACATTTATCTACCCACCCACTCATTTATCTATCTAATGATTCACTATCTACCTACCCACGCACCCACCCACCCATTTATCTACCTATCTACAGTTAATACACTCAGTAAAAAAAAAATGTGGGTCCCAAAGGATAACAACTCCCTGCTGGCCAAGCTGCACTATTACACAAGGAGTGAAGGGTCACCCACATATTTTTTTACAGGTATTTCACTTCACCCACCTGCCTATCTATCTAATAATTTACCATTTATCTACCCTCCCACACACTTATCTGTCTATCTAATGAGTCACTATCTATCCACCTACCCAACCACACACCTACCCATTTATATACCAAACCATCTATCTATCTTTCTATCTATTTACAGTTAATGCGCTCAGTGAAAAAAATATGTGGGTCCCAAAGAATTACAACTCCCTGCTGGCCAAGCTGCACTATTACACAAGGAGTGAGGGATCACCCACATATTTTTTTACAGGTATTGCGCTTCACCCCCACCCACCCTACCTATCTAATAGTTTAACATTTATCTACCCACCCACTAATTTATCTATCTAATTATTCACTATCTACCTACCCACGCACCCACCCCTTTATCTACCTATCTACAGTTAATACACTCAGTAAAAAAAAAAGTGGGTCCCAAAGGATAACAACTCCCTGCTGGCCAAGCTGCACTATTACACAAGGAGTGAGGGATCACCCACGTATTTTTTTACAGGTATTGCACTTCACACACCCACCTATCTAATAATTTACCATTTATCTACCCTCCCACCCACTTATCTGTCTATCTAATGATTCACTATCTATCCACCTACCCAACCACACACCTACCCATTTATATACCAAACCATCTATCTATCTATCTTTCTATCTATCTACAGTTAATGTGCTCAGTGAAAAAAATATGTGGGTCCCAAAGGATAACAACTCCCTGCTGGCCAAGCTGCACTATTACACAAGGAGTGAGGGATCACCCACATATTTTTTTATAGGTATTGCACTTCACCCACCCACCTATCTAATAATTTACCATGTATCTACCCTCCCACCCACTTATCTGTCTATCTAATGATTCACTATCTATCCACCTACCCAACCACACACCTACCCATTTATATACCTAACCATCTACCTATCTGTCTATCTATTTACAGTTAATGCGCTCAGTGAAAAAAATATGTGGGTCCCAAAGGATTACAACTCCCTGCTGGCCAAGCTGCACTATTACACAAGGAGTGAGGGATCACCCACATATTTTTTTACAGGTATTGCGCTTCACCCCCACCCACCCTACCTATCTAATAGTTTAACATTTATCTACCCACCCACTCATTTATCTATCTAATGATTCACTATCTACCTAACCACGCACCCACCCCTTTATCTACCTATCTACAGTTAATACACTCAGTAAAAAAAAAAAGTGGGTCCCAAAGGATAACAACTCCCTGCTGGCCAAGCTGCACTATTACACAAGGAGTGAGGGATCACCCACGTATTTTTTTACAGGTATTGCACTTCACCCACCCACCTATCTAATAATTTACCATTTATCTACCCTCCCACCCACTTATCTGTCTATCTAATGATTCACTATCTATCCACCTACCCAACCACACACCTACCCATTTATATACCTAACCATCTATCTTTCTATCTATGAACAGTTAATGCGCTCAGTGAAAAAAATATGTGGGTCCCAAAGGATAACAACTCCCTGCTGGCCAAGCTGCACTATTACACAAGGAGTGAGGGATCACCCACATATTTTTTTTACAGGTATTGCGCTTCACCCCCACCCACCCTACCTATCTAATAGTTTAACATTTATCTATACACTCATTTATCTATCTAATGATTCACTATCTACCTACCCACGCACCCACCCACCCATTTATCTACCTATCTACAGTTAATACACTCCGTAAAAAAAAATGTGGGTCCCAAAGGATAAAAACTCCCTGCTGGCCAAGCTGCACTATTACACAAGGAGTGAGGGATCACCCACATATTTTTTTATAGGTATTGCACTTCACCCACCCACCTATCTAATAATTTACCATTTATCTACCCTCCCACCCACTTATCTGTCTATCTAATGATTCACTATCTATCCACCTACCCAACCACACACCTACCCATTTATATACCTAACCATCTACCTATCTTTCTATCTATTTACAGTTAATGCGCTCAGTGAAAAAAATATGTGGGTCCCAAAGGATTACAACTCCCTGCTGGCCAAGCTGCACTATTACACAAGGAGTGAGGGATCACCCACATATTTTTTTACAGGTATTGCGCTTCACCCCCACCCACCCTACCTATCTAATAGTTTAACATTTATCTACCCACCCACTCATTTATCTATCTAATGATTCACTATCTACCTAACCACGCACCCACCCCTTTATCTACCTATCTACAGTTAATACACTCAGTAAAAAAAAAAGTGGGTCCCAAAGGATAACAACTCCCTGCTGGCCAAGCTGCACTATTACACAAGGAGTGAAGGGTCACCCACATATTTTTTTACAGGTATTTCACTTCACCCACCTGCCTATCTATCTAATAATTTACCATTTATCTACCCTCCCACCCACTTATCTGTCTATCTAATGATTCACTATCTATCCACCTACCCAACCACACACCTACCCATTTATATACCAAACCATCTATCTATCTTTCTATCTATCTACAGTTAATGTGCTCAGTGAAAAAAATATGTGGGTCCCAAAGGATAACAACTCCCTGCTGGCCAAGCTGCACTATTACACAAGGAGTGAGGGATCACCCACATATTTTTATATAGGTATTGCACTTCACCCACCCACCTATCTAATAATTTACCATTTATCTACCCTCCCACCCACTTATCTGTCTATCTAATGATTCACTATCTATCCACCTACCCAACCACACACCTACCCATTTATATACCTAACCATCTATCTTTCTATCTATTAACAGTTAATGCGCTCAGTGAAAAAAATATGTGGGTCCCAAAGGATAACAACTCCCTGCTGGCCAAGCTGCACTATTACACAAGGAGTGAGGGATCACCCACATATTTTTTTTACAGGTATTGCGCTTCACCCCCACCCACCCTACCTATCTAATAGTTTAACATTTATCTATACACTCATTTATCTATCTAATGATTCACTATCTACCTACCCACGCACCCACCCACCCATTTATCTACCTATCTACAGTTAATACACTCCGTAAAAAAAAATGTGGGTCCCAAAGGATAAAAACTCCCTGCTGGCCAAGCTGCACTATTACACAAGGAGTGAGGGATCACGAACATATTTTTTTACAGGTATTGCACTTCACCCACCCACCTATCTAATAATTTACCATTTATCTAACCTTCCACCCACTTATCTGTCTATCTAATGATTCACTATCTATCCACCTACCCAACCACACACCTACCCATTTATATACCTAACCATCTATCTATCTTTCTATCTATTTACA
Source organism: Crinia signifera (assembly GCF_055691185.1). Taxonomy (NCBI): domain Eukaryota; kingdom Metazoa; phylum Chordata; class Amphibia; order Anura; family Myobatrachidae; genus Crinia; species Crinia signifera. The sequence goes on from NC_139221.1 coordinate 267,892,407, forward strand.
GTTAATGCGCTCAGTGAAAAAAATATGTGGGTCCCAAAGGATTACAACTCCCTGCTGGCCAAGCTGCACTATTACACAAGGAGTGAGGGATCACCCACGTATTTTTTTACAGGTATTGCGCTTCACCCCCACCCTACCTATCTAATAGTTTAACATTTATCTACCCACCCACTCATTTATCTATCTAATGATTCACTATCTACCTACCCACGCACCCACCCACCCATTTATCTACCTATCTACAGTTAATACACTCAGTAAAAAAAAAATGTGGGTCCCAAAGGATAACAACTCCCTGCTGGCCAAGCTGCACTATTACACAAGGAGTGAAGGGTCACCCACATATTTTTTTACAGGTATTTCACTTCACCCACCTGCCTATCTATCTAATAATTTACCATTTATCTACCCTCCCACACACTTATCTGTCTAACTAATGAGTCACTATCTATCCACCTACCCAACCACACACCTACCCATTTATATACCAAACCATCTATCTATCTTTCTATCTATTTACAGTTAATGCGCTCAGTGAAAAAAATATGTGGGTCCCAAAGGATTACAACTCCCTGCTGGCCAAGCTGCACTATTACACAAGGAGTGAGGGATCACCCACATATTTTTTTACAGGTATTGCGCTTCACCCCCACCCACCCTACCTATCTAATAGTTTAACATTTATCTACCCACCCACTAATTTATCTATCTAATTATTCACTATCTACCTACCCACGCACCCACCCCTTTATCTACCTATCTACAGTTAATACACTCAGTAAAAAAAAAAGTGGGTCCCAAAGGATAACAACTCCCTGCTGGCCAAGCTGCACTATTACACAAGGAGTGAGGGATCACCCACGTATTTTTTTACAGGTATTGCACTTCACACACCCACCTATCTAATAATTTACCATTTATCTACCCTCCCACCCACTTATCTGTCTATCTAATGATTCACTATCTATCCACCTACCCAACCACACACCTACCCATTTATATACCAAACCATCTATCTATCTATCTTTCTATCTATCTACAGTTAATGTGCTCAGTGAAAAAAATATGTGGGTCCCAAAGGATAACAACTCCCTGCTGGCCAAGCTGCACTATTACACAAGGAGTGAGGGATCACCCACATATTTTTTTATAGGTATTGCACTTCACCCACCCACCTATCTAATAATTTACCATGTATCTACCCTCCCACCCACTTATCTGTCTATCTAATGATTCACTATCTATCCACCTACCCAACCACACACCTACCCATTTATATACCTAACCATCTACCTATCTGTCTATCTATTTACAGTTAATGCGCTCAGTGAAAAAAATATGTGGGTCCCAAAGGATTACAACTCCCTGCTGGCCAAGCTGCACTATTACACAAGGAGTGAGGGATCACCCACATATTTTTTTACAGGTATTGCGCTTCACCCCCACCCACCCTACCTATCTAATAGTTTAACATTTATCTACCCACCCACTCATTTATCTATCTAATGATTCACTATCTACCTAACCACGCACCCACCCCTTTATCTACCTATCTACAGTTAATACACTCAGTAAAAAAAAAAAGTGGGTCCCAAAGGATAACAACTCCCTGCTGGCCAAGCTGCACTATTACACAAGGAGTGAGGGATCACCCACGTATTTTTTTACAGGTATTGCACTTCACCCACCCACCTATCTAATAATTTACCATTTATCTACCCTCCCACCCACTTATCTGTCTATCTAATGATTCACTATCTATCCACCTACCCAACCACACACCTACCCATTTATATACCAAACCATCTATCTATCTTTCTATCTATCTACAGTTAATGTGCTCAGTGAAAAAAATATGTGGGTCCCAAAGGATAACAACTCCCTGCTGGCCAAGCTGCACTATTACACAAGGAGTGAGGGATCACCCACATATTTTTTTATAGGTATTGCACTTCACCCACCCACCTATCTAATAATTTACCATTTATCTACCCTCCCACCCACTTATCTGTCTATCTAATGATTCACTATCTATCCACCTACCCAACCACACACCTACCCATTTATATACCTAACCATCTATCTTTCTATCTATGAACAGTTAATGCGCTCAGTGAAAAAAATATGTGGGTCCCAAAGGATAACAACTCCCTGCTGGCCAAGCTGCACTATTACACAAGGAGTGAGGGATCACCCACATATTTTTTTTACAGGTATTGCGCTTCACCCCCACCCACCCTACCTATCTAATAGTTTAACATTTATCTATACACTCATTTATCTATCTAATGATTCACTATCTACCTACCCACGCACCCACCCACCCATTTATCTACCTATCTACAGTTAATACACTCCGTAAAAAAAAAAGTGGGTCCCAAAGGATAACAACTCCCTGCTGGCCAAGCTGCACTATTACACAAGGAGTGAGGGATCACCCACGTATTTTTTTACAGGTATTGCACTTCACACACCCACCTATCTAATAATTTACCATTTATCTACCCTCCCACCCACTTATCTGTCTATCTAATGATTCACTATCTATCCACCTACCCAACCACACACCTACCCATTTATATACCAAACCATCTATCTATCTATCTTTCTATCTATCTACAGTTAATGTGCTCAGTGAAAAAAATATGTGGGTCCCAAAGGATAACAACTCCCTGCTGGCCAAGCTGCACTATTACACAAGGAGTGAGGGATCACCCACATATTTTTTTATAGGTATTGCACTTCACCCACCCACCTATCTAATAATTTACCATGTATCTACCCTCCCACCCACTTATCTGTCTATCTAATGATTCACTATCTATCCATCTACCCAACCACACACCTACCCATTTATATACCTAACCATCTACCTATCTGTCTATCTATTTACAGTTAATGCGCTCAGTGAAAAAAATATGTGGGTCCCAAAGGATTACAACTCCCTGCTGGCCAAGCTGCACTATTACACAAGGAGTGAGGGATCACCCACATATTTTTTTACAGGTATTGCGCTTCACCCCCACCCACCCTACCTATCTAATAGTTTAACATTTATCTACCCACCCACTCATTTATCTATCTAATGATTCACTATCTACCTAACCACGCACCCACCCCTTTATCTACCTATCTACAGTTACTACACTCAGTAAAAAAAAAAAGTGGGTCCCAAAGGATAACAACTCCCTGCTGGCCAAGCTGCACTATTACACAAGGAGTGAGGGATCACCCACGTATTTTTTTACAGGTATTGCACTTCACCCACCCACCTATCTAATAATTTACCATTTATCTACCCTTCCACCCACTTATCTGTCTATCTAATGATTCACTATCTATCCACCTACCCAACCACACACCTACCCATTTATATACCAAACCATCTATCTATCTATCTTTCTATCTATCTACAGTTAATGTGCTCAGTGAAAAAAATATGTGGGTCCCAAAGGATAACAACTCCCTGCTGGCCAAGCTGCACTATTACACAAGGAGTGAGGGATCACCCACATATTTTTTTATAGGTATTGCACTTCACCCACCCACCTATCTAATAATTTACCATTTATCTACCCTCCCACCCACTTATCTGTCTATCTAATGATTCACTATCTATCCACCTACCCAACCACACACCTACCCATTTATATACCTAACCATCTATCTTTCTATCTATGAACAGTTAATGCGCTCAGTGAAAAAAATATGTGGGTCCCAAAGGATAACAACTCCCTGCTGGCCAAGCTGCACTATTACACAAGGAGTGAGGGATCACCCACATATTTTTTTTTACAGGTATTGCGCTTCACCCCCACCCACCCTACCTATCTAATAGTTTAACATTTATCTATACACTCATTTATCTATCTAATGATTCACTATCTACCTACCCACGCACCCACCCACCCATTTATCTACCTATCTACAGTTAATACACTCCGTAAAAAAAAATGTGGGTCCCAAAGGATAAAAACTCCCTGCTGGCCAAGCTGCACTATTACACAAGGAGTGAGGGATCACCCACATATTTTTTTTACAGGTATTGCACTTCACCCACCCACCTATCTAATAATTTACCATTTATCTACCCTCCCACCCACTTATCTGTCTATCTAATAAGTCACTATCTATCCACCTACCCAACCACACACCTACCCATTTATATACCTAACCATCTATCTATCTATCTACAGTTAATGTGCTCAGTGAAAAAAATATGTGGGTCCCAAAGGATAACAACTCCCTGCTGGCCAAGCTGCACTATTACACAAGGAGTGAAGGGTCACCCACATATTTTTTTACAGGTATTTCACTTCACCCACCTGCCTATCTATCTAATAATTTACAATTTATCTACCCTCCCACCCACTTATCTGTCTATTTAATGAGTCACTATCTATCCACCTACCCAACCACACACCTACCCATTTATATACCTAACCATCTATCTATCTTTCTATCTATCTACAGTTAATGCGCTCAGTGAAAAAATATGTGGGTCTCAAAGGATAACAACTCCCTGCTGGCCAAGCTGCACTATTACACAAGGAGTGAGGGATCACCCACATATTTTTTTTACAGGTATTGCGCTTCACCCCCTACCTATCTAATAGTTTAACATTTATCTACCCACCCACTCATTTATCTATCTAATGATTCACTATCTACCTACCCACGCACCCACCCACCCACCCATTTATCTACTTATCTATCTACAGTTAATACACTCAGTGAAAAAAAAATGTGGGTCCCAAAGGATAACAACTCCCTGCTGGCCAAGCTGCACTATTACACAAGGAGTGAGGGATCACCGCATGTTTTTTTACAGGTATTTCGCTCCCCCCCACCCACCTATCTAATAGTTTAACATTTATCTACCCACCAATTTATCTATCTATCTAATCTATCTAATGATTTACAAAATACCTACCTACCCACCTACGGACCTCACCCTTCCTGTTGGTCAAGCTGCTCTATTATACAAGGAGTGAGGGATCACCCACATATTTTTTGTGGGAGGTAGGGCACTGACTGAAATAAAAAGTGTGTTACTGAGTTCCCTTCCTTCACCTCCATGTCCGCCAAGCTGCCCTAGTGGACAGTGAAGGGGGAAGGTATGTTTATTTTTTACTCTTTTGATTTCTCTCTAGCTATCTCTATTTATTTAACTGTACACTTAGTTATCACAATATACAATAATAGAAGAGTCCCTAACGAGAACTCGTATTTGTGAATTTCAAATGTATACCAAAACATATTATCAGTAATTAATTTTCATTAATTACCTGACTTCATTTTTGTTCGTTGACTTGAGGACAATTCTGCAGTCCAGGTCACCTCGCAGTAGTCGGCTGTTATGACCTCATCATCTGTTTTATATAGAATTCTCACTTAAAAAATGAAAAGAGGCATGATAATATGTTCGCAGTATACAATGACCCTTAAGCCCTTTACACACTGGGAGTATAGGGGCCCCATCTATATAGTTAACTATATTAGTGGTTCCCCTATTCACACTGAACGAAATCGGTTACCGAAATCATCAGTGATGTCCCAGTGACCTGCTGAACATGCGGGTCATAGGCTATATGGCCAGAGTTGACCTGGATGTTCAAGTGAAGGCAGAGGTCGTTAAGGATGCGCGGGAGTGCACATCATTACTGATATTGAGTATACAAACAAGAGATTTATTTTTTCAAAGAAAAGAGTTTGCTCAAAAATGCTCTTCTGAGTGATATCTTTTCTTTTTTCGTGTAGCGTGTATGGGGCTTTAGAAAAATGAGAGGGAGGGATCACTCACCTCTTTGTACATGCCTCTACTTTACAAATCAATGCAGCTATGATTTGTCTATTTAATGGATCATTTAGCATCTATCTACCTATCCACCCATCTATCTGCCTATCCAATAATTGACTAACACTGGGGCAGATGTATTAAACCTTAACAAGAGATAAATGCAAGGGTGATAAAGAGAGATAAACGTCCAGCCAATCAGCTCCTTACTGACTTTTTTCAAACACAGCCTGTAATATGACAGTTAGCAGGTGATTGGCTGGATGTTTATCTCTCTTTATCATCTTTGCATTTATCTCTTGACTTAATACATCTGCCACTATGTACCTATCCAACCATCTATCTATCTAATGAATTATCATCCATCTAACTACACAGCCATTCATCTATATGTCTATCTAATGATATACTATCTATCGGCCTGCCCACCTATTTATCTTTATCTCTATTTATGTAATTACAGGTATTGCGCTCAGTGAAAAAATATGTGGGTCCCAAAGGATAGATAACAACTCCCTGCTGGCCAAGCTGCACTATTACACAAGGAGTGAGGGATCACCCACATATTTTTTTTAAAGGTATTGCGCTTCACCCCCCACCTATCTAATAGCTTAACAGTGATCTACCCACCCACTCATTTACCTATCTAATGATTCACTATCTACCTACCCATGCAGCCACCCATTTATGTACCTATCTATCTAGCTAGAGTTAATGAACTTAGTGAAAAAAAATATGTGGGTCCCAAAGGATAACAACTCCCTGCTGGCCAAGCTGCACTATTACACAAGGAGTGAGGGATCACCCACATATTTTTTTTAAAGGTATTGCGCTTCACCCACACACCCACCCACCTATCTATCTAATAACTTACCATTTATCTACCCTCCCACCCACTTATCTGTCTATCTAATGATTCACTATCTATCCACCTACCCAATCACACACCTACCCATTTATATACCAAACCATCTATCTATCTTTCTATCTATCTACAGTTAATGTGCTCAGTGAAAAAAATATGTGGGTCCCAAAGGATAACAACTCCCTGCTGGCCAAGCTGCACTATTACACAAGGAGTGAGGGATCACCCACATATTTTTTTATAGGTATTGCACTTCACCCACCCACCTATCTAATAATTTACCATGTATCTACCCTCCCACCCACTTATCTGTCTATCTAATGATTCACTATCTATCAACCTACCCAACCACACACCTACCCATTTATATACCTAACCATCTACCTATCTGTCTATCTATTTACAGTTAATGCGCTCAGTGAAAAAAATATGTGGGTCCCAAAGGATTACAACTCCCTGCTGGCCAAGCTGCACTATTACACAGGAGTGAGGGATCACCCACATATTTTTTTACAGGTATTGCGCTTCACCCCCACCCACCCTACCTATCTAATAGTTTAACATTTATCTACCCACCCACTCATTTATCTATCTAATGATTCACTATCTACCTACCCACGCACCCACCCACCCATTTATCTACCTATCTACAGTTAATACACTCAGTAAAAAAAAAATGTGGGTCCCAAAGGATAACAACTCCCTGCTGGCCAAGCTGCACTATTACACAAGGAGTGAAGGGTCACCCACATATTTTTTTACAGGTATTTCACTTCACCCACCTGCCTATCTATCTAATAATTTACCATTTATCTACCCTCCCACACACTTATCTGTCTATCTAATGAGTCACTATCTATCCACCTACCCAACCACACACCTACCCATTTATATACCAAACCATCTATCTATCTTTCTATCTATTTACAGTTAATGCGCTCAGTGAAAAAAATATGTGGGTCCCAAAGAATTACAACTCCCTGCTGGCCAAGCTGCACTATTACACAAGGAGTGAGGGATCACCCACATATTTTTTTACAGGTATTGCGCTTCACCCCCACCCACCCTACCTATCTAATAGTTTAACATTTATCTACCCACCCACTAATTTATCTATCTAATTATTCACTATCTACCTACCCACGCACCCACCCCTTTATCTACCTATCTACAGTTAATACACTCAGTAAAAAAAAAAGTGGGTCCCAAAGGATAACAACTCCCTGCTGGCCAAGCTGCACTATTACACAAGGAGTGAGGGATCACCCACGTATTTTTTTACAGGTATTGCACTTCACACACCCACCTATCTAATAATTTACCATTTATCTACCCTCCCACCCACTTATCTGTCTATCTAATGATTCACTATCTATCCACCTACCCAACCACACACCTACCCATTTATATACCAAACCATCTATCTATCTATCTTTCTATCTATCTACAGTTAATGTGCTCAGTGAAAAAAATATGTGGGTCCCAAAGGATAACAACTCCCTGCTGGCCAAGCTGCACTATTACACAAGGAGTGAGGGATCACCCACATATTTTTTTATAGGTATTGCACTTCACCCACCCACCTATCTAATAATTTACCATGTATCTACCCTCCCACCCACTTATCTGTCTATCTAATGATTCACTATCTATCCACCTACCCAACCACACACCTACCCATTTATATACCTAACCATCTACCTATCTGTCTATCTATTTACAGTTAATGCGCTCAGTGAAAAAAATATGTGGGTCCCAAAGGATTACAACTCCCTGCTGGCCAAGCTGCACTATTACACAAGGAGTGAGGGATCACCCACATATTTTTTTACAGGTATTGCGCTTCACCCCCACCCACCCTACCTATCTAATAGTTTAACATTTATCTACCCACCCACTCATTTATCTATCTAATGATTCACTATCTACCTAACCACGCACCCACCCCTTTATCTACCTATCTACAGTTAATACACTCAGTAAAAAAAAAAAGTGGGTCCCAAAGGATAACAACTCCCTGCTGGCCAAGCTGCACTATTACACAAGGAGTGAGGGATCACCCACGTATTTTTTTACAGGTATTGCACTTCACCCACCCACCTATCTAATAATTTACCATTTATCTACCCTCCCACCCACTTATCTGTCTATCTAATGATTCACTATCTATCCACCTACCCAACCACACACCTACCCATTTATATACCTAACCATCTATCTTTCTATCTATGAACAGTTAATGCGCTCAGTGAAAAAAATATGTGGGTCCCAAAGGATAACAACTCCCTGCTGGCCAAGCTGCACTATTACACAAGGAGTGAGGGATCACCCACATATTTTTTTTACAGGTATTGCGCTTCACCCCCACCCACCCTACCTATCTAATAGTTTAACATTTATCTATACACTCATTTATCTATCTAATGATTCACTATCTACCTACCCACGCACCCACCCACCCATTTATCTACCTATCTACAGTTAATACACTCCGTAAAAAAAAATGTGGGTCCCAAAGGATAAAAACTCCCTGCTGGCCAAGCTGCACTATTACACAAGGAGTGAGGGATCACCCACATATTTTTTTATAGGTATTGCACTTCACCCACCCACCTATCTAATAATTTACCATTTATCTACCCTCCCACCCACTTATCTGTCTATCTAATGATTCACTATCTATCCACCTACCCAACCACACACCTACCCATTTATATACCTAACCATCTACCTATCTTTCTATCTATTTACAGTTAATGCGCTCAGTGAAAAAAATATGTGGGTCCCAAAGGATTACAACTCCCTGCTGGCCAAGCTGCACTATTACACAAGGAGTGAGGGATCACCCACATATTTTTTTACAGGTATTGCGCTTCACCCCCACCCACCCTACCTATCTAATAGTTTAACATTTATCTACCCACCCACTCATTTATCTATCTAATGATTCACTATCTACCTAACCACGCACCCACCCCTTTATCTACCTATCTACAGTTAATACACTCAGTAAAAAAAAAAAGTGGGTCCCAAAGGATAACAACTCCCTGCTGGCCAAGCTGCACTATTACACAAGGAGTGAGGGATCACCCACGTATTTTTTTACAGGTATTGCACTTCACCCACCCACCTATCTAATAATTTACCATTTATCTACCCTCCCACCCACTTATCTGTCTATCTAATGATTCACTATCTATCCACCTACCCAACCACACACCTACCCATTTATATACCAAACCATCTATCTATCTTTCTATCTATCTACAGTTAATGTGCTCAGTGAAAAAAATATGTGGGTCCCAAAGGATAACAACTCCCTGCTGGCCAAGCTGCACTATTACACAAGGAGTGAGGGATCACCCACATATTTTTATATAGGTATTGCACTTCACCCACCCACCTATCTAATAATTTACCATTTATCTACCCTCCCACCCACTTATCTGTCTATCTAATGATTCACTATCTATCCACCTACCCAACCACACACCTACCCATTTATATACCTAACCATCTATCTTTCTATCTATTAACAGTTAATGCGCTCAGTGAAAAAAATATGTGGGTCCCAAAGGATAACAACTCCCTGCTGGCCAAGCTGCACTATTACACAAGGAGTGAGGGATCACCCACATATTTTTTTTACAGGTATTGCGCTTCACCCCCACCCACCCTACCTATCTAATAGTTTAACATTTATCTATACACTCATTTATCTATCTAATGATTCACTATCTACCTACCCACGCACCCACCCACCCATTTATCTACCTATCTACAGTTAATACACTCCGTAAAAAAAAATGTGGGTCCCAAAGGATAAAAACTCCCTGCTGGCCAAGCTGCACTATTACACAAGGAGTGAGGGATCACGAACATATTTTTTTACAGGTATTGCACTTCACCCACCCACCTATCTAATAATTTACCATTTATCTAACCTTCCACCCACTTATCTGTCTATCTAATGATTCACTATCTATCCACCTACCCAACCACACACCTACCCATTTATATACCTAACCATCTATCTATCTTTCTATCTATTTACAGTTAATGCGCTCAGTGAAAAAAATATGTGGGTCCCAAAGGATTACAACTCCCTGCTGGCCAAGCTGCACTATTACACAAGGAGTGAGGGATCACCCACATATTTTTTTACAGGTATTGCGCTTCACCCCCACCCACCCTACCTATCTAATAGTTTAACATTTATCTACCCACCCACTAATTTATCTATCTAATTATTCACTATCTACCTACCCACGCACCCACCCCTTTATCTACCTATCTACAGTTAATACACTCAGTAAAAAAAAAATGTGGGTCCCAAAGGATAACAACTCCCTGCTGGCCAAGCTGCACTATTACACAAGGAGTGAGGGATCACCCACGTATTTTTTTACAGGTATTGCACTTCACACACCCACCTATCTAATAATTTACCATTTATCTACCCTCCCACCCACTTATCTGTCTATCTAATGATTCACTATCTATCCACCTACCCAACCACACACCTACCCATTTATATACCAAACCATCTATCTATCTATCTTTCTATCTATCTACAGTTAATGTGCTCAGTGAAAAAAATATGTGGGTCCCAAAGGATAACAACTCCCTGCTGGCCAAGCTGCACTATTACACAAGGAGTGAGGGATCACCCACATATTTTTTTATAGGTATTGCACTTCACCCACCCACCTATCTAATAATTTACCATGTATCTACCCTCCCACCCACTTATCTGTCTATCTAATGATTCACTATCTATCCACCTACCCAACCACACACCTACCCATTTATATACCTAACCATCTACCTATCTGTCTATCTATTTACAGTTAATGCGCTCAGTGAAAAAAATATGTGGGTCCCAAAGGATTACAACTCCCTGCTGGCCAAGCTGCACTATTACACAAGGAGTGAGGGATCACCCACATATTTTTTTACAGGTATTGCGCTTCACCCCCACCCACCCTACCTATCTAATAGTTTAACATTTATCTACCCACCCACTCATTTATCTATCTAATGATTCACTATCTACCTAACCACGCACCCACCCCTTTATCTACCTATCTACAGTTAATACACTCAGTAAAAAAAAAAGTGGGTCCCAAAGGATAACAACTCCCTGCTGGCCAAGCTGCACTATTACACAAGGAGTGAGGGATCACCCACGTATTTTTTTACAGGTATTGCACTTCACCCACCCACCTATCTAATAATTTACCATTTATCTACCCTCCCACCCACTTATCTGTCTATCTAATGATTCACTATCTATCCACCTACCCAACCACACACCTACCCATTTATATACCTAACCATCTATCTTTCTATCTATGAACAGTTAATGCGCTCAGTGAAAAAAATATGTGGGTCCCAAAGGATAACAACTCCCTGCTGGCCAAGCTGCACTATTACACAAGGAGTGAGGGATCACCCACATATTTTTTTTACAGGTATTGCGCTTCACCCCCACCCACCCTACCTATCTAATAGTTTAACATTTATCTATACACTCATTTATCTATCTAATGATTCACTATCTACCTACCCACGCACCCACCCACCCATTTATCTACCTATCTACAGTTAATACACTCCGTAAAAAAAAATGTGGGTCCCAAAGGATAAAAACTCCCTGCTGGCCAAGCTGCACTATTACACAAGGAGTGAGGGATCACCCACATATTTTTTTATAGGTATTGCACTTCACCCACCCACCTATCTAATAATTTACCATTTATCTACCCTCCCACCCACTTATCTGTCTATCTAATGATTCACTATCTATCCACCTACCCAACCACACACCTACCCATTTATATACCTAACCATCTACCTATCTTTCTATCTATTTACAGTTAATGCGCTCAGTGAAAAAAATATGTGGGTCCCAAAGGATTACAACTCCCTGCTGGCCAAGCTGCACTATTACACAAGGAGTGAGGGATCACCCACATATTTTTTTACAGGTATTGCGCTTCACCCCCACCCACCCTACCTATCTAATAGTTTAACATTTATCTACCCACCCACTCATTTATCTATCTAATGATTCACTATCTACCTAACCACGCACCCACCCCTTTATCTACCTATCTACAGTTAATACACTCAGTAAAAAAAAAAAGTGGGTCCCAAAGGATAACAACTCCCTGCTGGCCAAGCTGCACTATTACACAAGGAGTGAGGGATCACCCACGTATTTTTTTACAGGTATTGCACTTCACCCACCCACCTATCTAATAATTTACCATTTATCTACCCTCCCACCCACTTATCTGTCTATCTAATGATTCACTATCTATCCACCTACCCAACCACACACCTACCCATTTATATACCAAACCATCTATCTATCTTTCTATCTATCTACAGTTAATGTGCTCAGTGAAAAAAATATGTGGGTCCCAAAGGATAACAACTCCCTGCTGGCCAAGCTGCACTATTACACAAGGAGTGAGGGATCACCCACATATTTTTATATAGGTATTGCACTTCACCCACCCACCTATCTAATAATTTACCATTTATCTACCCTCCCACCCACTTATCTGTCTATCTAATGATTCACTATCTATCCACCTACCCAACCACACACCTACCCATTTATATACCTAACCATCTATCTTTCTATCTATTAACAGTTAATGCGCTCAGTGAAAAAAATATGTGGGTCCCAAAGGATAACAACTCCCTGCTGGCCAAGCTGCACTATTACACAAGGAGTGAGGGATCACCCACATATTTTTTTTACAGCTATTGCGCTTCACCCCCACCCACCCTACCTATCTAATAGTTTAACATTTATCTATACACTCATTTATCTATCTAATGATTCACTATCTACCTACCCACGCACCCACCCACCCATTTATCTACCTATCTACAGTTAATACACTCCGTAAAAAAAAATGTGGGTCCCAAAGGATAAAAACTCCCTGCTGGCCAAGCTGCACTATTACACAAGGAGTGAGGGATCACGAACATATTTTTTTACAGGTATTGCACTTCACCCACCCACCTATCTAATAATTTACCATTTATCTAACCTTCCACCCACTTATCTGTCTATCTAATGATTCACTATCTATCCACCTACCCAACCACACACCTACCCATTTATATACCTAACCATCTATCTATCTTTCTATCTATTTACAGTTAATGCGCTCAGTGAAAAAAATATGTGGGTCCCAAAGGATTACAACTCCCTGCTGGCCAAGCTGCACTATTACACAAGGAGTGAGGGATCACCCACATATTTTTTTACAGGTATTGCGCTTCACCCCCACCCACCCTACCTATCTAATAGTTTAACATTTATCTACCCACCCACTCATTTATCTATCTAATGATTCACTATCTACCTACCCACGCACCCACCCACCCATTTATCTACCTATCTACAGTTAATACACTCAGTAAAAAAAAAATGTGGGTCCCAAAGGATAACAACTCCCTGCTGGCCAAGCTGCACTATTACACAAGGAGTGAAGGGTCACCCACATATTTTTTTACAGGTATTTCACTTCACCCACCTGCCTATCTATCTAATAATTTACCATTTATCTACCCTCCCACACACTTATCTGTCTAACTAATGAGTCACTATCTATCCACCTACCCAACCACACACCTACCCATTTATATACCAAACCATCTATCTATCTTTCTATCTATTTACAGTTAATGCGCTCAGTGAAAAAAATATGTGGGTCCCAAAGGATTACAACTCCCTGCTGGCCAAGCTGCACTATTACACAAGGAGTGAGGGATCACCCACATATTTTTTTACAGGTATTGCGCTTCACCCCCACCCACCCTACCTATCTAATAGTTTAACATTTATCTACCCACCCACTAATTTATCTATCTAATTATTCACTATCTACCTACCCACGCACCCACCCCTTTATCTACCTATCTACAGTTAATACACTCAGTAAAAAAAAAAGTGGGTCCCAAAGGATAACAACTCCCTGCTGGCCAAGCTGCACTATTACACAAGGAGTGAGGGATCACCCACGTATTTTTTTACAGGTATTGCACTTCACACACCCACCTATCTAATAATTTACCATTTATCTACCCTCCCACCCACTTATCTGTCTATCTAATGATTCACTATCTATCCACCTACCCAACCACACACCTACCCATTTATATACCAAACCATCTATCTATCTATCTTTCTATCTATCTACAGTTAATGTGCTCAGTGAAAAAAATATGTGGGTCCCAAAGGATAACAACTCCCTGCTGGCCAAGCTGCACTATTACACAAGGAGTGAGGGATCACCCACATATTTTTTTATAGGTATTGCGCTTCACCCCCACCCACCCTACCTATCTAATAGTTTAACATTTATCTACCCACCCACTCATTTATCTATCTAATGATTCACTATCTACCTAACCACGCACCCACCCCTTTATCTACCTATCTACAGTTAATACACTCAGTAAAAAAAAAAAGTGGGTCCCAAAGGATAACAACTCCCTGCTGGCCAAGCTGCACTATTACACAAGGAGTGAGGGATCACCCACGTATTTTTTTACAGGTATTGCACTTCACCCACCCACCTATCTAATAATTTACCATTTATCTACCCTCCCACCCACTTATCTGTCTATCTAATGATTCACTATCTATCCACCTACCCAACCACACACCTACCCATTTATATACCAAACCATCTATCTATCTTTCTATCTATCTACAGTTAATGTGCTCAGTGAAAAAAATATGTGGGTCCCAAAGGATAACAACTCCCTGCTGGCCAAGCTGCACTATTACACAAGGAGTGAGGGATCACCCACATATTTTTTTATAGGTATTGCACTTCACCCACCCACCTATCTAATAATTTACCATTTATCTACCCTCCCACCCACTTATCTGTCTATCTAATGATTCACTATCTATCCACCTACCCAACCACACACCTACCCATTTATATACCTAACCATCTATCTTTCTATCTATGAACAGTTAATGCGCTCAGTGAAAAAAATATGTGGGTCCCAAAGGATAACAACTCCCTGCTGGCCAAGCTGCACTATTACACAAGGAGTGAGGGATCACCCACATATTTTTTTTACAGGTATTGCGCTTCACCCCCACCCACCCTACCTATCTAATAGTTTAACATTTATCTATACACTCATTTATCTATCTAATGATTCACTATCTACCTACCCACGCACCCACCCACCCATTTATCTACCTATCTACAGTTAATACACTCCGTAAAAAAAAATGTGGGTCCCAAAGGATAAAAACTCCCTGCTGGCCAAGCTGCACTATTACACAAGGAGTGAGGGATCACCCACGTATTTTTTTACAGGTATTGCACTTCACACACCCACCTATCTAATAATTTACCATTTATCTACCCTCCCACCCACTTATCTGTCTATCTAATGATTCACTATCTATCCACCTACCCAACCACACACCTACCCATTTATATACCAAACCATCTATCTATCTATCTTTCTATCTATCTACAGTTAATGTGCTCAGTGAAAAAAATATGTGGGTCCCAAAGGATAACAACTCCCTGCTGGCCAAGCTGCACTATTACACAAGGAGTGAGGGATCACCCACATATTTTTTTATAGGTATTGCACTTCACCCACCCACCTATCTAATAATTTACCATGTATCTACCCTCCCACCCACTTATCTGTCTATCTAATGATTCACTATCTATCCACCTACCCAACCACACACCTACCCATTTATATACCTAACCATCTACCTATCTGTCTATCTATTTACAGTTAATGCGCTCAGTGAAAAAAATATGTGGGTCCCAAAGGATTACAACTCCCTGCTGGCCAAGCTGCACTATTACACAAGGAGTGAGGGATCACCCACATATTTTTTTACAGGTATTGCGCTTCACCCCCACCCACCCTACCTATCTAATAGTTTAACATTTATCTACCCACCCACTCATTTATCTATCTAATGATTCAATATCTACCTAACCACGCACCCACCCCTTTATCTACCTATCTACAGTTAATACACTCAGTAAAAAAAAAAAGTGGGTCCCAAAGGATAACAACTCCCTGCTGGCCAAGCTGCACTATTACACAAGGAGTGAGGGATCACCCACGTATTTTTTTACAGGTATTGCACTTCACCCACCCACCTATCTAATAATTTACCATTTATCTACCCTCCCACCCACTTATCTGTCTATCTAATGATTCACTATCTATCCACCTACCCAACCACACACCTACCCATTTATATACCAAATCATCTATCTATCTTTCTATCTATCTACAGTTAATGTGCTCAGTGAAAAAAATATGTGGGTCCCAAAGGATAACAACTCCCTGCTGGCCAAGCTGCACTATTACACAAGGAGTGAGGGATCACCCACATATTTTTTTATAGGTATTGCACTTCACCCACCTATCTAATAATTTACCATTTATCTACCCTCCCACCCACTTATCTGTCTATCTAATGATTCACTATCTATCCACCTACCCAACCACACACCTACCCATTTATATACCTAACCATCTATCTTTCTATCTATGAACAGTTAATGCGCTCAGTGAAAAAAATATGTGGGTCCCAAAGGATAACAACTCCCTGCTGGCCAAGCTGCACTATTACACAAGGAGTGAGGGATCACCCACATATTTTTTTTACAGGTATTGCGCTTCACCCCCACCCACCCTACCTATCTAATAGTTTAACATTTATCTATACACTCATTTATCTATCTAATGATTCACTATCTACCTACCCACGCACCCACCCACCCATTTATCTACCTATCTACAGTTAATACACTCCGTAAAAAAAAATGTGGGTCCCAAAGGATAAAAACTCCCTGCTGGCCAAGCTGCACTATTACACAAGGAGTGAGGGATCACCCACATATTTTTTTTACAGGTATTGCACTTCACCCACCCACCTATCTAATAATTTACCATTTATCTACCCTCCCACCCACTTATCTGTCTATCTAATAAGTCACTATCTATCCACCTACCCAACCACACACCTACCCATTTATATACCTAACCATCTATCTATCTATCTACAGTTAATGTGCTCAGTGAAAAAAATATGTGGGTCCCAAAGGATAACAACTCCCTGCTGGCCAAGCTGCACTATTACACAAGGAGTGAAGGGTCACCCACATATTTTTTTTACAGGTATTTCACTTCACCCACCTGCCTATCTATCTAATAATTTACAATTTATCTACCCTCCCACCCACTTATCTGTCTATTTAATGAGTCACTATCTATCCACCTACCCAAACACACACCTACCCATTTATATACCTAACCATCTATCTATCTTTCTATCTATCTACAGTTAATGCGCTCAGTGAAAAAATATGTGGGTCTCAAAGGATAACAACTCCCTGCTGGCCAAGCTGCACTATTACACAAGGAGTGAGGGATCACCCACATATTTTTTTTACAGGTATTGCGCTTCACCCCCTACCTATCTAATAGTTTAACATTTATCTACCCACCCACTCATTTATCTATCTAATGATTCACTATCTACCTACCCACGCACCCACCCACCCACCCATTTATCTACTTATCTATCTACAGTTAATACACTCAGTGAAAAAAAAATGTGGGTCCCAAAGGATAACAACTCCCTGCTGGCCAAGCTGCACTATTACACAAGGAGTGAGGGATCACCGCATGTTTTTTTACAGGTATTTCGCTCCCCCCCACCCACCTATCTAATAGTTTAACATTTATCTACCCACCAATTTATCTATCTATCTAATCTATCTAATGATTTACAAAATACCTACCTACCCACCTACGGACCTCACCCTTCCTGTTGGTCAAGCTGCTCTATTATACAAGGAGTGAGGGATCACCCACATATTTTTTGTGGGAGGTAGGGCACTGACTGAAATAAAAAGTGTGTTACTGAGTTCCCTTCCTTCACCTCCATGTCCGCCAAGCTGCCCTAGTGGACAGTGAAGGGGGAAGGTATGTTTATTTTTTACTCTTTTGATTTCTCTCTAGCTATCTCTATTTATTTAACTGTACACTTAGTTATCACAATATACAATAATAGAAGAGTCCCTAACGAGAACTCGTATTTGTGAATTTCAAATGTATACCAAAACATATTATCAGTAATTAATTTTCATTAATTACCTGACTTCATTTTTGTTCGTTGACTTGAGGACAATTCTGCAGTCCAGGTCACCTCGCAGTAGTCGGCTGTTATGACCTCATCATCTGTTTTATATAGAATTCTCACTTAAAAAATGAAAAGAGGCATGATAATATGTTCGCAGTATACAATGACCCTTAAGCCCTTTACACACTGGGAGTATAGGGGCCCCATCTATATAGTTAACTATATTAGTGGTTCCCCTATTCACACTGAACGAAATCGGTTACCGAAATCATCAGTGATGTCCCAGTGACCTGCTGAACATGCGGGTCATAGGCTATATGGCCAGAGTTGACCTGGATGTTCAAGTGAAGGCAGAGGTCGTTAAGGATGCGCGGGAGTGCACATCATTACTGATATTGAGTATACAAACAAGAGATTTTTTTTTCAAAGAAAAGAGTTTGCTCAAAAATGCTCTTCTGAGTGATATCTTTTCTTTTTTCGTGTAGCGTGTATGGGGCTTTAGAAAAATGAGAGGGAGGGATCACTCACCTCTTTGTACATGCCTCTACTTTACAAATCAATGCAGCTATGATTTGTCTATTTATTGGATCATTTAGCATCTATCTACCTATCCACCCATCTATCTGCCTATCCAATAATTGACTAACACTGGGGCAGATGTATTAAACCTTCACAAGAGATAAATGCAAGGGTGATAAAGAGAGATAAACGTCCAGCCAATCAGCTCCTTACTGACTTTTTTCAAACACAGCCTGTAATATGACAGTTAGCAGGTGATTGGCTGGATGTTTATCTCTCTTTATCATCTTTGCATTTATCTCTTGACTTAATACATCTGCCACTATGTACCTATCCAACCATCTATCTATCTAATGAATTATCATCCATCTAACTACACAGCCATTCATCTATATGTCTATCTAATGATATACTATCTATCGGCCTGCCCACCTATTTATCTTTATCTCTATTTATGTAATTACAGGTATTGCGCTCAGTGAAAAAATATGTGGGTCCCAAAGGATAGATAACAACTCCCTGCTGGCCAAGCTGCACTATTACACAAGGAGTGAGGGATCACCCACATATTTTTTGTAAAGGTATTGCGCTTCACCCCCCACCTATCTAATAGCTTAACAGTGATCTACCCACCCACTCATTTACCTATCTAATGATTCACTATCTACCTACCCATGCAGCCACCCATTTATGTACCTATCTATCTAGCTAGAGTTAATGAACTTAGTGAAAAAAAATATGTGGGTCCCAAAGGATAACAACTCCCTGCTGGCCAAGCTGCACTATTACACAAGGAGTGAGGGATCACCCACATATTTTTTTAAAGGTATTGCGCTTCACCCACACACCCACCCACCTATCTATCTATCTAATAACTTACCATTTATCTATCCTCCCACCCACTTATCTGTCTATCTAATGATTCACTATCTATCCACCTACCCAATCACACACCTACCCATTTATATACCAAACCATCTATCTATCTTTCTATCTATCTACAGTTAATGTGCTCAGTGAAAAAAATATGTGGGTCCCAAAGGATAACAACTCCCTGCTGGCCAAGCTGCACTATTACACAAGGAGTGAGGGATCACCCACATATTTTTTTATAGGTATTGCACTTCACCCACCCACCTATCTAATAATTTACCATTTATCTACCCTCCCACCCACTTATCTGTCTATCTAATGATTCACTATCTATCCACCTACCCAACCACACACCTACCCATTTATATACCTAACCATCTACCTATCTTTATATCTATTTACAGTTAATGCGCTCAGTGAAAAAAATATGTGGGTCCCAAAGGATTACAACTCCCTGCTGGCCAAGCTGCACTATTACACAAGGAGTGAGGGATCACCCACATATTTTTTTACAGGTATTGCGCTTCACCCCCACCCACCCTACCTATCTAATAGTTTAACATTTATCTACCCACCCACTCATTTATCTATCTAATGATTCACTATCTACCTACCCACGCACCCACCCATTTATCTACCTATCTACAGTTAATACACTCAGTAAAAAAAAAATGTGGGTCCCAAAGGATAACAACTCCCTGCTGGCTAAGCTGCACTATTACACAAGGAGTGAAGGGTCACCCACATATTTTTTTACAGGTATTTCACTTCACCCACCTGCCTATCTATCTAATAATTTACCATTTATCTACCCTCCCACACACTTATCTGTCTATCTAATGAGTCACTATCTATCCACCTACCCAACCACACACCTACCCATTTATATACCTAACCATCTACCTATCTTTCTATCTATTTACAGTTAATGCGCTCAGTGAAAAAAATATGTGGGTCCCAAAGGATTACAACTCCCTGCTGGCCAAGCTGCACTATTACACAAGGAGTGAGGGATCACCCACGTATTTTTTTACAGGTATTGCACTTCACACACCCACCTATCTAATAATTTACCATTTATCTACCCTCCCACCCACTTATCTGTCTATCTAATGATTCACTATCTATCCACCTACCCAACCACACACCTACCCATTTATATACCAAACCATCTATCTATCTATCTTTCTATCTATCTACAGTTAATGTGCTCAGTGAAAAAAATATGTGGGTCCCAAAGGATAACAACTCCCTGCTGGCCAAGCTGCACTATTACACAAGGAGTGAGGGATCACCCACGTATTTTTTTACAGGTATTGCACTTCACACACCCACCTATCTAATAATTTACCATTTATCTACCCTCCCACCCACTTATCTGTCTATCTAATGATTCACTATCTATCCACCTACCCAACCACACACCTACCCATTTATATACCAAACCATCTATCTATCTTTCTATCTATCTACAGTTAATGTGCTCAGTGAAAAAAATATGTGGGTCCCAAAGGATAACAACTCCCTGCTGGCCAAGCTGCACTATTACACAAGGAGTGAGGGATCACCCACATATTTTTTTATAGGTATTGCACTTCACCCACCCACCTATCTAATAATTTACCATTTATCTACCCTCCCACCCACTTATCTGTCTATCTAATGATTCACTATCTATCCACCTACCCAACCACACACCTACCCATTTATATACCTAACCATCTACCTATCTTTCTATCTATTTACAGTTAATGCGCTCAGTGAAAAAAATATGTGGGTCCCAAAGGATTACAACTCCCTGCTGGCCAAGCTGCACTATTACACAAGGAGTGAGGGATCACCCACATATTTTTTTACAGGTATTGCGCTTCACCCCCACCCACCCTACCTATCTAATAGTTTAACATTTATCTACCCACCCACTCATTTATCTATCTAATGATTCACTATCTACCTAACCACGCACCCACCCCTTTATCTACCTATCTACAGTTAATACACTCAGTAAAAAAAAAAAGTGGGTCCCAAAGGATAACAACTCCCTGCTGGCCAAGCTGCACTATTACACAAGGAGTGAGGGATCACCCACGTATTTTTTTTACAGGTATTGCACTTCACCCACCCACCTATCTAATAATTTACCATTTATCTACCCTCCCACCCACTTATCTGTCTATCTAATGATTCACTATCTATCCACCTACCCAACCACACACCTACCCATTTATATACCAAACCATCTATCTATCTTTCTATCTATCTACGGTTAATGTGCTCAGTGAAAAAAATATGTGGGTCCCAAAGGATAACAACTCCCTGCTGGCCAAGCTGCACTATTACACAAGGAGTGAGGGATCACCCACATATTTTTTTATAGGTATTGCACTTCACCCACCCACCTATCTAATAATTTACCATTTATCTACCCTCCCACCCACTTATCTGTCTATCTAATGATTCACTATCTATCCACCTACCCAACCACACACCTACCCATTTATATACCTAACCATCTATCTTTCTATCTATTAACAGTTAATGCGCTCAGTGAAAAAAATATGTGGGTCCCAAAGGATAACAACTCCCTGCTGGCCAAGCTGCACTATTACACAAGGAGTGAGGGATCACCCACATATTTTTTTACAGGTATTGCACTTCACCCACCCACCTATCTAATAATTTACCATTTATCTAACCTTCCACCCACTTATCTGTCTATCTAATGATTCACTATCTATCCACCTACCCAACCACACACCTACCCATTTATATACCTAACCATCTATCTATCTTTCTATCTATTTACAGTTAATGCGCTCAGTGAAAAAAATATGTGGGTCCCAAAGGATTACAACTCCCTGCTGGCCAAGCTGCACTATTACACAAGGAGTGAGGGATCACCCACATATTTTTTTACAGGTATTGCGCTTCACCCCCACCCACCCTACCTATCTAATAGTTTAACATTTATCTACCCACCCACTCATTTATCTAATGATTCACTACCTACCCACGCACCCACCCACCCATTTATCTACCTATCTACAGTTAATACACTCAGTAAAAAAAAATGTGGGTCCCAAAGGATAACAACTCCCTGCTGGCCAAGCTGCACTATTACACAAGGAGTGAAGGGTCACCCACATATTTTTTTACAGGTATTTCACTTCACCCACCTGCCTATCTATCTAATAATTTACCATTTATCTACCCTCCCACACACTTATCTGTCTATCTAATGAGTCACTATCTATCCACCTACCCAACCACACACCTACCCATTTATATACCTAACCATCTACCTATCTTTCTATCTATTTACAGTTAATGCGCTCAGTGAAAAAAATATGTGGGTCCCAAAGGATTACAACTCCCTGCTGGCCAAGCTGCACTATTACACAAGGAGTGAGGGATCACCCACGTATTTTTTTACAGGTATTGCACTTCACACACCCACCTATCTAATAATTTACCATTTATCTACCCTCCCACCCACTTATCTGTCTATCTAATGATTCACTATCTATCCACCTACCCAACCACACACCTACCCATTTATATACCAAACCATCTATCTATCTATCTTTCTATCTATCTACAGTTAATGTGCTCAGTGAAAAAAAATATGTGGGTCCCAAAGGATAAAAACTCCATGCTGGCCAAGCTGCACTATTACACAAGGAGTGAGGGATCACCCACGTATTTTTTTACAGGTATTGCACTTCACACACCCACCTATCTAATAATTTACCATTTATCTACCCTCCCACCCACTTATCTGTCTATCTAATGATTCACTATCTATCCACCTACCCAACCACACACCTACCCATTTATATACCAAACCATCTATCTATCTTTCTATCTATCTACAGTTAATGTGCTCAGTGAAAAAAATATGTGGGTCCCAAAGGATAACAACTCCCTGCTGGCCAAGCTGCACTATTACACAAGGAGTGAGGGATCACCCACATATTTTTTTATAGGTATTGCACTTCACCCACCCACCTATCTAATAATTTACCATTTATCTACCCTCCCACCCACTTATCTGTCTATCTAATGATTCACTATCTATCCACCTACCCAACCACACACCTACCCATTTATATACCTAACCATCTACCTATCTTTCTATCTATTTACAGTTAATGCGCTCAGTGAAAAAAATATGTGGGTCCCAAAGGATTACAACTCCCTGCTGGCCAAGCTGCACTATTACACAAGGAGTGAGGGATCACCCACATATTTTTTTACAGGTATTGCGCTTCACCCCCACCCACCCTACCTATCTAATAGTTTAACATTTATCTACCCACCCACTCATTTATCTATCTAATGATTCACTATCTACCTAACCACGCACCCACCCCTTTATCTACCTATCTACAGTTAATACACTCAGTAAAAAAAAAAAGTGGGTCCCAAAGGATAACAACTCCCTGCTGGCCAAGCTGCACTATTACACAAGGAGTGAGGGATCACCCACGTATTTTTTTTACAGGTATTGCACTTCACCCACCCACCTATCTAATAATTTACCATTTATCTACCCTCCCACCCACTTATCTGTCTATCTAATGATTCACTATCTATCCACCTACCCAACCACACACCTACCCATTTATATACCAAACCATCTATCTATCTTTCTATCTATCTACGGTTAATGTGCTCAGTGAAAAAAATATGTGGGTCCCAAAGGATAACAACTCCCTGCTGGCCAAGCTGCACTATTACACAAGGAGTTAGGGATCACCCACATATTTTTTTATAGGTATTGCACTTCACCCACCCACCTATCTAATAATTTACCATTTATCTACCCTCCCACCCACTTATCTGTCTATCTAATGATTCACTATCTATCCACCTACCCAACCACACACCTACCCATTTATATACCTAACCATCTATCTTTCTATCTATTAACAGTTAATGCGCTCAGTGAAAAAAATATGTGGGTCCCAAAGGATAACAACTCCCTGCTGGCCAAGCTGCACTATTACACAAGGAGTGAGGGATCACCCACATATTTTTTTACAGGTATTGCACTTCACCCACCCACCTATCTAATAATTTACCATTTATCTAACCTTCCACCCACTTATCTGTCTATCTAATGATTCACTATCTATCCACCTACCCAACCACACACCTACCCATTTATATACCTAACCATCTATCTATCTTTCTATCTATTTACAGTTAATGCGCTCAGTGAAAAAAATATGTGGGTCCCAAAGGATTACAACTCCCTGCTGGCCAAGCTGCACTATTACACAAGGAGTGAGGGATCACCCACATATTTTTTTACAGGTATTGCGCTTCACCCCCACCCACCCTACCTATCTAATAGTTTAACATTTATCTACCCACCCACTCATTTATCTAATGATTCACTACCTACCCACGCACCCACCCACCCATTTATCTACCTATCTACAGTTAATACACTCAGTAAAAAAAAATGTGGGTCCCAAAGGATAACAACTCCCTGCTGGCCAAGCTGCACTATTACACAAGGAGTGAAGGGTCACCCACATATTTTTTTACAGGTATTTCACTTCACCCACCTGCCTATCTATCTAATAATTTACCATTTATCTACCCTCCCACACACTTATCTGTCTATCTAATGAGTCACTATCTATCCACCTACCCAACCACACACCTACCCATTTATATACCTAACCATCTACCTATCTTTCTATCTATTTACAGTTAATGCGCTCAGTGAAAAAAATATGTGGGTCCCAAAGGATTACAACTCCCTGCTGGCCAAGCTGCACTATTACACAAGGAGTGAGGGATCACCCACGTATTTTTTTACAGGTATTGCACTTCACACACCCACCTATCTAATAATTTACCATTTATCTACCCTCCCACCCACTTATCTGTCTATCTAATGATTCACTATCTATCCACCTACCCAACCACACACCTACCCATTTATATACCAAACCATCTATCTATCTATCTTTCTATCTATCTACAGTTAATGTGCTCAGTGAAAAAAAATATGTGGGTCCCAAAGGATAAAAACTCCATGCTGGCCAAGCTGCACTATTACACAAGGAGTGAGGGATCACCCACATATTTTTTTATAGGTATTGCACTTCACCCACCCACCTATCTAATAATTTACCATTTATCTACCCTCCCACCCACTTATCTGTCTATCTACTGATTCACTATCTATCCACCTACCCAACCACACACCTACCCATTTATATACCTAACCATCTACCTATCTTTCTATCTATTTACAGTTAATGCGCTCAGTGAAAAAAATATGTGGGTCCCAAAGGATTACAACTCCCTGCTGGCCAAGCTGCACTATTACACAAGGAGTGAGGGATCACCCACATATTTTTTTACAGGTATTGCGCTTCACCCCCACCCACCCTACCTATCTAATAGTTTAACATTTATCTACCCACCCACTCATTTATCTATCTAATGATTCACTATCTACCTAACCACGCACCCACCCCTTTATCTACCTATCTACAGTTAATACACTCAGTAAAAAAAAAAAGTGGGTCCCAAAGGATAACAACTCCCTGCTGGCCAAGCTGCACTATTACACAAGGAGTGAGGGATCACCCACGTATTTTTTTACAGGTATTGCACTTCACCCACCCACCTATCTAATAATTTACCATTTATCTACCCTCCCACCCACTTATCTGTCTATCTAATGATTCACTATCTATCCACCTACCCAACCACACACCTACCCATTTATATACCAAACCATCTATCTATCTTTCTATCTATCTACAGTTAATGTGCTCAGTGAAAAAAATATGTGGGTCCCAAAGGATAACAACTCCCTGCTGGCCAAGCTGCACTATTACACAAGGAGTGAGGGATCACCCACATATTTTTTTATAGGTATTGCACTTCACCCACCCACCTATCTAATAATTTACCATTTATCTACCCTCCCACCCACTTATCTGTCTATCTAATGATTCACTATCTATCCACCTACCCAACCACACACCTACCCATTTATATACCTAACCATCTATCTTTCTATCTATTAACAGTTAATGCGCTCAGTGAAAAAAATATGTGGGTCCCAAAGGATAACAACTCCCTGCTGGCCAAGCTGCACTATTACACAAGGAGTGAGGGATCACCCACATATTTTTTTTACAGGTATTGCGCTTCACCCCCACCCACCCTACCTATCTAATAGTTTAACATTTATCTATACACTCATTTATCTATCTAATGATTCACTATCTACCTACCCACGCACCCACCCACCCATTTATCTACCTATCTACAGTTAATACACTCCGTAAAAAAAAATGTGGGTCCCAAAGGATAAAAACTCCCTGCTGGCCAAGCTGCACTATTACACAAGCAGTGAGGGATCACCCACATATTTTTTTACAGGTATTGCACTTCACCCACCCACCTATCTAATAATTTACCATTTATCTAACCTTCCACCCACTTATCTGTCTATCTAATGATTCACTATCTATCCACCTACCCAACCACACACCTACCCATTTATATACCTAACCATCTATCTATCTTTCTATCTATTTACAGTTAATGCGCTCAGTGAAAAAAATATGTGGGTCCCAAAGGATTACAACTCCCTGCTGGCCAAGCTGCACTATTACACAAGGAGTGAGGGATCACCCACGTATTTTTTTACAGGTATTGCGCTTCACCCCCACCCTACCTATCTAATAGTTTAACATTTATCTACCCACCCACTCATTTATCTATCTAATGATTCACTATCTACCTACCCACGCACCCACCCACCCATTTATCTACCTATCTACAGTTAATACACTCAGTAAAAAAAAATGTGGGTCCCAAAGGATAACAACTCCCTGCTGGCCAAGCTGCACTATTACACAAGGAGTGAAGGGTCACCCACATATTTTTTTACAGGTATTTCACTTCACCCACCTGCCTATCTATCTAATAATTTACCATTTATCTACCCTCCCACACACTTATCTGTCTATCTAATGAGTCACTATCTATCCACCTACCCAACCACACACCTACCCATTTATATACCTAACCATCTATCTATCTTTCTATCTATTTACAGTTAATGCGCTCAGTGAAAAAAAAATGTGGGTCCCAAAGGATTACAACTCCCTGCTGGCCAAGCTGCACTATTACACAAGGAGTGAGGGATCACCCACATATTTTTTTACAGGTATTGCGCTTCACCCCCACCCACCCTACCTATCTAATAGTTTAACATTTATCTACCCACCCACTAATTTATCTATCTAATTATTCACTATCTACCTACCCACGCACCCACCCCTTTATCTACCTATCTACAGTTAATACACTCAGTAAAAAAAAAAAGTGGGTCCCAAAGGATAACAACTCCCTGCTGGCCAAGCTGCACTATTACACAAGGAGTGAGGGATCACCCACGTATTTTTTTACAGGTATTGCACTTCACACACCCACCTATCTAATAATTTACCATTTATCTACCCTCCCACCCACTTATCTGTCTATCTAATGATTCACTATCTATCCACCTACCCAACCACACACCTACCCATTTATATACCAAACCATCTATCTATCTTTCTATCTATCTACAGTTAATGTGCTCAGTGAAAAAAATATGTGGGTCCCAAAGGATAACAACTCCCTGCTGGCCAAGCTGCACTATTACACAAGGAGTGAGGGATCACCCACATATTTTTTTATAGGTATTGCACTTCACCCACCCACCTATCTAATAATTTACCATGTATCTACCCTCCCACCCACTTATCTGTCTATCTAATGATTCACTATCTATCCACCTACCCAACCACACACCTACCCATTTATATACCTAACCATCTACCTATCTGTCTATCTATTTACAGTTAATGCGCTCAGTGAAAAAAATATGTGGGTCCCAAAGGATTACAACTCCCTGCTGGCCAAGCTGCACTATTACACAAGGAGTGAGGGATCACCCACATATTTTTTTACAGGTATTGCGCTTCACCCCCACCCACCCTACCTATCTAATAGTTTAACATTTATCTACCCACCCACTCATTTATCTATCTAATGATTCACTATCTACCTAACCACGCACCCACCCCTTTATCTACCTATCTACAGTTAATACACTCAGTAAAAAAAAAGTGGGTCCCAAAGGATAACAACTCCCTGCTGGCCAAGCTGCACTATTACACAAGGAGTGAGGGATCACCCACGTATTTTTTTACAGGTATTGCACTTCACCCACCCACCTATCTAATAATTTACCATTTATCTACCCTCCCACCCACTTATCTGTCTATCTAATGATTCACTATCTATCCACCTACCCAACCACACACCTACCCATTTATATACCAAACCATCTATCTATCTTTCTATCTATCTACAGTTAATGTGCTCAGTGAAAAAAATATGTGGGTCCCAAAGGATAACAACTCCCTGCTGGCCAAGCTGCACTATTACACAAGGAGTGAGGGATCACCCACATATTTTTTTATAGGTATTGCACTTCACCCACCCACCTATCTAATAATTTACCATTTATCTACCCTCCCACCCACTTATCTGTCTATCTAATGATTCACTATCTATCCACCTACCCAACCACACACCTACCCATTTATATACCTAACCATCTATCTTTCTATCTATTAACAGTTAATGCGCTCAGTGAAAAAAATATGTGGGTCCCAAAGGATAACAACTCCCTGCTGGCCAAGCTGCACTATTACACAAGGAGTGAGGGATCACCCACATATTTTTTTACAGGTATTGCGCTTCACCCCCACCCACCCTACCTATCTAATAGTTTAACATTTATCTATACACTCATTTATCTATCTAATGATTCACTATCTACCTACCCACGCACCCACCCATTTATCTACCTATCTACAGTTAATACACTCCGTAAAAAAAAATGTGGGTCCCAAAGGATAAAAACTCCCTGCTGGCCAAGCTGCACTATTACACAAGGAGTGAGGGATCACCCACATATTTTTTTACAGGTATTGCACTTCACCCACCCACCTATCTAATAATTTACCATTTATCTAACCTTCCACCCACTTATCTGTCTATCTAATGATTCACTATCTATCCACCTACCCAACCACACACCTACCCATTTATATACCTAACCATCTATCTATCTTTCTATCTATTTACAGTTAATGCGCTCAGTGAAAAAAATATGTGGGTCCCAAAGGATTACAACTCCCTGCTGGCCAAGCTGCACTATTACACAAGGAGTGAGGGATCACCCACATATTTTTTTACAGGTATTGCGCTTCACCCCCACCCACCCTACCTATCTAATAGTTTAACATTTATCTACCCACCCACTAATTTATCTATCTAATTATTCACTATCTACCTACCCACGCACCCACCCCTTTATCTACCTATCTACAGTTAATACACTCAGTAAAAAAAAAATGTGGGTCCCAAAGGATAACAACTCCCTGCTGGCCAAGCTGCACTATTACACAAGGAGTGAAGGGTCACCCACATATTTTTTTACAGGTATTTCACTTCACCCACCTGCCTATCTATCTAATAATTTACCATTTATCTACCCTCCCACACACTTATCTGTCTATCTAATGAGTCACTATCTATCCACCTACCCAACCACACACCTACCCATTTATATACCAAACCATCTATCTATCTTTCTATCTATTTACAGTTAATGCGCTCAGTGAAAAAAATATGTGGGTCCCAAAGGATTACAACTCCCTGCTGGCCAAGCTGCACTATTACACAAGGAGTGAGGGATCACCCACATATTTTTTTACAGGTATTGCGCTTCACCCCCACCCACCCTACCTATCTAATAGTTTAACATTTATCTACCCACTCACTAATTTATCTATCTAATTATTCACTATCTACCTACCCACGCACCCACCCCTTTATCTACCTATCTACAGTTAATACACTCAGTAAAAAAAAAAAGTGGGTCCCAAAGGATAACAACTTCCTGCTGGCCAAGCTGCACTATTACACAAGGAGTGAGGGATCACCCACGTATTTTTTTACAGGTATTGCACTTCACACACCCACCTATCTAATAATTTACCATTTATCTACCCTCCCACCCACTTATCTGTCTATCTAATGATTCACTATCTATCCACCTACCCAACCACACACCTACCCATTTATATACCAAACCATCTATCTATCTATCTATCTATCTATCTTTCTATCTATCTACAGTTAATGTGCTCAGTGAAAAAAATATGTGGGTCCCAAAGGATAACAACTCCCTGCTGGCCAAGCTGCACTATTACACAAGGAGTGAGGGATCACCCACATATTTTTTTATAGGTATTGCACTTCACCCACCCACCTATCTAATAATTTACCATGTATCTACCCTCCCACCCACTTATCTGTCTATCTAATGATTCACTATCTATCCACCTACCCAACCACACACCTACCCATTTATATACCTAACCATCTATCTTTCTATCTATTAACAGTTAATGCGCTCAGTGAAAAAAATATGTGGGTCCCAAAGGATAACAACTCCCTGCTGGCCAAGCTGCACTATTACACAAGGAGTGAGGGATCACCCACATATTTTTTTTACAGGTATTGCGCTTCACCCCCACCCACCCTACCTATCTAATAGTTTAAAATTTATCTATACACTCATTTATCTATCTAATGATTCACTATCTACCTACCCACGCACCCACCCACCCATTTATCTACCTATCTACAGTTAATACACTCCGTAAAAAAAAATGTGGGTCCCAAAGGATAAAAACTCCCTGCTGGCCAAGCTGCACTATTACACAAGGAGTGAGGGATCACCCACATATTTTTTTACAGGTATTGCACTTCACCCACCCACCTATCTAATAATTTACCATTTATCTAACCTTCCACCCACTTATCTGTCTATCTAATGATTCACTATCTATCCACCTACCCAACCACACACCTACCCATTTATATACCTAACCATCTATCTATCTTTCTATCTATTTACAGTTAATGCGCTCAGTGAAAAAAATATGTGGGTCCCAAAGGATTACAACTCCCTGCTGGCCAAGCTGCACTATTACACAAGGAGTGAGGGATCACCCACGTATTTTTTTACAGGTATTGCGCTTCACCCCCACCCTACCTATCTAATAGTTTAACATTTATCTACCCACCCACTCATTTATCTATCTAATGATTCACTATCTACCTACCCACGCACCCACCCACCCATTTATCTACCTATCTACAGTTAATACACTCAGTAAAAAAAAAAATGTGGGTCCCAAAGGATAACAACTCCCTGCTGGCCAAGCTGCACTATTACACAAGGAGTGAAGGGTCACCCACATATTTTTTTACAGGTATTTCACTTCACCCACCTGCCTATCTATCTAATAATTTACCATTTATCTACCCTCCCACACACTTATCTGTCTATCTAATGAGTCACTATCTATCCACCTACCCAACCACACACCTACCCATTTATATACCTAACCATCTATCTATCTTTCTATCTATTTACAGTTAATGCGCTCAGTGAAAAAAAAAATGTGGGTCCCAAAGGATTACAACTCCCTGCTGGCCAAGCTGCACTATTACACAAGGAGTGAGGGATCACCCACATATTTTTTTACAGGTATTGCGCTTCACCCCCACCCACCCTACCTATCTAATAGTTTAACATTTATCTACCCACCCACTAATTTATCTATCTAATTATTCACTATCTACCTACCCACGCACCCACCCCTTTATCTACCTATCTACAGTTAATACACTCAGTAAAAAAAAAAAGTGGGTCCCAAAGGATAACAACTCCCTGCTGGCCAAGCTGCACTATTACACAAGGAGTGAGGGATCACCCACGTATTTTTTTACAGGTATTGCACTTCACACACCCACCTATCTAATAATTTACCATTTATCTACCCTCCCACCCACTTATCTGTCTATCTAATGATTCACTATCTATCCACCTACCCAACCACACACCTACCCATTTATATACCAAACCATCTATCTATCTATCTTTCTATCTATCTACAGTTAATGTGCTCAGTGAAAAAAATATGTGGGTCCCAAAGGATAACAACTCCCTGCTGGCCAAGCTGCACTATTACACAAGGAGTGAGGGATCACCCACATATTTTTTTATAGGTATTGCACTTCACCCACCCACCTATCTAATAATTTACCATGTATCTACCCTCCCACCCACTTATCTGTCTATCTAATGATTCACTATCTATCCACCTACCCAACCACACACCTACCCATTTATATACCTAACCATCTACCTATCTGTCTATCTATTTACAGTTAATGCGCTCAGTGAAAAAAATATGTGGGTCCCAAAGGATTACAACTCCCTGCTGGCCAAGCTGCACTATTACACAAGGAGTGAGGGATCACCCACATATTTTTTTACAGGTATTGCGCTTCACCCCCACCCACCCTACCTATCTAATAGTTTAACATTTATCTACCCACCCACTCATTTATCTATCTAATGATTCACTATCTACCTAACCACGCACCCACCCCTTTATCTACCTATCTACAGTTAATACACTCAGTAAAAAAAAAAAGTGGGTCCCAAAGGATAACAACTCCCTGCTGGCCAAGCTGCACTATTACACAAGGAGTGAGGGATCACCCACGTATTTTTTTACAGGTATTGCACTTCACCCACCCACCTATCTAATAATTTACCATTTATCTACCCTCCCACCCACTTATCTGTCTATCTAATGATTCACTATCTATCCACCTACCCCAGGGGTTCCCAAACTTTTTTGAATCACGGCACCCTAGTGTATCGGAATTTTTTCGCGGCACCCCTAGGCCCAAAAACAATGAATTAGATTGGGTTTATATGCGATTCTTAGGGTCAGTTATGTGCTAAAGGGCAGGATTTGCTTCTGTTTGTACACATTTTATGATTGGCAGGCACCAGCACTGGTTTTGCCCATAAATAATTAACCATAAATAAATTGAATTGGTCCTGGACCACCAACCTGGGGCACCCCTGCAAGTGTCCCGAGGCACCCCAGGGAGACACGGCACACAGTTTGGGAACCACTGACCTACCCAACCACACACCTACCCATTTATATACCAAACCATCTATCTATCTTTCTATCTATCTACAGTTAATGTGCTCAGTGAAAAAAATATGTGGGTCCCAAAGGATAACAACTCCCTGCTGGCCAAGCTGCACTATTACACAAGGAGTGAGGGATCACCCACATATTTTTTTATAGGTATTGCACTTCACCCACCCACCTATCTAATAATTTACCATTTATCTACCCTCCCACCCACTTATCTGTCTATCTAATGATTCACTATCTATCCACCTACCCAACCACACACCTACCCATTTATATACCTAACCATCTATCTTTCTATCTATGAACAGTTAATGCGCTCAGTGAAAAAAATATGTGGGTCCCAAAGGATAACAACTCCCTGCTGGCCAAGCTGCACTATTACACAAGGAGTGAGGGATCACCCACATATTTTTTTTACAGGTATTGCGCTTCACCCCCACCCACCCTACCTATCTAATAGTTTAACATTTATCTATACACTCATTTATCTATCTAATGATTCACTATCTACCTACCCACGCACCCACCCACCCATTTATCTACCTATCTACAGTTAATACACTCCGTAAAAAAAAATGTGGGTCCCAAAGGATAAAAACTCCCTGCTGGCCAAGCTGCACTATTACACAAGGAGTGAGGGATCACCCACATATTTTTTTATAGGTATTGCACTTCACCCACCTATCTAATAATTTACCATTTATCTACCCTCCCACCCACTTACCTGTCTATCTAATGATTCACTATCTATCCACCTACCCAACCACACACCTACCCATTTATATACCTAACCATCTACCTATCTTTCTATCTATTTACAGTTAATGCGCTCAGTGAAAAAAATATGTGGGTCCCAAAGGATTACAACTCCCTGCTGGCCAAGCTGCACTATTACACAAGGAGTGAGGGATCACCCACATATTTTTTTACAGGTATTGCGCTTCACCCCCACCCACCCTACCTATCTAATAGTTTAACATTTATCTACCCACCCACTCATTTATCTATCTAATGATTCACTATCTACCTAACCACGCACCCACCCCTTTATCTACCTATCTACAGTTAATACACTCAGTAAAAAAAAAAAGTGGGTCCCAAAGGATAACAACTCCCTGCTGGCCAAGCTGCACTATTACACAAGGAGTGAGGGATCACCCACGTATTTTTTTACAGGTATTGCACTTCACCCACCCACCTATCTAATAATTTACCATTTATCTACCCTCCCACCCACTTATCTGTCTATCTAATGATTCACTATCTATCCACCTACCCAACCACACACCTACCCATTTATATACCAAACCATCTATCTATCTTTCTATCTATCTACAGTTAATGTGCTCAGTGAAAAAAATATGTGGGTCCCAAAGGATAACAACTCCCTGCTGGCCAAGCTGCACTATTACACAAGGAGTGAGGGATCACCCACATATTTTTTTATAGGTATTGCACTTCACCCACCCACCTATCTAATAATTTACCATTTATCTACCCTCCCACCCACTTATCTGTCTATCTAATGATTCACTATCTATCCACCTACCCAACCACACACCTACCCATTTATATACCTAACCATCTATCTTTCTATCTATTAATAGTTAATGCGCTCAGTGAAAAAAATATGTGGGTCCCAAAGGATAACAACTCCCTGCTGGCCAAGCTGCACTATTACACAAGGAGTGAGGGATCACCCACATATTTTTTTACAGGTATTGCGCTTCACCCCCACCCACCCTACCTATCTAATAGTTTAACATTTATCTATACACTCATTTATCTATCTAATGATTCACTATCTACCTACCCACGCACCCACCCACCCATTTATCTACCTATCTACAGTTAATACACTCCGTAAAAAAAAATGTGGGTCCCAAAGGATAAAAACTCCCTGCTGGCCAAGCTGCACTATTACACAAGGAGTGAGGGATCACCCACATATTTTTTTACAGGTATTGCACTTCACCCACCCACCTATCTAATAATTTACCATTTATCTAACCTTCCACCCACTTATCTGTCTATCTAATGATTCACTATCTATCCACCTACCCAACCACACACCTACCCATTTATATACCTAACCATCTATCTATCTTTCTATCTATTTACAGTTAATGCGCTCAGTGAAAAAAATATGTGGGTCCCAAAGGATTACAACTCCCTGCTGGCCAAGCTGCACTATTACACAAGGAGTGAGGGATCACCCACATATTTTTTTACAGGTATTGCGCTTCACCCCCACCCACCCTACCTATCTAATAGTTTAACATTTATCTACCCACCCACTAATTTATCTATCTAATTATTCACTATCTACCTACCCACGCACCCACCCCTTTATCTACCTATCTACAGTTAATACACTCAGTAAAAAAAAAATGTGGGTCCCAAAGGATAACAACTCCCTGCTGGCCAAGCTGCACTATTACACAAGGAGTGAAGGGTCACCCACATATTTTTTTACAGGTATTTCACTTCACCCACCTGCCTATCTATCTAATAATTTACCATTTATCTACCCTCCCACACACTTATCTGTCTATCTAATGAGTCACTATCTATCCACCTACCCAACCACACACCTACCCATTTATATACCAAACCATCTATCTATCTTTCTATCTATTTACAGTTAATGCGCTCAGTGAAAAAAATATGTGGGTCCCAAAGGATTACAACTCCCTGCTGGCCAAGCTGCACTATTACACAAGGAGTGAGGGATCACCCACATATTTTTTTACAGGTATTGCGCTTCACCCCCACCCACCCTACCTATCTAATAGTTTAACATTTATCTACCCACCCACTAATTTATCTATCTAATTATTCACTATCTACCTACCCACGCACCCACCCCTTTATCTACCTATCTACAGTTAATACACTCAGTAAAAAAAAAAAGTGGGTCCCAAAGGATAACAACTCCCTGCTGGCCAAGCTGCACTATTACACAAGGAGTGAGGGATCACCCACGTATTTTTTTACAGGTATTGCACTTCACACACCCACCTATCTAATAATTTACCATTTATCTACCCTCCCACCCACTTATCTGTCTATCTAATGATTCACTATCTATCCACCTACCCAACCACACACCTACCCATTTATATACCAAACCATCTATCTATCTATCTATCTATCTTTCTATCTATCTACAGTTAATGTGCTCAGTGAAAAAAATATGTGGGTCCCAAAGGATAACAACTCCCTGCTGGCCAAGCTGCACTATTACACAAGGAGTGAGGGATCACCCACATATTTTTTTATAGGTATTGCACTTCACCCACCCACCTATCTAATAATTTACCATGTATCTACCCTCCCACCCACTTATCTATCTATCTAATGATTCACTATCTATCCACCTACCCAACCACACACCTACCCATTTATATACCTAACCATCTATCTTTCTATCTATTAACAGTTAATGCGCTCAGTGAAAAAAATATGTGGGTCCCAAAGGATAACAACTCCCTGCTGGCCAAGCTGCACTATTACACAAGGAGTGAGGGATCACCCACATATTTTTTTTACAGGTATTGCGCTTCACCCCCACCCACCCTACCTATCTAATAGTTTAACATTTATCTATACACTCATTTATCTATCTAATGATTCACTATCTACCTACCCACGCACCCACCCACCCATTTATCTACCTATCTACAGTTAATACACTCCGTAAAAAAAAATGTGGGTCCCAAAGGATAAAAACTCCCTGCTGGCCAAGCTGCACTATTACACAAGGAGTGAGGGATCACCCACATATTTTTTTACAGGTATTGCACTTCACCCACCCACCTATCTAATAATTTACCATTTATCTAACCTTCCACCCACTTATCTGTCTATCTAATGATTCACTATCTATCCACCTACCCAACCACACACCTACCCATTTATATACCTAACCATCTATCTATCTTTCTATCTATTTACAGTTAATGCGCTCAGTGAAAAAAATATGTGGGTCCCAAAGGATTAAAACTCCCTGCTGGCCAAGCTGCACTATTACACAAGGAGTGAGGGATCACCCACGTATTTTTTTACAGGTATTGCGCTTCACCCCCACCCTACCTATCTAATAGTTTAACATTTATCTACCCACCCACTCATTTATCTATCTAATGATTCACTATCTACCTACCCACGCACCCACCCACCCATTTATCTACCTATCTACAGTTAATACACTCAGTAAAAAAAAAATGTGGGTCCCAAAGGATAACAACTCCCTGCTGGCCAAGCTGCACTATTACACAAGGAGTGAAGGGTCACCCACATATTTTTTTACAGGTATTTCACTTCACCCACCTGCCTATCTATCTAATAATTTACCATTTATCTACCCTCCCACACACTTATCTGTCTATCTAATGAGTCACTATCTATCCACCTACCCAACCACACACCTACCCATTTATATACCTAACCATCTATCTATCTTTCTATCTATTTACAGTTAATGCGCTCAGTGAAAAAAAAAATGTGGGTCCCAAAGGATTACAACTCCCTGCTGGCCAAGCTGCACTATTACACAAGGAGTGAGGGATCACCCACATATTTTTTTACAGGTATTGCGCTTCACCCCCACCCACCCTACCTATCTAATAGTTTAACATTTATCTACCCACCCACTAATTTATCTATCTAATTATTCACTATCTACCTACCCACGCACCCACCCCTTTATCTACCTATCTACAGTTAATACACTCAGTAAAAAAAAAAGTGGGTCCCAAAGGATAACAACTCCCTGCTGGCCAAGCTGCACTATTACACAAGGAGTGAGGGATCACCCACGTATTTTTTACAGGTATTGCACTTCACACACCCATCTATCTAATAATTTACCATTTATCTACCCTCCCACCCACTTATCTGTCTATCTAATGATTCACTATCTATCCACCTACCCAACCACACACCTACCCATTTATATACCAAACCATCTATCTATCTATCTTTCTATCTATCTACAGTTAATGTGCTCAGTGAAAAAAATATGTGGGTCCCAAAGGATAACAACTCCCTGCTGGCCAAGCTGCACTATTACACAAGGAGTGAGGGATCACCCACATATTTTTTTATAGGTATTGCACTTCACCCACCCACCTATCTAATAATTTACCATGTATCTACCATCCCACCCACTTATCTGTCTATCTAATGATTCACTATCTATCCACCTACCCAACCACACACCTACCCATTTATATACCTAACCATCTACCTATCTGTCTATCTATTTACAGTTAATGCGCTCAGTGAAAAAAATATGTGGGTCCCAAAGGATTACAACTCCCTGCTGGCCAAGCTGCACTATTACACAAGGAGTGAGGGATCACCCACATATTTTTTTACAGGTATTGCGCTTCACCCCCACCCACCCTACCTATCTAATAGTTTAACATTTATCTACCCACCCACTCATTTATCTATCTAATGATTCACTATCTACCTAACCACGCACCCACCCCTTTATCTACCTATCTACAGTTAATACACTCAGTAAAAAAAAAAGTGGGTCCCAAAGGATAACAACTCCCTGCTGGCCAAGCTGCACTATTACACAAGGAGTGAGGGATCACCCACGTATTTTTTTACAGGTATTGCACTTCACCCACCCACCTATCTAATAATTTACCATTTATCTACCCTCCCACCCACTTATCTGTCTATCTAATGATTCACTATCTATCCACCTACCCAACCACACACCTACCCATTTATATACCAAACCATCTATCTATCTTTCTATCTATCTACAGTTAATGTGCTCAGTGAAAAAAATATGTGGGTCCCAAAGGATAACAACTCCCTGCTGGCCAAGCTGCACTATTACACAAGGAGTGAGGGATCACCCACATATTTTTTTATAGGTATTGCACTTCACCCACCCACCTATCTAATAATTTACCATTTATCTACCCTCCCACCCACTTATCTGTCTATCTAATGATTCACTATCTATCCACCTACCCAACCACACACCTACCCATTTATATACCTAACCATCTATCTTTCTATCTATGAACAGTTAATGCGCTCAGTGAAAAAAATATGTGGGTCCCAAAGGATAACAACTCCCTGCTGGCCAAGCTGCACTATTACACAAGGAGTGAAGGGTCACCCACATATTTTTTTACAGGTATTTCACTTCACCCACCTGCCTATCTATCTAATAATTTACCATTTATCTACCCTCCCACACACTTATCTGTCTATCTAATGAGTCACTATCTATCCACCTACCCAACCACACACCTACCCATTTATATACCTAACCATCTATCTATCTTTCTATCTATTTACAGTTAATGCGCTCAGTGAAAAAAAAAATGTGGGTCCCAAAGGATTACAACTCCCTGCTGGCCAAGCTGCACTATTACACAAGGAGTGAGGGATCACCCACATATTTTTTTACAGGTATTGCGCTTCACCCCCACCCACCCTACCTATCTAATAGTTTAACATTTATCTACCCACCCACTAATTTATCTATCTAATTATTCACTATCTACCTACCCACGCACCCACCCCTTTATCTACCTATCTACAGTTAATACACTCAGTAAAAAAAAAAGTGGGTCCCAAAGGATAACAACTCCCTGCTGGCCAAGCTGCACTATTACACAAGGAGTGAGGGATCACCCACGTATTTTTTACAGGTATTGCACTTCACACACC
This sequence comes from Crinia signifera, assembly GCF_055691185.1. NCBI lineage: Eukaryota > Metazoa > Chordata > Amphibia > Anura > Myobatrachidae > Crinia > Crinia signifera. Next base: position 267,933,482 of record NC_139221.1, read on the forward strand.
CATCTATCTAATAATTTACCATTTATCTACCCTCCCACCCACTTATCTGTCTATCTAATGATTCACTATCTATCCACCTACCCAACCACACACCTACCCATTTATATACCAAACCATCTATCTATCTATCTTTCTATCTATCTACAGTTAATGTGCTCAGTGAAAAAAATATGTGGGTCCCAAAGGATAACAACTCCCTGCTGGCCAAGCTGCACTATTACACAAGGAGTGAGGGATCACCCACATATTTTTTTATAGGTATTGCACTTCACCCACCCACCTATCTAATAATTTACCATGTATCTACCATCCCACCCACTTATCTGTCTATCTAATGATTCACTATCTATCCACCTACCCAACCACACACCTACCCATTTATATACCTAACCATCTACCTATCTGTCTATCTATTTACAGTTAATGCGCTCAGTGAAAAAAATATGTGGGTCCCAAAGGATTACAACTCCCTGCTGGCCAAGCTGCACTATTACACAAGGAGTGAGGGATCACCCACATATTTTTTTACAGGTATTGCGCTTCACCCCCACCCACCCTACCTATCTAATAGTTTAACATTTATCTACCCACCCACTCATTTATCTATCTAATGATTCACTATCTACCTAACCACGCACCCACCCCTTTATCTACCTATCTACAGTTAATACACTCAGTAAAAAAAAAAGTGGGTCCCAAAGGATAACAACTCCCTGCTGGCCAAGCTGCACTATTACACAAGGAGTGAGGGATCACCCACGTATTTTTTTACAGGTATTGCACTTCACCCACCCACCTATCTAATAATTTACCATTTATCTACCCTCCCACCCACTTATCTGTCTATCTAATGATTCACTATCTATCCACCTACCCAACCACACACCTACCCATTTATATACCAAACCATCTATCTATCTTTCTATCTATCTACAGTTAATGTGCTCAGTGAAAAAAATATGTGGGTCCCAAAGGATAACAACTCCCTGCTGGCCAAGCTGCACTATTACACAAGGAGTGAGGGATCACCCACATATTTTTTTATAGGTATTGCACTTCACCCACCCACCTATCTAATAATTTACCATTTATCTACCCTCCCACCCACTTATCTGTCTATCTAATGATTCACTATCTATCCACCTACCCAACCACACACCTACCCATTTATATACCTAACCATCTATCTTTCTATCTATGAACAGTTAATGCGCTCAGTGAAAAAAATATGTGGGTCCCAAAGGATAACAACTCCCTGCTGGCCAAGCTGCACTATTACACAAGGAGTGAGGGATCACCCACATATTTTTTTTACAGGTATTGCGCTTCACCCCCACCCACCCTACCTATCTAATAGTTTAACATTTATCTATACACTCATTTATCTATCTAATGATTCACTATCTACCTACCCACGCACCCACCCACCCATTTATCTACCTATCTACAGTTAATACACTCCGTAAAAAAAAATGTGGGTCCCAAAGGATAAAAACTCCCTGCTGGCCAAGCTGCACTATTACACAAGGAGTGAGGGATCACCCACATATTTTTTTATAGGTATTGCACTTCACCCACCCACCTATCTAATAATTTACCATTTATCTACCCTCCCACCCACTTATCTGTCTATCTAATGATTCACTATCTATCCACCTACCCAACCACACACCTACCCATTTATATACCTAACCATCTACCTATCTTTCTATCTATTTACAGTTAATGCGCTCAGTGAAAAAAATATGTGGGTCCCAAAGGATTACAACTCCCTGCTGGCCAAGCTGCACTATTACACAAGGAGTGAGGGATCACCCACATATTTTTTTACAGGTATTGCGCTTCACCCCCACCCACCCTACCTATCTAATAGTTTAACATTTATCTACCCACCCACTCATTAATCTATCTAATGATTCACTATCTACCTAACCACGCACCCACCCCTTTATCTACCTATCTACAGTTAATACACTCAGTAAAAAAAAAAGTGGGTCCCAAAGGATAACAACTCCCTGCTGGCCAAGCTGCACTATTACACAAGGAGTGAGGGATCACCCACGTATTTTTTTACAGGTATTGCACTTCACCCACCCACCTATCTAATAATTTACCATTTATCTACCCTCCCACCCACTTATCTGTCTATCTAATGATTCACTATCTATCCACCTACCCAACTACACACCTACCCATTTATATACCAAACCATCTATCTATCTTTCTATCTATCTACAGTTAATGTGCTCAGTGAAAAAAATATGTGGGTCCCAAAGGATAACAACTCCCTGCTGGCCAAGCTGCACTATTACACAAGGAGTGAGGGATCACCCACATATTTTTTTATAGGTATTGCACTTCACCCACCCACCTATCTAATAATTTACCATTTATCTACCCTCCCACCCACTTATCTGTCTATCTAATGATTCACTATCTATCCACCTACCCAACCACACACCTACCCATTTATATACCTAACCATCTATCTTTCTATCTATTAACAGTTAATGCGCTCAGTGAAAAAAATATGTGGGTCCCAAAGGATAACAACTCCCTGCTGGCCAAGCTGCACTATTACACAAGGAGTGAGGGATCACCCACATATTTTTTTTACAGGTATTGCGCTTCACCCCCACCCACCCTACCTATCTAATAGTTTAACATTTATCTATACACTCATTTATCTATCTAATGATTCACTATCTACCTACCCACGCACCCACCCACCCATTTATCTACCTATCTACAGTTAATACACTCCGTAAAAAAAAATGTGGGTCCCAAAGGATAAAAACTCCCTGCTGGCCAAGCTGCACTATTACACAAGGAGTGAGGGATCACCCACATATTTTTTTACAGGTATTGCACTTCACCCACCCACCTATCTAATAATTTACCATGTATCTAACCTTCCACCCACTTATCTGTCTATCTAATGATTCACTATCTATCCACCTACCCAACCACACACCTACCCATTTATATACCTAACCATCTATCTATCTTTCTATCTATTTACAGTTAATGCGCTCAGTGAAAAAAATATGTGGGTCCCAAAGGATTACAACTCCCTGCTGGCCAAGCTGCACTATTACACAAGGAGTGAGGGATCACCCACATATTTTTTTACAGGTATTGCGCTTCACCCCCACCCACCCTACCTATCTAATAGTTTAACATTTATCTACCCACCCACTCATTTATCTATCTAATGATTCACTATCTACCTACCCACGCACCCACCCACCCATTTATCTACCTATCTACAGTTAATACACTCAGTAAAAAAAAAATGTGGGTCCCAAAGGATAACAACTCCCTGCTGGCCAAGCTGCACTATTACACAAGGAGTGAAGGGTCACCCACATATTTTTTTACAGGTATTTCACTTCACCCACCTGCCTATCTATCTAATAATTTACCATTTATCTACCCTCCCACACACTTATCTGTCTATCTAATGAGTCACTATCTATCCACCTACCCAACCACACACCTACCCATTTATATACCAAACCATCTATCTATCTTTCTATCTATTTACAGTTAATGCGCTCAGTGAAAAAAATATGTGGGTCCCAAAGGATTACAACTCCCTGCTGGCCAAGCTGCACTATTACACAAGGAGTGAGGGATCACCCACATATTTTTTTACAGGTATTGCGCTTCACCCCCACCCACCCTACCTATCTAATAGTTTAACATTTATCTACCCACCCACTAATTTATCTATCTAATGATTCACTATCTACCTACCCACGCACCCACCCACCCATTTATCTACCTATCTACAGTTAATACACTCAGTAAAAAAAAAATGTGGGTCCCAAAGGATAACAACTCCCTGCTGGCCAAGCTGCACTATTACACAAGGAGTGAAGGGTCACCCACATATTTTTTTACAGGTATTTCACTTCACCCACCTGCCTATCTATCTAATAATTTACCATTTATCTACCCTCCCACACACTTATCTGTTTATCTAATGAGTCACTATCTATCCACCTACCCAACCACACACCTACCCATTTATATACCAAACCATCTATCTATCTTTCTATCTATTTACAGTTAATGCGCTCAGTGAAAAAAATATGTGGGTCCCAAAGGATTACAACTCCCTGCTGGCCAAGCTGCACTATTACACAAGGAGTGAGGGATCACCCACATATTTTTTTACAGGTATTGCGCTTCACCCCCACCCACCCTACCTATCTAATAGTTTAACATTTATCTACCCACCCACTAATTTATCTATCTAATTATTCACTATCTACCTACCCACGCACCCACCCCTTTATCTACCTATCTACAGTTAATACACTCAGTAAAAAAAAAGTGGGTCCCAAAGGATAACAACTCCCTGCTGGCCAAGCTGCACTATTACACAAGGAGTGAGGGATCACCCACGTATTTTTTTACAGGTATTGCACTTCACACACCCACCTATCTAATAATTTACCATTTATCTACCCTCCCACCCACTTATCTGTCTATCTAATGATTCACTATCTATCCACCTACCCAACCACACACCTACCCATTTATATACCTAACCATCTACCTATCTGTCTATCTATTTACAGTTAATGCGCTCAGTGAAAAAAATATGTGGGTCCCAAAGGATTACAACTCCCTGCTGGCCAAGCTGCACTATTACACAAGGAGTGAGGGATCACCCACATATTTTTTTACAGGTATTGCGCTTCACCCCCACCCACCCTACCTATCTAATAGTTTAACATTTATCTACCCACCCACTCATTTATCTATCTAATGATTCACTATCTACCTAACCACGCACCCACCCCTTTATCTACCTATCTACAGTTAATACACTCAGTAAAAAAAAAAAGTGGGTCCCAAAGGATAACAACTCCCTGCTGGCCAAGCTGCACTATTACACAAGGAGTGAGGGATCACCCACGTATTTTTTTTACAGGTATTGCACTTCACCCACCCACCTATCTAATAATTTACCATTTATCTACCCCCCCACCCACTTATCTGTCTATCTAATGATTCACTATCTATCCACCTACCCAACCACACACCTACCCATTTATATACCTAACCATCTATCTTTCTATCTATGAACAGTTAATGCGCTCAGTGAAAAAAATATGTGGGTCCCAAAGGATAACAACTCCCTGCTGGCCAAGCTGCACTATTACACAAGGAGTGAGGGATCACCCACATATTTTTTTTACAGGTATTGCGCTTCACCCCCACCCACCCTACCTATCTAATAGTTTAACATTTATCTATACACTCATTTATCTATCTAATGATTCACTATCTACCTACCCACGCACCCACCCACCCATTTATCTACCTATCTACAGTTAATACACTCCGTAAAAAAAATGTGGGTCCCAAAGGATAAAAACTCCCTGCTGGCCAAGCTGCACTATTACACAAGGAGTGAGGGATCACCCACATATTTTTTTATAGGTATTGCACTTCACCCACCCACCTATCTAATAATTTACCATTTATCTACCCTCCCACCCACTTATCTGTCTATCTAATGATTCACTATCTATCCACCTACCCAACCACACACCTACCCATTTATATACCTAACCATCTACCTATCTTTCTATCTATTTACAGTTAATGCGCTCAGTGAAAAAAATATGTGGGTCCCAAAGGATTACAACTCCCTGCTGGCCAAGCTGCACTATTACACAAGGAGTGAGGGATCACCCACATATTTTTTTACAGGTATTGCGCTTCACCCCCACCCACCCTACCTATCTAATAGTTTAACATTTATCTACCCACCCACTCATTTATCTATCTAATGATTCACTATCTACCTAACCACGCACCCACCCCTTTATCTACCTATCTACAGTTAATACACTCAGTAAAAAAAAGAAGTGGGTCCCAAAGGATAACAACTCCCTGCTGGCCAAGCTGCACTATTACACAAGGAGTGAGGGATCACCCACGTATTTTTTTACAGGTATTGCACTTCACCCACCCACCTATCTAATAATTTACCATTTATCTACCCTCCCACCCACTTATCTGTCTATTTAATGATTCACTATCTATCCACCTACCCAACCACACACCTACCCATTTATATACCAAACCATCTATCTATCTTTCTATCTATCTACAGTTAATGTGCTCAGTGAAAAAAATATGTGGGTCCCAAAGGATAACAACTCCCTGCTGGCCAAGCTGCACTATTACACAAGGAGTGAGGGATCACCCACATATTTTTTTATAGGTATTGCACTTCACCCACCCACCTATCTAATAATTTACCATTTATCTACCCTCCCACCCACTTATCTGTCTATCTAATGATTCACTATCTATCCACCTACCCAACCACACACCTACCCATTTATATACCAAACCATCTATCTATCTTTCTATCTATTAACAGTTAATGCGCTCAGTGAAAAAAATATGTGGGTCCCAAAGGATAACAACTCCCTGCTGGCCAAGCTGCACTATTACACAAGGAGTGAGGGATCACCCACATATTTTTTTTACAGGTATTGCGCTTCACCCCCACCCACCCTACCTATCTAATAGTTTAACATTTATCTATACACTCATTTATCTATCTAATGATTCACTATCTACCTACCCACGCACCCACCCACCCATTTATCTACCTATCTACAGTTAATACACTCCGTAAAAAAAATGTGGGTCCCAAAGGATAAAAACTCCCTGCTGGCCAAGCTGCACTATTACACAAGGAGTGAGGGATCACCCACATATTTTTTTACAGGTATTGCACTTCACCCACCCACCTATCTAATAATTTACCATTTATCTAACCTTCCACCCACTTATCTGTCTATCTAATGATTCACTATCTATCCACCTACCCAACCACACACCTACCCATTTATATACCTAACCATCTATCTATCTTTCTATCTATTTACAGTTAATGCGCTCAGTGAAAAAAATATGTGGGTCCCAAAGGATTACAACTCCCTGCTGGCCAAGCTGCACTATTACACAAGGAGTGAGGGATCACCCACATATTTTTTTACAGGTATTGCGCTTCACCCCCACCCACCCTACCTATCTAATAGTTTAACATTTATCTACCCACCCACTCATTTATCTATCTAATGATTCACTATCTACCTACCCACGCACCCACCCACCCATTTATCTACCTATCTACAGTTAATACACTCAGTAAAAAAAAAATGTGGGTCCCAAAGGATAACAACTCCCTGCTGGCCAAGCTGCACTATTACACAAGGAGTGAAGGGTCACCCACATATTTTTTTACAGGTATTTCACTTCACCCACCTGCCTATCTATCTAATAATTTACCATTTATCTACCCTCCCACACACTTATCTGTCTATCTAATGAGTCACTATCTATCCACCTACCCAACCACACACCTACCCATTTATATACCAAACCATCTATCTATCTTTCTATCTATTTACAGTTAATGCGCTCAGTGAAAAAAATATGTGGGTCCCAAAGGATTACAACTCCCTGCTGGCCAAGCTGCACTATTACACAAGGAGTGAGGGATCACCCACATATTTTTTTACAGGTATTGCGCTTCACCCCCACCCACCCTACCTATCTAATAGTTTAACATTTATCTACCCACCCACTAATTTATCTATCTAATTATTCACTATCTACCTACCCACGCACCCACCCCTTTATCTACCTATCTACAGTTAATACACTCAGTAAAAAAAAAGTGGGTCCCAAAGGATAACAACTCCCTGCTGGCCAAGCTGCACTATTACACAAGGAGTGAGGGATCACCCACGTATTTTTTTACAGGTATTGCACTTCACACACCCACCTATCTAATAATTTACCATTTATCTACCCTCCCACCCACTTATCTGTCTATCTAATGATTCACTATCTATCCACCTACCCAACCACACACCTACCCATTTATATACCAAACCATCTATCTATCTATCTTTCTATCTATCTACAGTTAATGTGCTCAGTGAAAAAAATATGTGGGTCCCAAAGGATAACAACTCCCTGCTGGCCAAGCTGCACTATTACACAAGGAGTGAGGGATCACCCACATATTTTTTTATAGGTATTGCACTTCACCCACCCACCTATCTAATAATTTACCATGTATCTACCCTCCCACCCACTTATCTGTCTATCTAATGATTCACTATCTATCCACCTACCCAACCACACACCTACCCATTTATATACCTAACCATCTACCTATCTGTCTATCTATTTACAGTTAATGCGCTCAGTGAAAAAAATATGTGGGTCCCAAAGGATTACAACTCCCTGCTGGCCAAGCTGCACTATTACACAAGGAGTGAGGGATCACCCACATATTTTTTTACAGGTATTGCGCTTCACCCCCACCCACCCTACCTATCTAATAGTTTAACATTTATCTACCCACCCACTCATTTATCTATCTAATGATTCACTATCTACCTAACCACGCACCCACCCCTTTATCTACCTATCTACAGTTAATACACTCAGTAAAAAAAAAAAGTGGGTCCCAAAGGATAACAACTCCCTGCTGGCCAAGCTGCACTATTACACAAGGAGTGAGGGATCACCCACGTATTTTTTTACAGGTATTGCACTTCACCCACCCACCTATCTAATAATTTACCATTTATCTACCCTCCCACCCACTTAACTGTCTATCTAATGATTCACTATCTATCCACCTACCCAACCACACACCTACCCATTTATATACCTAACCATCTATCTTTCTATCTATGAACAGTTAATGCGCTCAGTGAAAAAAATATGTGGGTCCCAAAGGATAACAACTCCCTGCTGGCCAAGCTGCACTATAACACAAGGAGTGAGGGATCACCCACATATTTTTTTTACAGGTATTGCGCTTCACCCCCACCCACCCTACCTATCTAATAGTTTAACATTTATCTATACACTCATTTATCTATCTAATGATTCACTATCTACCTACCCACGCACCCACCCACCCATTTATCTACCTATCTACAGTTAATACACTCCGTAAAAAAAATGTGGGTCCCAAAGGATAAAAACTCCCTGCTGGCCAAGCTGCACTATTACACAAGGAGTGAGGGATCACCCACATATTTTTTTACAGGTATTGCGCTTCACCCCCACCCACCCTACCTATCTAATAGTTTAACATTTATCTACCCACCCACTCATTTATCTATCTAATGATTCACTATCTACCTACCCACGCACCCACCCACCCATTTATCTACCTATCTACAGTTAATACACTCAGTAAAAAAAAAATGTGGGTCCCAAAGGATAACAACTCCCTGCTGGCCAAGCTGCACTATTACACAAGGAGTGAAGGGTCACCCACATATTTTTTTACAGGTATTTCACTTCACCCACCTGCCTATCTATCTAATAATTTACCATTTATCTACCCTCCCACACACTTATCTGTCTATCTAATGAGTCACTATCTATCCACCTACCCAACCACACACCTACCCATTTATATACCAAACCATCTATCTATCTTTCTATCTATTTACAGTTAATGCGCTCAGTGAAAAAAATATGTGGGTCCCAAAGGATTACAACTCCCTGCTGGCCAAGCTGCACTATTACACAAGGAGTGAGGGATCACCCACATATTTTTTTACAGGTATTGCGCTTCACCCCCACCCACCCTACCTATCTAATAGTTTAACATTTATCTACCCACCCACTAATTTATCTATCTAATGATTCACTATCTACCTACCCACGCACCCACCCACCCATTTATCTACCTATCTACAGTTAATACACTCAGTAAAAAAAAAATGTGGGTCCCAAAGGATAACAACTCCCTGCTGGCCAAGCTGCACTATTACACAAGGAGTGAAGGGTCACCCACATATTTTTTTACAGGTATTTCACTTCACCCACCTGCCTATCTATCTAATAATTTACCATTTATCTACCCTCCCACACACTTATCTGTTTATCTAATGAGTCACTATCTATCCACCTACCCAACCACACACCTACCCATTTATATACCAAACCATCTATCTATCTTTCTATCTATTTACAGTTAATGCGCTCAGTGAAAAAAATATGTGGGTCCCAAAGGATTACAACTCCCTGCTGGCCAAGCTGCACTATTACACAAGGAGTGAGGGATCACCCACATATTTTTTTACAGGTATTGCGCTTCACCCCCACCCACCCTACCTATCTAATAGTTTAACATTTATCTACCCACCCACTAATTTATCTATCTAATTATTCACTATCTACCTACCCACGCACCCACCCCTTTATCTACCTATCTACAGTTAATACACTCAGTAAAAAAAAAGTGGGTCCCAAAGGATAACAACTCCCTGCTGGCCAAGCTGCACTATTACACAAGGAGTGAGGGATCACCCACGTATTTTTTTACAGGTATTGCACTTCACACACCCACCTATCTAATAATTTACCATTTATCTACCCTCCCACCCACTTATCTGTCTATCTAATGATTCACTATCTATCCACCTACCCAACCACACACCTACCCATTTATATACCTAACCATCTACCTATCTGTCTATCTATTTACAGTTAATGCGCTCAGTGAAAAAAATATGTGGGTCCCAAAGGATTACAACTCCCTGCTGGCCAAGCTGCACTATTACACAAGGAGTGAGGGATCACCCACATATTTTTTTACAGGTATTGCGCTTCACCCCCACCCACCCTACCTATCTAATAGTTTAACATTTATCTACCCACCCACTCATTTATCTATCTAATGATTCACTATCTACCTAACCACGCACCCACCCCTTTATCTACCTATCTACAGTTAATACACTCAGTAAAAAAAAAAAGTGGGTCCCAAAGGATAACAACTCCCTGCTGGCCAAGCTGCACTATTACACAAGGAGTGAGGGATCACCCACGTATTTTTTTTACAGGTATTGCACTTCACCCACCCACCTATCTAATAATTTACCATTTATCTACCCCCCCACCCACTTATCTGTCTATCTAATGATTCACTATCTATCCACCTACCCAACCACACACCTACCCATTTATATACCTAACCATCTATCTTTCTATCTATGAACAGTTAATGCGCTCAGTGAAAAAAATATGTGGGTCCCAAAGGATAACAACTCCCTGCTGGCCAAGCTGCACTATTACACAAGGAGTGAGGGATCACCCACATATTTTTTTTACAGGTATTGCGCTTCACCCCCACCCACCCTACCTATCTAATAGTTTAACATTTATCTATACACTCATTTATCTATCTAATGATTCACTATCTACCTACCCACGCACCCACCCACCCATTTATCTACCTATCTACAGTTAATACACTCCGTAAAAAAAATGTGGGTCCCAAAGGATAAAAACTCCCTGCTGGCCAAGCTGCACTATTACACAAGGAGTGAGGGATCACCCACATATTTTTTTATAGGTATTGCACTTCACCCACCCACCTATCTAATAATTTACCATTTATCTACCCTCCCACCCACTTATCTGTCTATCTAATGATTCACTATCTATCCACCTACCCAACCACACACCTACCCATTTATATACCTAACCATCTACCTATCTTTCTATCTATTTACAGTTAATGCGCTCAGTGAAAAAAATATGTGGGTCCCAAAGGATTACAACTCCCTGCTGGCCAAGCTGCACTATTACACAAGGAGTGAGGGATCACCCACATATTTTTTTACAGGTATTGCGCTTCACCCCCACCCACCCTACCTATCTAATAGTTTAACATTTATCTACCCACCCACTCATTTATCTATCTAATGATTCACTATCTACCTAACCACGCACCCACCCCTTTATCTACCTATCTACAGTTAATACACTCAGTAAAAAAAAGAAGTGGGTCCCAAAGGATAACAACTCCCTGCTGGCCAAGCTGCACTATTACACAAGGAGTGAGGGATCACCCACGTATTTTTTTACAGGTATTGCACTTCACCCACCCACCTATCTAATAATTTACCATTTATCTACCCTCCCACCCACTTATCTGTCTATCTAATGATTCACTATCTATCCACCTACCCAACCACACACCTACCCATTTATATACCAAACCATCTATCTATCTTTCTATCTATCTACAGTTAATGTGCTCAGTGAAAAAAATATGTGGGTCCCAAAGGATAACAACTCCCTGCTGGCCAAGCTGCACTATTACACAAGGAGTGAGGGATCACCCACATATTTTTTTATAGGTATTGCACTTCACCCACCCACCTATCTAATAATTTACCATTTATCTACCCTCCCACCCACTTATCTGTCTATCTAATGATTCACTATCTATCCACCTACCCAACCACACACCTACCCATTTATATACCAAACCATCTATCTATCTTTCTATCTATTAACAGTTAATGCGCTCAGTGAAAAAAATATGTGGGTCCCAAAGGATAACAACTCCCTGCTGGCCAAGCTGCACTATTACACAAGGAGTGAGGGATCACCCACATATTTTTTTTACAGGTATTGCGCTTCACCCCCACCCACCCTACCTATCTAATAGTTTAACATTTATCTATACACTCATTTATCTATCTAATGATTCACTATCTACCTACCCACGCACCCACCCACCCATTTATCTACCTATCTACAGTTAATACACTCCGTAAAAAAAATGTGGGTCCCAAAGGATAAAAACTCCCTGCTGGCCAAGCTGCACTATTACACAAGGAGTGAGGGATCACCCACATATTTTTTTACAGGTATTGCACTTCACCCACCCACCTATCTAATAATTTACCATTTATCTAACCTTCCACCCACTTATCTGTCTATCTAATGATTCACTATCTATCCACCTACCCAACCACACACCTACCCATTTATATACCTAACCATCTATCTATCTTTCTATCTATTTACAGTTAATGCGCTCAGTGAAAAAAATATGTGGGTCCCAAAGGATTACAACTCCCTGCTGGCCAAGCTGCACTATTACACAAGGAGTGAGGGATCACCCACATATTTTTTTACAGGTATTGCGCTTCACCCCCACCCACCCTACCTATCTAATAGTTTAACATTTATCTACCCACCCACTCATTTATCTATCTAATGATTCACTATCTACCTACCCACGCACCCACCCACCCATTTATCTACCTATCTACAGTTAATACACTCAGTAAAAAAAAAATGTGGGTCCCAAAGGATAACAACTCCCTGCTGGCCAAGCTGCACTATTACACAAGGAGTGAAGGGTCACCCACATATTTTTTTACAGGTATTTCACTTCACCCACCTGCCTATCTATCTAATAATTTACCATTTATCTACCCTCCCACACACTTATCTGTCTATCTAATGAGTCACTATCTATCCACCTACCCAACCACACACCTACCCATTTATATACCAAACCATCTATCTATCTTTCTATCTATTTACAGTTAATGCGCTCAGTGAAAAAAATATGTGGGTCCCAAAGGATTACAACTCCCTGCTGGCCAAGCTGCACTATTACACAAGGAGTGAGGGATCACCCACATATTTTTTTACAGGTATTGCGCTTCACCCCCACCCACCCTACCTATCTAATAGTTTAACATTTATCTACCCACCCACTAATTTATCTATCTAATTATTCACTATCTACCTACCCACGCACCCACCCCTTTATCTACCTATCTACAGTTAATACACTCAGTAAAAAAAAAGTGGGTCCCAAAGGATAACAACTCCCTGCTGGCCAAGCTGCACTATTACACAAGGAGTGAGGGATCACCCACGTATTTTTTTACAGGTATTGCACTTCACACACCCACCTATCTAATAATTTACCATTTATCTACCCTCCCACCCACTTATCTGTCTATCTAATGATTCACTATCTATCCACCTACCCAACCACACACCTACCCATTTATATACCAAACCATCTATCTATCTATCTTTCTATCTATCTACAGTTAATGTGCTCAGTGAAAAAAATATGTGGGTCCCAAAGGATAACAACTCCCTGCTGGCCAAGCTGCACTATTACACAAGGAGTGAGGGATCACCCACATATTTTTTTATAGGTATTGCACTTCACCCACCCACCTATCTAATAATTTACCATGTATCTACCCTCCCACCCACTTATCTGTCTATCTAATGATTCACTATCTATCCACCTACCCAACCACACACCTACCCATTTATATACCTAACCATCTACCTATCTGTCTATCTATTTACAGTTAATGCGCTCAGTGAAAAAAATATGTGGGTCCCAAAGGATTACAACTCCCTGCTGGCCAAGCTGCACTATTACACAAGGAGTGAGGGATCACCCACATATTTTTTTACAGGTATTGCGCTTCACCCCCACCCACCCTACCTATCTAATAGTTTAACATTTATCTACCCACCCACTCATTTATCTATCTAATGATTCACTATCTACCTAACCACGCACCCACCCCTTTATCTACCTATCTACAGTTAATACACTCAGTAAAAAAAAAAAGTGGGTCCCAAAGGATAACAACTCCCTGCTGGCCAAGCTGCACTATTACACAAGGAGTGAGGGATCACCCACGTATTTTTTTACAGGTATTGCACTTCACCCACCCACCTATCTAATAATTTACCATTTATCTACCCTCCCACCCACTTAACTGTCTATCTAATGATTCACTATCTATCCACCTACCCAACCACACACCTACCCATTTATATACCTAACCATCTATCTTTCTATCTATGAACAGTTAATGCGCTCAGTGAAAAAAATATGTGGGTCCCAAAGGATAACAACTCCCTGCTGGCCAAGCTGCACTATAACACAAGGAGTGAGGGATCACCCACATATTTTTTTTACAGGTATTGCGCTTCACCCCCACCCACCCTACCTATCTAATAGTTTAACATTTATCTATACACTCATTTATCTATCTAATGATTCACTATCTACCTACCCACGCACCCACCCACCCATTTATCTACCTATCTACAGTTAATACACTCCGTAAAAAAAAATGTGGGTCCCAAAGGATAAAAACTCCCTGCTGGCCAAGCTGCACTATTACACAAGGAGTGAGGGATCACCCACATATTTTTTTATAGGTATTGCACTTCACCCACCCACCTATCTAATAATTTACCATTTATCTACCCTCCCACCCACTTATCTGTCTATCTAATGATTCACTATCTATCCACCTACCCAACCACACACCTACCCATTTATATACCTAACCATCTACCTATCTTTCTATCTATTTACAGTTAATGCGCTCAGTGAAAAAAATATGTGGGTCCCAAAGGATTACAACTCCCTGCTGGCCAAGCTGCACTATTACACAAGGAGTGAGGGATCACCCACATATTTTTTTACAGGTATTGCGCTTCACCCCCACCCACCCTACCTATCTAATAGTTTAACATTTATCTACCCACCCACTCATTTATCTATCTAATGATTCACTATCTACCTAACCACGCACCCACCCCTTTATCTACCTATCTACAGTTAATACACTCAGTAAAAAAAAAAAGTGGGTCCCAAAGGATAACAACTCCCTGCTGGCCAAGCTGCACTATTACACAAGGAGTGAGGGATCACCCACGTATTTTTTTACAGGTATTGCACTTCACCCACCCACCTATCTAATAATTTACCATTTATCTACCCTCCCACCCACTTATCTGTCTATCTAATGATTCACTATCTATCCACCTACCCAACCACACACCTACCCATTTATATACCAAACCATCTATCTATCTTTCTATCTATCTACAGATAATGTGCTCAGTGAAAAAAATATGTGGGTCCCAAAGGATAACAACTCCCTGCTGGCCAAGCTGCACTATTACACAAGGAGTGAGGGATCACCCACATATTTTTTTATAGGTATTGCACTTCACCCACCCACCTATCTAATAATTTACCATTTATCTACCCTCCCACCCACTTATCTGTCTATCTAATGATTCACTATCTATCCACCTACCCAACCACACACCTACCCATTTATATACCTAACCATCTATCTTTCTATCTATTAACAGTTAATGCGCTCAGTGAAAAAAATATGTGGGTCCCAAAGGATAACAACTCCCTGCTGGCCAAGCTGCACTATTACACAAGGAGTGAGGGATCACCCACATATTTTTTTTACAGGTATTGCGCTTCACCCCCACCCACCCTACCTATCTAATAGTTTAACATTTATCTATACACTCATTTATCTATCTAATGATTCACTATCTACCTACCCACGCACCCACCCACCCATTTATCTACCTATCTACAGTTAATACACTCCGTAAAAAAAATGTGGGTCCCAAAGGATAAAAACTCCCTGCTGGCCAAGCTGCACTATTACACAAGGAGTGAGGGATCACCCACATATTTTTTTACAGGTATTGCACTTCACCCACCCACCTATCTAATAATTTACCATTTATCTAACCTTCCACCCACTTATCTGTCTATCTAATGATTCACTATCTATCCACCTACCCAACCACACACCTACCCATTTATATACCTAACCATCTATCTATCTTTCTATCTATTTACAGTTAATGCGCTCAGTGAAAAAAATATGTGGGTCCCAAAGGATTACAACTCCCTGCTGGCCAAGCTGCACTATTACACAAGGAGTGAGGGATCACCCACATATTTTTTTACAGGTATTGCGCTTCACCCCCACCCACCCTACCTATCTAATAGTTTAACATTTATCTACCCACCCACTCATTTATCTATCTAATGATTCACTATCTACCTAACCACGCACCCACCCCTTTATCTACCTATCTACAGTTAATACACTCAGTAAAAAAAAAAAGTGGGTCCCAAAGGATAACAACTCCCTGCTGGCCAAGCTGCACTATTACACAAGGAGTGAGGGATCACCCACGTATTTTTTTACAGGTATTGCACTTCACCCACCCACCTATCTAATAATTTACCATTTATCTACCCTCCCACCCACTTATCTGTCTATCTAATGATTCACTATCTATCCACCTACCCAACCACACACCTACCCATTTATATACCAAACCATCTATCTATCTTTCTATCTATCTACAGATAATGTGCTCAGTGAAAAAAATATGTGGGTCCCAAAGGATAACAATTCCCTGCTGGCCAAGCTGCACTATTACACAAGGAGTGAGGGATCACCCACATATTTTTTTATAGGTATTGCACTTCACCCACCCACCTATCTAATAATTTACCATTTATCTACCCTCCCACCCACTTATCTGTCTATCTAATGATTCACTATCTATCCACCTACCCAACCACACACCTACCCATTTATATACCTAACCATCTATCTTTCTATCTATTAACAGTTAATGCGCTCAGTGAAAAAAATATGTGGGTCCCAAAGGATAACAACTCCCTGCTGGCCAAGCTGCACTATTACACAAGGAGTGAGGGATCACCCACATATTTTTTTTACAGGTATTGCGCTTCACCCCCACCCACCCTACCTATCTAATAGTTTAACATTTATCTATACACTCATTTATCTATCTAATGATTCACTATCTACCTACCCACGCACCCACCCACCCATTTATCTACCTATCTACAGTTAATACACTCCGTAAAAAAAATGTGGGTCCCAAAGGATAAAAACTCCCTGCTGGCCAAGCTGCACTATTACACAAGGAGTGAGGGATCACCCACATATTTTTTTACAGGTATTGCGCTTCACCCCCACCCACCCTACCTATCTAATAGTTTAACATTTATCTACCCACCCACTCATTTATCTATCTAATGATTCACTATCTACCTAACCACGCACCCACCCCTTTATCTACCTATCTACAGTTACTACACTCAGTAAAAAAAAAAAGTGGGTCCCAAAGGATAACAACTCCCTGCTGGCCAAGCTGCACTATTACACAAGGAGTGAGGGATCACCCACGTATTTTTTTACAGGTATTGCACTTCACCCACCCACCTATCTAATAATTTACCATTTATCTACCCTCCCACCCACTTATCTGTCTATCTAATGATTCACTATCTATCCACCTACCCAACCACACACCTACCCATTTATATACCAAACCATCTATCTATCTTTCTATCTATCTACAGATAATGTGCTCAGTGAAAAAAATATGTGGGTCCCAAAGGATAACAATTCCCTGCTGGCCAAGCTGCACTATTACACAAGGAGTGAGGGATCACCCACATATTTTTTTATAGGTATTGCACTTCACCCACCCACCTATCTAATAATTTACCATTTATCTACCCTCCCACCCACTTATCTGTCTATCTAATGATTCACTATCTATCCACCTACCCAACCACACACCTACCCATTTATATACCTAACCATCTATCTTTCTATCTATTAACAGTTAATGCGCTCAGTGAAAAAAATATGTGGGTCCCAAAGGATAACAACTCCCTGCTGGCCAAGCTGCACTATTACACAAGGAGTGAGGGATCACCCACATATTTTTTTTACAGGTATTGCGCTTCACCCCCACCCACCCTACCTATCTAATAGTTTAACATTTATCTATACACTCATTTATCTATCTAATGATTCACTATCTACCTACCCACGCACCCACCCACCCATTTATCTACCTATCTACAGTTAATACACTCCGTAAAAAAAATGTGGGTCCCAAAGGATAAAAACTCCCTGCTGGCCAAGCTGCACTATTACACAAGGAGTGAGGGATCACCCACATATTTTTTTACAGGTATTGCGCTTCACCCCCACCCACCCTACCTATCTAATAGTTTAACATTTATCTACCCACCCACTCATTTATCTATCTAATGATTCACTATCTACCTAACCACGCACCCACCCCTTTATCTACCTATCTACAGTTACTACACTCAGTAAAAAAAAAAAGTGGGTCCCAAAGGATAACAACTCCCTGCTGGCCAAGCTGCACTATTACACAAGGAGTGAGGGATCACCCACGTATTTTTTTACAGGTATTGCACTTCACCCACCCACCTATCTAATAATTTACCATTTATCTACCCTTCCACCCACTTATCTGTCTATCTAATGATTCACTATCTATCCACCTACCCAACCACACACCTACCCATTTATATACCAAACCATCTATCTATCTTTCTATCTATCTACAGTTAATGTGCTCAGTGAAAAAAATATGTGGGCCCCAAAGGATAACAACTCCCTGCTGGCCAAGCTGCACTATTACACAAGGAGTGAGGGATCACCCACATATTTTTTTATAGGTATTGCACTTCACCCACCCACCTATCTAATAATTTACCATTTATCTACCCTCCCACCCACTTATCTGTCTATCTAATGATTCACTATCTATCCACCTACCCAACCACACACCTACCCATTTATATACCTAACCATCTATCTTTCTATCTATGAACAGTTAATGCGCTCAGTGAAAAAAATATGTGGGTCCCAAAGGATAACAACTCCCTGCTGGCCAAGCTGCACTATTACACAAGGAGTGAGGGATCACCCACATATTTTTTTTTACAGGTATTGCGCTTCACCCCCACCCACCCTACCTATCTAATAGTTTAACATTTATCTATACACTCATTTATCTATCTAATGATTCACTATCTACCTACCCACGCACCCACCCACCCATTTATCTACCTATCTACAGTTAATACACTCCGTAAAAAAAAATGTGGGTCCCAAAGGATAAAAACTCCCTGCTGGCCAAGCTGCACTATTACACAAGGAGTGAGGGATCACCCACATATTTTTTTTACAGGTATTGCACTTCACCCACCCACCTATCTAATAATTTACCATTTATCTACCCTCCCACCCACTTATCTGTCTATCTAATAAATCACTATCTATCCACCTACCCAACCACACACCTACCCATTTATATACCTAACCATCTATCTATCTATCTACAGTTAATGTGCTCAGTGAAAAAAATATGTGGGTCCCAAAGGATAACAACTCCCTGCTGGCCAAGCTGCACTATTATTACACAAGGAGTGAAGGGTCACCCACATATTTTTTTACAGGTATTTCACTTCACCCACCTGCCTATCTATCTAATAATTTACAATTTATCTACCCTCCCACCCACTTATCTGTCTATTTAATGAGTCACTATCTATCCACCTACCCAACCACACACCTACCCATTTATATACCTAACCATCTATCTATCTTTCTATCTATCTACAGTTAATGCGCTCAGTGAAAAAATATGTGGGTCTCAAAGGATAACAACTCCCTGCTGGCCAAGCTGCACTATTACACAAGGAGTGAGGGATCACCCACATATTTTTTTTACAGGTATTGCGCTTCACCCCCTACCTATCTAATAGTTTAACATTTATCTACCCACCCACTCATTTATCTATCTAATGATTCACTATCTACCTACCCACGCACCCACCCACCCACCCATTTATCTACTTATCTATCTACAGTTAATACACTCAGTGAAAAAAAAATGTGGGTCCCAAAGGATAACAACTCCCTGCTGGCCAAGCTGCACTATTACACAAGGAGTGAGGGATCACCGCATGTTTTTTTACAGGTATTTCGCTCCCCCCCACCCACCTATCTAATAGTTTAACATTTATCTACCCACCAATTTATCTATCTATCTAATCTATCTAATGATTTACAAAATACCTACCTACCCACCTACGGACCTCACCCTTCCTGTTGGTCAAGCTGCTCTATTATACAAGGAGTGAGGGATCACCCACATATTTTTTGTGGGAGGTAGGGCACTGACTGAAATAAAAAGTGTGTTACTGAGTTCCCTTCCTTCACCTCCATGTCCGCCAAGCTGCCCTAGTGGACAGTGAAGGGGGAAGGTATGTTTATTTTTTACTCTTTTGATTTCTCTCTAGCTATCTCTATTTATTTAACTGTACACTTAGTTATCACAATATACAATAATAGAAGAGTCCCTAACGAGAACTCGTATTTGTGAATTTCAAATGTATACCAAAACATATTATCAGTAATTAATTTTCATTAATTACCTGACTTCATTTTTGTTCGTTGACTTGAGGACAATTCTGCAGTCCAGGTCACCTCGCAGTAGTCGGCTGTTATGACCTCATCATCTGTTTTATATAGAATTCTCACTTAAAAAATGAAAAGAGGCATGATAATATGTTCGCAGTATACAATGACCCTTAAGCCCTTTACACACTGGGAGTATAGGGGCCCCATCTATATAGTTAACTATATTAGTGGTTCCCCTATTCACACTGAACGAAATCGGTTACCGAAATCATCAGTGATGTCCCAGTGACCTGCTGAACATGCGGGTCATAGGCTATATGGCCAGAGTTGACCTGGATGTTCAAGTGAAGGCAGAGGTCGTTAAGGATGCGCGGGAGTGCACATCATTACTGATATTGAGTATACAAACAAGAGATTTTTTTTTTCAAAGAAAAGAGTTTGCTCAAAAATGCTCTTCTGAGTGATATCTTTTCTTTTTTCGTGTAGCGTGTATGGGGCTTTAGAAAAATGAGAGGGAGGGATCACTCACCTCTTTGTACATGCCTCTACTTTACAAATCAATGCAGCTATGATTTGTCTATTTAATGGATCATTTAGCATCTATCTACCTATCCACCCATCTATCTGCCTATCCAATAATTGACTAACACTGGGGCAGATGTATTAAACCTTAACAAGAGATAAATGCAAGGGTGATAAAGAGAGATAAACGTCCAGCCAATCAGCTCCTTACTGACTTTTTTCAAACACAGCCTGTAATATGACAGTTAGCAGGTGATTGGCTGGATGTTTATCTCTCTTTATCATCTTTGCATTTATCTCTTGACTTAATACATCTGCCACTATGTACCTATCCAACCATCTATCTATCTAATGAATTATCATCCATCTAACTACACAGCCATTCATCTATATGTCTATCTAATGATATACTATCTATCGGCCTGCCCACCTATTTATCTTTATCTCTATTTATGTAATTACAGGTATTGCGCTCAGTGAAAAAATATGTGGGTCCCAAAGGATAGATAACAACTCCCTGCTGGCCAAGCTGCACTATTACACAAGGAGTGAGGGATCACCCACATATTTTTTTTAAAGGTATTGCGCTTCACCCCCACCCACCCTACCTATCTAATAGTTTAACATTTATCTACCCACCCACTAATTTATCTATCTAATTATTCACTATCTACCTACCCACGCACCCACCCCTTTATCTACCTATCTACAGTTAATACACTCAGTAAAAAAAAAAGTGGGTCCCAAAGGATAACAACTCCCTGCTGGCCAAGCTGCACTATTACACAAGGAGTGAGGGATCACCCACGTATTTTTTTACAGGTATTGCACTTCACACACCCACCTATCTAATAATTTACCATTTATCTACCCTCCCACCCACTTATCTGTCTATCTAATGATTCACTATCTATCCACCTACCCAACCACACACCTACCCATTTATATACCAAACCATCTATCTATCTATCTTTCTATCTATCTACAGTTAATGTGCTCAGTGAAAAAAATATGTGGGTCCCAAAGGATAACAACTCCCTGCTGGCCAAGCTGCACTATTACACAAGGAGTGAGGGATCACCCACATATTTTTTTATAGGTATTGCACTTCACCCACCCACCTATCTAATAATTTACCATGTATCTACCCTCCCACCCACTTATCTGTCTATCTAATGATTCACTATCTATCCACCTACCCAACCACACACCTACCCATTTATATACCTAACCATCTACCTATCTGTCTATCTATTTACAGTTAATGCGCTCAGTGAAAAAAATATGTGGGTCCCAAAGGATAACAACTCCCTGCTGGCCAAGCTGCACTATTACACAAGGAGTGAGGGATCACCCACATATTTTTTTATAGGTATTGCACTTCACCCACCCACCTATCTAATAATTTACCATTTATCTACCCTCCCACCCACTTATCTGTCTATCTAATGATTCACTATCTATCCACCTACCCAACCACACACCTACCCATTTATATACCTAACCATCTATCTTTCTATCTATTAACAGTTAATGCGCTCAGTGAAAAAAATATGTGGGTCCCAAAGGATAACAACTCCCTGCTGGCCAAGCTGCACTATTACACAAGGAGTGAGGGATCACCCACATATTTTTTTTACAGGTATTGCGCTTCACCCCCACCCACCCTACCTATCTAATAGTTTAACATTTATCTATACACTCATTTATCTATCTAATGATTCACTATCTACCTACCCACGCACCCACCCACCCATTTATCTACCTATCTACAGTTAATACACTCCGTAAAAAAAATGTGGGTCCCAAAGGATAAAAACTCCCTGCTGGCCAAGCTGCACTATTACACAAGGAGTGAGGGATCACCCACATATTTTTTTACAGGTATTGCACTTCACCCACCCACCTATCTAATAATTTACCATTTATCTAACCTTCCACCCACTTATCTGTCTATCTAATGATTCACTATCTATCCACCTACCCAACCACACACCTACCCATTTATATACCTAACCATCTATCTATCTTTCTATCTATTTACAGTTAATGCGCTCAGTGAAAAAAATATGTGGGTCCCAAAGGATTACAACTCCCTGCTGGCCAAGCTGCACTATTACACAAGGAGTGAGGGATCACCCACATATTTTTTTACAGGTATTGCGCTTCACCCCCACCCACCCTACCTATCTAATAGTTTAACATTTATCTACCCACCCACTCATTTATCTATCTAATGATTCACTATCTACCTAACCACGCACCCACCCCTTTATCTACCTATCTACAGTTAATACACTCAGTAAAAAAAAAAAGTGGGTCCCAAAGGATAACAACTCCCTGCTGGCCAAGCTGCACTATTACACAAGGAGTGAGGGATCACCCACGTATTTTTTTACAGGTATTGCACTTCACCCACCCACCTATCTAATAATTTACCATTTATCTACCCTCCCACCCACTTATCTGTCTATCTAATGATTCACTATCTATCCACCTACCCAACCACACACCTACCCATTTATATACCAAACCATCTATCTATCTTTCTATCTATCTACAGATAATGTGCTCAGTGAAAAAAATATGTGGGTCCCAAAGGATAACAATTCCCTGCTGGCCAAGCTGCACTATTACACAAGGAGTGAGGGATCACCCACATATTTTTTTATAGGTATTGCACTTCACCCACCCACCTATCTAATAATTTACCATTTATCTACCCTCCCACCCACTTATCTGTCTATCTAATGATTCACTATCTATCCACCTACCCAACCACACACCTACCCATTTATATACCAAACCATCTATCTATCTTTCTATCTATTTACAGTTAATGCGCTCAGTGAAAAAAATATGTGGGTCCCAAAGGATTACAACTCCCTGCTGGCCAAGCTGCAC
Source organism: Crinia signifera (assembly GCF_055691185.1). Classification (NCBI taxonomy): domain Eukaryota; kingdom Metazoa; phylum Chordata; class Amphibia; order Anura; family Myobatrachidae; genus Crinia; species Crinia signifera. The sequence goes on from NC_139221.1 coordinate 267,957,892, forward strand.
TATTACACAAGGAGTGAGGGATCACCCACATATTTTTTTACAGGTATTGCGCTTCACCCCCACCCTACCTATCTAATAGTTTAACATTTATCTACCCACCCACTCATTTATCTATCTAATGATTCACTATCTACCTACCCACGCACCCACCCACCCATTTATCTACCTATCTACAGTTAATACACTCAGTAAAAAAAAAATGTGGGTCCCAAAGGATAACAACTCCCTGCTGGCCAAGCTGCACTATTACACAAGGAGTGAAGGGTCACCCACATATTTTTTTACAGGTATTTCACTTCACCCACCTGCCTATCTATCTAATAATTTACCATTTATCTACCCTCCCACACACTTATCTGTCTATCTAATGAGTCACTATCTATCCACCTACCCAACCACACACCTACCCATTTATATACCAAACCATCTATCTATCTTTCTATCTATTTACAGTTAATGCGCTCAGTGAAAAAAATATGTGGGTCCCAAAGGATTACAACTCCCTGCTGGCCAAGCTGCACTATTACACAAGGAGTGAGGGATCACCCACATATTTTTTTATAGGTATTGCACTTCACCCACCCACCTATCTAATAATTTACCATTTATCTACCCTCCCACCCACTTATCTGTCTATCTAATGATTCACTATCTATCCACCTACCCAACCACACACCTACCCATTTATATACCAAACCATCTATCTATCTTTCTATCTATTTACAGTTAATGCGCTCAGTGAAAAAAATATGTGGGTCCCAAAGGATTACAACTCCCTGCTGGCCAAGCTGCACTATTACACAAGGAGTGAGGGATCACCCACATATTTTTTTACAGGTATTGCGCTTCACCCCCACCCTACCTATCTAATAGTTTAACATTTATCTACCCACCCACTCATTTATCTATCTAATGATTCACTATCTACCTACCCACGCACCCACCCACCCATTTATCTACCTATCTACAGTTAATACACTCAGTAAAAAAAAAATGTGGGTCCCAAAGGATAACAACTCCCTGCTGGCCAAGCTGCACTATTACACAAGGAGTGAAGGGTCACCCACATATTTTTTTACAGGTATTTCACTTCACCCACCTGCCTATCTATCTAATAATTTACCATTTATCTACCCTCCCACACACTTATCTGTCTATCTAATGAGTCACTATCTATCCACCTACCCAACCACACACCTACCCATTTATATACCAAACCATCTATCTATCTTTCTATCTATTTACAGTTAATGCGCTCAGTGAAAAAAATATGTGGGTCCCAAAGGATTACAACTCCCTGCTGGCCAAGCTGCACTATTACACAAGGAGTGAGGGATCACCCACATATTTTTTTACAGGTATTGCGCTTCACCCCCACCCACCCTACCTATCTAATAGTTTAACATTTATCTACCCACCCACTAATTTATCTATCTAATTATTCACTATCTACCTACCCACGCACCCACCCCTTTATCTACCTATCTACAGTTAATACACTCAGTAAAAAAAAAAGTGTGTCCCAAAGGATAACAACTCCCTGCTGGCCAAGCTGCACTATTACACAAGGAGTGAGGGATCACCCACGTATTTTTTTACAGGTATTGCACTTCACACACCCACCTATCTAATAATTTACCATTTATCTACCCTCCCACCCACTTATCTGTCTATCTATTGATTCACTATCTATCCACCTACCCAACCACACACCTACCCATTTATATACCAAACCATCTATCTATCTATCTTTCTATCTATCTACAGTTAATGTGCTCAGTGAAAAAAATATGTGGGTCCCAAAGGATAACAACTCCCTGCTGGCCAAGCTGCACTATTACACAAGGAGTGAGGGATCACCCACATATTTTTTTATAGGTATTGCACTTCACCCACCCACCTATCTAATAATTTACCATGTATCTACCCTCCCACCCACTTATCTGTCTATCTAATGATTCACTATCTATCCATCTACCCAACCACACACCTACCCATTTATATACCTGACAAACTACCGATCTGTCTATCTATTTACAGTTAATGCGCTCAGTGAAAAAAATATGTGGGTCCCAAAGGATTACAACTCCCTGCTGGCCAAGCTGCACTATTACACAAGGAGTGAGGGATCACCCACATATTTTTTTACAGGTATTGCGCTTCACCCCCACCCACCCTACCTATCTAATAGTTTAACATTTATCTACCCACCCACTCATTTATCTATCTAATGATTCACTATCTACCTACCCACGCACCCACCCCTTTATCTACCTATCTACAGTTAATACACTCAGTAAAAAAAAAAGTGTGTCCCAAAGGATAACAACTCCCTGCTGGCCAAGCTGCACTATTACACAAGGAGTGAGGGATCACCCACGTATTTTTTTACAGGTATTGCACTTCACACACCCACCTATCTAATAATTTACCATTTATCTACCCTCCCACCCACTTATCTGTCTATCTATTGATTCACTATCTATCCACCTACCCAACCACACACCTACCCATTTATATACCAAACCATCTATCTATCTATCTTTCTATCTATCTACAGTTAATGTGCTCAGTGAAAAAAATATGTGGGTCCCAAAGGATAACAACTCCCTGCTGGCCAAGCTGCACTATTACACAAGGAGTGAGGGATCACCCACATATTTTTTTATAGGTATTGCACTTCACCCACCCACCTATCTAATAATTTACCATGTATCTACCCTCCCACCCACTTATCTGTCTATCTAATGATTCACTATCTATCCATCTACCCAACCACACACCTACCCATTTATATACCTGACAAACTACCGATCTGTCTATCTATTTACAGTTAATGCGCTCAGTGAAAAAAATATGTGGGTCCCAAAGGATTACAACTCCCTGCTGGCCAAGCTGCACTATTACACAAGGAGTGAGGGATCACCCACATATTTTTTTACAGGTATTGCGCTTCACCCCCACCCACCCTACCTATCTAATAGTTTAACATTTATCTACCCACCCACTCATTTATCTATCTAATGATTCACTATCTACCTAACCACGCACCCACCCCTTTATCTACCTATCTACAGTTACTACACTCAGTAAAAAAAAAAAGTGGGTCCCAAAGGATAACAACTCCCTGCTGGCCAAGCTGCACTATTACACAAGGAGTGAGGGATCACCCACGTATTTTTTTACAGGTATTGCACTTCACCCACCCACCTATCTAATAATTTACCATTTATCTACCCTTCCACCCACTTATCTGTCTATCTAATGATTCACTATCTATCCACCTACCCAACCACACACCTACCCATTTATATACCAAACCATCTATCTATCTTTCTATCTATCTACAGTTAATGTGCTCAGTGAAAAAAATATGTGGGTCCCAAAGGATAACAACTCCCTGCTGGCCAAGCTGCACTATTACACAAGGAGTGAGGGATCACCCACATATTTTTTTATAGGTATTGCACTTCACCCACCCACCTATCTAATAATTTACCATTTATCTACCCTCCCACCCACTTATCTGTCTATCTAATGATTCACTATCTATCCACCTACCCAACCACACACCTACCCATTTATATACCTAACCATCTATCTTTCTATCTATGAACAGTTAATGCGCTCAGTGAAAAAAATATGTGGGTCCCAAAGGATAACAACTCCCTGCTGGCCAAGCTGCACTATTACACAAGGAGTGAGGGATCACCCACATATTTTTTTTTACAGGTATTGCGCTTCACCCCCACCCACCCTACCTATCTAATAGTTTAACATTTATCTATACACTCATTTATCTATCTAATGATTCACTATCTACCTACCCACGCACCCACCCACCCATTTATCTACCTATCTACAGTTAATACACTCCGTAAAAAAAAATGTGGGTCCCAAAGGATAAAAACTCCCTGCTGGCCAAGCTGCACTATTACACAAGGAGTGAGGGATCACCCACATATTTTTTTTACAGGTATTGCACTTCACCCACCCACCTATCTAATAATTTACCATTTATCTACCCTCCCACCCACTTATCTGTCTATCTAATAAGTCACTATCTATCCACCTACCCAACCACACACCTACCCATTTATATACCTAACCATCTATCTATCTATCTACAGTTAATGTGCTCAGTGAAAAAAATATGTGGGTCCCAAAGGATAACAACTCCCTGCTGGCCAAGCTGCACTATTACACAAGGAGTGAAGGGTCACCCACATATTTTTTTTACAGGTATTTCACTTCACCCACCTGCCTATCTATCTAATAATTTACAATTTATCTACCCTCCCACCCACTTATCTGTCTATTTAATGAGTCACTATCTATCCACCTACCCAACCACACACCTACCCATTTATATACCTAACCATCTATCTATCTTTCTATCTATCTACAGTTAATGCGCTCAGTGAAAAAATATGTGGGTCTCAAAGGATAACAACTCCCTGCTGGCCAAGCTGCACTATTACACAAGGAGTGAGGGATCACCCACATATTTTTTTTACAGGTATTGCGCTTCACCCCCTACCTATCTAATAGTTTAACATTTATCTACCCACCCACTCATTTATCTATCTAATGATTCACTATCTACCTACCCACGCACCCACCCACCCACCCATTTATCTACTTATCTATCTACAGTTAATACACTCAGTGAAAAAAAAATGTGGGTCCCAAAGGATAACAACTCCCTGCTGGCCAAGCTGCACTATTACACAAGGAGTGAGGGATCACCGCATGTTTTTTTACAGGTATTTCGCTCCCCCCCACCCACCTATCTAATAGTTTAACATTTATCTACCCACCAATTTATCTATCTATCTAATCTATCTAATGATTTACAAAATACCTACCTACCCACCTACGGACCTCACCCTTCCTGTTGGTCAAGCTGCTCTATTATACAAGGAGTGAGGGATCACCCACATATTTTTTGTGGGAGGTAGGGCACTGACTGAAATAAAAAGTGTGTTACTGAGTTCCCTTCCTTCACCTCCATGTCCGCCAAGCTGCCCTAGTGGACAGTGAAGGGGGAAGGTATGTTTATTTTTTACTCTTTTGATTTCTCTCTAGCTATCTCTATTTATTTAACTGTACACTTAGTTATCACAATATACAATAATAGAAGAGTCCCTAACGAGAACTCGTATTTGTGAATTTCAAATGTATACCAAAACATATTATCAGTAATTAATTTTCATTAATTACCTGACTTCATTTTTGTTCGTTGACTTGAGGACAATTCTGCAGTCCAGGTCACCTCGCAGTAGTCGGCTGTTATGACCTCATCATCTGTTTTATATAGAATTCTCACTTAAAAAATGAAAAGAGGCATGATAATATGTTCGCAGTATACAATGACCCTTAAGCCCTTTACACACTGGGAGTATAGGGGCCCCATCTATATAGTTAACTATATTAGTGGTTCCCCTATTCACACTGAACGAAATCGGTTACCGAAATCATCAGTGATGTCCCAGTGACCTGCTGAACATGCGGGTCATAGGCTATATGGCCAGAGTTGACCTGGATGTTCAAGTGAAGGCAGAGGTCGTTAAGGATGCGCGGGAGTGCACATCATTACTGATATTGAGTATACAAACAAGAGATTTATTTTTTCAAAGAAAAGAGTTTGCTCAAAAATGCTCTTCTGAGTGATATCTTTTCTTTTTTCGTGTAGCGTGTATGGGGCTTTAGAAAAATGAGAGGGAGGGATCACTCACCTCTTTGTACATGCCTCTACTTTACAAATCAATGCAGCTATGATTTGTCTATTTAATGGATCATTTAGCATCTATCTACCTATCCACCCATCTATCTGCCTATCCAATAATTGACTAACACTGGGGCAGATGTATTAAACCTTAACAAGAGATAAATGCAAGGGTGATAAAGAGAGATAAACGTCCAGCCAATCAGCTCCTTACTGACTTTTTTCAAACACAGCCTGTAATATGACAGTTAGCAGGTGATTGGCTGGATGTTTATCTCTCTTTATCATCTTTGCATTTATCTCTTGACTTAATACATCTGCCACTATGTACCTATCCAACCATCTATCTATCTAATGAATTATCATCCATCTAACTACACAGCCATTCATCTATATGTCTATCTAATGATATACTATCTATCGGCCTGCCCACCTATTTATCTTTATCTCTATTTATGTAATTACAGGTATTGCGCTCAGTGAAAAAAATATGTGGGTCCCAAAGGATAGATAACAACTCCCTGCTGGCCAAGCTGCACTATTACACAAGGAGTGAGGGATCACCCACATATTTTTTTTAAAGGTATTGCGCTTCACCCCCCACCTATCTAATAGCTTAACAGTGATCTACCCACCCACTCATTTACCTATCTAATGATTCACTATCTACCTACCCATGCAGCCACCCATTTATGTACCTATCTATCTAGCTAGAGTTAATGAACTTAGTGAAAAAAAATATGTGGGTCCCAAAGGATAACAACTCCCTGCTGGCCAAGCTGCACTATTACACAAGGAGTGAGGGATCACCCACATATTTTTTTTAAAGGTATTGCGCTTCACCCACACACCCACCCACCTATCTATCTAATAACTTACCATTTATCTACCCTCCCACCCACTTATCTGTCTATCTAATGATTCACTATCTATCCACCTACCCAATCACACACCTACCCATTTATATACCAAACCATCTATCTATCTATCTATCTACAGTTAATGTGCTCAGTGAAAAAAATATGTGGGTCCCAAAGGATAACAACTCCCTGCTGGCCAAGCTGCACTATTACACAAGGAGTGAGGGATCACCCACATATTTTTTTATAGGTATTGCACTTCACCCACCCACCTATCTAATAATTTACCATGTATCTACCCTCCCACCCACTTATCTGTCTATCTAATGATTCACTATCTATCCACCTACCCAACCACACACCTACCCATTTATATACCTAACCATCTACCTATCTGTCTATCTATTTACAGTTAATGCGCTCAGTGAAAAAAATATGTGGGTCCCAAAGGATTACAACTCCCTGCTGGCCAAGCTGCACTATTACACAGGAGTGAGGGATCACCCACATATTTTTTTACAGGTATTGCGCTTCACCCCCACCCACCCTACCTATCTAATAGTTTAACATTTATCTACCCACCCACTCATTTATCTATCTAATGATTCACTATCTACCTACCCACGCACCCACCCACCCATTTATCTACCTATCTACAGTTAATACACTCAGTAAAAAAAAAATGTGGGTCCCAAAGGATAACAACTCCCTGCTGGCCAAGCTGCACTATTACACAAGGAGTGAAGGGTCACCCACATATTTTTTTACAGGTATTTCACTTCACCCACCTGCCTATCTATCTAATAATTTACCATTTATCTACCCTCCCACACACTTATCTGTCTATCTAATGAGTCACTATCTATCCACCTACCCAACCACACACCTACCCATTTATATACCAAACCATCTATCTATCTTTCTATCTATTTACAGTTAATGCGCTCAGTGAAAAAAATATGTGGGTCCCAAAGAATTACAACTCCCTGCTGGCCAAGCTGCACTATTACACAAGGAGTGAGGGATCACCCACATATTTTTTTACAGGTATTGCGCTTCACCCCCACCCACCCTACCTATCTAATAGTTTAACATTTATCTACCCACCCACTAATTTATCTATCTAATTATTCACTATCTACCTACCCACGCACCCACCCCTTTATCTACCTATCTACAGTTAATACACTCAGTAAAAAAAAAAGTGGGTCCCAAAGGATAACAACTCCCTGCTGGCCAAGCTGCACTATTACACAAGGAGTGAGGGATCACCCACGTATTTTTTTACAGGTATTGCACTTCACACACCCACCTATCTAATAATTTACCATTTATCTACCCTCCCACCCACTTATCTGTCTATCTAATGATTCACTATCTATCCACCTACCCAACCACACACCTACCCATTTATATACCAAACCATCTATCTATCTATCTTTCTATCTATCTACAGTTAATGTGCTCAGTGAAAAAAATATGTGGGTCCCAAAGGATAACAACTCCCTGCTGGCCAAGCTGCACTATTACACAAGGAGTGAGGGATCACCCACATATTTTTTTATAGGTATTGCACTTCACCCACCCACCTATCTAATAATTTACCATGTATCTACCCTCCCACCCACTTATCTGTCTATCTAATGATTCACTATCTATCCACCTACCCAACCACACACCTACCCATTTATATACCTAACCATCTACCTATCTGTCTATCTATTTACAGTTAATGCGCTCAGTGAAAAAAATATGTGGGTCCCAAAGGATTACAACTCCCTGCTGGCCAAGCTGCACTATTACACAAGGAGTGAGGGATCACCCACATATTTTTTTACAGGTATTGCGCTTCACCCCCACCCACCCTACCTATCTAATAGTTTAACATTTATCTACCCACCCACTCATTTATCTATCTAATGATTCACTATCTACCTAACCACGCACCCACCCCTTTATCTACCTATCTACAGTTAATACACTCAGTAAAAAAAAAAAGTGGGTCCCAAAGGATAACAACTCCCTGCTGGCCAAGCTGCACTATTACACAAGGAGTGAGGGATCACCCACGTATTTTTTTACAGGTATTGCACTTCACCCACCCACCTATCTAATAATTTACCATTTATCTACCCTCCCACCCACTTATCTGTCTATCTAATGATTCACTATCTATCCACCTACCCAACCACACACCTACCCATTTATATACCTAACCATCTATCTTTCTATCTATGAACAGTTAATGCGCTCAGTGAAAAAAATATGTGGGTCCCAAAGGATAACAACTCCCTGCTGGCCAAGCTGCACTATTACACAAGGAGTGAGGGATCACCCACATATTTTTTTTACAGGTATTGCGCTTCACCCCCACCCACCCTACCTATCTAATAGTTTAACATTTATCTATACACTCATTTATCTATCTAATGATTCACTATCTACCTACCCACGCACCCACCCACCCATTTATCTACCTATCTACAGTTAATACACTCCGTAAAAAAAAATGTGGGTCCCAAAGGATAAAAACTCCCTGCTGGCCAAGCTGCACTATTACACAAGGAGTGAGGGATCACCCACATATTTTTTTATAGGTATTGCACTTCACCCACCCACCTATCTAATAATTTACCATTTATCTACCCTCCCACCCACTTATCTGTCTATCTAATGATTCACTATCTATCCACCTACCCAACCACACACCTACCCATTTATATACCTAACCATCTACCTATCTTTCTATCTATTTACAGTTAATGCGCTCAGTGAAAAAAATATGTGGGTCCCAAAGGATTACAACTCCCTGCTGGCCAAGCTGCACTATTACACAAGGAGTGAGGGATCACCCACATATTTTTTTACAGGTATTGCGCTTCACCCCCACCCACCCTACCTATCTAATAGTTTAACATTTATCTACCCACCCACTCATTTATCTATCTAATGATTCACTATCTACCTAACCACGCACCCACCCCTTTATCTACCTATCTACAGTTAATACACTCAGTAAAAAAAAAAGTGGGTCCCAAAGGATAACAACTCCCTGCTGGCCAAGCTGCACTATTACACAAGGAGTGAGGGATCACCCACGTATTTTTTTACAGGTATTGCACTTCACCCACCCACCTATCTAATAATTTACCATTTATCTACCCTCCCACCCACTTATCTGTCTATCTAATGATTCACTATCTATCCACCTACCCAACCACACACCTACCCATTTATATACCAAACCATCTATCTATCTTTCTATCTATCTACAGTTAATGTGCTCAGTGAAAAAAATATGTGGGTCCCAAAGGATAACAACTCCCTGCTGGCCAAGCTGCACTATTACACAAGGAGTGAGGGATCACCCACATATTTTTATATAGGTATTGCACTTCACCCACCCACCTATCTAATAATTTACCATTTATCTACCCTCCCACCCACTTATCTGTCTATCTAATGATTCACTATCTATCCACCTACCCAACCACACACCTACCCATTTATATACCTAACCATCTATCTTTCTATCTATTAACAGTTAATGCGCTCAGTGAAAAAAATATGTGGGTCCCAAAGGATAACAACTCCCTGCTGGCCAAGCTGCACTATTACACAAGGAGTGAGGGATCACCCACATATTTTTTTTACAGGTATTGCGCTTCACCCCCACCCACCCTACCTATCTAATAGTTTAACATTTATCTATACACTCATTTATCTATCTAATGATTCACTATCTACCTACCCACGCACCCACCCACCCATTTATCTACCTATCTACAGTTAATACACTCCGTAAAAAAAAATGTGGGTCCCAAAGGATAAAAACTCCCTGCTGGCCAAGCTGCACTATTACACAAGGAGTGAGGGATCACGAACATATTTTTTTACAGGTATTGCACTTCACCCACCCACCTATCTAATAATTTACCATTTATCTAACCTTCCGCCCACTTATCTGTCTATCTAATGATTCACTATCTATCCACCTACCCAACCACACACCTACCCATTTATATACCTAACCATCTATCTATCTTTCTATCTATTTACAGTTAATGCGCTCAGTGAAAAAAATATGTGGGTCCCAAAGGATTACAACTCCCTGCTGGCCAAGCTGCACTATTACACAAGGAGTGAGGGATCACCCACGTATTTTTTTACAGGTATTGCGCTTCACCCCCACCCTACCTATCTAATAGTTTAACATTTATCTACCCACCCACTCATTTATCTATCTAATGATTCACTATCTACCTACCCACGCACCCACCCACCCATTTATCTACCTATCTACAGTTAATACACTCAGTAAAAAAAAAATGTGGGTCCCAAAGGATAACAACTCCCTGCTGGCCAAGCTGCACTATTACACAAGGAGTGAAGGGTCACCCACATATTTTTTTACAGGTATTTCACTTCACCCACCTGCCTATCTATCTAATAATTTACCATTTATCTACCCTCCCACACACTTATCTGTCTAACTAATGAGTCACTATCTATCCACCTACCCAACCACACACCTACCCATTTATATACCAAACCATCTATCTATCTTTCTATCTATTTACAGTTAATGCGCTCAGTGAAAAAAATATGTGGGTCCCAAAGGATTACAACTCCCTGCTGGCCAAGCTGCACTATTACACAAGGAGTGAGGGATCACCCACATATTTTTTTACAGGTATTGCGCTTCACCCCCACCCACCCTACCTATCTAATAGTTTAACATTTATCTACCCACCCACTAATTTATCTATCTAATTATTCACTATCTACCTACCCACGCACCCACCCCTTTATCTACCTATCTACAGTTAATACACTCAGTAAAAAAAAAAGTGGGTCCCAAAGGATAACAACTCCCTGCTGGCCAAGCTGCACTATTACACAAGGAGTGAGGGATCACCCACGTATTTTTTTACAGGTATTGCACTTCACACACCCACCTATCTAATAATTTACCATTTATCTACCCTCCCACCCACTTATCTGTCTATCTAATGATTCACTATCTATCCACCTACCCAACCACACACCTACCCATTTATATACCAAACCATCTATCTATCTATCTTTCTATCTATCTACAGTTAATGTGCTCAGTGAAAAAAATATGTGGGTCCCAAAGGATAACAACTCCCTGCTGGCCAAGCTGCACTATTACACAAGGAGTGAGGGATCACCCACATATTTTTTTATAGGTATTGCACTTCACCCACCCACCTATCTAATAATTTACCATGTATCTACCCTCCCACCCACTTATCTGTCTATCTAATGATTCACTATCTATCCACCTACCCAACCACACACCTACCCATTTATATACCTAACCATCTACCTATCTGTCTATCTATTTACAGTTAATGCGCTCAGTGAAAAAAATATGTGGGTCCCAAAGGATTACAACTCCCTGCTGGCCAAGCTGCACTATTACACAAGGAGTGAGGGATCACCCACATATTTTTTTACAGGTATTGCGCTTCACCCCCACCCACCCTACCTATCTAATAGTTTAACATTTATCTACCCACCCACTCATTTATCTATCTAATGATTCACTATCTACCTAACCACGCACCCACCCCTTTATCTACCTATCTACAGTTAATACACTCAGTAAAAAAAAAAAGTGGGTCCCAAAGGATAACAACTCCCTGCTGGCCAAGCTGCACTATTACACAAGGAGTGAGGGATCACCCACGTATTTTTTTACAGGTATTGCACTTCACCCACCCACCTATCTAATAATTTACCATTTATCTACCCTCCCACCCACTTATCTGTCTATCTAATGATTCACTATCTATCCACCTACCCAACCACACACCTACCCATTTATATACCAAACCATCTATCTATCTTTCTATCTATCTACAGTTAATGTGCTCAGTGAAAAAAATATGTGGGTCCCAAAGGATAACAACTCCCTGCTGGCCAAGCTGCACTATTACACAAGGAGTGAGGGATCACCCACATATTTTTTTATAGGTATTGCACTTCACCCACCCACCTATCTAATAATTTACCATTTATCTACCCTCCCACCCACTTATCTGTCTATCTAATGATTCACTATCTATCCACCTACCCAACCACACACCTACCCATTTATATACCTAACCATCTATCTTTCTATCTATGAACAGTTAATGCGCTCAGTGAAAAAAATATGTGGGTCCCAAAGGATAACAACTCCCTGCTGGCCAAGCTGCACTATTACACAAGGAGTGAGGGATCACCCACATATTTTTTTTACAGGTATTGCGCTTCACCCCCACCCACCCTACCTATCTAATAGTTTAACATTTATCTATACACTCATTTATCTATCTAATGATTCACTATCTACCTACCCACGCACCCACCCACCCATTTATCTACCTATCTACAGTTAATACACTCCGTAAAAAAAAAAGTGGGTCCCAAAGGATAACAACTCCCTGCTGGCCAAGCTGCACTATTACACAAGGAGTGAGGGATCACCCACGTATTTTTTTACAGGTATTGCACTTCACACACCCACCTATCTAATAATTTACCATTTATCTACCCTCCCACCCACTTATCTGTCTATCTAATGATTCACTATCTATCCACCTACCCAACCACACACCTACCCATTTATATACCAAACCATCTATCTATCTATCTTTCTATCTATCTACAGTTAATGTGCTCAGTGAAAAAAATATGTGGGTCCCAAAGGATAACAACTCCCTGCTGGCCAAGCTGCACTATTACACAAGGAGTGAGGGATCACCCACATATTTTTTTATAGGTATTGCACTTCACCCACCCACCTATCTAATAATTTACCATGTATCTACCCTCCCACCCACTTATCTGTCTATCTAATGATTCACTATCTATCCATCTACCCAACCACACACCTACCCATTTATATACCTAACCATCTACCTATCTGTCTATCTATTTACAGTTAATGCGCTCAGTGAAAAAAATATGTGGGTCCCAAAGGATTACAACTCCCTGCTGGCCAAGCTGCACTATTACACAAGGAGTGAGGGATCACCCACATATTTTTTTACAGGTATTGCGCTTCACCCCCACCCACCCTACCTATCTAATAGTTTAACATTTATCTACCCACCCACTCATTTATCTATCTAATGATTCACTATCAACCTAACCACGCACCCACCCCTTTATCTACCTATCTACAGTTACTACACTCAGTAAAAAAAAAAGTGGGTCCCAAAGGATAACAACTCCCTGCTGGCCAAGCTGCACTATTACACAAGGAGTGAGGGATCACCCACGTATTTTTTTACAGGTATTGCACTTCACCCACCCACCTATCTAATAATTTACCATTTATCTACCCTTCCACCCACTTATCTGTCTATCTAATGATTCACTATCTATCCACCTACCCAACCACACACCTACCCATTTATATACCAAACCATCTATCTATCTATCTTTCTATCTATCTACAGTTAATGTGCTCAGTGAAAAAAATATGTGGGTCCCAAAGGATAACAACTCCCTGCTGGCCAAGCTGCACTATTACACAAGGAGTGAGGGATCACCCACATATTTTTTTATAGGTATTGCACTTCACCCACCCACCTATCTAATAATTTACCATTTATCTACCCTCCCACCCACTTATCTGTCTATCTAATGATTCACTATCTATCCACCTACCCAACCACACACCTACCCATTTATATACCTAACCATCTATCTTTCTATCTATGAACAGTTAATGCGCTCAGTGAAAAAAATATGTGGGTCCCAAAGGATAACAACTCCCTGCTGGCCAAGCTGCACTATTACACAAGGAGTGAGGGATCACCCACATATTTTTTTTTACAGGTATTGCGCTTCACCCCCACCCACCCTACCTATCTAATAGTTTAACATTTATCTATACACTCATTTATCTATCTAATGATTCACTATCTACCTACCCACGCACCCACCCACCCATTTATCTACCTATCTACAGTTAATACACTCCGTAAAAAAAAATGTGGGTCCCAAAGGATAAAAACTCCCTGCTGGCCAAGCTGCACTATTACACAAGGAGTGAGGGATCACCCACATATTTTTTTACAGGTATTGCACTTCACCCACCCACCTATCTAATAATTTACCATTTATCTACCCTCCCACCCACTTATCTGTCTATCTAATAAGTCACTATCTATCCACCTACCCAACCACACACCTACCCATTTATATACCTAACCATCTATCTATCTATCTACAGTTAATGTGCTCAGTGAAAAAAATATGTGGGTCCCAAAGGATAACAACTCCCTGCTGGCCAAGCTGCACTATTACACAAGGAGTGAAGGGTCACCCACATATTTTTTTTACAGGTATTTCACTTCACCCACCTGCCTATCTATCTAATAATTTACAATTTATCTACCCTCCCACCCACTTATCTGTCTATTTAATGAGTCACTATCTATCCACCTACCCAACCACACACCTACCCATTTATATACCTAACCATCTATCTATCTTTCTATCTATCTACAGTTAATGCGCTCAGTGAAAAAATATGTGGGTCTCAAAGGATAACAACTCCCTGCTGGCCAAGCTGCACTATTACACAAGGAGTGAGGGATCACCCACATATTTTTTTTACAGGTATTGCGCTTCACCCCCTACCTAATAGTTTAACATTTATCTACCCACCCACTCATTTATCTATCTAATGATTCACTATCTACCTACCCACGCACCCACCCACCCACCCATTTATCTACTTATCTATCTACAGTTAATACACTCAGTGAAAAAAAAATGTGGGTCCCAAAGGATAACAACTCCCTGCTGGCCAAGCTGCACTATTACACAAGGAGTGAGGGATCACCGCATGTTTTTTTACAGGTATTTCGCTCCCCCCCACCCACCTATCTAATAGTTTAACATTTATCTACCCACCAATTTATCTATCTATCTAATCTATCTAATGATTTACAAAATACCTACCTACCCACCTACGGACCTCACCCTTCCTGTTGGTCAAGCTGCTCTATTATACAAGGAGTGAGGGATCACCCACATATTTTTTGTGGGAGGTAGGGCACTGACTGAAATAAAAAGTGTGTTACTGAGTTCCCTTCCTTCACCTCCATGTCCGCCAAGCTGCCCTAGTGGACAGTGAAGGGGGAAGGTATGTTTATTTTTTACTCTTTTGATTTCTCTCTAGCTATCTCTATTTATTTAACTGTACACTTAGTTATCACAATATACAATAATAGAAGAGTCCCTAACGAGAACTCGTATTTGTGAATTTCAAATGTATACCAAAACATATTATCAGTAATTAATTTTCATTAATTACCTGACTTCATTTTTGTTCGTTGACTTGAGGACAATTCTGCAGTCCAGGTCACCTCGCAGTAGTCGGCTGTTATGACCTCATCATCTGTTTTATATAGAATTCTCACTTAAAAAATGAAAAGAGGCATGATAATATGTTCGCAGTATACAATGACCCTTAAGCCCTTTACACACTGGGAGTATAGGGGCCCCATCTATATAGTTAACTATATTAGTGGTTCCCCTATTCACACTGAACGAAATCGGTTACCGAAATCATCAGTGATGTCCCAGTGACCTGCTGAACATGCGGGTCATAGGCTATATGGCCAGAGTTGACCTGGATGTTCAAGTGAAGGCAGAGGTCGTTAAGGATGCGCGGGAGTGCACATCATTACTGATATTGAGTATACAAACAAGAGATTTATTTTTTCAAAGAAAAGAGTTTGCTCAAAAATGCTCTTCTGAGTGATATCTTTTCTTTTTTCGTGTAGCGTGTATGGGGCTTTAGAAAAATGAGAGGGAGGGATCACTCACCTCTTTGTACATGCCTCTACTTTACAAATCAATGCAGCTATGATTTGTCTATTTAATGGATCATTTAGCATCTATCTACCTATCCACCCATCTATCTGCCTATCCAATAATTGACTAACACTGGGGCAGATGTATTAAACCTTAACAAGAGATAAATGCAAGGGTGATAAAGAGAGATAAACGTCCAGCCAATCAGCTCCTTACTGACTTTTTTCAAACACAGCCTGTAATATGACAGTTAGCAGGTGATTGGCTGGATGTTTATCTCTCTTTATCATCTTTGCATTTATCTCTTGACTTAATACATCTGCCACTATGTACCTATCCAACCATCTATCTATCTAATGAATTATCATCCATCTAACTACACAGCCATTCATCTATATGTCTATCTAATGATATACTATCTATCGGCCTGCCCACCTATTTATCTTTATCTCTATTTATGTAATTACAGGTATTGCGCTCAGTGAAAAAATATGTGGGTCCCAAAGGATAGATAACAACTCCCTGCTGGCCAAGCTGCACTATTACACAAGGAGTGAGGGATCACCCACATATTTTTTTTAAAGGTATTGCGCTTCACCCCCCACCTATCTAATAGCTTAACAGTGATCTACCCACCCACTCATTTACCTATCTAATGATTCACTATCTACCTACCCATGCAGCCACCCATTTATGTACCTATCTATCTAGCTAGAGTTAATGAACTTAGTGAAAAAAAATATGTGGGTCCCAAAGGATAACAACTCCCTGCTGGCCAAGCTGCACTATTACACAAGGAGTGAGGGATCACCCACATATTTTTTTTAAAGGTATTGCGCTTCACCCACACACCCACCCACCTATCTATCTAATAACTTACCATTTATCTACCCTCCCACCCACTTATCTGTCTATCTAATGATTCACTATCTATCCACCTACCCAATCACACACCTACCCATTTATATACCAAACCATCTATCTATCTTTCTATCTATCTACAGTTAATGTGCTCAGTGAAAAAAATATGTGGGTCCCAAAGGATAACAACTCCCTGCTGGCCAAGCTGCACTATTACACAAGGAGTGAGGGATCACCCACATATTTTTTTATAGGTATTGCACTTCACCCACCCACCTATCTAATAATTTACCATGTATCTACCCTCCCACCCACTTATCTGTCTATCTAATGATTCACTATCTATCAACCTACCCAACCACACACCTACCCATTTATATACCTAACCATCTACCTATCTGTCTATCTATTTACAGTTAATGCGCTCAGTGAAAAAAATATGTGGGTCCCAAAGGATTACAACTCCCTGCTGGCCAAGCTGCACTATTACACAGGAGTGAGGGATCACCCACATATTTTTTTACAGGTATTGCGCTTCACCCCCACCCACCCTACCTATCTAATAGTTTAACATTTATCTACCCACCCACTCATTTATCTATCTAATGATTCACTATCTACCTACCCACGCACCCACCCACCCATTTATCTACCTATCTACAGTTAATACACTCAGTAAAAAAAAAATGTGGGTCCCAAAGGATAACAACTCCCTGCTGGCCAAGCTGCACTATTACACAAGGAGTGAAGGGTCACCCACATATTTTTTTACAGGTATTTCACTTCACCCACCTGCCTATCTATCTAATAATTTACCATTTATCTACCCTCCCACACACTTATCTGTCTATCTAATGAGTCACTATCTATCCACCTACCCAACCACACACCTACCCATTTATATACCAAACCATCTATCTATCTTTCTATCTATTTACAGTTAATGCGCTCAGTGAAAAAAATATGTGGGTCCCAAAGAATTACAACTCCCTGCTGGCCAAGCTGCACTATTACACAAGGAGTGAGGGATCACCCACATATTTTTTTACAGGTATTGCGCTTCACCCCCACCCACCCTACCTATCTAATAGTTTAACATTTATCTACCCACCCACTAATTTATCTATCTAATTATTCACTATCTACCTACCCACGCACCCACCCCTTTATCTACCTATCTACAGTTAATACACTCAGTAAAAAAAAAAGTGGGTCCCAAAGGATAACAACTCCCTGCTGGCCAAGCTGCACTATTACACAAGGAGTGAGGGATCACCCACGTATTTTTTTACAGGTATTGCACTTCACACACCCACCTATCTAATAATTTACCATTTATCTACCCTCCCACCCACTTATCTGTCTATCTAATGATTCACTATCTATCCACCTACCCAACCACACACCTACCCATTTATATACCAAACCATCTATCTATCTATCTTTCTATCTATCTACAGTTAATGTGCTCAGTGAAAAAAATATGTGGGTCCCAAAGGATAACAACTCCCTGCTGGCCAAGCTGCACTATTACACAAGGAGTGAGGGATCACCCACATATTTTTTTATAGGTATTGCACTTCACCCACCCACCTATCTAATAATTTACCATGTATCTACCCTCCCACCCACTTATCTGTCTATCTAATGATTCACTATCTATCCACCTACCCAACCACACACCTACCCATTTATATACCTAACCATCTACCTATCTGTCTATCTATTTACAGTTAATGCGCTCAGTGAAAAAAATATGTGGGTCCCAAAGGATTACAACTCCCTGCTGGCCAAGCTGCACTATTACACAAGGAGTGAGGGATCACCCACATATTTTTTTACAGGTATTGCGCTTCACCCCCACCCACCCTACCTATCTAATAGTTTAACATTTATCTACCCACCCACTCATTTATCTATCTAATGATTCACTATCTACCTAACCACGCACCCACCCCTTTATCTACCTATCTACAGTTAATACACTCAGTAAAAAAAAAAAGTGGGTCCCAAAGGATAACAACTCCCTGCTGGCCAAGCTGCACTATTACACAAGGAGTGAGGGATCACCCACGTATTTTTTTACAGGTATTGCACTTCACCCACCCACCTATCTAATAATTTACCATTTATCTACCCTCCCACCCACTTATCTGTCTATCTAATGATTCACTATCTATCCACCTACCCAACCACACACCTACCCATTTATATACCTAACCATCTATCTTTCTATCTATGAACAGTTAATGCGCTCAGTGAAAAAAATATGTGGGTCCCAAAGGATAACAACTCCCTGCTGGCCAAGCTGCACTATTACACAAGGAGTGAGGGATCACCCACATATTTTTTTTACAGGTATTGCGCTTCACCCCCACCCACCCTACCTATCTAATAGTTTAACATTTATCTATACACTCATTTATCTATCTAATGATTCACTATCTACCTACCCACGCACCCACCCACCCATTTATCTACCTATCTACAGTTAATACACTCCGTAAAAAAAAATGTGGGTCCCAAAGGATAAAAACTCCCTGCTGGCCAAGCTGCACTATTACACAAGGAGTGAGGGATCACCCACATATTTTTTTATAGGTATTGCACTTCACCCACCCACCTATCTAATAATTTACCATTTATCTACCCTCCCACCCACTTATCTGTCTATCTAATGATTCACTATCTATCCACCTACCCAACCACACACCTACCCATTTATATACCTAACCATCTACCTATCTTTCTATCTATTTACAGTTAATGCGCTCAGTGAAAAAAATATGTGGGTCCCAAAGGATTACAACTCCCTGCTGGCCAAGCTGCACTATTACACAAGGAGTGAGGGATCACCCACATATTTTTTTACAGGTATTGCGCTTCACCCCCACCCACCCTACCTATCTAATAGTTTAACATTTATCTACCCACCCACTCATTTATCTATCTAATGATTCACTATCATCCTAACCACGCACCCACCCCTTTATCTACCTATCTACAGTTAATACACTCAGTAAAAAAAAAAAGTGGGTCCCAAAGGATAACAACTCCCTGCTGGCCAAGCTGCACTATTACACAAGGAGTGAGGGATCACCCACGTATTTTTTTACAGGTATTGCACTTCACCCACCCACCTATCTAATAATTTACCATTTATCTACCCTCCCACCCACTTATCTGTCTATCTAATGATTCACTATCTATCCACCTACCCAACCACACACCTACCCATTTATATACCAAACCATCTATCTATCTTTCTATCTATCTACAGTTAATGTGCTCAGTGAAAAAAATATGTGGGTCCCAAAGGATAACAACTCCCTGCTGGCCAAGCTGCACTATTACACAAGGAGTGAGGGATCACCCACATATTTTTATATAGGTATTGCACTTCACCCACCCACCTATCTAATAATTTACCATTTATCTACCCTCCCACCCACTTATCTGTCTATCTAATGATTCACTATCTATCCACCTACCCAACCACACACCTACCCATTTATATACCTAACCATCTATCTTTCTATCTATTAACAGTTAATGCGCTCAGTGAAAAAAATATGTGGGTCCCAAAGGATAACAACTCCCTGCTGGCCAAGCTGCACTATTACACAAGGAGTGAGGGATCACCCACATATTTTTTTTACAGGTATTGCGCTTCACCCCCACCCACCCTACCTATCTAATAGTTTAACATTTATCTATACACTCATTTATCTATCTAATGATTCACTATCTACCTACCCACGCACCCACCCACCCATTTATCTACCTATCTACAGTTAATACACTCCGTAAAAAAAAATGTGGGTCCCAAAGGATAAAAACTCCCTGCTGGCCAAGCTGCACTATTACACAAGGAGTGAGGGATCACGAACATATTTTTTTACAGGTATTGCACTTCACCCACCCACCTATCTAATAATTTACCATTTATCTAACCTTCCACCCACTTATCTGTCTATCTAATGATTCACTATCTATCCACCTACCCAACCACACACCTACCCATTTATATACCTAACCATCTATCTATCTTTCTATCTATTTACAGTTAATGCGCTCAGTGAAAAAAATATGTGGGTCCCAAAGGATTACAACTCCCTGCTGGCCAAGCTGCACTATTACACAAGGAGTGAGGGATCACCCACATATTTTTTTACAGGTATTGCGCTTCACCCCCACCCACCCTACCTATCTAATAGTTTAACATTTATCTACCCACCCACTCATTTATCTATCTAATGATTCACTATCTACCTACCCACGCACCCACCCACCCATTTATCTACCTATCTACAGTTAATACACTCAGTAAAAAAAAAATGTGGGTCCCAAAGGATAACAACTCCCTGCTGGCCAAGCTGCACTATTACACAAGGAGTTAAGGGTCACCCACATATTTTTTTACAGGTATTTCACTTCACCCACCTGCCTATCTATCTAATAATTTACCATTTATCTACCCTCCCACACACTTATCTGTCTAACTAATGAGTCACTATCTATCCACCTACCCAACCACACACCTACCCATTTATATACCAAACCATCTATCTATCTTTCTATCTATTTACAGTTAATGCGCTCAGTGAAAAAAATATGTGGGTCCCAAAGGATTACAACTCCCTGCTGGCCAAGCTGCACTATTACACAAGGAGTGAGGGATCACCCACATATTTTTTTACAGGTATTGCGCTTCACCCCCACCCACCCTACCTATCTAATAGTTTAACATTTATCTACCCACCCACTAATTTATCTATCTAATTATTCACTATCTACCTACCCACGCACCCACCCCTTTATCTACCTATCTACAGTTAATACACTCAGTAAAAAAAAAAGTGGGTCCCAAAGGATAACAACTCCCTGCTGGCCAAGCTGCACTATTACACAAGGAGTGAGGGATCACCCACGTATTTTTTTACAGGTATTGCACTTCACACACCCACCTATCTAATAATTTTCCATTTATCTACCCTCCCACCCACTTATCTGTCTATCTAATGATTCACTATCTATCCACCTACCCAACCACACACCTACCCATTTATATACCAAACCATCTATCTATCTATCTTTCTATCTATCTACAGTTAATGTGCTCAGTGAAAAAAATATGTGGGTCCCAAAGGATAACAACTCCCTGCTGGCCAAGCTGCACTATTACACAAGGAGTGAGGGATCACCCACATATTTTTTTATAGGTATTGCACTTCACCCACCCACCTATCTAATAATTTACCATGTATCTACCCTCCCACCCACTTATCTGTCTATCTAATGATTCACTATCTATCCACCTACCCAACCACACACCTACCCATTTATATACCTAACCATCTACCTATCTGTCTATCTATTTACAGTTAATGCGCTCAGTGAAAAAAATATGTGGGTCCCAAAGGATTACAACTCCCTGCTGGCCAAGCTGCACTATTACACAAGGAGTGAGGGATCACCCACATATTTTTTTACAGGTATTGCGCTTCACCCCCACCCACCCTACCTATCTAATAGTTTAACATTTATCTACCCACCCACTCATTTATCTATCTAATGATTCACTATCTACCTAACCACGCACCCACCCCTTTATCTACCTATCTACAGTTAATACACTCAGTAAAAAAAAAAAGTGGGTCCCAAAGGATAACAACTCCCTGCTGGCCAAGCTGCACTATTACACAAGGAGTGAGGGATCACCCACGTATTTTTTTACAGGTATTGCACTTCACCCACCCACCTATCTAATAATTTACCATTTATCTACCCTCCCACCCACTTATCTGTCTATCTAATGATTCACTATCTATCCACCTACCCAACCACACACCTACCCATTTATATACCAAACCATCTATCTATCTTTCTATCTATCTACAGTTAATGTGCTCAGTGAAAAAAATATGTGGGTCCCAAAGGATAACAACTCCCTGCTGGCCAAGCTGCACTATTACACAAGGAGTGAGGGATCACCCACATATTTTTTTATAGGTATTGCACTTCACCCACCCACCTATCTAATAATTTACCATTTATCTACCCTCCCACCCACTTATCTGTCTATCTAATGATTCACTATCTATCCACCTACCCAACCACACACCTACCCATTTATATACCTAACCATCTATCTTTCTATCTATGAACAGTTAATGCGCTCAGTGAAAAAAATATGTGGGTCCCAAAGGATAACAACTCCCTGCTGGCCAAGCTGCACTATTACACAAGGAGTGAGGGATCACCCACATATTTTTTTTACAGGTATTGCGCTTCACCCCCACCCACCCTACCTATCTAATAGTTTAACATTTATCTATACACTCATTTATCTATCTAATGATTCACTATCTACCTACCCACGCACCCACCCACCCATTTATCTACCTATCTACAGTTAATACACTCCGTAAAAAAAAATGTGGGTCCCAAAGGATAAAAACTCCCTGCTGGCCAAGCTGCACTATTACACAAGGAGTGAGGGATCACCCACGTATTTTTTTACAGGTATTGCACTTCACACACCCACCTATCTAATAATTTACCATTTATCTACCCTCCCACCCACTTATCTTTCTATCTAATGATTCACTATCTATCCACCTACCCAACCACACACCTACCCATTTATATACCAAACCATCTATCTATCTATCTTTCTATCTATCTACAGTTAATGTGCTCAGTGAAAAAAATATGTGGGTCCCAAAGGATAACAACTCCCTGCTGGCCAAGCTGCACTATTACACAAGGAGTGAGGGATCACCCACATATTTTTTTATAGGTATTGCACTTCACCCACCCACCTATCTAATAATTT
Organism: Crinia signifera; assembly: GCF_055691185.1. NCBI lineage: Eukaryota > Metazoa > Chordata > Amphibia > Anura > Myobatrachidae > Crinia > Crinia signifera. The sequence continues at coordinate 267,982,025 of NC_139221.1, forward strand.
ACCATGTATCTACCCTCCCACCCACTTATCTGTCTATCTAATGATTCACTATCTATCCACCTACCCAACCACACACCTACCCATTTATATACCTAACCATCTACCTATCTGTCTATCTATTTACAGTTAATGCGCTCAGTGAAAAAAATATGTGGGTCCCAAAGGATTACAACTCCCTGCTGGCCAAGCTGCACTATTACACAAGGAGTGAGGGATCACCCACATATTTTTTTACAGGTATTGCGCTTCACCCCCACCCACCCTACCTATCTAGTAGTTTAACATTTATCTACCCACCCACTCATTTATCTATCTAATGATTCAATATCTACCTAACCACGCACCCACCCCTTTATCTACCTATCTACAGTTAATACACTCAGTAAAAAAAAAAAGTGGGTCCCAAAGGATAACAACTCCCTGCTGGCCAAGCTGCACTATTACACAAGGAGTGAGGGATCACCCACGTATTTTTTTACAGGTATTGCACTTCACCCACCCACCTATCTAATAATTTACCATTTATCTACCCTCCCACCCACTTATCTGTCTATCTAATGATTCACTATCTATCCACCTACCCAACCACACACCTACCCATTTATATACCAAACCATCTATCTATCTTTCTATCTATCTACAGTTAATGTGCTCAGTGAAAAAAATATGTGGGTCCCAAAGGATAACAACTCCCTGCTGGCCAAGCTGCACTATTACACAAGGAGTGAGGGATCACCCACATATTTTTTTATAGGTATTGCACTTCACCCACCTATCTAATAATTTACCATTTATCTACCCTCCCACCCACTTATCTGTCTATCTAATGATTCACTATCTATCCACCTACCCAACCACACACCTACCCATTTATATACCTAACCATCTATCTTTCTATCTATGAACAGTTAATGCGCTCAGTGAAAAAAATATGTGGGTCCCAAAGGATAACAACTCCCTGCTGGCCAAGCTGCACTATTACACAAGGAGTGAGGGATCACCCACATATTTTTTTTACAGGTATTGCGCTTCACCCCCACCCACCCTACCTATCTAATAGTTTAACATTTATCTATACACTCATTTATCTATCTAATGATTCACTATCTACCTACCCACGCACCCACCCACCCATTTATCTACCTATCTACAGTTAATACACTCCGTAAAAAAAAATGTGGGTCCCAAAGGATAAAAACTCCCTGCTGGCCAAGCTGCACTATTACACAAGGAGTGAGGGATCACCCACATATTTTTTTTACAGGTATTGCACTTCACCCACCCACCTATCTAATAATTTACCATTTATCTACCCTCCCACCCACTTATCTGTCTATCTAATAAGTCACTATCTATCCACCTACCCAACCACACACCTACCCATTTATATACCTAACCATCTATCTATCTATCTACAGTTAATGTGCTCAGTGAAAAAAATATGTGGGTCCCAAAGGATAACAACTCCCTGCTGGCCAAGCTGCACTATTACACAAGGAGTGAAGGGTCACCCACATATTTTTTTTACAGGTATTTCACTTCACCCACCTGCCTATCTATCTAATAATTTACAATTTATCTACCCTCCCACCCACTTATCTGTCTATTTAATGAGTCACTATCTATCCACCTACCCAAACACACACCTACCCATTTATATACCTAACCATCTATCTATCTTTCTATCTATCTACAGTTAATGCGCTCAGTGAAAAAATATGTGGGTCTCAAAGGATAACAACTCCCTGCTGGCCAAGCTGCACTATTACACAAGGAGTGAGGGATCACCCACATATTTTTTTTACAGGTATTGCGCTTCACCCCCTACCTATCTAATAGTTTAACATTTATCTACCCACCCACTCATTTATCTATCTAATGATTCACTATCTACCTACCCACGCACCCACCCACCCACCCATTTATCTACTTATCTATCTACAGTTAATACACTCAGTGAAAAAAAAATGTGGGTCCCAAAGGATAACAACTCCCTGCTGGCCAAGCTGCACTATTACACAAGGAGTGAGGGATCACCGCATGTTTTTTTACAGGTATTTCGCTCCCCCCCACCCACCTATCTAATAGTTTAACATTTATCTACCCACCAATTTATCTATCTATCTAATCTATCTAATGATTTACAAAATACCTACCTACCCACCTACGGACCTCACCCTTCCTGTTGGTCAAGCTGCTCTATTATACAAGGAGTGAGGGATCACCCACATATTTTTTGTGGGAGGTAGGGCACTGACTGAAATAAAAAGTGTGTTACTGAGTTCCCTTCCTTCACCTCCATGTCCGCCAAGCTGCCCTAGTGGACAGTGAAGGGGGAAGGTATGTTTATTTTTTACTCTTTTGATTTCTCTCTAGCTATCTCTATTTATTTAACTGTACACTTAGTTATCACAATATACAATAATAGAAGAGTCCCTAACGAGAACTCGTATTTGTGAATTTCAAATGTATACCAAAACATATTATCAGTAATTAATTTTCATTAATTACCTGACTTCATTTTTGTTCGTTGACTTGAGGACAATTCTGCAGTCCAGGTCACCTCGCAGTAGTCGGCTGTTATGACCTCATCATCTGTTTTATATAGAATTCTCACTTAAAAAATGAAAAGAGGCATGATAATATGTTCGCAGTATACAATGACCCTTAAGCCCTTTACACACTGGGAGTATAGGGGCCCCATCTATATAGTTAACTATATTAGTGGTTCCCCTATTCACACTGAACGAAATCGGTTACCGAAATCATCAGTGATGTCCCAGTGACCTGCTGAACATGCGGGTCATAGGCTATATGGCCAGAGTTGACCTGGATGTTCAAGTGAAGGCAGAGGTCGTTAAGGATGCGCGGGAGTGCACATCATTACTGATATTGAGTATACAAACAAGAGATTTTTTTTTTCAAAGAAAAGAGTTTGCTCAAAAATGCTCTTCTGAGTGATATCTTTTCTTTTTTCGTGTAGCGTGTATGGGGCTTTAGAAAAATGAGAGGGAGGGATCACTCACCTCTTTGTACATGCCTCTACTTTACAAATCAATGCAGCTATGATTTGTCTATTTATTGGATCATTTAGCATCTATCTACCTATCCACCCATCTATCTGCCTATCCAATAATTGACTAACACTGGGGCAGATGTATTAAACCTTAACAAGAGATAAATGCAAGGGTGATAAAGAGAGATAAACGTCCAGCCAATCAGCTCCTTACTGACTTTTTTCAAACACAGCCTGTAATATGACAGTTAGCAGGTGATTGGCTGGATGTTTATCTCTCTTTATCATCTTTGCATTTATCTCTTGACTTAATACATCTGCCACTATGTACCTATCCAACCATCTATCTATCTAATGAATTATCATCCATCTAACTACACAGCCATTCATCTATATGTCTATCTAATGATATACTATCTATCGGCCTGCCCACCTATTTATCTTTATCTCTATTTATGTAATTACAGGTATTGCGCTCAGTGAAAAAATATGTGGGTCCCAAAGGATAGATAACAACTCCCTGCTGGCCAAGCTGCACTATTACACAAGGAGTGAGGGATCACCCACATATTTTTTTTAAAGGTATTGCGCTTCACCCCCCACCTATCTAATAGCTTAACAGTGATCTACCCACCCACTCATTTACCTATCTAATGATTCACTATCTACCTACCCATGCAGCCACCCATTTATGTACCTATCTATCTAGCTAGAGTTAATGAACTTAGTGAAAAAAAATATGTGGGTCCCAAAGGATAACAACTCCCTGCTGGCCAAGCTGCACTATTACACAAGGAGTGAGGGATCACCCACATATTTTTTTTAAAGGTATTGCGCTTCACCCACACACCCACCCACCTATCTATCTATCTAATAACTTACCATTTATCTACCCTCCCACCCACTTATCTGTCTATCTAATGATTCACTATCTATCCACCTACCCAATCACACACCTACCCATTTATATACCAAACCATCTATCTATCTTTCTATCTATCTACAGTTAATGTGCTCAGTGAAAAAAATATGTGGGTCCCAAAGGATAACAACTCCCTGCTGGCCAAGCTGCACTATTACACAAGGAGTGAGGGATCACCCACATATTTTTTTATAGGTATTGCACTTCACCCACCCACCTATCTAATAATTTACCATTTATCTACCCTCCCACCCACTTATCTGTCTATCTAATGATTCACTATCTATCCACCTACCCAACCACACACCTACCCATTTATATACCTAACCATCTACCTATCTTTCTATCTATTTACAGTTAATGCGCTCAGTGAAAAAAATATGTGGGTCCCAAAGGATTACAACTCCCTGCTGGCCAAGCTGCACTATTACACAAGGAGTGAGGGATCACCCACATATTTTTTTACAGGTATTGCGCTTCACCCCCACCCACCCTACCTATCTAATAGTTTAACATTTATCTACCCACCCACTCATTTATCTATCTAATGATTCACTATCTACCTACCCACGCACCCACCCATTTATCTACCTATCTACAGTTAATACACTCAGTAAAAAAAAAATGTGGGTCCCAAAGGATAACAACTCCCTGCTGGCTAAGCTGCACTATTACACAAGGAGTGAAGGGTCACCCACGTATTTTTTTTACAGGTATTGCACTTCACCCACCCACCTATCTAATAATTTACCATTTATCTACCCTCCCACCCACTTATCTGTCTATCTAATGATTCACTATCTATCCACCTACCCAACCACACACCTACCCATTTATATACCAAACCATCCATCTATCTTTCTATCTATCTACAGTTAATGTGCTCAGTGAAAAAAATATGTGGGTCCCAAAGGATAACAACTCCCTGCTGGCCAAGCTGCACTATTACACAAGGAGTGAGGGATCACCCACATATTTTTTTATAGGTATTGCACTTCACCCACCCACCTATCTAATAATTTACCATTTATCTACCCTCCCACCCACTTATCTGTCTATCTAATGATTCACTATCTATCCACCTACCCAACCACACACCTACCCATTTATATACCTAACCATCTATCTTTCTATCTATTAACAGTTAATGCGCTCAGTGAAAAAAATATGTGGGTCCCAAAGGATAACAACTCCCTGCTGGCCAAGCTGCACTATTACACAAGGAGTGAGGGATCACCCACATATTTTTTTTAAAGGTATTGCACTTCACCCACCCACCTATCTAATAATTTACCATTTATCTAACCTTCCACCCACTTATCTGTCTATCTAATGATTCACTATCTATCCACCTACCCAACCACACACCTACCCATTTATATACCTAACCATCTATCTATCTTTCTATCTATTTACAGTTAATGCGCTCAGTGAAAAAAATATGTGGGTCCCAAAGGATTACAACTCCCTGCTGGCCAAGCTGCACTATTACACAAGGAGTGAGGGATCACCCACATATTTTTTTACAGGTATTGCGCTTCACCCCCACCCACCCTACCTATCTAATAGTTTAACATTTATCTACCCACCCACTCATTTATCTATCTAATGATTCACTATCTACCTACCCACGCACCCACCCACCCATTTATCTACCTATCTACAGTTAATACACTCAGTAAAAAAAAAATGTGGGTCCCAAAGGATAACAACTCCCTGCTGGCCAAGCTGCACTATTACACAAGGAGTGAAGGGTCACCCACATATTTTTTTACAGGTATTTCACTTCACCCACCTGCCTATCTATCTAATAATTTACCATTTATCTACCCTCCCACACACTTATCTGTCTATCTAATGAGTCACTATCTATCCACCTACCCAACCACACACCTACCCATTTATATACCTAACCATCTATCTATCTTTCTATCTATTTACAGTTAATGCGCTCAGTGAAAAAAATATGTGGGTCCCAAAGGATTACAACTCCCTGCTGGCCAAGCTGCACTATTACACAAGGAGTGAGGGATCACCCACATATTTTTTTACAGGTATTGCGCTTCACCCCCACCCACCCTACCTATCTAATAGTTTAACATTTATCTACCCACCCACTAATTTATCTATCTAATTATTCACTATCTACCTACCCACGCACCCACCCCTTTATCTACCTATCTACAGTTAATACACTCAGTAAAAAAAAAAGTGGGTCCCAAAGGATAACAACTCCCTGCTGGCCAAGCTGCACTATTACACAAGGAGTGAGGGATCACCCACGTATTTTTTTACAGATATTGCACTTCACACACCCACCTATCTAATAATTTACCATTTATCTACCCTCCCACCCACTTATCTGTCTATCTAATGATTCACTATCTATCCACCTACCCAACCACACACCTACCCATTTATATACCAAACCATCTATCTATCTATCTTTCTATCTATCTACAGTTAATGTGCTCAGTGAAAAAAATATGTGGGTCCCAAAGGATAACAACTCCCTGCTGGCCAAGCTGCACTATTACACAAGGAGTGAGGGATCACCCACATATTTTTTATAGGTATTGCACTTCACCCACCCACCTATCTAATAATTTACCATTTATCTACCCTCCCACCCACTTATCTGTCTATCTAATGATTCACTATCTATCCACCTACCCAACCACACACCTACCCATTTATATACCTAACCATCTACCTATCTTTCTATCTATTTACAGTTAATGCGCTCAGTGAAAAAAATATGTGGGTCCCAAAGGATTACAACTCCCTGCTGGCCAAGCTGCACTATTACACAAGGAGTGAGGGATCACCCACATATTTTTTTACAGGTATTGCGCTTCACCCCCACCCACCCTACCTATCTAATAGTTTAACATTTATCTACCCACCCACTCATTTATCTATCTAATGATTCACTATCTACCTAACCACGCACCCACCCCTTTATCTACCTATCTACAGTTAATACACTCAGTAAAAAAAAAAAGTGGGTCCCAAAGGATAACAACTCCCTGCTGGCCAAGCTGCACTATTACACAAGGAGTGAGGGATCACCCACGTATTTTTTTACAGGTATTGCACTTCACCCACCCACCTATCTAATAATTTACCATTTATCTGCCCTCCCACCCACTTATCTGTCTATCTAATGATTCACTATCTATCCACCTACCCAACCACACACCTACCCATTTATATACCAAACCATCCATCTATCTTTCTATCTATCTACAGTTAATGTGCTCAGTGAAAAAAATATGTGGGTCCCAAAGGATAACAACTCCCTGCTGGCCAAGCTGCACTATTACACAAGGAGTGAGGGATCACCCACATATTTTTTTATAGGTATTGCACTTCACCCACCCACCTATCTAATAATTTACCATTTATCTACCCTCCCACCCACTTATCTGTCTATCTAATGATTCACTATCTATCCACCTACCCAACCACACACCTACCCATTTATATACCTAACCATCTATCTTTCTATCTATTAACAGTTAATGCGCTCAGTGAAAAAAATATGTGGGTCCCAAAGGATAACAACTCCCTGCTGGCCAAGCTGCACTATTACACAAGGAGTGAGGGATCACCCACATATTTTTTTTACAGGTATTGCGCTTCACCCCCACCCACCCTACCTATCTAATAGTTTAACATTTATCTATACACTCATTTATCTATCTAATGATTCACTATCTACCTACCCACGCACCCACCCACCCATTTATCTACCTATCTACAGTTAATACACTCCGTAAAAAAAAATGTGGGTCCCAAAGGATAAAAACTCCCTGCTGGCCAAGCTGCACTATTACACAAGGAGTGAGGGATCACCCACATATTTTTTTTACAGGTATTGCACTTCACCCACCCACCTATCTAATAATTTACCATTTATCTACCCTCCCACCCACTTATCTGTCTATCTAATAAGTCACTATCTATCCACCTACCCAACCACACACCTACCCATTTATATACCTAACCATCTATCTATCTATCTACAGTTAATGTGCTCAGTGAAAAAAATATGTGGGTCCCAAAGGATAACAACTCCCTGCTGGCCAAGCTGCACTATTACACAAGGAGTGAAGGGTCACCCACATATTTTTTTACAGGTATTTCACTTCACCCACCTGCCTATCTATCTAATAATTTACAATTTATCTACCCTCCCACCCACTGTTCTGTCTATTTAATGAGTCACTATCTATCCACCTACCCAACCACACACCTACCCATTTATATACCTAACCATCTATCTATCTTTCTATCTATCTACAGTTAATGCGCTCAGTGAAAAAATATGTGGGTCTCAAAGGATAACAACTCCCTGCTGGCCAAGCTGCACTATTACACAAGGAGTGAGGGATCACCCACATATTTTTTTTACAGGTATTGCGCTTCACCCCCTACCTATCTAATAGTTTAACATTTATCTACCCACCCACTCATTTATCTATCTAATGATTCACTATCTACCTACCCACGCACCCACCCACCCACCCATTTATCTACTTATCTATCTACAGTTAATACACTCAGTGAAAAAAAAATGTGGGTCCCAAAGGATAACAACTCCCTGCTGGCCAAGCTGCACTATTACACAAGGAGTGAGGGATCACCCACATATTTTTTTACAGGTATTGCACTTCACCCACCCACCTATCTAATAATTTACCATTTATCTACCCTCCCACCCACTTATCTGTCTATCTAATAAGTCACTATCTATCCACCTACCCAACCACACACCTACCCATTTATATACCTAACCATCTATCTATCTATCTACAGTTAATGTGCTCAGTGAAAAAAATATGTGGGTCCCAAAGGATAACAACTCCCTGCTGGCCAAGCTGCACTATTACACAAGGAGTGAAGGGTCACCCACATATTTTTTTACAGGTATTTCACTTCACCCACCTGCCTATCTATCTAATAATTTACAATTTATCTACCCTCCCACCCACTTATCTGTCTATTTAATGAGTCACTATCTATCCACCTACCCAACCACACACCTACCCATTTATATACCTAACCATCTATCTATCTTTCTATCTATCTACAGTTAATGCGCTCAGTGAAAAAATATGTGGGTCTCAAAGGATAACAACTCCCTGCTGGCCAAGCTGCACTATTACACAAGGAGTGAGGGATCACCCACATATTTTTTTTACAGGTATTGCGCTTCACCCCCTACCTATCTAATAGTTTAACATTTATCTACCCACCCACTCATTTATCTATCTAATGATTCACTATCTACCTACCCACGCACCCACCCACCCACCCATTTATCTACTTATCTATCTACAGTTAATACACTCAGTGAAAAAAAAATGTGGGTCCCAAAGGATAAAAACTCCCTGCTGGCCAAGCTGCACTATTACACAAGGAGTGAGGGATCACCGCATGTTTTTTTACAGGTATTGCGCTCCCCCCCACCCACCTATCTAATAGTTTAACATTTATCTACCCACCAATTTATCTATCTATCTAATCTATCTAATGATTTACAAAATACCTACCTACCCACCTACGGACCTCACCCTTCCTGTTGGTCAAGCTGCTCTATTATACAAGGAGTGAGGGATCACCCACATATTTTTTGTTCACCCACATATTTTTTGTGGGAGGTAGGGCACTGACTGAAATAAAAAGTGTGTTACTGAGTTCCCTTCCTTCACCTCCATGTCCGCCAAGCTGCCCTAGTGGACAGTGAAGGGGGAAGGTATGTTTATTTTTTACTCTTTTGATTTCTCTCTAGCTATCTCTATTTATTTAACTGTACACTTAGTTATCACAATATACAATAATAGAAGAGTCCCTAACGAGAACTCGTATTTGTGAATTTCAAATGTATACCAAAACATATTATCAGTAATTAATTTTCATTAATTACCTGACTTCATTTTTGTTCGTTGACTTGAGGACAATTCTGCAGTCCAGGTCACCTCGCAGTAGTCGGCTGTTATGACCTCATCATCTGTTTTATATAGAATTCTCACTTAAAAAATGAAAAGAGGCATGATAATATGTTCGCAGTATACAATGACCCTTAAGCCCTTTACACACTGGGAGTATAGGGGCCCCATCTATATAGTTAACTATATTAGTGGTTCCCCTATTCACACTGAACGAAATCGGTTACCGAAATCATCAGTGATGTCCCAGTGACCTGCTGAACATGCGGGTCATAGGCTATATGGCCAGAGTTGACCTGGATGTTCAAGTGAAGGCAGAGGTCGTTAAGGATGCGCGGGAGTGCACATCATTACTGATATTGAGTATACAAACAAGAGATTTTTTTTTTCAAAGAAAAGAGTTTGCTCAAAAATGCTCTTCTGAGTGATATCTTTTCTTTTTTCGTGTAGCGTGTATGGGGCTTTAGAAAAATGAGAGGGAGGGATCACCCACCTCTTTGTACATGCCTCTACTTTACAAATCAATGCAGCTATGATTTGTCTATTTAATGGATCATTTAGCATCTATCTACCTATCCACCCATCTATCTGCCTATCCAATAATTGACTAACACTGGGGGCAGATGTATTAAACCTTAACAAGAGATAAATGCAAGGGTGATAAAGAGAGATAAACGTCCAGCCAATCAGCTCCTTACTGACTTTTTTCAAACACAGCCTGTAATATGACAGTTAGCAGGTGATTGGCTGGATGTTTATCTCTCTTTATCATCTTTGCATTTATCTCTTGACTTAATACATCTGCCACTATGTACCTATCCAACCATCTATCTATCTAATGAATTATCATCCATCTAACTACACAGCCATTCATCTATATGTCTATCTAATGATATACTATCTATCGGCCTGCCCACCTATTTATCTTTATCTCTATTTATGTAATTACAGGTATTGCGCTCAGTGAAAAAATATGTGGGTCCCAAAGGATAGATAACAACTCCCTGCTGGCCAAGCTGCACTATTACACAAGGAGTGAGGGATCACCCACATATTTTTTTTAAAGGTATTGCGCTTCACCCCCCACCTATCTAATAGCTTAACAGTGATCTACCCACCCACTCATTTACCTATCTAATGATTCACTATCTACCTACCCATGCAGCCACTCATTTATGTACCTATCTATCTAGCTAGAGTTAATGAACTTAGTGAAAAAAAATATGTGGGTCCCAAAGGATAACAACTCCCTGCTGGCCAAGCTGCACTATTACACAAGGAGTGAGGGATCACCCACATATTTTTTTTAAAGGTATTGCGCTTCACCCACACACCCACCCACCTAACTATCTATCTAATAACTTACCATTTATCTACCCTCCCACCCACTTATCTGTCTATCTAATGATTCACTATCTATCCACCTACCCAATCACACACCTACCCATTTATATACCAAACCATCTATCTATCTTTCTATCTATCTACAGTTAATGTGCTCAGTGAAAAAAATATGTGGGTCCCAAAGGATAACAACTCCCTGCTGGCCAAGCTGCACTATTACACAAGGAGTGAGGGATCACCCACATATTTTTTTATAGGTATTGCACTTCACCCACCCACCTATCTAATAATTTACCATTTATCTACCCTCCCACCCACTTATCTGTCTATCTAATGATTCACTATCTATCCACCTACCCAACCACACACCTACCCATTTATATACCTAACCATCTACCTATCTTTCTATCTATTTACAGTTAATGCGCTCAGTGAAAAAAATATGTGGGTCCCAAAGGATTACAACTCCCTGCTGGCCAAGCTGCACTATTACACAAGGAGTGAGGGATCACCCACATATTTTTTTACAGGTATTGCGCTTCACCCCCACCCACCCTACCTATCTAATAGTTTAACATTTATCTACCCACCCACTCATTTATCTATCTAATGATTCACTATCTACCTAACCACGCACCCACCCCTTTATCTACCTATCTACAGTTAATACACTCAGTAAAAAAAAAAAGTGGGTCCCAAAGGATAACAACTCCCTGCTGGCCAAGCTGCACTATTACACAAGGAGTGAGGGATCACCCACGTATTTTTTTTACAGGTATTGCACTTCACCCACCCACCTATCTAATAATTTACCATTTATCTACCCTCCCACCCACTTATCTGTCTATCTAATGATTCACTATCTATCCACCTACCCAACCACACACCCACCCATTTATATACCAAACCATCTATCTATCTTTCTATCTATCTACAGTTAATGTGCTCAGTGAAAAAAAATATGTGGGTCCCAAAGGATAACAACTCCCTGCTGGCCAAGCTGCACTATTACACAAGGAGTGAGGGATCACCCACATATTTTTTTATAGGTATTGCACTTCACCCACCCACCTATCTAATAATTTACCATTTATCTACCCTCCCACCCACTTATCTGTCTATCTAATGATTCACTATCTATCCACCTACCCAACCACACACCTACCCATTTATATACCTAACCATCTATCTTTCTATCTATTAACAGTTAATGCGCTCAGTGAAAAAAATATGTGGGTCCCAAAGGATAACAACTCCCTGCTGGCCAAGCTGCACTATTACACAAGGAGTGAGGGATCACCCACATATTTTTTTTACAGGTATTGCGCTTCACCCCCACCCACCCTACCTATCTAATAGTTTAACATTTATCTATACACTCATTTATCTATCTAATGATTCACTATCTACCTACCCACGCACCCACCCACCCATTTATCTACCTATCTACAGTTAATACACTCCGTAAAAAAAAATGTGGGTCCCAAAGGATAAAAACTCCCTGCTGGCCAAGCTGCACTATTACACAAGGAGTGAGGGATCACCCACATATTTTTTTACAGGTATTGCACTTCACCCACCCACCTATCTAATAATTTACCATTTATCTAACCTTCCACCCACTTATCTGTCTATCTAATGATTCACTATCTATCCACCTACCCAACCACACACCTACCCATTTATATACCTAACCATCTATCTATCTTTCTATCTATTTACAGTTAATGCGCTCAGTGAAAAAAATATGTGGGTCCCAAAGGATTACAACTCCCTGCTGGCCAAGCTGCACTATTACACAAGGAGTGAGGGATCACCCACATATTTTTTTACAGGTATTGCGCTTCACCCCCACCCACCCTACCTATCTAATAGTTTAACATTTATCTACCCACCCACTCATTTATCTATCTAATGATTCACTATCTACCTACCCACGGACCCACCCACCCATTTATCTACCTATCTACAGTTAATACACTCAGTAAAAAAAAAATGTGGGTCCCAAAGGATAACAACTCCCTGCTGGCCAAGCTGCACTATTACACAAGGAGTGAAGGGTCACCCACATATTTTTTTACAGGTATTTCACTTCACCCACCTGCCTATCTATCTAATAATTTACCATTTATCTACCCTCCCACACACTTATCTGTCTATCTAATGAGTCACTATCTATCCACCTACCCAACCACACACCTACCCATTTATATACCTAACCATCTATCTATCTTTCTATCTATTTACAGTTAATGCGCTCAGTGAAAAAAATATGTGGGTCCCAAAGGATTACAACTCCCTGCTGGCCAAGCTGCACTATTACACAAGGAGTGAGGGATCACCCACATATTTTTTTACAGGTATTGCGCTTCACCCCCACCCACCCTACCTATCTAATAGTTTAACATTTATCTACCCACCCACTAATTTATCTATCTAATTATTCACTATCTACCTACCCACGCACCCACCCCTTTATCTACCTATCTAACGTTAATACACTCAGTAAAAAAAAAGTGGGTCCCAAAGGATAACAACTCCCTGCTGGCCAAGCTGCACTATTACACAAGGAGTGAGGGATCACCCACGTATTTTTTTACAGGTATTGCACTTCACACACCCACCTATCTAATAATTTACCATTTATCTACCCTCCCACCCACTTATCTGTCTATCTAATGATTCACTATCTATCCACCTACCCAACCACACACCTACCCATTTATATACCAAACCATCTATCTATCTATCTTTCTATCTATCTACAGTTAATGTGCTCAGTGAAAAAAATATGTGGGTCCCAAAGGATAACAACTCCCTGCTGGCCAAGCTGCACTATTACACAAGGAGTGAGGGATCACCCACATATTTTTTTATAGGTATTGCACTTCACCCACCCACCTATCTAATAATTTACCATTTATCTACCCTCCCACCCACTTATCTGTCTATCTAATGATTCACTATCTATCCACCTACCCAACCACACACCTACCCATTTATATACCTAACCATCTACCTATCTTTCTATCTATTTACAGTTAATGCGCTCAGTGAAAAAAATATGTGGGTCCCAAAGGATTACAACTCCCTGCTGGCCAAGCTGCACTATTACACAAGGAGTGAGGGATCACCCACATATTTTTTTACAGGTATTGCGCTTCACCCCCACCCACCCTACCTATCTAATAGTTTAACATTTATCTACCCACCCACTCATTTATCTATCTAATGATTCACTATCTACCTAACCACGCACCCACCCCTTTATCTACCTATCTACAGTTAATACACTCAGTAAAAAAAAAAAGTGGGTCCCAAAGGATAACAACTCCCTGCTGGCCAAGCTGCACTATTACACAAGGAGTGAGGGATCACCCACGTATTTTTTTACAGGTATTGCACTTCACCCACCCACCTATCTAATAATTTACCATTTATCTGCCCTCCCACCCACTTATCTGTCTATCTAATGATTCACTATCTATCCACCTACCCAACCACACACCTACCCATTTATATACCAAACCATCTATCTATCTATCTACAGTTAATGTGCTCAGTGAAAAAAATATGTGGGTCCCAAAGGATAACAACTCCCTGCTGGCCAAGCTGCACTATTACACAAGGAGTGAGGGATCACCCACATATTTTTTTTACAGGTATTGCGCTTCACCCCCACCCACCCTACCTATCTAATAGTTTAACATTTATCTATACACTCATTTATCTATCTAATGATTCACTATCTACCTACCCACACACCCACCCACCCATTTATCTACCTATCTACAGTTAATACACTCCGTAAAAAAAAATGTGGGTCCCAAAGGATAAAAACTCCCTGCTGGCCAAGCTGCACTATTACACAAGGAGTGAGGGATCACCCACATATTTTTTTTACAGGTATTGCACTTCACCCACCCACCTATCTAATAATTTACCATTTATCTACCCTCCCACCCACTTATCTGTCTATCTAATAAGTCACTATCTATCCACCTACCCAACCACACACCTACCCATTTATATACCTAACCATCTATCTATCTATCTACAGTTAATGTGCTCAGTGAAAAAAATATGTGGGTCCCAAAGGATAACAACTCCCTGCTGGCCAAGCTGCACTATTACACAAGGAGTGAAGGGTCACCCACATATTTTTTTACAGGTATTTCACTTCACCCACCTGCCTATCTATCTAATAATTTACAATTTATCTACCCTCCCACCCACTCTTCTGTCTATTTAATGAGTCACTATCTATCCACCTACCCAACCACACACCTACCCATTTATATACCTAACCATCTATCTATCTTTCTATCTATCTACAGTTAATGCGCTCAGTGAAAAAATATGTGGGTCTCAAAGGATAACAACTCCCTGCTGGCCAAGCTGCACTATTACACAAGGAGTGAGGGATCACCCACATATTTTTTTTACAGGTATTGCGCTTCACCCCCTACCTATCTAATAGTTTAACATTTATCTACCCACCCACTCATTTATCTATCTAATGATTCACTATCTACCTACCCACGCAATTTATCTACTTATCTATCTACAGTTAATACACTCAGTGAAAAAAAAATGTGGGTCCCAAAGGATAACAACTCCCTGCTGGCCAAGCTGCACTATTACACAAGGAGTGAGGGATCACCCACATATTTTTTTTACAGGTATTGCACTTCACCCACCCACCTATCTAATAATTTACCATTTATCTACCCTCCCACCCAGTTATCTGTCTATCTAATAAGTCACTATCTATCCACCTACCCAACCACACACCTACCCATTTATATACCTAACCATCTATCTATCTATCTACAGTTAATGTGCTCAGTGAAAAAAATATGTGGGTCCCAAAGGATAACAACTCCCTGCTGGCCAAGCTGCACTATTACACAAGGAGTGAAGGGTCACCCACATATTTTTTTACAGGTATTTCACTTCACCCACCTGCCTATCTATCTAATAATTTACAATTTATCTACCCTCCCACCCACTTATCTGTCTATTTAAGGAGTCACTATCTATCCACCTACCCAACCACACACCTACCCATTTATATACCTAACCATCTATCTATCTTTCTATCTATCTACAGTTAATGCGCTCAGTGAAAAAATATGTGGGTCTCAAAGGATAACAACTCCCTGCTGGCCAAGCTGCACTATTACACAAGGAGTGAGGGATCACCCACATATTTTTTTTACAGGTATTGCGCTTCACCCCCTACCTATCTAATAGTTTAACATTTATCTACCCACCCACTCATTTATCTATCTAATGATTCACTATCTACCTACCCACGCACCCACCCACCCACCCATTTATCTACTTATCTATCTACAGTTAATACACTCAGTGAAAAAAAAATGTGGGTCCCAAAGGATAAAAACTCCCTGCTGGCCAAGCTGCACTATTACACAAGGAGTGAGGGATCACCGCATGTTTTTTTACAGGTATTGCGCTCCCCCCCACCCACCTATCTAATAGTTTAACATTTATCTACCCACCAATTTATCTATCTATCTAATCTATCTAATGATTTACAAAATACCTACCTACCCACCTACGGACCTCACCCTTCCTGTTGGTCAAGCTGCTCTATTATACAAGGAGTGAGGGATCACCCACATATTTTTTGTTCACCCACATATTTTTTGTGGGAGGTAGGGCACTGACTGAAATAAAAAGTGTGTTACTGAGTTCCCTTCCTTCACCTCCATGTCCGCCAAGCTGCCCTAGTGGACAGTGAAGGGGGAAGGTATGTTTATTTTTTACTCTTTTGATTTCTCTCTAGCTATCTCTATTTATTTAACTGTACACTTAGTTATCACAATATACAATAATAGAAGAGTCCCTAACGAGAACTCGTATTTGTGAATTTCAAATGTATACCAAAACATATTATCAGTAATTAATTTTCATTAATTACCTGACTTCATTTTTGTTCGTTGACTTGAGGACAATTCTGCAGTCCAGGTCACCTCGCAGTAGTCGGCTGTTATGACCTCATCATCTGTTTTATATAGAATTCTCACTTAAAAAATGAAAAGAGGCATGATAATATGTTCGCAGTATACAATGACCCTTAAGCCCTTTACACACTGGGAGTATAGGGGCCCCATCTATATAGTTAACTATATTAGTGGTTCCCCTATTCACACTGAACGAAATCGGTTACCGAAATCATCAGTGATGTCCCAGTGACCTGCTGAACATGCGGGTCATAGGCTATATGGCCAGAGTTGACCTGGATGTTCAAGTGAAGGCAGAGGTCGTTAAGGATGCGCGGGAGTGCACATCATTACTGATATTGAGTATACAAACAAGAGATTTTTTTTTTCAAAGAAAAGAGTTTGCTCAAAAATGCTCTTCTGAGTGATATCTTTTCTTTTTTCGTGTAGCGTGTATGGGGCTTTAGAAAAATGAGAGGGAGGGATCACCCACCTCTTTGTACATGCCTCTACTTTACAAATCAATGCAGCTATGATTTGTCTATTTAATGGATCATTTAGCATCTATCTACCTATCCACCCATCTATCTGCCTATCCAATAATTGACTAACACTGGGGGCAGATGTATTAAACCTTAACAAGAGATAAATGCAAGGGTGATAAAGAGAGATAAATGTCCAGCCAATCAGCTCCTTACTGACTTTTTTCAAACACAGCCTGTAATATGACAGTTAGCAGGTGATTGGCTGGATGTTTATCTCTCTTTATCATCTTTGCATTTATCTCTTGACTTAATACATCTGCCACTATGTACCTATCCAACCATCTATCTATCTAATGAATTATCATCCATCTAACTACACAGCCATTCATCTATATGTCTATCTAATGATATACTATCTATCGGCCTGCCCACCTATTTATCTTTATCTCTATTTATGTAATTACAGGTATTGCGCTCAGTGAAAAAATATGTGGGTCCCAAAGGATAGATAACAACTCCCTGCTGGCCAAGCTGCACTATTACACAAGGAGTGAGGGATCACCCACATATTTTTTTTAAAGGTATTGCGCTTCACCCCCCACCTATCTAATAGCTTAACAGTGATCTACCCACCCACTCATTTACCTATCTAATGATTCACTATCTACCTACCCATGCAGACACCCATTTATGTACCTATCTATCTAGCTAGAGTTAATGAACTTAGTGAAAAAAAATATGTGGGTCCCAAAGGATAACAACTCCCTGCTGGCCAAGCTGCACTATTACACAAGGAGTGAGGGATCACCCACATATTTTTTTAAAGGTATTGCGCTTCACCCACACACCCACCCACCTATCTATCTAATAACTTACCATTTATCTACCCTCCCACCCACTTATCTGTCTATCTAATGATTCACTATCTATCCACCTACCCAATCACACACCTACCCATTTATATACCAAACCATCTATCTATCTTTCTATCTATCTACAGTTAATGTGCTCAGTGAAAAAAATATGTGGGTCCCAAAGGATAACAACTCCCTGCTGGCCAAGCTGCACTATTACACAAGGAGTGAGGGATCACCCACATATTTTTTTATAGGTATTGCACTTCACCCACCCACCTATCTAATAATTTACCATTTATCTACCCTCCCACCCACTTATCTGTCTATCTAATGATTCACTATCTATCCACCTACCCAACCACACACCTACCCATTTATATACCTAACCATCTAACTATCTTTCTATCTATTTACAGTTAATGCGCTCAGTGAAAAAAATATGTGGGTCCCAAAGGATTACAACTCCCTGCTGGCCAAGCTGCACTATTACACAAGGAGTGAGGGATCACCCACATATTTTTTTACAGGTATTGCGCTTCACCCCCACCCACCCTACCTATCTAATAGTTTAACATTTATCTACCCACCCACTCATTTATCTATCTAATGATTCACTATCTACCTAACCACGCACCCACCCCTTTATCTACCTATCTACAGTTAATACACTCAGTAAAAAAAAAAAGTGGGTCCCAAAGGATAACAACTCCCTGCTGGCCAAGCTGCACTATTACACAAGGAGTGAGGGATCACCCACGTATTTTTTTTACAGGTATTGCACTTCACCCACCCACCTATCTAATAATTTACCATTTATCTACCCTCCCACCCACTTATCTGTCTATCTAATGATTCACTATCTATCCACCTACCCAACCACACACCTACCCATTTATATACCAAACCATCTATCTATCTTTCTATCTATCTACAGTTAATGTGCTCAGTGAAAAAAATATGTGGGTCCCAAAGGATAACAACTCCCTGCTGGCCAAGCTGCACTATTACACAAGGAGTGAGGGATCACCCACATATTTTTTTATAGGTATTGCACTTCACCCACCCACCTATCTAATAATTTACCATTTATCTACCCTCCCACCCACTTATCTGTCTATCTAATGATTCACTATCTATCCACCTACCCAACCACACACCTACCCATTTATATACCTAACCATCTATCTTTCTATCTATTAACAGTTAATGCGCTCAGTGAAAAAAATATGTGGGTCCCAAAGGATAACATCTCCCTGCTGGCCAAGCTGCACTATTACACAAGGAGTGAGGGATCACCCACATATTTTTTTTACAGGTATTGCGCTTCACCCCCACCCACCCTACCTATCTAATAGTTTAACATTTATCTATACACTCATTTATCTATCTAATGATTCACTATCTACCTACCCACGCACCCACCCACCCATTTATCTACCTATCTACAGTTAATACACTCCGTAAAAAAAAATGTGGGTCCCAAAGGATAAAAACTCCCTGCTGGCCAAGCTGCACTATTACACAAGGAGTGAGGGATCACCCACATATTTTTTTACAGGTATTGCACTTCACCCACCCACCTATCTAATAATTTACCATTTATCTAACCTTCCACCCACTTATCTGTCTATCTAATGATTCACTATCTATCCACCTACCCAACCACACACCTACCCATTTATATACCTAACCATCTATCTATCTTTCTATCTATTTACAGTTAATGCGCTCAGTGAAAAAAATATGTGGGTCCCAAAGGATTACAACTCCCTGCTGGCCAAGCTGCACTATTACACAAGGAGTGAGGGATCACCCACATATTTTTTTACAGGTATTGCGCTTCACCCCCACCCACCCTACCTATCTAATAGTTTAACATTTATCTACCCACCCACTCATTTATCTATCTAATGATTCACTATCTACCTACCCACGCACCCACCCACCCATTTATCTACCTATCTACAGTTAATACACTCAGTAAAAAAAAAATGTGGGTCCCAAAGGATAACAACTCCCTGCTGGCCAAGCTGCACTATTACACAAGGAGTGAAGGGTCACCCACATATTTTTTTACAGGTATTTCACTTCACCCACCTGCCTATCTATCTAATAATTTACCATTTATCTACCCTCCCACACACTTATCTGTCTATCTAATGAGTCACTATCTATCCACCTACCCAACCACACACCTACCCATTTATATACCTAACCATCTATCTATCTTTCTATCTATTTACAGTTAATGCGCTCAGTGAAAAAAATATGTGGGTCCCAAAGGATTACAACTCCCTGCTGGCCAAGCTGCACTATTACACAAGGAGTGAGGGATCACCCACATATTTTTTTACAGGTATTGCGCTTCACCCCCACCCACCCTACCTATCTAATAGTTTAACATTTATCTACCCACCCACTAATTTATCTATCTAATTATTCACTATCTACCTACCCACGCACCCACCCCTTTATCTACCTATCTAACGTTAATACACTCAGTAAAAAAAAAAGTGGGTCCCAAAGGATAACAACTCCCTGCTGGCCAAGCTGCACTATTACACAAGGAGTGAGGGATCACCCACGTATTTTTTTACAGGTATTGCACTTCACACACCCACCTATCTAATAATTTACCATTTATCTACCCTCCCACCCACTTATCTGTCTATCTAATGATTCACTATCTATCCACCTACCCAACCACACACCTACCCATTTATATACCAAACCATCTATCTATCTTTCTATCTATCTACAGTTAATGTGCTCAGTGAAAAAAATATGTGGGTCCCAAAGGATAACAACTCCCTGCTGGCCAAGCTGCACTATTACACAAGGAGTGAGGGATCACCCACATATTTTTTTATAGGTATTGCACTTCACCCACCCACCTATCTAATAATTTACCATTTATCTACCCTCCCACCCACTTTATCTGTCTATCTAATGATTCACTATCTATCCACCTACCCAACCACACACCTACCCATTTATATACCTAACCATCTACCTATCTTTCTATCTATTTACAGTTAATGCGCTCAGTGAAAAAAATATGTGGGTCCCAAAGGATTACAACTCCCTGCTGGCCAAGCTGCACTATTACACAAGGAGTGAGGGATCACCCACATATTTTTTTACAGGTATTGCGCTTCACCCCCACCCACCCTACCTATCTAATAGTTTAACATTTATCTACCCACCCACTCATTTATCTATCTAATGATTCACTATCTACCTAACCACGCACCCACCCCTTTATCTACCTATCTACAGTTAATACACTCAGTAAAAAAAAAAAGTGGGTCCCAAAGGATAACAACTCCCTGCTGGCCAAGCTGCACTATTACACAAGGAGTGAGGGATCACCCACGTATTTTTTTACAGGTATTGCACTTCACCCACCCACCTATCTAATAATTTACCATTTATCTGCCCTCCCACCCACTTATCTGTCTATCTAATGATTCACTATCTATCCACCTACCCAACCACACACCTACCCATTTATATACCAAACCATCTATCTATCTTTCTATCTATCTACAGTTAATGTGCTCAGTGAAAAAAATATGTGGGTCCCAAAGGATAACAACTCCCTGCTGGCCAAGCTGCACTATTACACAAGGAGTGAGGGATCACCCACATATTTTTTTATAGGTATTGCACTTCACCCACCCACCTATCTAATAATTTACCATTTATCTACCCTCCCACCCACTTATCTGTCTATCTAATGATTCACTATCTATCCACCTACCCAACCACACACCTACCCATTTATATACCTAACCATCTATCTTTCTATCTATTAACAGTTAATGCGCTCAGTGAAAAAAATATGTGGGTCCCAAAGGATAACAACTCCCTGCTGGCCAAGCTGCACTATTACACAAGGAGTGAGGGATCACCCACATATTTTTTTTACAGGTATTGCGCTTCACCCCCACCCACCCTACCTATCTAATAGTTTAACATTTATCTATACACTCATTTATCTATCTAATGATTCACTATCTACCTACCCACACACCCACCCACCCATTTATCTACCTATCTACAGTTAATACACTCCGTAAAAAAAAATGTGGGTCCCAAAGGATAAAAACTCCCTGCTGGCCAAGCTGCACTATTACACAAGGAGTGAGGGATCACCCACATATTTTTTTTACAGGTATTGCACTTCACCCACCCACCTATCTAATAATTTACCATTTATCTACCCTCCCACCCACTTATCTGTCTATCTAATAAGTCACTATCTATCCACCTACCCAACCACACACCTACCCATTTATATACCTAACCATCTATCTATCTATCTACAGTTAATGTGCTCAGTGAAAAAAATATGTGGGTCCCAAAGGATAACAACTCCCTGCTGGCCAAGCTGCACTATTACACAAGGAGTGAAGGGTCACCCACATATTTTTTTACAGGTATTTCACTTCACCCACCTGCCTATCTATCTAATAATTTACAATTTATCTACCCTCCCACCCACTCTTCTGTCTATTTAATGAGTCACTATCTATCCACCTACCCAACCACACACCTACCCATTTATATACCTAACCATCTATCTATCTTTCTATCTATCTACAGTTAATGCGCTCAGTGAAAAAATATGTGGGTCTCAAAGGATAACAACTCCCTGCTGGCCAAGCTGCACTATTACACAAGGAGTGAGGGATCACCCACATATTTTTTTTACAGGTATTGCACTTCACCCACCCACCTATCTAATAATTTACCATTTATCGACCCTCCCACCCACTTATCTGTCTATCTAATAAGTCACTATCTATCCACCTACCCAACCACACACCTACCCATTTATATACCTAACCATCTATCTATCTATCTACAGTTAATGTGCTCAGTGAAAAAAATATGTGCTTCCCAAAGGATAACAACTCCCTGCTGGCCAAGCTGCACTATTACACAAGGAGTGAAGGGTCACCCACATATTTTTTTACAGGTATATCACTTCACCCACCTGCCTATCTATCTAATAATTTACAATTTATCTACCCTCCCACCCACTTATCTGTCTATTTAATGAGTCACTATCTATCCACCTACCCAACCACACACCTACCCATTTATATACCTAACCATCTATCTATCTATCTACAGTTAATGTGCTCAGTGAAAAAAATATGTGGGTCCCAAAGGATAACAACTCCCTGCTGGCCAAGCTGCACTATTACACAAGGAGTGAGGGATCACCCACATATTTTTTTTACAGGTATTGCGCTTCACCCCCTACCTATCTAATAGTTTAACATTTATCTACCCACCCACTCATTTATCTATCTAATGATTCACTATCTACCTACCCACGCACCCACCCACCCACCCATTTATCTACTTATCTATCTACAGTTAATACACTCAGTGAAAAAAAAATGTGGGTCCCAAAGGATAACAACTCCCTGCTGGCCAAGCTGCACTATTACACAAGGAGTGAGGGATCACCGCATGTTTTTTTACAGGTATTGCGCTCCCCCCCACCCACCTATCTAATAGTTTAACATTTATCTACCCACCAATTTATCTATCTATCTAATCTATCTAATGATTTACAAAATACCTACCTACCCACCTACGGACCTCACCCTTCCTGTTGGTCAAGCTGCTCTATTATACAAGGAGTGAGGGATCACCCACATATTTTTTGTTCACCCACATATTTTTTGTGGGAGGTAGGGCACTGACTGAAATAAAAAGTGTGTTACTGAGTTCCCTTCCTTCACCTCCATGTCCGCCAAGCTGCCCTAGTGGACAGTGAAGGGGGAAGGTATGTTTATTTTTTACTCTTTTGATTTCTCTCTAGCTATCTCTATTTATTTAACTGTACACTTAGTTATCACAATATACAATAATAGAAGAGTCCCTAACGAGAACTCGTATTTGTGAATTTCAAATGTATACCAAAACATATTATCAGTAATTAATTTTCATTAATTACCTGACTTCATTTTTGTTCGTTGACTTGAGGACAATTCTGCAGTCCAGGTCACCTCGCAGTAGTCGGCTGTTATGACCTCATCATCTGTTTTATATAGAATTCTCACTTAAAAAATGAAAAGAGGCATGATAATATGTTCGCAGTATACAATGACCCTTAAGCCCTTTACACACTGGGAGTATAGGGGCCCCATCTATATAGTTAACTATATTAGTGGTTCCCCTATTCACACTGAACGAAATCGGTTACCGAAATCATCAGTGATGTCCCAGTGACCTGCTGAACATGCGGGTCATAGGCTATATGGCCAGAGTTGACCTGGATGTTCAAGTGAAGGCAGAGGTCGTTAAGGATGCGCGGGAGTGCACATCATTACTGATATTGAGTATACAAACAAGAGATTTTTTTTTTTCAAAGAAAAGAGTTTGCTCAAAAATGCTCTTCTGAGTGATATCTTTTCTTTTTTCGTGTAGCGTGTATGGGGCTTTAGAAAAATGAGAGGGAGGGATCACCCACCTCTTTGTACATGCCTCTACTTTACAAATCAATGCAGCTATGATTTGTCTATTTAATGGATCATTTAGCATCTATCTACCTATCCACCCATCTATCTGCCTATCCAATAATTGACTAACACTGGGGGCAGATGTATTAAACCTTAACAAGAGATAAATGCAAGGGTGATAAAGAGAGATAAACGTCCAGCCAATCAGCTCCTTACTGACTTTTTTCAAACACAGCCTGTAATATGACAGTTAGCAGGTGATTGGCTGGATGTTTATCTCTCTTTATCATCTTTGCATTTATCTCTTGACTTAATACATCTGCCACTATGTACCTATCCAACCATCTATCTATCTAATGAATTATCATCCATCTAACTACACAGCCATTCATCTATATGTCTATCTAATGATATACTATCTATCGGCCTGCCCACCTATTTATCTTTATCTCTATTTATGTAATTACAGGTATTGCGCTCAGTGAAAAAATATGTGGGTCCCAAAGGATAGATAACAACTCCCTGCTGGCCAAGCTGCACTATTACACAAGGAGTGAGGGATCACCCACATATTTTTTTTAAAGGTATTGCGCTTCACCCCCCACCTATCTAATAGCTTAACAGTGATCTACCCACCCACTCATTTACCTATCTAATGATTCACTATCTACCTACCCATGCAGCCACCCATTTATGTACCTATCTATCTAGCTAGAGTTAATGAACTTAGTGAAAAAAAATATGTGGGTCCCAAAGGATAACAACTCCCTGCTGGCCAAGCTGCACTATTACACAAGGAGTGAGGGATCACCCACATATTTTTTTTAAAGGTATTGCGCTTCACCCACACACCCACCCACCTATCTATCTATCTAATAACTTACCATTTATCTACCCTCCCACCCACTTATCTGTCTATCTAATGATTCACTATCTATCCACCTACCCAATCACACACCTACCCATTTATATACCAAACCATCTATCTATCTTTCTATCTATCTACAGTTAATGTGCTCAGTGAAAAAAATATGTGGGTCCCAAAGGATAACAACTCCCTGCTGGCCAAGCTGCACTATTACACAAGGAGTGAGGGATCACCCACATATTTTTTTATAGGTATTGCACTTCACCCACCCACCTATCTAATAATTTACCATTTATCTACCCTCCCACCCACTTATCTGTCTATCTAATGATTCACTATCTATCCACCTACCCAACCACACACCTACCCATTTATATACCTAACCATCTACCTATCTTTCTATCTATTTACAGTTAATGCGCTCAGTGAAAAAAATATGTGGGTCCCAAAGGATTACAACTCCCTGCTGGCCAAGCTGCACTATTACACAAGGAGTGAGGGATCACCCACATATTTTTTTACAGGTATTGCGCTTCACCCCCACCCACCCTACCTATCTAATAGTTTAACATTTATCTACCCACCCACTCATTTATCTATCTAATGATTCACTATCTACCTACCCACGCACCCACCCACCCATTTATCTACCTATCTACAGTTAATACACTCAGTAAAAAAAAAAAATGTGGGTCCCAAAGGATAACAACTCCCTGCTGGCCAAGCTGCACTATTACACAAGGAGTGAAGGGTCACCCACATATTTTTTTACAGGTATTTCACTTCACCCACCTGCCTATCTATCTAATAATTTACCATTTATCTACCCTCCCACACACTTATCTGTCTATCTAATGAGTCACTATCTATCCACCTACCCAACCACACACCTACCCATTTATATACCTAACCATCTATCTATCTTTCTATCTATTTACAGTTAATGCGCTCAGTGAAAAAAATATGTGGGTCCCAAAGGATTACAACTCCCTGCTGGCCAAGCTGCACTATTACACAAGGAGTGAGGGATCACCCACATATTTTTTTACAGGTATTGCGCTTCACCCCCACCCACCCTACCTATCTAATAGTTTAACATTTATCTACCCACCCACTAATTTATCTATCTAATTATTCACTATCTACCTACCCACGCACCCACCCCTTTATCTACCTATCTAACGTTAATACACTCAGTAAAAAAAAAAGTGGGTCCCAAAGGATAACAACTCCCTGCTGGCCAAGCTGCACTATTACACAAGGAGTGAGGGATCACCCACGTATTTTTTTACAGGTATTGCACTTCACACACCCACCTATCTAATAATTTACCATTTATCTACCCTCCCACCCACTTATCTGTCTATCTAATGATTCACTATCTATCCACCTACCCAACCACACACCTACCCATTTATATACCAAACCATCTATCTATCTATCTTTCTATCTATCTACAGTT
Source organism: Crinia signifera (assembly GCF_055691185.1). Lineage (NCBI taxonomy): Eukaryota > Metazoa > Chordata > Amphibia > Anura > Myobatrachidae > Crinia > Crinia signifera. The sequence goes on from NC_139221.1 coordinate 268,009,384, forward strand.
AATGTGCTTAGTGAAAAAAATATGTGGGTCCCAAAGGATAACAACTCCCTGCTGGCCAAGCTGCACTATTACACAAGGAGTGAGGGATCACCCACATATTTTTTTATAGGTATTGCACTTCACCCACCCACCTATCTAATAATTTACCATTTATCTACCCTCCCACCCACTTATCTGTCTATCTAATGATTCACTATCTATCCACCTACCCAACCACACACCTACCCATTTATATACCTAACCATCTACCTATCTTTCTATCTATTTACAGTTAATGCGCTCAGTGAAAAAAATATGTGGGTCCCAAAGGATTACAACTCCCTGCTGGCCAAGCTGCACTATTACACAAGGAGTGAGGGATCACCCACATATTTTTTTACAGGTATTGCGCTTCACCCCCACCCACCCTACCTATCTAATAGTTTAACATTTATCTACCCACCCACACATTTATCTATCTAATGATTCACTATCTACCTAAGCACGCACCCACCCCTTTATCTACCTATCTACAGTTAATACACTCAGTAAAAAAAAAAAGTGGGTCCCAAAGGATAACAACTCCCTGCTGGCCAAGCTGCACTATTACACAAGGAGTGAGGGATCACCCACGTATTTTTTTACAGGTATTGCACTTCACCCACCCACCTATCTAATAATTTACCATTTATCTGCCCTCCCACCCACTTATCTGTCTATCTAATGATTCACTATCTATCCACCTACCCAACCACACACCTACCCATTTATATACCAAACCATCTATCTATCTTTCTATCTATCTACAGTTAATGTGCTCAGTGAAAAAAATATGTGGGTCCCAAAGGATAACAACTCCCTGCTGGCCAAGCTGCACTATTACACAAGGAGTGAGGGATCACCCACATATTTTTTTATAGGTATTGCACTTCACCCACCCACCTATCTAATAATTTATCATTTATCTACCCTCCCACCCACTTATCTGTCTATCTAATGATTCACTATCTATCCACCTACCCAACCACACACCTACCCATTTATATACCTAACCATCTATCTTTCTATCTATTAACAGTTAATGCGCTCAGTGAAAAAAATATGTGGGTCCCAAAGGATAACAACTCCCTGCTGGCCAAGCTGCACTATTACACAAGGAGTGAGGGATCACCCACATATTTTTTTTACAGGTATTGCGCTTCACCCCCACCCACCCTACCTATCTAATAGTTTAACATTTATCTATACACTCATTTATCTATCTAATGATTCACTATCTACCTACCCACACACCCACCCACCCATTTATCTACCTATCTACAGTTAATACACTCCGTAAAAAAAAATGTGGGTCCCAAAGGATAAAAACTCCCTGCTGGCCAAGCTGCACTATTACACAAGGAGTGAGGGATCACCCACATATTTTTTTACAGGTATTGCGCTTCACCCCCACCCACCCTACCTATCTAATAGTTTAACATTTATCTACCCACCCACTCATTTATCTATCTAATGATTCACTATCTACCTACCCACGCACCCACCCACCCATTTATCTACCTATCTACAGTTAATACACTCAGTAAAAAAAAAATGTGGGTCCCAAAGGATAACAACTCCCTGCTGGCCAAGCTGCACTATTACACAAGGAGTGAAGGGTCACCCACATATTTTTTTACAGGTATTTCACTTCACCCACCTGCCTATCTATCTAATAATTTACCATTTATCTACCCTCCCACACACTTATCTGTCTATCTAATGAGTCACTATCTATCCACCTACCCAACCACACACCTACCCATTTATATACCTAACCATCTATCTATCTTTCTATCTATTTACAGTTAATGCGCTCAGTGAAAAAAATATGTGGGTCCCAAAGGATTACAACTCCCTGCTGGCCAAGCTGCACTATTACACAAGGAGTGAGGGATCACCCACATATTTTTTTACAGGTATTGCGCTTCACCCCCACCCACCCTACCTATCTAATAGTTTAACATTTATCTACCCACCCACTAATTTATCTATCTAATTATTCACTATCTACCTACCCACGCACCCACCCCTTTATCTACCTATCTAACGTTAATACACTCAGTAAAAAAAAATGTGGGTCCCAAAGGATAAAAACTCCCTGCTGGCCAAGCTGCACTATTACACAAGGAGTGAGGGATCACCCACATATGTTTTTACAGGTATTGCACTTCACCCACCCACCTATCTAATAATTTACCATTTATCTAACCTTCCACCCACTTATCTGTCTATCTAATGATTCACTATCTATCCACCTACCCAACCACACACCTACCCATTTATATACCTAACCATCTATCTATCTTTCTATCTATTTACAGTTAATGCGCTCAGTGAAAAAAATATGTGGGTCCCAAAGGATAAAAACTCCCTGCTGGCCAAGCTGCACTATTACACAAGGAGTGAGGGATCACCCACATATTTTTTTACAGGTATTGCGCTTCACCCCCACCCACCCTACCTATCTAATAGTTTAACATTTATCTACCCACCCACTCATTTATCTATCTAATGATTCACTATCTACCTACCCACGCACCCACCCACCCATTTATCTACCTATCTACAGTTAATACACTCAGTAAAAAAAAAATGTGGGTCCCAAAGGATAACAACTCCCTGCTGGCCAAGCTGCACTATTACACAAGGAGTGAAGGGTCACCCACATATTTTTTTACAGGTATTTCACTTCACCCACCTGCCTATCTATCTAATAATTTACCATTTATCTACCCTCCCACACACTTATCTGTCTATCTAATGAGTCACTATCTATCCACCTACCCAACCACACACCTACCCATTTATATACCTAACCATCTATCTATCTTTCTATCTATTTACAGTTAATGCGCTCAGTGAAAAAAATATGTGGGTCCCAAAGGATTACAACTCCCTGCTGGCCAAGCTGCACTATTACACAAGGAGTGAGGGATCACCCACATATTTTTTTACAGGTATTGCGCTTCACCCCCACCCACCCTACCTATCTAATAGTTTAACATTTATCTACCCACCCACTAATTTATCTATCTAATTATTCACTATCTACCTACCCACGCACCCACCCCTTTATCTACCTATCTAACGTTAATACACTCAGTAAAAAAAAAAGTGGGTCCCAAAGGATAACAACTCCCTGCTGGCCAAGCTGCACTATTACACAAGGAGTGAGGGATCACCCACGTATTTTTTTACAGGTATTGCACTTCACACACCCACCTATCTAATAATTTACCATTTATCTACCCTCCCACCCACTTATCTGTCTATCTAATGATTCACTATCTATCCACCTACCCAACCACACACCTACCCATTTATATACCTAACCATCTACCTATCTTTCTATCTATTTACAGTTAATGCGCTCAGTGAAAAAAATATGTGGGTCCCAAAGGATTACAACTCCCTGCTGGCCAAGCTGCACTATTACACAAGGAGTGAGGGATCACCCACATATTTTTTTACAGGTATTGCGCTTCACCCCCACCCACCCTACCTATCTAATAGTTTAACATTTATCTACCCACCCACTCATTTATCTATCTAATGATTCACTATCTACCTACCCATGCAGCCACCCATTTATGTACCTATCTATCTAGCTAGAGTTAATGAACTTAGTGAAAAAAAATATGTGGGTCCCAAAGGATAACAACTCCCTGCTGGCCAAGCTGCACTATTACACAAGGAGTGAGGGATCACCCACATATTTTTTTTAAAGGTATTGCGCTTCACCCACACACCCACCCACCTATCTATCTATCTAATAACTTACCATTTATCTACCCTCCCACCCACTTATCTGTCTATCTAATGATTCACTATCTATCCACCTACCCAATCACACACCTACCCATTTATATACCAAACCATCTATCTATCTTTCTATCTATCTACAGTTAATGTGCTCAGTGAAAAAAATATGTGGGTCCCAAAGGATAACAACTCCCTGCTGGCCAAGCTGCACTATTACACAAGGAGTGAGGGATCACCCACATATTTTTTTATAGGTATTGCACTTCACCCACCCACCTATCTAATAATTTACCATTTATCTACCCTCCCACCCACTTATCTGTCTATCTAATGATTCACTATCTATCCACCTACCCAACCACACACCTACCCATTTATATACCTAACCATCTACCTATCTTTCTATCTATTTACAGTTAATGCGCTCAGTGAAAAAAATATGTGGGTCCCAAAGGATTACAACTCCCTGCTGGCCAAGCTGCACTATTACACAAGGAGTGAGGGATCACCCACATATTTTTTTACAGGTATTGCGCTTCACCCCCACCCACCCTACCTATCTAATAGTTTAACATTTATCTACCCACCCACTCATTTATCTATCTAATGATTCACTATCTACCTAACCACGCACCCACCCCTTTATCTACCTATCTACAGTTAATACACTCAGTAAAAAAAAAAGTGGGTCCCAAAGGATAACAACTCCCTGCTGGCCAAGCTGCACTATTACACAAGGAGTGAGGGATCACCCACGTATTTTTTTTACAGGTATTGCACTTCACCCACCCACCTATCTAATAATTTACCATTTATCTACCCTCCCACCCACTTATCTGTCTATCTAATGATTCACTATCTATCCACCTACCCAACCACACACCTACCCATTTATATACCAAACCATCTATCTATCTTTCTATCTATCTACAGTTAATGTGCTCAGTGAAAAAAAGATGTGGGTCCCAAAGGATAACAACTCCCTGCTGGCCAAGCTGCACTATTACACAAGGAGTGAGGGATCACCCACATATTTTTTTATAGGTATTGCACTTCACCCACCCACCTATCTAATAATTTACCATTTATCTACCCTCCCACCCACTTATCTGTCTATCTAATGATTCACTATCTATCCACCTACCCAACCACACACCTACCCATTTATATACCTAACCATCTATCTTTCTATCTATTAACAGTTAATGCGCTCAGTGAAAAAAATATGTGGGTCCCAAAGGATAACAACTCCCTGCTGGCCAAGCTGCACTATTACACAAGGAGTGAGGGATCACCCACATATTTTTTTTACAGGTATTGCGCTTCACCCCCACCCACCCTACCTATCTAATAGTTTAACATTTATCTATACACTCATTTATCTATCTAATGATTCACTATCTACCTACCCACGCACCCACCCACCCATTTATCTACCTATCTACAGTTAATACACTCCGTAAAAAAAAATGTGGGTCCCAAAGGATAAAAACTCCCTGCTGGCCAAGCTGCACTATTACACAAGGAGTGAGGGATCACCCACATATTTTTTTACAGGTATTGCACTTCACCCACCCACCTATCTAATAATTTACCATTTATCTAACCTTCCACCCACTTATCTGTCTATCTAATGATTCACTATCTATCCACCTACCCAACCACACACCTACCCATTTATATACCTAACCATCTATCTATCTTTCTATCTATTTACAGTTAATGCGCTCAGTGAAAAAAATATGTGGGTCCCAAAGGATTACAACTCCCTGCTGGCCAAGCTGCACTATTACACAAGGAGTGAGGGATCACCCACATATTTTTTTACAGGTATTGCGCTTCACCCCCACCCACCCTACCTATCTAATAGTTTAACATTTATCTACCCACCCACTCATTTATCTATCTAATGATTCACTATCTACCTACCCACGCACCCACCCACCCATTTATCTACCTATCTACAGTTAATACACTCAGTAAAAAAAAAATGTGGGTCCCAAAGGATAACAACTCCCTGCTGGCCAAGCTGCACTATTACACAAGGAGTGAAGGGTCACCCACATATTTTTTTACAGGTATTTCACTTCACCCACCTGCCTATCTATCTAATAATTTACCATTTATCTACCCTCCCACACACTTATCTGTCTATCTAATGAGTCACTATCTATCCACCTACCCAACCACACACCTACCCATTTATATACCTAACCATCTATCTATCTTTCTATCTATTTACAGTTAATGCGCTCAGTGAAAAAAATATGTGGGTCCCAAAGGATTACAACTCCCTGCTGGCAAAGCTGCACTATTACACAAGGAGTGAGGGATCACCCACATATTTTTTTACAGGTATTGCGCTTCACCCCCACCCACCCTACCTATCTAATAGTTTAACATTTATCTACCCACCCACTAATTTATCTATCTAATTATTCACTATCTACCTACCCACGCACCCACCCCTTTATCTACCTATCTAACGTTAATACACTCAGTAAAAAAAAAAGTGGGTCCCAAAGGATAACAACTCCCTGCTGGCCAAGCTGCACTATTACACAAGGAGTGAGGGATCACCCACGTATTTTTTTACAGGTATTGCACTTCACACACCCACCTATCTAATAATTTACCATTTATCTACCCTCCCACCCACTTATCTGTCTATCTAATGATTCACTATCTATCCACCTACCCAACCACACACCTACCCATTTATATACCAAACCATCTATCTATCTATCTTTCTATCTATCTACAGTTAATGTGCTCAGTGAAAAAAATATGTGGGTCCCAAAGGATAACAACTCCCTGCTGGCCAAGCTGCACTATTACACAAGGAGTGAGGGATCACCCACGTATTTTTTTACAGGTATTGCACTTCACCCACCCACCTATCTAATAATTTACCATTTATCTACCCTCCCACCCACTTATCTGTCTATCTAATGATTCACTATCTATCCACCTACCCAACCACACACCTACCCATTTATATACCTAACCATCTACCTATCTTTCTATCTATTTACAGTTAATGCGCTCAGTGAAAAAAATATGTGGGTCCCAAAGGATTACAACTCCCTGCTGGCCAAGCTGCACTATTACACAAGGAGTGAGGGATCACCCACATATTTTTTTATAGGTATTGCACTTCACCCACCCACCTATCTAATAATTTATCATTTATCTACCCTCCCACCCACTTATCTGTCTATCTAATGATTCACTATCTATCCACCTACCCAACCACACACCTACCCATTTATATACCTAACCATCTATCTTTCTATCTATTAACAGTTAATGCGCTCAGTGAAAAAAATATGTGGGTCCCAAAGGATAACAACTCCCTGCTGGCCAAGCTGCACTATTACACAAGGAGTGAGGGATCACCCACATATTTTTTTTACAGGTATTGCGCTTCACCCCCACCCACCCTACCTATCTAATAGTTTAACATTTATCTATACACTCATTTATCTATCTAATGATTCACTATCTACCTACCCACACACCCACCCACCCATTTATCTACCTATCTACAGTTAATACACTCCGTAAAAAAAAATGTGGGTCCCAAAGGATAAAAACTCCCTGCTGGCCAAGCTGCACTATTACACAAGGAGTGAGGGATCACCCACATATTTTTTTTACAGGTATTGCACTTCACCCACCCACCTATCTAATAATTTACCATTTATCTACCCTCCCACCCACTTATCTGTCTATCTAATAAGTCACTATCTATCCACCTACCCAACCACACACCTACCCATTTATATACCTAACCATCTATCTATCTATCTACAGTTAATGTGCTCAGTGAAAAAAATATGTGGGTCCCAAAGGATAACAACTCCCTGCTGGCCAAGCTGCACTATTACACAAGGAGTGAAGGGTCACCCACATATTTTTTTACAGGTATTTCACTTCACCCACCTGCCTATCTATCTAATAATTTACAATTTATCTACCCTCCCACCCACTCTTCTGTCTATTTAATGAGTCACTATCTATCCACCTACCCAACCACACACCTACCCATTTATATACCTAACCATCTATCTATCTTTCTATCTATCTACAGTTAATGCACTCAGTGAAAAAAAAATGTGGGTCCCAAAGGATAACAACTCCCTGCTGGCCAAGCTGCACTATTACACAAGGAGTGAGGGATCACCCACATATTTTTTTTACAGGTATTGCACTTCACCCACCCACCTATCTAATAATTTACCATTTATCTACCCTCCCACCCACTTATCTGTCTATCTAATAAGTCACTATCTATCCACCTACCCAACCACACACCTACCCATTTATATACCTAACCATCTATCTATCTATCTACAGTTAATGTGCTCAGTGAAAAAAATATGTGGGTCCCAAAGGATAACAACTCCCTGCTGGCCAAGCTGCACTATTACACAAGGAGTGAAGGGTCACCCACATATTTTTTTACAGGTATATCACTTCACCCACCTGCCTATCTATCTAATAATTTACAATTTATCTACCCTCCCACCCACTTATCTGTCTATTTAATGAGTCACTATCTCTCCACCTACCCAACCACACACCTACCCATTTATATACCTAACCATCTATCTATCTTTAGTTAATGCGCTCAGTGAAAAAATATGTGGGTCTCAAAGGATAACAACTCCCTGCTGGCCAAGCTGCACTATTACACAAGGAGTGAGGGATCACCCACATATTTTTTTACAGGTATTGCGCTTCACCCCCTACCTATCTAATAGTTTAACATTTATCTACCCACCCACTCATTTATCTATCTAATGATTCACTATCTACCTACCCACGCACCCACCCACCCACCCATTTATCTACTTATCTATCTACAGTTAATACACTCAGTGAAAAAAAAATGTGGGTGCCAAAGGATAACAACTCCCTGCTGGCCAAGCTGCACTATTACACAAGGAGTGAGGGATCACCGCATGTTTTTTTACAGGTATTGCGCTCCCCCCCACCCACCTATCTAATAGTTTAACATTTATCTACCCACCAATTTATCTATCTATCTAATCTATCTAATGATTTACAAAATACCTACCTACCCACCTACGGACCTCACCCTTCCTGTTGGTCAAGCTGCTCTATTATACAAGGAGTGAGGGATCACCCACATATTTTTTGTTCACCCACATATTTTTTGTGGGAGGTAGGGCACTGACTGAAATAAAAAGTGTGTTACTGAGTTCCCTTCCTTCACCTCCATGTCCGCCAAGCTGCCCTAGTGGACAGTGAAGGGGGAAGGTATGTTTATTTTTTACTCTTTTGATTTCTCTCTAGCTATCTCTATTTATTTAACTGTACACTTAGTTATCACAATATACAATAATAGAAGAGTCCCTAACGAGAACTCGTATTTGTGAATTTCAAATGTATACCAAAACATATTATCAGTAATTAATTTTCATTAATTACCTGACTTCATTTTTGTTCGTTGACTTGAGGACAATTCTGCAGTCCAGGTCACCTCGCAGTAGTCGGCTGTTATGACCTCATCATCTGTTTTATATAGAATTCTCACTTAAAAAATGAAAAGAGGCATGATAATATGTTCGCAGTATACAATGACCCTTAAGCCCTTTACACACTGGGAGTATAGGGGCCCCATCTATATAGTTAACTATATTAGTGGTTCCCCTATTCACACTGAACGAAATCGGTTACCGAAATCATCAGTGATGTCCCAGTGACCTGCTGAACATGCGGGTCATAGGCTATATGGCCAGAGTTGACCTGGATGTTCAAGTGAAGGCAGAGGTCGTTAAGGATGCGCGGGAGTGCACATCATTACTGATATTGAGTATACAAACAAGAGATTTTTTTTTTCAAAGAAAAGAGTTTGCTCAAAAATGCTCTTCTGAGTGATATCTTTTCTTTTTTCGTGTAGCGTGTATGGGGCTTTAGAAAAATGAGAGGGAGGGATCACCCACCTCTTTGTACATGCCTCTACTTTACAAATCAATGCAGCTATGATTTGTCTATTTAATGGATCATTTAGCATCTATCTACCTATCCACCCATCTATCTGCCTATCCAATAATTGACTAACACTGGGGGCAGATGTATTAAACCTTAACAAGAGATAAATGCAAGGGTGATAAAGAGAGATAAACGTCCAGCCAATCAGCTCCTTACTGACTTTTTTCAAACACAGCCTGTAATATGACAGTTAGCAGGTGATTGGCTGGATGTTTATCTCTCTTTATCATCTTTGCATTTATCTCTTGACTTAATACATCTGCCACTATGTACCTATCCAACCATCTATCTATCTAATGAATTATCATCCATCTAACTACACAGCCATTCATCTATATGTCTATCTAATGATATACTATCTATCGGCCTGCCCACCTATTTATCTTTATCTCTATTTATGTAATTACAGGTATTGCGCTCAGTGAAAAAATATGTGGGTCCCAAAGGATAGATAACAACTCCCTGCTGGCCAAGCTGCACTATTACACAAGGAGTGAGGGATCACCCACATATTTTTTTTAAAGGTATTGCGCTTCACCCCCCACCTATCTAATAGCTTAACAGTGATCTACCCACCCACTCATTTACCTATCTAATGATTCACTATCTACCTACCCATGCAGCCACCCATTTATGTACCTATCTATCTAGCTAGAGTTAATGAACTTAGTGAAAAAAAATATGTGGGTCCCAAAGGATAACAACTCCCTGCTGGCCAAGCTGCACTATTACACAAGGAGTGAGGGATCACCCACATATTTTTTTTAAAGGTATTGCGCTTCACCCACACACCCACCCACCTATCTATCTATCTAATAACTTACCATTTATCTACCCTCCCACCCACTTATCTGTCTATCTAATGATTCACTATCTATCCACCTACCCAATCACACACCTACCCATTTATATACCAAACCATCTATCTATCTTTCTATCTATCTACAGTTAATGTGCTCAGTGAAAAAAATATGTGGGTCCCAAAGGATAACAACTCCCTGCTGGCCAAGCTGCACTATTACACAAGGAGTGAGGGATCACCCACATATTTTTTTATAGGTATTGCACTTCACCCACCCACCTATCTAATAATTTACCATTTATCTACCCTCCCACCCACTTATCTGTCTATCTAATGATTCACTATCTACCTACCCATGCAGCCACCCATTTATGTACCTATCTATCTAGCTAGAGTTAATGAACTTAGTGAAAAAAAAATATGTGGGTCCCAAAGGATAACAACTCCCTGCTGGCCAAGCTGCACTATTACACAAGGAGTGAGGGATCACCCACATATTTTTTTTAAAGGTATTGCGCTTCACCCACACACCCACCCACCTATCTTCTATCTAATAACTTACCATTTATCTACCCTCCCACCCACTTATCTGTCTATCTAATGATTCACTATCTATCCACCTACCCAATCACACACCTACCCATTTATATACCAAACCATCTATCTATCTTTCTATCTATCTACAGTTAATGTGCTCAGTGAAAAAAATATGTGGGTCCCAAAGGATAACAACTCCCTGCTGGCCAAGCTGCACTATTACACAAGGAGTGAGGGATCACTCACATATTTTTTTATAGGTATTGCACTTCACCCACCCACCTATCTAATAATTTACCATTTATCTACCCTCCCACCCACTTATCTGTCTATCTAATGATTCACTATCTATCCACCTACCCAACCACACACCTACCCATTTATATACCTAACCATCTATCTTTCTATCTATTAACAGTTAATGCGCTCAGTGAAAAAAATATGTGGGTCCCAAAGGATAACAACTCCCTGCTGGCCAAGCTGCACTATTACACAAGGAGTGAGGGATCACCCACATATTTTTTTTACAGGTATTGCGCTTCACCCCCACCCACCCTACCTATCTAATAGTTTAACATTTATCTATACACTCATTTATCTATCTAATGATTCACTATCTACCTACCCACGCACCCACCCACCCATTTATCTACCTATCTACAGTTAATACACTCCGTAAAAAAAAAGTGGGTCCCAAAGGATAAAAACTCCCTGCTGGCCAAGCTGCACTATTACACAAGGAGTGAGGGATCACCCACATATTTTTTTTACAGGTATTGCACTTCACCCACCCACCTATCTAATAATTTACCATTTATCTAACCTTCCACCCACTTATCTGTCTATCTAATGATTCACTATCTATCCACCTACCCAACCACACACCTACCCATTTATATACCTAACCATCTATCTTTCTATCTATTAACAGTTAATGCGCTCAGTGAAAAAAATATGTGGGTCCCAAAGGATAACAACTCCCTGCTGGCCAAGCTGCACTATTACACAAGGAGTGAGGGATCACCCACATATTTTTTTTACAGGTATTGCGCTTCACCCCCACCCACCCTACCTATCTAATAGTTTAACATTTATCTATACACTCATTTATCTATCTAATGATTCACTATCTACCTACCCACGCACCCACCCACCCATTTATCTACCTATCTACAGTTAATACACTCCGTAAAAAAAAAGTGGGTCCCAAAGGATAAAAACTCCCTGCTGGCCAAGCTGCACTATTACACAAGGAGTGAGGGATCACCCACATATTTTTTTTACAGGTATTGCACTTCACCCACCCACCTATCTAATAATTTACCATTTATCTAACCTTCCACCCACTTATCTGTCTATCTAATGATTCACTATCTATCCACCTACCCAACCACACACCTACCCATTTATATACCTAACCATCTATCTATCTTTCTATCTATTTACAGTTAATGCGCTCAGTGAAAAAAATATGTGGGTCCCAAAGGATTACAACTCCCTGCTGGCCAAGCTGCACTATTACACAAGGAGTGAGGGATCACCCACATATTTTTTTACAGGTATTGCGCTTCACCCCCACCCACCCTACCTATCTAATAGTTTAACATTTATCTACCCACCCACTCATTTATCTATCTAATGATTCACTATCTACCTACCCACGCACCCACCCACCCATTTATCTACCTATCTACAGTTAATACACTCAGTAAAAAAAAAATGTGGGTCCCAAAGGATAACAACTCCCTGCTGGCCAAGCTGCACTATTACACAAGGAGTGAAGGGTCACCCACATATTTTTTTACAGGTATTTCACTTCACCCACCTGCCTATCTATCTAATAATTTACCATTTATCTACCCTCCCACACACTTATCTGTCTATCTAATGAGTCACTATCTATCCACCTACCCAACCACACACCTACCCATTTATATACCTAACCATCTATCTATCTTTCTATCTATTTACAGTTAATGCGCTCAGTGAAAAAAATATGTGGGTCCCAAAGGATTACAACTCCCTGCTGGCCAAGCTGCACTATTACACAAGGAGTGAGGGATCACCCACATATTTTTTTACAGGTATTGCGCTTCACCCCCACCCACCCTACCTATCTAATAGTTTAACATTTATCTAGTTTAACATTTATCTACCCACCCACTAATTTATCTATCTAATTATTCACTATCTACCTACCCATGCACCCACCCCTTTATCTACCTATCTACAGTTAATACACTCAGTAAAAAAAAAAGTGGGTCCCAAAGGATAACAACTCCCTGCTGGCCAAGCTGCACTATTACACAAGGAGTGAGGGATCACCCACGTATTTTTTTACAGGTATTGCACTTCACACACCCACCTATCTAATAATTTACCATTTATCTACCCTCCCACCCACTTATCTGTCTATCTAATGATTCACTATCTATCCACCTACCCAACCACACACCTACCCATTTATATACCAAACCATCTATCTATCTATCTTTCTATCTATCTACAGTTAATGTGCTCAGTGAAAAAAATATGTGGGTCCCAAAGGATAACAACTCCCTGCTGGCCAAGCTGCACTATTACACAAGGAGTGAGGGATCACCCACATATTTTTTATAGGTATTGCACTTCACCCACCCACCTATCTAATAATTTACCATTTATCTACCCTCCCACCCACTTATCTGTCTATCTAATGATTCACTATCTATCCACCTACCCAACCACACACCTACCCATTTATATACCTAACCATCTACCTATCTTTCTATCTATTTACAGTTAATGCGCTCAGTGAAAAAAATATGTGGGTCCCAAAGGATTACAACTCCCTGCTGGCCAAGCTGCACTATTACACAAGGAGTGAGGGATCACCCACATATTTTTTTACAGGTATTGCGCTTCACCCCCACCCACCCTACCTATCTAATAGTTTAACATTTATCTACCCACCCACTCATTTATCTATCTAATGATTCACTATCTACCTAACCACGCACCCACCCCTTTATCTACCTATCTACAGTTAATACACTCAGTAAAAAAAAAAAGTGGGTCCCAAAGGATAACAACTCCCTGCTGGCCAAGCTGCACTATTACACAAGGAGTGAGGGATCACCCACGTATTTTTTTACAGGTATTGCACTTCACCCACCCACCTATCTAATAATTTACCATTTATCTGCCCTCCCACCCACTTATCTGTCTATCTAATGATTCACTATCTATCCACCTACCCAACCACACACCTACCCATTTATATACCAAACCATCTATCTATCTTTCTATCTATCTACAGTTAATGTGCTCAGTGAAAAAAATATGTGGGTCCCAAAGGATAACAACTCCCTGCTGGCCAAGCTGCACTATTACACAAGGAGTGAGGGATCACCCACATATTTTTTTATAGGTATTGCACTTCACCCACCCACCTATCTAATAATTTATCATTTATCTACCCTCCCACCCACTTATCTGTCTATCTAATGATTCACTATCTATCCACCTACCCAACCACACACCTACCCATTTATATACCTAACCATCTATCTTTCTATCTATTAACAGTTAATGCGCTCAGTGAAAAAAATATGTGGGTCCCAAAGGATAACAACTCTCTGCTGGCCAAGCTGCACTATTACACAAGGAGTGAGGGATCACCCACATATTTTTTTTACAGGTATTGCGCTTCACCCCCACCCACCCTACCTATCTAATAGTTTAACATTTATCTATACACTCATTTATCTATCTAATGATTCACTATCTACCTACCCACGCACCCACCCACCCATTTATCTACCTATCTACAGTTAATACACTCCGTAAAAAAAAATGTGGGTCCCAAAGGATAAAAACTCCCTGCTGGCCAAGCTGCACTATTACACAAGGAGTGAGGGATCACCCACATATTTTTTTTACAGGTATTGCACTTCACCCACCCACCTATCTAATAATTTACCATTTATCTACCCTCCCACCCACTTATCTGTCTATCTAATAAGTCACTATCTATCCACCTACCCAACCACACACCTACCCATTTATATACCTAACCATCTATCTATCTATCTACAGTTAATGTGCTCAGTGAAAAAAATATGTGGGTCCCAAAGGATAACAACTCCCTGCTGGCCAAGCTGCACTATTACACAAGGAGTGAAGGGTCACCCACATATTTTTTTACAGGTATTTCACTTCACCCACCTGCCTATCTATCTAATAATTTACAATTTATCTACCCTCCCACCCACTTATCTGTCTATTTAATGAGTCACTATCTATCCACCTACCCAACCACACACCTACCCATTTATATACCTAACCATCTATCTATCTTTCTATCTATCTACAGTTAATGCGCTCAGTGAAAAAATATGTGGGTCTCAAAGGATAACAACTCCCTGCTGGCCAAGCTGCACTATTACACAAGGAGTGAGAGATCACCCACATATTTTTTTTACAGGTATTGCGCTTCACCCCCTACCTATCTAATAGTTTAACATTTATCTACCCACCCACTCATTTATCTATCTAATGATTCACTATCTACCTACCCACGCATTCACCCACCCACCCATTTATCTACTTATCTATCTACAGTTAATACACTCAGTGAAAAAAAAATGTGGGTCCCAAAGGATAACAACTCCCTGCTGGCCAAGCTGCACTATTACACAAGGAGTGAGGGATTACCCGCATGTTTTTTTACAGGTATTGCGCTCCCCCCCACCCACCTATCTAATAGTTTAACATTTATCTACCCACCCATTTATCTATCTATCTAATCTATCTAATGATTTACAAAATACCTACCTACCCACCTACGGACCTCACCCTTCCTGTTGGTCAAGCTGCTCTATTATACAAGGAGTGAGGGATCACCCACATATTTTTTGTGGGAGGTAGGGCACTGACTGAAATAAAAAGTGTGTTACTGAGTTCCCTTCCTTCACCTCCATGTCCGCCAAGCTGCCCTAGTGGACAGTGAAGGGGGAAGGTATGTTTATTTTTTACTCTTTTGATTTCTCTCTAGCTATCTCTATTTATTTAACTGTACACTTAGTTATCACAATATACAATAATAGAAGAGTCCCTAACGAGAACTCGTATTTGTGAATTTCAAATGTATACCAAAACATATTATCAGTAATTAATTTTCATTAATTACCTGACTTCATTTTTGTTCGTTGACTTGAGGACAATTCTGCAGTCCAGGTCACCTCGCAGTAGTCGGCTGTTATGACCTCATCATCTGTTTTATATAGAATTCTCACTTAAAAAATGAAAAGAGGCATGATAATATGTTCGCAGTATACAATGACCCTTAAGCCCTTTACACACTGGGAGTATAGGGGCCCCATCTATATAGTTAACTATATTAGTGGTTCCCCTATTCACACTGAACGAAATCGGTTACCGAAATCATCAGTGATGTCCCAGTGACCTGCTGAACATGCGGGTCATAGGCTATATGGCCAGAGTTGACCTGGATGTTCAAGTGAAGGCAGAGGTCGTTAAGGATGCGCGGGAGTGCACATCATTACTGATATTGAGTATACAAACAAGAGATTTTTTTTTTCAAAGAAAAGAGTTTGCTCAAAAATGCTCTTCTGAGTGATATCTTTTCTTTTTTCGTGTAGCGTGTATGGGGCTTTAGAAAAATGAGAGGGAGGGATCACCCACCTCTTTGTACATGCCTCTACTTTACAAATCAATGCAGCTATGATTTGTCTATTTAATGGATCATTTAGCATCTATCTACCTATCCACCCATCTATCTGCCTATCCAATAGTTGACTAACACTGGGGCAGATGTATTAAACCTTAACAAGAGATAAATGCAAGGGTGATAAAGAGAGATAAACGT
This sequence comes from Crinia signifera, assembly GCF_055691185.1. Lineage (NCBI taxonomy): Eukaryota > Metazoa > Chordata > Amphibia > Anura > Myobatrachidae > Crinia > Crinia signifera. Next base: position 268,026,396 of record NC_139221.1, read on the forward strand.
CCAGCCAATCAGCTCCTTACTGACTTTTTTCAAACACAGCCTGTAATATGACAGTTAGCAGGTGATTGGCTGGATGTTTATCTCTCTTTATCATCTTTGCATTTATCTCTTGACTTAATACATCTGCCACTATGTACCTATCCAACCATCTATCTATCTAATGAATTATCATCCATCTACCTACACAGCCATTCATCTATATGTCTATCTAATGATATACTATCTATCGGCCTGCCCACCTATTTATCTTTATCTCTATTTAATTAATTACAGGTATTGCGCTCAGTGAAAACAATATGTGGGTCCCAAAGGATAGATAACAACTCCCTGCTGGCCAAGCTGCACTATTACACAAGGAGTGAGGGATCACCTACATATTTTTTTTAAAGGTATTGCGCTTCACCCCCCACCTATCTAATAGCTTAACAGTGATCTACCCACCCACTCATTTACCTATCTAATGATTCACTATCTACCTACCCATGCAGCCACCCATTTATGTACCTATCTATCTAGCGTTAATGAACTTAGTGAAAAAAAAATATGTGGGTCCCAAAGGATAACAACTCCCTGCTGGCCAAGCTGCACTATTACACAAGGAGTGAGGGATCACCCACATATTTTTTTTAAAGGTATTGCGCTTCACCCACACACCCACCCACCTATCTATCTATCTAATAACTTACCATTTATCTACCCTCCCACCCACTTATCTGTCTATATAATGATTCAATATCTATCCACCTACCCAATCACACACCTACCCATTTATATACCAAACAATCTATCTATCTTTATATCTATCTACAGTTAATGTGCTCAGTGAAAAAAATATGTGGGTCCCAAAGGATAACAACTCCCTGCTGGCCAAGCTGCACTATTACACAAGGAGTGAGGGATCACCCACATATTTTTTTATAGGTATTGCACTTCACCCACCCACCTATCTAATAATTTACCATTTATCTACCCTCCCACCCACTTATATGTCTATCTAATGATTCACTATCTATCCACCTACCCAACCACACACCTACCCATTTATATACCTAACCATCTACCTATCTTTCTATCTATTTACAGTTAATGCGCTCAGTGAAAAAAATATGTGGGTCCCAAAGGATTACAACTCCCTGCTGGCCAAGCTGCACTATTACACAAGGAGTGAGGGATCACCCACATATTTTTTTACAGGTATTGCGCTTCACCCCCACCCACCCTACCTATCTAATAGTTTAACATGTATCTACCCACCCACTCATTTATCTATCTAATGATTCACTATCTATCTAACCACGCTCCCACCCCTTTATCTACCTATCTACAGTTAATACACTCAGTAAAAAAAAAAAGTGGGTCCCAAAGGATAACAACTCCCTGCTGGCCAAGCTGCACTATAACACAAGGAGTGAGGGATCACCCACATATTTTTTTTACAGGTATTGCACTTCACCCACCCACCTATCTAATAATTTACCATTTATCTACCCTCCCACCCACTTATCTGTCTATCTAATAAGTCACTATCTATCCACCTACCCAACCACACACCTACCCATTTATATACCTAACCATCTATCTATCTATCTATCTACAGTTAATGTGCTCAGTGAAAAAAATATGTGGGTCCCAAAGGATAACAACTCCCTGCTGGCCAAGCTGCACTATTACACAAGGAGTGAAGGGTCACCCACATATTTTTTTACAGGTATTTCACTTCACCCACCTGCCTATCTATCTAATAATTTACAATTTATCTACCCTCCCACCCACTTATCTGTCTATTTAATGAGTCACTATCTATCCACCTACCCAACCACACACCTACCCATTTATATACCTAACCATCTATCTATCTTTCTATCTATCTACAGTTAATGCGCTCAGTGAAAAAATATGTGGGTCTCAAAGGATAACAACTCCCTGCTGGCCAAGCTGCACTATTACACAAGGAGTGAGGGATCACCCACATATTTTTTTTACAGGTATTGCGCTTCACCCCCTACCTATCTAATAGTTTAACATTTATCTACCCACCCACTCATTTATCTATCTAATAATTCACTATCTACCTACCCACGCACCCACCCACCCACCCATTTATCTACTTATCTATCTACAGTTAATACACTCAGTGAAAAAAAAATGTGGGTCCCAAAGGATAACAACTCCCTGCTGGCCAAGCTGCACTATTACACAAGGAGTGAGGGATTACCCGCATGTTTTTTTACAGGTATTGCGCTCCCCCCCACCCACCTATCTAATAGTTTAACATTTATCTACCCACCCATTTATCTATCTATCTAATCTATCTAATGATTTACAAAATACCTACCTACCCACCTACGGACCTCACCCTTCCTGTTGGTCAAGCTGCTCTATTATACAAGGAGTGAGGGATCACCCACATATTTTTTGTGGGAGGTAGGGCACTGACTGAAATAAAAAGTGTGTTACTGAGTTCCCTTCCTTCACCTCCATGTCCGCCAAGCTGCCCTAGTGGACAGTGAAGGGGGAAGGTATGTTTATTTTTTACTCTTTTGATTTCTCTCTAGCTATCTCTATTTATTTAACTGTACACTTAGTTATCACAATATACAATAATAGAAGAGTCCCTAACGAGAACTCGTATTTGTGAATTTCAAATGTATACCAAAACATATTATCAGTAATTAATTTTCATTAATTACCTGACTTCATTTTTGTTCGTTGACTTGAGGACAATTCTGCAGTCCAGGTCACCTCGCAGTAGTCGGCTGTTATGACCTCATCATCTGTTTTATATAGAATTCTCACTTAAAAAATGAAAAGAGGCATGATAATATGTTCGCAGTATACAATGACCCTTAAGCCCTTTACACACTGGGAGTATAGGGGCCCCATCTATATAGTTAACTATATTAGTGGTTCCCCTATTCACACTGAACGAAATCGTTTACCGAAATCATCAGTGATGTCCCAGTGACCTGTTGAACATGCGGGTCATAGGCTATATGGCCAGAGTTGACCTGGATGTTCAAGTGAAGGCAGAGGTCGTTAAGGATGCGCGGGAGTGCACATCATTACTGATATTGAGTATACAAACAAGAGATTTTTTTTTTCAAAGAAAAGAGTTTGCTCAAAAATGCTCTTCTGAGTGATATCTTTTCTTTTTTCGTGTAGCGTGTATGGGGCTTTAGAAAAATGAGAGGGAGGGATCACCCACCTCTTTGTACATGCCTCTACTTTACAAATCAATGCAGCTATGATTTGTCTATTTAATGGATCATTTAGCATCTATCTACCTATCCACCCATCTATCTGCCTATCCAATAGTTGACTAACACTGGGGCAGATGTATTAAACCTTAACAAGAGATAAATGCAAGGGTGATAAAGAGAGATAAACGTCCAGCCAATCAGCTCCTTACTGACTTTTTTCAAACACAGCCTGTAATATGACAGTTAGCAGGTGATTGGCTGGATGTTTATCTCTCTTTATCATCTTTGCATTTATCTCTTGACTTAATACATCTGCCACTATGTACCTATCCAACCATCTATCTATCTAATGAATTATCATCCATCTACCTACACAGCCATTCATCTATATGTCTATCTAATGATATACTATCTATCGGCCTGCCCACCTATTTATCTTTATCTCTATTTAATTAATTACAGGTATTGCGCTCAGTGAAAACAATATGTGGGTCCCAAAGGATAGATAACAACTCCCTGCTGGCCAAGCTGCACTATTACACAAGGAGTGAGGGATCACCTACATATTTTTTTTAAAGGTATTGCGCTTCACCCCCCACCTATCTAATAGCTTAACAGTGATCTACCCACCCACTCATTTACCTATCTAATGATTCACTATCTACCTACCCATGCAGCCACCCATTTATGTACCTATCTATCTAGCTAGAGTTAATGAACTTAGTGAAAAAAAAATATGTGGGTCCCAAAGGATAACAACTCCCTGCTGGCCAAGCTGCACTATTACACAAGGAGTGAGGGATCACCCACATATTTTTTTTAAAGGTATTGCGCTTCACCCACACACCCACCCACCTATCTATCTATCTAATAACTTACCATTTATCTACCCTCCCACCCACTTATCTGTCTATATAATGATTCAATATCTATCCACCTACCCAATCACACACCTACCCATTTATATACCAAACCATCTATCTATCTTTATATCTATCTACAGTTAATGTGCTCAGTGAAAAAAATATGTGGGTCCCAAAGGATAACAACTCCCTGCTGGCCAAGCTGCACTATTACACAAGGAGTGAGGGATCACCCACATATTTTTTTATAGGTATTGCACTTCACCCACCCACCTATCTAATAATTTACCATTTATCTACCCTCCCACCCACTTATATGTCTATCTAATGATTCACTATCTATCCACCTACCCAACCACACACCTACCCATTTATATACCTAACCATCTACCTATCTTTCTATCTATTTACAGTTAATGCGCTCAGTGAAAAAAATATGTGGGTCCCAAAGGATTACAACTCCCTGCTGGCCAAGCTGCACTATTACACAAGGAGTGAGGGATCACCCACATATTTTTTTACAGGTATTGCGCTTCACCCCCACCCACCCTACCTATCTAATAGTTTAACATGTATCTACCCACCCACTCATTTATCTATCTAATGATTCACTATCTACCTAACCACGCTCCCACCCCTTTATCTACCTATCTACAGTTAATACACTCAGTAAAAAAAAAAAGTGGGTCCCAAAGGATAACAACTCCCTGCTGGCCAAGCTGCACTATAACACAAGGAGTGAGGGATCACCCACATATTTTTTTTACAGGTATTGCACTTCACCCACCCACCTATCTAATAATTTACCATTTATCTACCCTCCCACCCACTTATCTGTCTATCTAATAAGTCACTATCTATCCACCTACCCAACCACACACCTACCCATTTATATACCTAACCATCTATCTATCTATCTATCTACAGTTAATGTGCTCAGTGAAAAAAATATGTGGGTCCCAAAGGATAACAACTCCCTGCTGGCCAAGCTGCACTATTACACAAGGAGTGAAGGGTCACCCACATATTTTTTTACAGGTATTTCACTTCACCCACCTGCCTATCTATCTAATAATTTACAATTTATCTACCCTCCCACCCACTTATCTGTCTATTTAATGAGTCACTATCTATCCACCTACCCAACCACACACCTACCCATTTATATACCTAACCATCTATCTATCTTTCTATCTATCTACAGTTAATGCGCTCAGTGAAAAAATATGTGGGTCTCAAAGGATAACAACTCCCTGCTGGCCAAGCTGCACTATTACACAAGGAGTGAGGGATCACCCACATATTTTTTTTACAGGTATTGCGCTTCACCCCCTACCTATCTAATAGTTTAACATTTATCTACCCACCCACTCATTTATCTATCTAATGATTCACTATCTACCTACCCACGCACCCACCCACCCACCCATTTATCTACTTATCTATCTACAGTTAATACACTCAGTGAAAAAAAAATGTGGGTCCCAAAGGATAACAACTCCCTGCTGGCCAAGCTGCACTATTACACAAGGAGTGAGGGATTACCCGCATGTTTTTTTACAGGTATTGCGCTCCCCCCCACCCACCTATCTAATAGTTTAACATTTATCTACCCACCCATTTATCTATCTATCTAATCTATCTAATGATTTACAAAATACCTACCTACCCACCTACGGACCTCACCCTTCCTGTTGGTCAAGCTGCTCTATTATACAAGGAGTGAGGGATCACCCACATATTTTTTTGTGGGAGGTAGGGCACTGACTGAAATAAAAAGTGTGTTACTGAGTTCCCTTCCTTCACCTCCATGTCCGCCAAGCTGCCCTAGTGGACAGTGAAGGGGGAAGGTATGTTTATTTTTTACTCTTTTGATTTCTCTCTAGCTATCTCTATTTATTTAACTGTACACTTAGTTATCACAATATACAATAATAGAAGAGTCCCTAACGAGAACTCGTATTTGTGAATTTCAAATGTATACCAAAACATATTATCAGTAATTAATTTTCATTAATTACCTGACTTCATTTTTGTTCGTTGACTTGAGGACAATTCTGCAGTCCAGGTCACCTCGCAGTAGTCGGCTGTTATGACCTCATCATCTGTTTTATATAGAATTCTCACTTAAAAAAATGAAAAGAGGCATGATAATATGTTCGCAGTATACAATGACCCTTAAGCCCTTTACACACTGGGAGTATAGGGGCCCCATATATATAGTTAACTATATTAGTGGTTCCCCTATTCACACTGAACGAAATCGGTTACCGAAATCATCAGTGATGTCCCAGTGACCTGCTGAACATGCGGGTCATAGGCTATATGGCCAGAGTTGACCTGGATGTTCAAGTGAAGGCAGAGGTCGTTAAGGATGCGCGGGAGTGCACATCATTACTGATATTGAGTATACAAACAAGAGATTTTTTTTTTCAAAGAAAAGAGTTTGCTCAAAAATGCTCTTCTGAGTGATATCTTTTCTTTTTTTCGTGTAGCGTGTATGGGGCTTTAGAAAAATGAGAGGGAGGGATCACCCACCTCTTTGTACATGCCTCTACTTTACAAATCAATGCAGCTATGATTTGTTTATTTAATGGATCATTTAGCATCTATCTACCTATCCACCCATCTATCTGCCTATCCAATAATTGACTAACACTGGGGCAGATGTATTAAACCTTAACAAGAGATAAATGCAAGGGTGATAAAGAGAGATAAACGTCCAGCCAATCAGCTCCTTACTGACTTTTTTCAAACACAGCCTGTAATATGACAGTTAGCAGGTGATTGGCTGGATGTTTATCTCTCTTTATCATCTTTGCATTTATCTCTTGACTTAATACATCTGCCACTATGTACCTATCCAACCATCTATCTATCTAATGAATTATCATCCATCTACCTACACAGCCATTCATCTATATGTCTATCTAATGATATACTATCTATCGGCCTGCCCACCTATTTATCTTTATCTCTATTTAATTAATTACAGGTATTGCGCTCAGTGAAAACAATATGTGGGTCCCAAAGGATAGATAACAACTCCCTGCTGGCCAAGCTGCACTATTACACAAGGAGTGAGGGATCACCCACATATTTTTTTAAAGGTATTGCGCTTCACCCCCACCTATCTAATAGCTTAACAGTGATCTACCCACCCACTCATTTACCTATCTAATGATTCACTATCTACCTACCCATGCAGCCACCCATTTATGTACCTATCTATCTAGCTAGAGTTAATGAACTTAGTGAAAAAAAATATGTGGGTCCCAAAGGATAACAACTCCCTGCTGGCCAAGCTGCACTATTACACAAGGAGTGAGGGATCACCCACATATTTTTTTTAAAGGTATTGCGCTTCACCCACACACCCACCCACCTATCTATCTATCTAATAACTTACCATTTATCTACCATCCCACCCACTTATCTGTCTATCTAATGATTTAATATCTATCCACCTACCCAATCACACACCTACCCATTTATATACCAAACCATCTATCTATCTTTCTATCTATCTACAGTTAATGTGCTCAGTGAAAAAAATATATGGGTCCCAAAGGATAACAACTCCCTGCTGGCCAAGCTGCACTATTACACAAGGAGTGAGGGATCACCCACATATTTTTTTATAGGTATTGCACTTCACCCACCCACCTATCTAATAATTTACCATTTATCTACCCTCCCACCCACTTATCTGTCTATCTAATGATTCACTATCTATCCACCTACCCAACCACACACCTACCCATTTATATACCTAACCATCTACCTATCTTTCTATCTATTTACAGTTAATGCGCTCAGTGAAAAAAATATGTGGGTCCCAAAGGATTACAACTCCCTGCTGGCCAAGCTGCACTATTACACAAGGAGTGAGGGATCACCCACATATTTTTTTACAGGTATTGCGCTTCACCCCCACCCACCCTACCTATCTAATAGTTTAACATTTATCTACCCACCCACTCATTTATCTATCTACTGATTCACTATCTACCTAACCACGCACCCACCCATTTATCTACCTATCTACAGTTAATACACTCAGTAAAAAAAAAAGTGGGTACCAAAGGATAACAACTCCCTGCTGGCCAAGCTGCACTATTACACAAGGAGTGAGGGATCACCCACGTATTTTTTTACAGGTATTGCACTTCACCCACCCACCTATCTAATAATTTACCATTTATCTACCCTCCCACCCACTTATCTGTCTATCTAATGATTCACTATCTATCCACCTACCCAACCACACACCTACCCATTTATATATTAAACCATCTATCTATCTATCTTTCTATCTATCTACAGTTAATGTGCTCAGTGAAAAAAATATGTGGGTCCCAAAGGATAACAACTCCCTGCTGGCCAAGCTGCACTATTACACAAGGAGTGAGGGATCACCTACATCTTTTTTTATAGGTATTGCACTTTACCCACCCACCTATCTAATAATTTACCATGTATCTACCCTCCCACCCACTTATCTGTCTATCTAATGATTCACTATCTATCCACCTACCCAACCACACACCTACCCATTTATATACCTAACCATCTATCTTTCTATCTATTAACAGTTAATGCGCTCAGTGAAAAAAATATGTGGGTCCCAAAGGATAACAACTCCCTGCTGGCCAAGCTGCACTATTACACAAGGAGTGAGGGATCACCCACATATTTTTTTTTACAGGTATTGCGCTTCACCCGCACCCACCCTACCTATCTAATAGTTTAACATTTATCTATACACTAATTTATCTATCTAATGATTCACTATCTACCTACCCACGCACCCACCCACCCATTTATCTACCTATCTACAGTTAATACACTCCGTAAAAAAAAATGTGTGTCCCAAAGGATAAAAACTCCCTGCTGGCCAAGCTGCACTATTACACAAGGAGTGAGGGATCACCCACATATTTTTTTTACAGGTATTGCACTTCACCCACCCACCTATCTAATAATTTACCATTTATCTACCCTCCCACCCACTTATCTGTCTATCTAATAAGTCACTATCTATCCACCTACCCAACCACACACCTACCCATTTATATACCTAACCATCTATCTATCTATCTACAGTTAATGTGCTCAGTGAAAAAAATATGTGGGTCCCAAAGGATAACAACTCCCTGCTGGCCAAGCTGCACTATTACACAAGGAGTGAAGGGTCACCCACATATTTTTTTACAGGTATTTCACTTCACCCACCTGCCTATCTATCTAATAATTTACAATTTATCTACCCTCCCACCCACTTATCTGTCTATTTAATGAGTCACTATCTATCCACCTACCCAACCACACACCTACCCATTTATATACCTAACCATCTATCTATCTTTCTATCTATCTACAGTTAATGCGCTCAGTGAAAAAATATGTGGGTCTCAAAGGATAACAACTCCCTGCTGGCCAAGCTGCACTATTACACAAGGAGTGAGGGATCACCCACATATTTTTTTTACAGGTATTGCGCTTCACCCCCTACCTATCTAATAGTTTAACATTTATCTACCCACCCACTCATTTATCTATCTAATGATTCACTATCTACCTCCCCACGCACCCACCCACCCACCCATTTATCTACTTATCTATCTACAGTTAATACACTCAGTGAAAAAAAAATGTGGGTCCCAAAGGATAACAACTCCCTGCTGGCCAAGCTGCACTATTACACAAGGAGTGAGGGATTACCCGCATGTTTTTTTACAGGTATTGCGCTCCCCCCCACCCACCTATCTAATAGTTTAACATTTATCTACCCACCCATTTATCTATCTATCTAATCTATCTAATGATTTACAAAATACCTACCTACCCACCTACGGACCTCACCCTTCCTGTTGGTCAAGCTGCTCTATTATACAAGGAGTGAGGGATCACCCACATATTTTTTGTGGGAGGTAGGGCACTGACTGAAATAAAAAGTGTGTTACTGAGTTCCCTTCCTTCACCTCCATGTCCGCCAAGCTGCCCTAGTGGACAGTGAAGGGGGAAGGTATGTTTATTTTTTACTCTTTTGATTTCTCTCTAGCTATCTCTATTTATTTAACTGTACACTTAGTTATCACAATATACAATAATAGAAGAGTCCCTAACGAGAACTCGTATTTGTGAATTTCAAATGTATACCAAAACATATTATCAGTAATTAATTTTCATTAATTACCTGACTTCATTTTTGTTCGTTGACTTGAGGACAATTCTGCAGTCCAGGTCACCTCGCAGTAGTCGGCTGTTATGACCTCATCATCTGTTTTATATAGAATTCTCACTTAAAAAATGAAAAGAGGCATGATAATATGTTCGCAGTATACAATGACCCTTAAGCCCTTTACACACTGGGAGTATAGGGGCCCCATCTATATAGTTAACTATATTAGTGGTTCCCCTATTCACACTGAACGAAATCGGTTACCGAAATCATCAGTGATGTCCCAGTGACCTGCTGAACATGCGGGTCATAGGCTATATGGCCAGAGTTGACCTGGATGTTCAAGTGAAGGCAGAGGTCGTTAAGGATGCGCGGGAGTGCACATCATTACTGATATTGAGTATACAAACAAGAGATTTTTTTTTTCAAAGAAAAGAGTTTGCTCAAAAATGCTCTTCTGAGTGATATCTTTTCTTTTTTCGTGTAGCGTGTATGGGGCTTTAGAAAAATGAGAGGGAGGGATCACCCACCTCTTTGTACATGCCTCTACTTTACAAATCAATGCAGCTATGATTTGTCTATTTAATGGATCATTTAGCATCTATCTACCTATCCACCCATCTATCTGCCTATCCAATAATTGACTAACACTGGGGCAGATGTATTAAACCTTAACAAGAGATAAATGCAAGGGTGATAAAGAGAGATAAACGTCCAGCCAATCAGCTCCTTACTGACTTTTTTCAAACACAGCCTGTAATATGACAGTTAGCAGGTGATTGGCTGGATGTTTATCTCTCTTTATCATCTTTGCATTTATCTCTTGACTTAATACATCTGCCACTATGTACCTATCCAACCATCTATCTATCTAATGAATTATCATCCATCTACCTACTCAGCCATTCATCTATATGTCTATCTAATGATATACTATCTATCGGCCTGCCCACCTATTTATCTTTATCTCTATTTAATTAATTACAGGTATTGCGCTCAGTGAAAACAATATGTGGGTCCCAAAGGATAGATAACAACTCCCTGCTGGCCAAGCTGCACTATTACACAAGGAGTGAGGGATCACCTACATATTTTTTTTAAAGGTATTGCGCTTCACCCCCCACCTATCTAATAGCTTAACAGTGATCTACCCACCCACTCATTTACCTATCTAATGATTCACTATCTACCTACCCATGCAGCCACCCATTTATGTACCTATCTATCTAGCTAGAGTTAATGAACTTAGTGAAAAAAAAATATGTGGGTCCCAAAGGATAACAACTCCCTGCTGGCCAAGCTGCACTATTACACAAGGAGTGAGGGATCACCCACATATTTTTTTTAAAGGTATTGCGCTTCACCCACACACCCACCCACCTATCTATCTATCTAATAACTTACCATTTATCTACCCTCCCACCCACTTATCTGTCTATATAATGATTCAATATCTATCCACCTACCCAATCACACACCTACCCATTTATATACCAAACCATCTATCTATCTTTCTATCTATCTACAGTTAATGTGCTCAGTGAAAAAAATATGTGGGTCCCAAAGGATAACAACTCCCTGCTGGCCAAGCTGCACTATTACACAAGGAGTGAGGGATCACCCACATATTTTTTTATAGGTATTGCACTTCACCCACCCACCTATCTAATAATTTACCATTTATCTACCCTCCCACCCACTTATCTGTCTATCTAATGATTCACTATCTATCCACCTACCCAACCACACACCTACCCATTTATATACCTAACCATCTACCTATCTTTCTATCTATTTACAGTTAATGCGCTCAGTGAAAAAAATATGTGGGTCCCAAAGGATTACAACTCCCTGCTGGCCAAGCTGCACTATTACACAAGGTGTGAGGGATCACCCACATATTTTTTTACAGGTATTGCGCTTCACCCCCACCCACCCTACCTATCTAATAGTTTAACATTTATCTACCCACCCACTCATTTATCTATCTAATGATTCACTATCTACCTACCCACGCACCCACCCATTTATCTACCTATCTACAGTTAATACACTCCGTAAAAAAAAATGTGGGTCCCAAAGGATAAAAACTCCCTGCTGGCCAAGCTGCACTATTACACAAGGAGTGAGGGATCACCCACATATTTTTTTTACAGGTATTGCACTTCACCCACCCACCTATCTAATAATTTACCATTTATCTACCCTCCCACCCACTTATCTGTCTATCTAATAAGTCACTATCTATCCACCTACCCAACCACACACCTACCCATTTATATACCTAACCATCTATCTATCTATCTATCTACAGTTAATGTGCTCAGTGAAAAAAATATGTGGGTCCCAAAGGATAACAACTCCCTGCTGGCCAAGCTGCACTATTACACAAGGAGTGAAGGGTCACCCACATATTTTTTTACAGGTATTTCACTTCACCCACCTGCCTATCTATCTAATAATTTACAATTTATCTACCCTCCCACCCACTTATCTGTCTATTTAATGAGTCACTATCTATCCACCTACCCAACCACACACCTACCCATTTATATACCTAACCATCTATCTATCTTTCTATCTATCTACAGTTAATGCGCTCAGTGAAAAAATATGTGGGTCTCAAAGGATAACAACTCCCTGCTGGCCAAGCTGCACTATTACACAAGGAGTGAGGGATCACCCACATATTTTTTTTACAGGTATTGCGCTTCACCCCCTACCTATCTAATAGTTTAACATTTATCTACCCACCCACTCATTTATCTATCTAATGATTCACTATCTACCTACCCACGCACCCACCCACCCACCCATTTATCTACTTATCTATCTACAGTTAATACACTCAGTGAAAAAAAAATGTGGGTCCCAAAGGATAACAACTCCCTGCTGGCCAAGCTGCACTATTACACAAGGAGTGAGGGATTACCCGCATGTTTTTTTACAGGTATTGCGCTCCCCCCCACCCACCTATCTAATAGTTTAACATTTATCTACCCACCCATTTATCTATCTATCTAATCTATCTAATGATTTACAAAATACCTACCTACCCACCTACGGACCTCACCCTTCCTGTTGGTCAAGCTGCTCTATTATACAAGGAGTGAGGGATCACCCACATATTTTTTGTGGGAGGTAGGGCACTGACTGAAATAAAAAGTGTGTTACTGAGTTCCCTTCCTTCACCTCCATGTCCGCCAAGCTGCCCTAGTGGACAGTGAAGGGGGAAGGTATGTTTATTTTTTACTCTTTTGATTTCTCTCTAGCTATCTCTATTTATTTAACTGTACACTTAGTTATCACAATATACAATAATAGAAGAGTCCCTAACGAGAACTCGTATTTGTGAATTTCAAATGTATACCAAAACATATTATCAGTAATTAATTTTCATTAATTACCTGACTTCATTTTTGTTCGTTGACTTGAGGACAATTCTGCAGTCCAGGTCACCTCGCAGTAGTCGGCTGTTATGACCTCATCATCTGTTTTATATAGAATTCTCACTTAAAAAATGAAAAGAGGCATGATAATATGTTCGCAGTATACAATGACCCTTAAGCCCTTTACACACTGGGAGTATAGGGGCCCCATCTATATAGTTAACTATATTAGTGGTTCCCCTATTCACACTGAACGAAATCGTTTACCGAAATCATCAGTGATGTCCCAGTGACCTGTTGAACATGCGGGTCATAGGCTATATGGCCAGAGTTGACCTGGATGTTCAAGTGAAGGCAGAGGTCGTTAAGGATGCGCGGGAGTGCACATCATTACTGATATTGAGTATACAAACAAGAGATTTTTTTTTTCAAAGAAAAGAGTTTGCTCAAAAATGCTCTTCTGAGTGATATCTTTTCTTTTTTCGTGTAGCGTGTATGGGGCTTTAGAAAAATGAGAGGGAGGGATCACCCACCTCTTTGTACATGCCTCTACTTTACAAATCAATGCAGCTATGATTTGTCTATTTAATGGATCATTTAGCATCTATCTACCTATCCACCCATCTATCTGCCTATCCAATAGTTGACTAACACTGGGGCAGATGTATTAAACCTTAACAAGAGATAAATGCAAGGGTGATAAAGAGAGATAAACGTCCAGCCAATCAGCTCCTTACTGACTTTTTTCAAACACAGCCTGTAATATGACAGTTAGCAGGTGATTGGCTGGATGTTTATCTCTCTTTATCATCTTTGCATTTATCTCTTGACTTAATACATCTGCCACTATGTACCTATCCAACCATCTATCTATCTAATGAATTATCATCCATCTACCTACACAGCCATTCATCTATATGTCTATCTAATGATATACTATCTATCGGCCTGCCCACCTATTTATCTTTATCTCTATTTAATTAATTACAGGTATTGCGCTCAGTGAAAACAATATGTGGGTCCCAAAGGATAGATAACAACTCCCTGCTGGCCAAGCTGCACTATTACACAAGGAGTGAGGGATCACCTACATATTTTTTTTAAAGGTATTGCGCTTCACCCCCCACCTATCTAATAGCTTAACAGTGATCTACCCACCCACTCATTTACCTATCTAATGATTCACTATCTACCTACCCATGCAGCCACCCATTTATGTACCTATCTATCTAGCTAGAGTTAATGAACTTAGTGAAAAAAAAATATGTGGGTCCCAAAGGATAACAACTCCCTGCTGGCCAAGCTGCACTATTACACAAGGAGTGAGGGATCACCCACATATTTTTTTTAAAGGTATTGCGCTTCACCCACACACCCACCCACCTATCTATCTATCTAATAACTTACCATTTATCTACCCTCCCACCCACTTATCTGTCTATATAATGATTCAATATCTATCCACCTACCCAATCACACACCTACCTATTTATATACCAAACCATCTATCTATCTTTATATCTATCTACAGTTAATGTGCTCAGTGAAAAAAATATGTGGGTCCCAAAGGATAACAACTCCCTGCTGGCCAAGCTGCACTATTACACAAGGAGTGAGGGATCACCCACATATTTTTTTATAGGTATTGCACTTCACCCACCCACCTATCTAATAATTTACCATTTATCTACCCTCCCACCCACTTATATGTCTATCTAATGATTCACTATCTATCCACCTACCCAACCACACACCTACCCATTTATATACCTAACCATCTACCTATCTTTCTATCTATTTACAGTTAATGCGCTCAGTGAAAAAAATATGTGGGTCCCAAAGGATTACAACTCCCTGCTGGCCAAGCTGCACTATTACACAAGGAGTGAGGGATCACCCACATATTTTTTTACAGGTATTGCGCTTCACCCCCACCCACCCTACCTATCTAATAGTTTAACATGTATCTACCCACCCACTCATTTATCTATCTAATGATTCACTATCTACCTAACCACGCTCCCACCCCTTTATCTACCTATCTACAGTTAATACACTCAGTAAAAAAAAAAAGTGGGTCCCAAAGGATAACAACTCCCTGCTGGCCAAGCTGCACTATAACACAAGGAGTGAGGGATCACCCACATATTTTTTTTACAGGTATTGCACTTCACCCACCCACCTATCTAATAATTTACCATTTATCTACCCTCCCACCCACTTATCTGTCTATCTAATAAGTCACTATCTATCCACCTACCCAACCACACACCTACCCATTTATATACCTAACCATCTATCTATCTATCTATCTACAGTTAATGTGCTCAGTGAAAAAAATATGTGGGTCCCAAAGGATAACAACTCCCTGCTGGCCAAGCTGCACTATTACACAAGGAGTGAAGGGTCACCCACATATTTTTTTACAGGTATTTCACTTCACCCACCTGCCTATCTATCTAATAATTTACAATTTATCTACCCTCCCACCCACTTATCTGTCTATTTAATGAGTCACTATCTATCCACCTACCCAACCACACACCTACCCATTTATATACCTAACCATCTATCTATCTTTCTATCTATCTACAGTTAATGCGCTCAGTGAAAAAATATGTGGGTCTCAAAGGATAACAACTCCCTGCTGGCCAAGCTGCACTATTACACAAGGAGTGAGGGATCACCCACATATTTTTTTTACAGGTATTGCGCTTCACCCCCTACCTATCTAATAGTTTAACATTTATCTACCCACCCACTCATTTATCTATCTAATGATTCACTATCTACCTACCCACGCACCCACCCACCCATTTATCTACTTATCTATCTACAGTTAATACACTCAGTGAAAAAAAAATGTGGGTCCCAAAGGATAACAACTCCCTGCTGGCCAAGCTGCACTATTACACAAGGAGTGAGGGATTACCCGCATGTTTTTTTACAGGTATTGCGCTCCCCCCCACCCACCTATCTAATAGTTTAACATTTATCTACCCACCCATTTATCTATCTATCTAATCTATCTAATGATTTACAAAATACCTACCTACCCACCTACGGACCTCACCCTTCCTGTTGGTCAAGCTGCTCTATTATACAAGGAGTGAGGGATCACCCACATATTTTTTTGTGGGAGGTAGGGCACTGACTGAAATAAAAAGTGTGTTACTGAGTTCCCTTCCTTCACCTCCATGTCCGCCAAGCTGCCCTAGTGGACAGTGAAGGGGGAAGGTATGTTTATTTTTTACTCTTTTGATTTCTCTCTAGCTATCTCTATTTATTTAACTGTACACTTAGTTATCACAATATACAATAATAGAAGAGTCCCTAACGAGAACTCGTATTTGTGAATTTCAAATGTATACCAAAACATATTATCAGTAATTAATTTTCATTAATTACCTGACTTCATTTTTGTTCGTTGACTTGAGGACAATTCTGCAGTCCAGGTCACCTCGCAGTAGTCGGCTGTTATGACCTCATCATCTGTTTTATATAGAATTCTCACTTAAAAAAATGAAAAGAGGCATGATAATATGTTCGCAGTATACAATGACCCTTAAGCCCTTTACACACTGGGAGTATAGGGGCCCCATATATATAGTTAACTATATTAGTGGTTCCCCTATTCACACTGAACGAAATCGGTTACCGAAATCATCAGTGATGTCCCAGTGACCTGCTGAACATGCGGGTCATAGGCTATATGGCCAGAGTTGACCTGGATGTTCAAGTGAAGGCAGAGGTCGTTAAGGATGCGCGGGAGTGCACATCATTACTGATATTGAGTATACAAACAAGAGATTTTTTTTTTCAAAGAAAAGAGTTTGCTCAAAAATGCTCTTCTGAGTGATATCTTTTCTTTTTTTCGTGTAGCGTGTATGGGGCTTTAGAAAAATGAGAGGGAGGGATCACCCACCTCTTTGTACATGCCTCTACTTTACAAATCAATGCAGCTATGATTTGTTTATTTAATGGATCATTTAGCATCTATCTACCTATCCACCCATCTATCTGCCTATCCAATAATTGACTAACACTGGGGCAGATGTATTAAACCTTAACAAGAGATAAATGCAAGGGTGATAAAGAGAGATAAACGTCCAGCCAATCAGCTCCTTACTGACTTTTTTCAAACACAGCCTGTAATATGACAGTTAGCAGGTGATTGGCTGGATGTTTATCTCTCTTTATCATCTTTGCATTTATCTCTTGACTTAATACATCTGCCACTATGTACCTATCCAACCATCTATCTATCTAATGAATTATCATCCATCTACCTACACAGCCATTCATCTATATGTCTATCTAATGATATACTATCTATCGGCCTGCCCACCTATTTATCTTTATCTCTATTTAATTAATTACAGGTATTGCGCTCAGTGAAAACAATATGTGGGTCCCAAAGGATAGATAACAACTCCCTGCTGGCCAAGCTGCACTATTACACAAGGAGTGAGGGATCACCCACATATTTTTTTAAAGGTATTGCGCTTCACCCCCACCTATCTAATAGCTTAACAGTGATCTACCCACCCACTCATTTACCTATCTAATGATTCACTATCTACCTACCCATGCAGCCACCCATTTATGTACCTATCTATCTAGCTAGAGTTAATGAACTTAGTGAAAAAAAATATGTGGGTCCCAAAGGATAACAACTCCCTGCTGGCCAAGCTGCACTATTACACAAGGAGTGAGGGATCACCCACATATTTTTTTTAAAGGTATTGCGCTTCACCCACACACCCACCCACCTATCTATCTATCTAATAACTTACCATTTATCTACCATCCCACCCACTTATCTGTCTATCTAATGATTTAATATCTATCCACCTACCCAATCACACACCTACCCATTTATATACCAAACCATCTATCTATCTTTCTATCTATCTACAGTTAATGTGCTCAGTGAAAAAAATATATGGGTCCCAAAGGATAACAACTCCCTGCTGGCCAAGCTGCACTATTACACAAGGAGTGAGGGATCACCCACATATTTTTTTATAGGTATTGCACTTCACCCACCCACCTATCTAATAATTTACCATTTATCTACCCTCCCACCCACTTATCTGTCTATCTAATGATTCACTATCTATCCACCTACCCAACCACACACCTACCCATTTATATACCTAACCATCTACCTATCTTTCTATCTATTTACAGTTAATGCGCTCAGTGAAAAAAATATGTGGGTCCCAAAGGATTACAACTCCCTGCTGGCCAAGCTGCACTATTACACAAGGAGTGAGGGATCACCCACATATTTTTTTACAGGTATTGCGCTTCACCCCCACCCACCCTACCTATCTAATAGTTTAACATTTATCTACCCACCCACTCATTTATCTATCTACTGATTCACTATCTACCTAACCACGCACCCACCCATTTATCTACCTATCTACAGTTAATACACTCAGTAAAAAAAAAAGTGGGTACCAAAGGATAACAACTCCCTGCTGGCCAAGCTGCACTATTACACAAGGAGTGAGGGATCACCCACGTATTTTTTTACAGGTATTGCACTTCACCCACCCACCTATCTAATAATTTACCATTTATCTACCCTCCCACCCACTTATCTGTCTATCTAATGATTCACTATCTATCCACCTACCCAACCACACACCTACCCATTTATATATTAAACCATCTATCTATCTATCTATCTTTCTATCTATCTACAGTTAATGTGCTCAGTGAAAAAAATATGTGGGTCCCAAAGGATAACAACTCCCTGCTGGCCAAGCTGCACTATTACACAAGGAGTGAGGGATCACCTACATATTTTTTTATAGGTATTGCACTTTACCCACCCACCTATCTAATAATTTACCATGTATCTACCCTCCCACCCACTTATCTGTCTATCTAATGATTCACTATCTATCCACCTACCCAACCACACACCTACCCATTTATATACCTAACCATCTATCTTTCTATCTATTAACAGTTAATGCGCTCAGTGAAAAAAATACGTGGGTCCCAAAGGATAACAACTCCCTGCTGGCCAAGCTGCACTATTACACAAGGAGTGAGGGATCACCCACATATTTTTTTTTACAGGTATTGCGCTTCACCCGCACCCACCCTACCTATCTAATAGTTTAACATTTATCTATACACTAATTTATCTATCTAATGATTCACTATCTACCTACCCACGCACCCACCCACCCATTTATCTACCTATCTACAGTTAATACACTCCGTAAAAAAAAATGTGTGTCCCAAAGGATAAAAACTCCCTGCTGGCCAAGCTGCACTATTACACAAGGAGTGAGGGATCACCCACATATTTTTTTTACAGGTATTGCACTTCACCCACCCACCTATCTAATAATTTACCATTTATCTACCCTCCCACCCACTTATCTGTCTATCTAATAAGTCACTATCTATCCACCTACCCAACCACACACCTACCCATTTATATACCTAACCATCTATCTATCTATCTACAGTTAATGTGCTCAGTGAAAAAAATATGTGGGTCCCAAAGGATAACAACTCCCTGCTGGCCAAGCTGCACTATTACACAAGGAGTGAGGGATCACCCACGTATTTTTTTACAGGTATTGCACTTCACCCACCCACCTATCTAATAATTTACCATTTATCTACCCTCCCACCCACTTATCTGTCTATCTAATGATTCACTATCTATCCACCTACCCAACCACACACCTACCCATTTATATATTAAACCATCTATCTATCTATCTATCTTTCTATCTATCTACAGTTAATGTGCTCAGTGAAAAAAATATGTGGGTCCCAAAGGATAACAACTCCCTGCTGGCCAAGCTGCACTATTACACAAGGAGTGAGGGATCACCTACATATTTTTTTATAGGTATTGCACTTTACCCACCCACCTATCTAATAATTTACCATGTATCTACCCTCCCACCCACTTATCTGTCTATCTAATGATTCACTATCTATCCACCTACCCAACCACACACCTACCCATTTATATACCTAACCATCTATCTTTCTATCTATTAACAGTTAATGCGCTCAGTGAAAAAAATACGTGGGTCCCAAAGGATAACAACTCCCTGCTGGCCAAGCTGCACTATTACACAAGGAGTGAGGGATCACCCACATATTTTTTTTTACAGGTATTGCGCTTCACCCCCACCCACCCTACCTATCTAATAGTTTAACATTTATCTACCCACCCACTCATTTATCTATCTAATGATTCACTATCTACCTAACCACGCACCCACCCCTTTATCTACCTATCTACAGTTAATACACTCAGTAAAAAAAAAAAGTGGGTCCCAAAGGATAACAACTCCCTGCTGGCCAAGCTGCACTATAACACAAGGAGTGAGGGATCACCCACATATTTTTTTTACAGGTATTGCACTTCACCCACCCACCTATCTAATAATTTACCATTTATCTACCCTCCCACCCACTTATCTGTCTATCTAATAAGTCACTATCTATCCACCTACCCAACCACACACCTACCCATTTATATACCTAACCATCTATCTATCTATCTACAGTTAATGTGCTCAGTGAAAAAAATATGTGGGTCCCAAAGGATAACAACTCCCTGCTGGCCAAGCTGCACTATTACACAAGGAGTGAAGGGTCACCCACATATTTTTTTACAGGTATTTCACTTCACCCACCTGCCTATCTATCTAATAATTTACAATTTATCTACCCTCCCACCCACTTATCTGTCTATTTAATGAGTCACTATCTATCCACCTACCCAACCACACACCTACCCATTTATATACCTAACCATCTATCTATCTTTCTATCTATCTACAGTTAATGCGCTCAGTGAAAAAATATGTGGGTCTCAAAGGATAACAACTCCCTGCTGGCCAAGCTGCACTATTACACAAGGAGTGAGGGATCACCCACATATTTTTTTTTACAGGTATTGCGCTTCACCCCCTACCTATCTAATAGTTTAACATTTATCTACCCACCCACTCATTTATCTATCTAATGATTCACTATCTACCTACCCACGCACCCACCCACCCACCCATTTATCTACTTATCTATCTACAGTTAATACACTCAGTGAAAAAAAAATGTGGGTCCCAAAGGATAACAACTCCCTGCTGGCCAAGCTGCACTATTACACACGGAGTGTGGGATTACCCGCATGTTTTTTTACAGGTATTGCGCTCCCCCCCACCCACCTATCTAATAGTTTAACATTTATCTATCCACCCATTTATCTATCTATCTAATCTATCTAATGATTTACAAAATACCTACCTACCCACCTACGGACCTCACCCTTCCTGTTGGTCAAGCTGCTCTATTATACAAGGAGTGAGGGATCACCCACATATTTTTTGTGGGAGGTAGGGCACTGACTGAAATAAAAAGTGTGTTACTGAGTTCCCTTCCTTCACCTCCATGTCCGCCAAGCTGCCCTAGTGGACAGTGAAGGGGGAAGGTATGTTTATTTTTTACTCTTTTGATTTCTCTATAGCTATCTCTATTTATTTAACTGTACACTTAGTTATCACAATATACAATAATAGAAGAGTCCCTAACGAGAACTCGTATTTGTGAATTTCAAATGTATACCAAAACATATTATCAGTAATTAATTTTCATTAATTACCTGACTTCATTTTTGTTCGTTGACTTGAGGACAATTCTGCAGTCCAGGTCACCTCACAGTAGTCGGCTGTTATGACCTCATCATCTGTTTTATATAGAATTCTCACTTAAAAAATGAAAAGAGGCATGATAATATGTTCGCAGTATACAATGACCCTTAAGCCCTTTACACACTGGGAGTATAGGGGCCCCATCTATATAGTTAACTATATTAGTGGTTCCCCTATTCACACTGAACGAAATCGGTTACCGAAATCATCAGTGATGTCCCAGTGACCTGCTGAACATGCGGGTCATAGGCTATATGGCCAGAGTTGACCTGGATGTTCAAGTGAAGGCAGAGGTCGTTAAGGATGCGCGGGAGTGCACATCATTACTGATATTGAGTATACAAACAAGAGATTTTTTTTTTCAAAGAAAAGAGTTTGCTCAAAAATGCTCTTCTGAGTGATATCTTTTCTTTTTTCGTGTAGCGTGTATGGGGCTTTAGAAAAATGAGAGGGAGGGATCACCCACCTCTTTGTACATGCCTCTACTTTACAAATCAATGCAGCTATGATTTGTCTATTTAATGGATCATTTAGCATCTATCTACCTATCCACCCATCTATCTGCCTATCCAATAATTGACTAACACTGGGGGCAGATGTATTAAACCTTAACAAGAGATAAATGCAAGGGTGATAAAGAGAGATAAACGTCCAGCCAATCAGCTCCTTACTGACTTTTTTCAAACACAGCCTGTAATATGACAGTTAGCAGGTGATTGGCTGGATGTTTATCTCTCTTTATCATCTTTGCATTTATCTCTTGACTTAATACATCTGCCACTATGTACCTATCCAACCATCTATCTATCTAATGAATTATCATCCATCTAACTACACAGCCATTCATCTATATGTCTATCTAATGATATACTATCTATCGGCCTGCCCACCTATTTATCTTTATCTCTATTTATGTAATTACAGGTATTGCGCTCAGTGAAAAAATATGTGGGTCCCAAAGGATAGATAACAACTCCCTGCTGGCCAAGCTGCACTATTACACAAGGAGTGAGGGATCACCCACATATTTTTTTTAAAGGTATTGCGCTTCACCCCCCACCTATCTAATAGCTTAACAGTGATCTACCCACCCACTCATTTACCTATCTAATGATTCACTATCTACCTACCCATGCAGCCACCCATTTATGTACCTATCTATCTAGCTAGAGTTAATGAACTTAGTGAAAAAAAATATGTGGGTCCCAAAGGATAACAACTCCCTGCTGGCCAAGCTGCACTATTACACAAGGAGTGAGGGATCACCCACATATTTTTTTTAAAGGTATTGCGCTTCACCCACACACCCACCCACCTATCTATCTATCTAATAACTTACCATTTATCTACCCTCCCACCCACTTATCTGTCTATCTAATGATTCACTATCTATCCACCTACCCAATCACACACCTACCCATTTATATACCAAACCATCTATCTATCTTTCTATCTATCTACAGTTAATGTGCTCAGTGAAAAAAATATGTGGGTCCCAAAGGATAACAACTCCCTGCTGGCCAAGCTGCACTATTACACAAGGAGTGAGGGATCACCCACATATTTTTTTATAGGTATTGCACTTCACCCACCCACCTATCTAATAATTTACCATTTATCTACCCTCCCACCCACTTATCTGTCTATCTAATGATTCACTATCTATCCACCTACCCAACCACACACCTACCCATTTATATACCTAACCATCTACCTATCTTTCTATCTATTTACAGTTAATGCGCTCAGTGAAAAAAATATGTGGGTCCCAAAGGATTACAACTCCCTGCTGGCCAAGCTGCACTATTACACAAGGAGTGAGGGATCACCCACATATTTTTTTACAGGTATTGCGCTTCACCCCCACCCACCCTACCTATCTAATAGTTTAACATTTATCTACCCACCCACTCATTTATCTATCTAATGATTCACTATCTACCTACCCATGCAGCCACCCATTTATGTACCTATCTATCTAGCTAGTTAATGAACTTAGTGAAAAAAAATATGTGGGTCCCAAAGGATAACAACTCCCTGCTGGCCAAGCTGCACTATTACACAAGGAGTGAGGGATCACCCACATATTTTTTTTAAAGGTATTGCGCTTCACCCACACACCCACCCACCTATCTATCTATCTAATAACTTACCATTTATCTACCCTCCCACCCACTTATCTGTCTATCTAATGATTCACTATCTATCCACCTACCCAATCACACACCTACCCATTTATATACCAAACCATCTATCTATCTTTCTATCTATCTACAGTTAATGTGCTCAGTGAAAAAAATATGTGGGTCCCAAAGGATAACAACTCCCTGCTGGCCAAGCTGCACTATTACACAAGGAGTGAGGGATCACCCACATATTTTTTTATAGGTATTGCACTTCACCCACCCACCTATCTAATAATTTACCATTTATCTACCCTCCCACCCACTTATCTGTCTATCTAATGATTCACTATCTATCCACCTACCCAACCACACCTACCCATTTATATACCTAACCATCTACCTATCTTTCTATCTATTTACAGTTAATGCGCTCAGTGAAAAAAATATGTGGGTCCCAAAGGATTACAACTCCCTGCTGGCCAAGCTGCACTATTACACAAGGAGTGAGGGATCACCCACATATTTTTTTACAGGTATTGCGCTTCACCCCCACCCACCCTACCTATCTAATAGTTTAACATTTATCTACCCACCCACTCATTTATCTATCTAATGATTCACTATCTACCTAACCACGCACCCACCCCTTTATCTACCTATCTACAGTTAATACACTCAGTAAAAAAAAAAAGTGGGTCCCAAAGGATAACAACTCCCTGCTGGCCAAGCTGCACTATTACACAAGGAGTGAGGGATCACCCACGTATTTTTTTTACAGGTATTGCACTTCACCCACCCACCTATCTAATAATTTACCATTTATCTACCCTCCCACCCACTTATCTGTCTATCTAATGATTCACTATCTATCCACCTACCCAACCACACACCTACCCATTTATATACCAAACCATCTATCTATCTTTCTATCTATCTACAGTTAATGTGCTCAGTGAAAAAAAGATGTGGGTCCCAAAGGATAACAACTCCCTGCTGGCCAAGCTGCACTATTACACAAGGAGTGAGGGATCACCCACATATTTTTTTTATAGGTATTGCACTTCACCCACCCACCTATCTAATAATTTACCATTTATCTACCCTCCCACCCACTTATCTGTCTATCTAATGATTCACTATCTATCCACCTACCCAACCACACACCTACCCATTTATATACCTAACCATCTATCTTTCTATCTATTAACAGTTAATGCGCTCAGTGAAAAAAATATGTGGGTCCCAAAGGATAACAACTCCCTGCTGGCCAAGCTGCACTATTACACAAGGAGTGAGGGATCACCCACATATTTTTTTTACAGGTATTGCGCTTCACCCCCACCCACCCTACCTATCTAATAGTTTAACATTTATCTATACACTCATTTATCTATCTAATGATTCACTATCTACCTACCCACGCACCCACCCACCCATTTAGCTACCTATCTACAGTTAATACACTCCGTAAAAAAAAATGTGGGTCCCAAAGGATAAAAACTCCCTGCTGGCCAAGCTGCACTATTACACAAGGAGTGAGGGATCACCCACATATTTTTTTACAGGTATTGCACTTCACCCACCCACCTATCTAATAATTTACCATTTATCTAACCTTCCACCCACTTATCTGTCTATCTAATGATTCACTATCTATCCACCTACCCAACCACACACCTACCCATTTATATACCTAACCATCTATCTATCTTTCTATCTATTTACAGTTAATGCGCTCAGTGAAAAAAATATGTGGGTCCCAAAGGATTACAACTCCCTGCTGGCCAAGCTGCACTATTACACAAGGAGTGAGGGATCACCCACATATTTTTTTACAGGTATTGCGCTTCACCCCCACCCACCCTACCTATCTAATAGTTTAACATTTATCTACCCACCCACTCATTTATCTATCTAATGATTCACTATCTACCTACCCACGCACCCACCCACCCATTTATCTACCTATCTACAGTTAATACACTCAGTAAAAAAAAAATGTGGGTCCCAAAGGATAACAACTCCCTGCTGGCCAAGCTGCACTATTACACAAGGAGTGAAGGGTCACCCACATATTTTTTTACAGGTATTTCACTTCACCCACCTGCCTATCTATCTAATAATTTACCATTTATCTACCCTCCCACACACTTATCTGTCTATCTAATGAGTCACTATCTATCCACCTACCCAACCACACACCTACCCATTTATATACCTAACCATCTATCTATCTTTCTATCTATTTACAGTTAATGCGCTCAGTGAAAAAAATATGTGGGTCCCAAAGGATTACAACTCCCTGCTGGCCAAGCTGCACTATTACACAAGGAGTGAGGGATCACCCACATATTTTTTTACAGGTATTGCGCTTCACCCCCACCCACCCTACCTATCTAATAGTTTAACATTTATCTACCCACCCACTAATTTATCTATCTAATTATTCACTATCTACCTACCCACGCACCCACCCCTTTATCTACCTAACGTTAATACACTCAGTAAAAAAAAAAGTGGGTCCCAAAGGATAACAACTCCCTGCTGGCCAAGCTGCACTATTACACAAGGAGTGAGGGATCACCCACGTATTTTTTTACAGGTATTGCACTTCACACACCCACCTATCTAATAATTTACCATTTATCTACCCTCCCACCCACTTATCTGTCTATCTAATGATTCACTATCTATCCACCTACCCAACCACACACCTACCCATTTATATACCAAACCATCTATCTATCTATCTTTCTATCTATCTACAGTTAATGTGCTCAGTGAAAAAAATATGTGGGTCCCAAAGGATAACAACTCCCTGCTGGCCAAGCTGCACTATTACACAAGGAGTGAGGGATCACCCACATATTTTTTTATAGGTATTGCACTTCACCCACCCACCTATCTAATAATTTACCATTTATCTACCCTCCCACCCACTTATCTGTCTATCTAATGATTCACTATCTATCCACCTACCCAACCACACACCTACCCATTTATATACCTAACCATCTACCTATCTTTCTATCTATTTACAGTTAATGCGCTCAGTGAAAAAAATATGTGGGTCCCAAAGGATTACAACTCCCTGCTGGCCAAGCTGCACTATTACACAAGGAGTGAGGGATCACCCACATATTTTTTTACAGGTATTGCGCTTCACCCCCACCCACCCTACCTATCTAATAGTTTAACATTTATCTACCCACCCACTCATTTATCTATCTAATGATTCACTATCTACCTAACCACGCACCCACCCCTTTATCTACCTATCTACAGTTAATACACTCAGTAAAAAAAAAAAGTGGGTCCCAAAGGATAACACTCCCTGCTGGCCAAGCTGCACTATTACACAAGGAGTGAGGGATCACCCACGTATTTTTTTACAGGTATTGCACTTCACCCACCCACCTATCTAATAATTTACCATTTATCTGCCCTCCCACCCACTTATCTGTCTATCTAATGATTCACTATCCATCCACCTACCCAACCACACACCTACCCATTTATATACCAAACCATCTATCTATCTTTCTATCTATCTACAGTTAATGTGCTCAGTGAAAAAAATATGTGGGTCCCAAAGGATAACAACTCCCTGCTGGCCAAGCTGCACTATTACACAAGGAGTGAGGGATCACCCACATATTTTTTTATAGGTATTGCACTTCACCCACCCACCTATCTAATAATTTATCATTTATCTACCCTCCCACCCACTTATCTGTCTATCTAATGATTCACTATCTATCCACCTACCCAACCACACACCTACCCATTTATATACCTAACCATCTATCTTTCTATCTATTAACAGTTAATGCGCTCAGTGAAAAAAATATGTGGGTCCCAAAGGATAACAACTCCCTGCTGGCCAAGCTGCACTATTACACAAGGAGTGAGGGATCACCCACATATTTTTTTTACAGGTATTGCGCTTCACCCCCACCCACCCTACCTATCTAATAGTTTAACATTTATCTATACACTCATTTATCTATCTAATGATTCACTATCTACCTACCCACACACCCACCCACCCATTTATCTACCTATCTACAGTTAATACACTCCGTAAAAAAAAATGTGGGTCCCAAAGGATAAAAACTCCCTGCTGGCCAAGCTGCACTATTACACAAGGAGTGAGGGATCACCCACATATTTTTTTTACAGGTATTGCACTTCACCCACCCACCTATCTAATAATTTACCATTTATCTACCCTCCCACCCACTTATCTGTCTATCTAATAAGTCACTATCTATCCACCTACCCAACCACACACCTACCCATTTATATACCTAACCATCTATCTATCTATCTACAGTTAATGTGCTCAGTGAAAAAAATATGTGGGTCCCAAAGGATAACAACTCCCTGCTGGCCAAGCTGCACTATTACACAAGGAGTGAAGGGTCACCCACATATTTTTTTACAGGTATTTCACTTCACCCACCTGCCTATCTATCTAATAATTTACAATTTATCTACCCTCCCACCCACTCTTCTGTCTATTTAATGAGTCACTATCTATCCACCTACCCAACCACACACCTACCCATTTATATACCTAACCATCTATCTATCTTTCTATCTATCTACAGTTAATGCGCTCAGTGAAAAAATATGTGGGTCTCAAAGGATAACAACTCCCTGCTGGCCAAGCTGCACTATTACACAAGGAGTGAGGGATCACCCACATATTTTTTTTACAGGTATTGCGCTTCACCCCCTACCTATCTAATAGTTTAACATTTATCTACCCACCCACTCATTTATCTATCTAATGATTCACTATCTACCTACCCACGCACCCACCCACCCACCCACCCATTTATCTACTTATCTATCTACAGTTAATACACTCAGTGAAAAAAAAATGTGGGTCCCAAAGGATAACAACTCCCTGCTGGCCAAGCTGCACTATTACACAAGGAGTGAGGGATCACCCACATATTTTTTTTACAGGTATTGCACTTCACCCACCCACCTATCTAATAATTTACCATTTATCTACCCTCCCACCCACTTATCTGTCTATCTAATAAGTCACTATCTATCCACCTACCCAACCACACACCTACCCATTTATATACCTAACCATCTATCTATCTATCTACAGTTAATGTGCTCAGTGAAAAAAATATGTGGGTCCCAAAGGATAACAACTCCCTGCTGGCCAAGCTGCACTATTACACAAGGAGTGAAGGGTCACCCACATATTTTTTTACAGGTATATCACTTCACCCACCTGCCTATCTATCTAATAATTTACAATTTATCTACCCTCCCACCCACTTATCTGTCTATTTAATGAGTCACTATCTCTCCACCTACCCAACCACACACCTACCCATTTATATACCTAACCATCTATCTATCTTTAGTTAATGCGCTCAGTGAAAAAATATGTGGGTCTCAAAGGATAACAACTCCCTGCTGGCCAAGCTGCACTATTACACAAGGAGTGAGGGATCACCCACATATTTTTTTTACAGGTATTGCGCTTCACCCCCTACCTATCTAATAGTTTAACATTTATCTACCCACCCACTCATTTATCTATCTAATGATTCACTATCTACCTACCCACGCACCCACCCACCCACCCATTTATCTACTTATCTATCTACAGTTAATACACTCAGTGAAAAAAAAATGTGGGTCCCAAAGGATAACAACTCCCTGCTGGCCAAGCTGCACTATTACACAAGGAGTGAGGGATCACCGCATGTTTTTTTACAGGTATTGCGCTCCCCCCCACCCACCTATCTAATAGTTTAACATTTATCTACCCACCAATTTATCTATCTATCTAATCTATCTAATGATTTACAAAATACCTACCTACCCACCTACGGACCTCACCCTTCCTGTTGGTCAAGCTGCTCTATTATACAAGGAGTGAGGGATCACCCACATATTTTTTGTTCACCCACATATTTTTTGTGGGAGGTAGGGCACTGACTGAAATAAAAAGTGTGTTACTGAGTTCCCTTCCTTCACCTCCATGTCCGCCAAGCTGCCCTAGTGGACAGTGAAGGGGGAAGGTATGTTTATTTTTTACTCTTTTGATTTCTCTCTAGCTATCTCTATTTATTTAACTGTACACTTAGTTATCACAATATACAATAATAGAAGAGTCCCTAACGAGAACTCGTATTTGTGAATTTCAAATGTATACCAAAACATATTATCAGTAATTAATTTTCATTAATTACCTGACTTCATTTTTGTTCGTTGACTTGAGGACAATTCTGCAGTCCAGGTCACCTCGCAGTAGTCGGCTGTTATGACCTCATCATCTGTTTTATATAGAATTCTCACTTAAAAAATGAAAAGAGGCATGATAATATGTTCGCAGTATACAATGACCCTTAAGCCCTTTACACACTGGGAGTATAGGGGCCCCATCTATATAGTTAACTATATTAGTGGTTCCCCTATTCACACTGAACGAAATCGGTTACCGAAATCATCAGTGATGTCCCAGTGACCTGCTGAACATGCGGGTCATAGGCTATATGGCCAGAGTTGACCTGGATGTTCAAGTGAAGGCAGAGGTCGTTAAGGATGCGCGGGAGTGCACATCATTACTGATATTGAGTATACAAACAAGAGATTTTTTTTTTCAAAGAAAAGAGTTTGCTCAAAAATGCTCTTCTGAGTGATATCTTTTCTTTTTTCGTGTAGCGTGTATGGGGCTTTAGAAAAATGAGAGGGAGGGATCACCCACCTCTTTGTACATGCCTCTACTTTACAAATCAATGCAGCTATGATTTGTCTATTTAATGGATCATTTAGCATCTATCTACCTATCCACCCATCTATCTGCCTATCCAATAATTGACTAACACTGGGGGCAGATGTATTAAACCTTAACAAGAGATAAATGCAAGGGTGATAAAGAGAGATAAACGTCCAGCCAATCAGCTCCTTACTGACTTTTTTCAAACACAGCCTGTAATATGACAGTTAGCAGGTGATTGGCTGGATGTTTATCTCTCTTTATCATCTTTGCATTTATCTCTTGACTTAATACATCTGCCACTATGTACCTATCCAACCATCTATCTATCTAATGAATTATCATCCATCTAACTACACAGCCATTCATCTATATGTCTATCTAATGATATACTATCTATCGGCCTGCCCACCTATTTATCTTTATCTCTATTTATGTAATTACAGGTATTGCGCTCAGTGAAAAAATATGTGGGTCCCAAAGGATAGATAACAACTCCCTGCTGGCCAAGCTGCACTATTACACAAGGAGTGAGGGATCACCCACATATTTTTTTTAAAGGTATTGCGCTTCACCCCCCACCTATCTAATAGCTTAACAGTGATCTACCCACCCACTCATTTACCTATCTAATGATTCACTATCTACCTACCCATGCAGCCACCCATTTATGTACCTATCTATCTAGCTAGAGTTAATGAACTTAGTGAAAAAAAATATGTGGGTCCCAAAGGATAACAACTCCCTGCTGGCCAAGCTGCACTATTACACAAGGAGTGAGGGATCACCCACATATTTTTTTTAAAGGTATTGCGCTTCACCCACACACCCACCCACCTATCTATCGATCTAATAACTTACCATTTATCTACCCTCCCACCCACTTATCTGTCTATCTAATGATTCACTATCTATCCACCTACCCAATCACACACCTACCCATTTATATACCAAACCATCTATCTATCTTTCTATCTATCTACAGTTAATGTGCTCAGTGAAAAAAATATGTGGGTCCCAAAGGATAACAACTCCCTGCTGGCCAAGCTGCACTATTACACAAGGAGTGAGGGATCACCCACATATTTTTTTATAGGTATTGCACTTCACCCACCCACCTATCTAATAATTTACCATTTATCTACCCTCCCACCCACTTATCTGTCTATCTAATGATTCACTATCTATCCACCTACCCAACCACACACCTACCCATTTATATACCTAACCATCTACCTATCTTTCTATCTATTTACAGTTAATGCGCTCAGTGAAAAAAATATGTGGGTCCCAAAGGATTACAACTCCCTGCTGGCCAAGCTGCACTATTACACAAGGAGTGAGGGATCACCCACATATTTTTTTACAGGTATTGCGCTTCACCCCCACCCACCCTACCTATCTAATAGTTTAACATTTATCTACCCACCCACTCATTTATCTATCTAATGATTCACTATCTACCTAACCACGCACCCACCCCTTTATCTACCTATCTACAGTTAATACACTCAGTAAAAAAAAAAAGTGGGTCCCAAAGGATAACAACTCCCTGCTGGCCAAGCTGCACTATTACACAAGGAGTGAGGGATCACCCACGTATTTTTTTTACAGGTATTGCACTTCACCCACCCACCTATCTAATAATTTACCATTTATCTACCCTCCCACCCACTTATCTGTCTATCTAATGATTCACTATCTATCCACCTACCCAACCACACACCTACCCATTTATATACCAAACCATCTATCTATCTTTCTATCTATCTACAGTTAATGTGCTCAGTGAAAAAAATATGTGGGTCCCAAAGGATAACAACTCCCTGCTGGCCAAGCTGCACTATTACACAAGGAGTGAGGGATCACTCACATATTTTTTTATAGGTATTGCACTTCACCCACCCACCTATCTAATAATTTACCATTTATCTACCCTCCCACCCACTTATCTGTCTATCTAATGATTCACTATCTATCCACCTACCCAACCACACACCTACCCATTTATATACCTAACCATCTATCTTTCTATCTATTAACAGTTAATGCGCTCAGTGAAAAAAATATGTGGGTCCCAAAGGATAACAACTCCCTGCTGGCCAAGCTGCACTATTACACAAGGAGTGAGGGATCACCCACATATTTTTTTTACAGGTATTGCGCTTCACCCCCACCCACCCTACCTATCTAATAGTTTAACATTTATCTATACACTCATTTATCTATCTAATGATTCACTATCTACCTACCCACGCACCCACCCACCCATTTATCTACCTATCTACAGTTAATACACTCCGTAAAAAAAAAGTGGGTCCCAAAGGATAAAAACTCCCTGCTGGCCAAGCTGCACTATTACACAAGGAGTGAGGGATCACCCACATATTTTTTTACAGGTATTGCACTTCACCCACCCACCTATCTAATAATTTACCATTTATCTAACCTTCCACCCACTTATCTGTCTATCTAATGATTCACTATCTATCCACCTACCCAACCACACACCTACCCATTTATATACCTAACCATCTATCTATCTTTCTATCTATTTACAGTTAATGCGCTCAGTGAAAAAAATATGTGGGTCCCAAAGGATTACAACTCCCTGCTGGCCAAGCTGCACTATTACACAAGGAGTGAGGGATCACCCACATATTTTTTTACAGGTATTGCGCTTCACCCCCACCCACCCTACCTATCTAATAGTTTAACATTTATCTACCCACCCACTCATTTATCTATCTAATGATTCACTATCTACCTACCCACGCACCCACCCACCCATTTATCTACCTATCTACAGTTAATACACTCAGTAAAAAAAAAATGTGGGTCCCAAAGGATAACAACTCCCTGCTGGCCAAGCTGCACTATTACACAAGGAGTGAAGGGTCACCCACATATTTTTTTACAGGTATTTCACTTCACCCACCTGCCTATCTATCTAATAATTTACCATTTATCTACCCTCCCACACACTTATCTGTCTATCTAATGAGTCACTATCTATCCACCTACCCAACCACACACCTACCCATTTATATACCTAACCATCTATCTATCTTTCTATCTATTTACAGTTAATGCGCTCAGTGAAAAAAATATGTGGGTCCCAAAGGATTACAACTCCCTGCTGGCCAAGCTGCACTATTACACAAGGAGTGAGGGATCACCCACATATTTTTTTACAGGTATTGCGCTTCACCCCCACCCACCCTACCTATCTAATAGTTTAACATTTATCTACCCACCCACTAATTTATCTATCTAATTATTCACTATCTACCTACCCATGCACCCACCCCTTTATCTACCTATCTACAGTTAATACACTCAGTAAAAAAAAAAGTGGGTCCCAAAGGATAACAACTCCCTGCTGGCCAAGCTGCACTATTACACAAGTAGTGAGGGATCACCCACGTATTTTTTTACAGGTATTGCACTTCACACACCCACCTATCTAATAATTTACCATTTATCTACCCTCCCACCCACTTATCTGTCTATCTAATGATTCACTATCTATCCACCTACCCAACCACACACCTACCCATTTATATACCAAACCATCTATCTATCTATCTTTCTATCTATCTACAGTTAATGTGCTCAGTGAAAAAAATATGTGGGTCCCAAAGGATAACAACTCCCTGCTGGCCAAGCTGCACTATTACACAAGGAGTGAGGGATCACCCACATATTTTTTTATAGGTATTGCACTTCACCCACCCACCTATCTAATAATTTACCATTTATCTACCCTCCCACCCACTTATCTGTCTATCTAATGATTCACTATCTATCCACCTACCCAACCACACACCTACCCATTTATATACCTAACCATCTACCTATCTTTCTATCTATTTACAGTTAATGCGCTCAGTGAAAAAAATATGTGGGTCCCAAAGGATTACAACTCCCTGCTGGCCAAGCTGCACTATTACACAAGGAGTGAGGGATCACCCACATATTTTTTTACAGGTATTGCGCTTCACCCCCACCCACCCTACCTATCTAATAGTTTAACATTTATCTACCCACCCACTCATTTATCTATCTAATGATTCACTATCTACCTAACCACGCACCCACCCCTTTATCTACCTATCTACAGTTAATACACTCAGTAAAAAAAAAAAGTGGGTCCCAAAGGATAACAACTCCCTGCTGGCCAAGCTGCACTATTACACAAGGAGTGAGGGATCACCCACGTATTTTTTTACAGGTATTGCACTTCACCCACCCACCTATCTAATAATTTACCATTTATCTGCCCTCCCACCCACTTATCTGTCTATCTAATGATTCACTATCTATCCACCTACCCAACCACACACCTACCCATTTATATACCAAACCATCTATCTATCTTTCTATCTATCTACAGTTAATGTGCTCAGTGAAAAAAATATGTGGGTCCCAAAGGATAACAACTCCCTGCTGGCCAAGCTGCACTATTAAACAAGGAGTGAGGGATCACCCACATATTTTTTATAGGTATTGCACTTCACCCACCCACCTATCTAATAATTTATCATTTATCTACCCTCCCACCCACTTATCTGTCTATCTAATGATTCACTATCTATCCACCTACCCAACCACACACCTACCCATTTATATACCTAACCATCTATCTTTCTATCTATTAACAGTTAATGCGCTCAGTGAAAAAAATATGTGGGTCCCAAAGGATAACAACTCTCTGCTGGCCAAGCTGTACTATTACACAAGGAGTGAGGGATCACCCACATATTTTTTTTACAGGTATTGCG
This sequence comes from Crinia signifera, assembly GCF_055691185.1. Classification (NCBI taxonomy): domain Eukaryota; kingdom Metazoa; phylum Chordata; class Amphibia; order Anura; family Myobatrachidae; genus Crinia; species Crinia signifera. The sequence goes on from NC_139221.1 coordinate 268,062,401, forward strand.
CTTCACCCCCACCCACCCTACCTATCTAATAGTTTAACATTTATCTATACACTCATTTATCTATCTAATGATTCACTATCTACCTACCCACGCACCCACCCACCCATTTATCTACCTATCTACAGTTAATACACTCCGTAAAAAAAAATGTGGGTCCCAAAGGATAAAAACTCCCTGCTGGCCAAGCTGCACTATTACACAAGGAGTGAGGGATCACCCACATATTTTTTTTACAGGTATTGCACTTCACCCACCCACCTATCTAATAATTTACCATTTATCTACCCTCCCACCCACTTATCTGTCTATCTAATAAGTCACTATCTATCCACCTACCCAACCACACACCTACCCATTTATATACCTAACCATCTATCTATCTATCTACAGTTAATGTGCTCAGTGAAAAAAATATGTGGGTCCCAAAGGATAACAACTCCCTGCTGGCCAAGCTGCACTATTACACAAGGAGTGAAGGGTCACCCACATATTTTTTTACAGGTATTTCACTTCACCCACCTGCCTATCTATCTAATAATTTACAATTTATCTACCCTCCCACCCACTTATCTGTCTATTTAATGAGTCACTATCTATCCACCTACCCAACCACACACCTACCCATTTATATACCTAACCATCTATCTATCTTTCTATCTATCTACAGTTAATGCGCTCAGTGAAAAAATATGTGGGTCTCAAAGGATAACAACTCCCTGCTGGCCAAGCTGCACTATTACACAAGGAGTGAGAGATCACCCACATATTTTTTTTACAGGTATTGCGCTTCACCCCCTACCTATCTAATAGTTTAACATTTATCTACCCACCCACTCATTTATCTATCTAATGATTCACTATCTACCTACCCACGCACCCACCCACCCACCCATTTATCTACTTATCTATCTACAGTTAATACACTCAGTGAAAAAAAAATGTGGGTCCCAAAGGATAACAACTCCCTGCTGGCCAAGCTGCACTATTACACAAGGAGTGAGGGATTACCCGCATGTTTTTTTACAGGTATTGCGCTCCCCCCCACCCACCTATCTAATAGTTTAACATTTATCTACCCACCCATTTATCTATCTATCTAATCTATCTAATGATTTACAAAATACCTACCTACCCACCTACGGACCTCACCCTTCCTGTTGGTCAAGCTGCTCTATTATACAAGGAGTGAGGGATCACCCACATATTTTTTGTGGGAGGTAGGGCACTGACTGAAATAAAAAGTGTGTTACTGAGTTCCCTTCCTTCACCTCCATGTCCGCCAAGCTGCCCTAGTGGACAGTGAAGGGGGAAGGTATGTTTATTTTTTACTCTTTTGATTTCTCTCTAGCTATCTCTATTTATTTAACTGTACACTTAGTTATCACAATATACAATAATAGAAGAGTCCCTAACGAGAACTCGTATTTGTGAATTTCAAATGTATACCAAAACATATTATCAGTAATTAATTTTCATTAATTACCTGACTTCATTTTTGTTCGTTGACTTGAGGACAATTCTGCAGTCCAGGTCACCTCGCAGTAGTCGGCTGTTATGACCTCATCATCTGTTTTATATAGAATTCTCACTTAAAAAATGAAAAGAGGCATGATAATATGTTCGCAGTATACAATGACCCTTAAGCCCTTTACACACTGGGAGTATAGGGGCCCCATCTATATAGTTAACTATATTAGTGGTTCCCCTATTCACACTGAACGAAATCGTTTACCGAAATCATCAGTGATGTCCCAGTGACCTGCTGAACATGCGGGTCATAGGCTATATGGCCAGAGTTGACCTGGATGTTCAAGTGAAGGCAGAGGTCGTTAAGGATGCGCGGGAGTGCACATCATTACTGATATTGAGTATACAAACAAGAGATTTTTTTTTTCAAAGAAAAGAGTTTGCTCAAAAATGCTCTTCTGAGTGATATCTTTTCTTTTTTCGTGTAGCGTGTATGGGGCTTTAGAAAAATGAGAGGGAGGGATCACCCACCTCTTTGTACATGCCTCTACTTTACAAATCAATGCAGCTATGATTTGTCTATTTAATGGATCATTTAGCATCTATCTACCTATCCACCCATCTATCTGCCTATCCAATAGTTGACTAACACTGGGGCAGATGTATTAAACCTTAACAAGAGATAAATGCAAGGGTGATAAAGAGAGATAAACGTCCAGCCAATCAGCTCCTTACTGACTTTTTTCAAACACAGCCTGTAATATGACAGTTAGCAGGTGATTGGCTGGATGTTTATCTCTCTTTATCATCTTTGCATTTATCTCTTGACTTAATACATCTGCCACTATGTACCTATCCAACCATCTATCTATCTAATGAATTATCATCCATCTACCTACACAGCCATTCATCTATATGTCTATCTAATGATATACTATCTATCGGCCTGCCCACCTATTTATCTTTATCTCTATTTAATTAATTACAGGTATTGCGCTCAGTGAAAACAATATGTGGGTCCCAAAGGATAGATAACAACTCCCTGCTGGCCAAGCTGCACTATTACACAAGGAGTGAGGGATCACCTACATATTTTTTTTAAAGGTATTGCGCTTCACCCCCCACCTATCTAATAGCTTAACAGTGATCTACCCACCCACTCATTTACCTATCTAATGATTCACTATCTACCTACCCATGCAGCCACCCATTTATGTACCTATCTATCTAGCGTTAATGAACTTAGTGAAAAAAAAATATGTGGGTCCCAAAGGATAACAACTCCCTGCTGGCCAAGCTGCACTATTACACAAGGAGTGAGGGATCACCCACATATTTTTTTTAAAGGTATTGCGCTTCACCCACACACCCACCCACCTATCTATCTATCTAATAACTTACCATTTATCTACCCTCCCACCCACTTATCTGTCTATATAATGATTCAATATCTATCCACCTACCCAATCACACACCTACCCATTTATATACCAAACCATCTATCTATCTTTATATCTATCTACAGTTAATGTGCTCAGTGAAAAAAATATGTGGGTCCCAAAGGATAACAACTCCCTGCTGGCCAAGCTGCACTATTACACAAGGAGTGAGGGATCACCCACATATTTTTTTATAGGTATTGCACTTCACCCACCCACCTATCTAATAATTTACCATTTATCTACCCTCCCACCCACTTATATGTCTATCTAATGATTCACTATCTATCCACCTACCCAACCACACACCTACCCATTTATATACCTAACCATCTACCTATCTTTCTATCTATTTACAGTTAATGCGCTCAGTGAAAAAAATATGTGGGTCCCAAAGGATTACAACTCCCTGCTGGCCAAGCTGCACTATTACACAAGGAGTGAGGGATCACCCACATATTTTTTTACAGGTATTGCGCTTCACCCCCACCCACCCTACCTATCTAATAGTTTAACATGTATCTACCCACCCACTCATTTATCTATCTAATGATTCACTATCTACCTAACCACGCTCCCACCCCTTTATCTACCTATCTACAGTTAATACACTCAGTAAAAAAAAAAAGTGGGTCCCAAAGGATAACAACTCCCTGCTGGCCAAGCTGCACTATAACACAAGGAGTGAGGGATCACCCACATATTTTTTTTACAGGTATTGCACTTCACCCACCCACCTATCTAATAATTTACCATTTATCTACCCTCCCACCCACTTATCTGTCTATCTAATAAGTCACTATCTATCCACCTACCCAACCACACACCTACCCATTTATATACCTAACCATCTATCTATCTATCTATCTACAGTTAATGTGCTCAGTGAAAAAAATATGTGGGTCCCAAAGGATAACAACTCCCTGCTGGCCAAGCTGCACTATTACACAAGGAGTGAAGGGTCACCCACATATTTTTTTACAGGTATTTCACTTCACCCACCTGCCTATCTATCTAATAATTTACAATTTATCTACCCTCCCACCCACTTATCTGTCTATTTAATGAGTCACTATCTATCCACCTACCCAACCACACACCTACCCATTTATATACCTAACCATCTATCTATCTTTCTATCTATCTACAGTTAATGCGCTCAGTTAAAAAAATATGTGGGTCTCAAAGGATAACAACTCCCTGCTGGCCAAGCTGCACTATTACACAAGGAGTGAGGGATCACCCACATATTTTTTTTACAGGTATTGCGCTTCACCCCCTACCTATCTAATAGTTTAACATTTATCTACCCACCCACTCATTTATCTATCTAATGATTCACTATCTACCTACCCACGCACCCACCCACCCATTTATCTACTTATCTATCTACAGTTAATACACTCAGTGAAAAAAAAATGTGGGTCCCAAAGGATAACAACTCCCTGCTGGCCAAGCTGCACTATTACACAAGGAGTGAGGGATTACCCGCATGTTTTTTTACAGGTATTGCGCTCCCCCCCACCCACCTATCTAATAGTTTAACATTTATCTACCCACCCATTTATCTATCTATCTAATCTATCTAATGATTTACAAAATACCTACCTACCCACCTACGGACCTCACCCTTCCTGTTGGTCAAGCTGCTCTATTATACAAGGAGTGAGGGATCACCCACATATTTTTTGTGGGAGGTAGGGCACTGACTGAAATAAAAAGTGTGTTACTGAGTTCCCTTCCTTCACCTCAATGTCCGCCAAGCTGCCCTAGTGGACAGTGAAGGGGGAAGGTATGTTTATTTTTTACTCTTTTGATTTCTCTCTAGCTATCTCTATTTATTTAACTGTACACTTAGTTATCACAATATACAATAATAGAAGAGTCCCTAACGAGAACTCGTATTTGTGAATTTCAAATGTATACCAAAACATATTATCAGTAATTAATTTTCATTAATTACCTGACTTCATTTTTGTTCGTTGACTTGAGGACAATTCTGCAGTCCAGGTCACCTCGCAGTAGTCGGCTGTTATGACCTCATCATCTGTTTTATATAGAATTCTCACTTAAAAAATGAAAAGAGGCATGATAATATGTTCGCAGTATACAATGACCCTTAAGCCCTTTACACACTGGGAGTATAGGGGCCCCATCTATATAGTTAACTATATTAGTGGTTCCCCTATTCACACTGAACGAAATCGTTTACCGAAATCATCAGTGATGTCCCAGTGACCTGCTGAACATGCGGGTCATAGGCTATATGGCCAGAGTTGACCTGGATGTTCAAGTGAAGGCAGAGGTCGTTAAGGATGCGCGGGAGTGCACATCATTACTGATATTGAGTATACAAACAAGAGATTTTTTTTTTCAAAGAAAAGAGTTTGCTCAAAAATGCTCTTCTGAGTGATATCTTTTCTTTTTTCGTGTAGCGTGTATGGGGCTTTAGAAAAATGAGAGGGAGGGATCACCCACCTCTTTGTACATGCCTCTACTTTACAAATCAATGCAGCTATGATTTGTCTATTTAATGGATCATTTAGCATCTATCTACCTATCCACCCATCTATCTGCCTATCCAATAGTTGACTAACACTGGGGCAGATGTATTAAACCTTAACAAGAGATAAATGCAAGGGTGATAAAGAGAGATAAACGTCCAGCCAATCAGCTCCTTACTGACTTTTTTCAAACACAGCCTGTAATATGACAGTTAGCAGGTGATTGGCTGGATGTTTATCTCTCTTTATCATCTTTGCATTTATCTCTTGACTTAATACATCTGCCACTATGTACCTATCCAACCATCTATCTATCTAATGAATTATCATCCATCTACCTACACAGCCATTCATCTATATGTCTATCTAATGATATACTATCTATCGGCCTGCCCACCTATTTATCTTTATCTCTATTTAATTAATTACAGGTATTGCGCTCAGTGAAAACAATATGTGGGTCCCAAAGGATAGATAACAACTCCCTGCTGGCCAAGCTGCACTATTACACAAGGAGTGAGGGATCACCTACATATTTTTTTTAAAGGTATTGCGCTTCACCCCCCACCTATCTAATAGCTTAACAGTGATCTACCCACCCACTCATTTACCTATCTAATGATTCACTATCTACCTACCCATGCAGCCACCCATTTATGTACCTATCTATCTAGCTAGAGTTAATGAACTTAGTGAAAAAAAAAATATGTGGGTCCCAAAGGATAACAACTCCCTGCTGGCCAAGCTGCACTATTACACAAGGAGTGAGGGATCACCCACATATTTTTTTTAAAGGTATTGCGCTTCACCCACACACCCACCCACCTATCTATCTATCTAATAACTTACCATTTATCTACCCTCCCACCCACTTATCTGTCTATATAATGATTCAATATCTATCCACCTACCCAATCACACACCTACCCATTTATATACCAAACCATCTATCTATCTTTATATCTATCTACAGTTAATGTGCTCAGTGGAAAAAAATATGTGGGTCCCAAAGGATAACAACTCCCTGCTGGCCAAGCTGCACTATTACACAAGGAGTGAGGGATCACCCACATATTTTTTTATAGGTATTGCACTTCACCCACCCACCTATCTAATAATTTACCATTTATCTACCCTCCCACCCACTTATATGTCTATCTAATGATTCACTATCTATCCACCTACCCAACCACACACCTACCCATTTATATACCTAACCATCTACCTATCTTTCTATCTATTTACAGTTAATGCGCTCAGTGAAAAAAATATGTGGGTCCCAAAGGATTACAACTCCCTGCTGGCCAAGCTGCACTATTACACAAGGAGTGAGGGATCACCCACATATTTTTTTACAGGTATTGCGCTTCACCCCCACCCACCCTACCTATCTAATAGTTTAACATGTATCTACCCACCCACTCATTTATCTATCTAATGATTCACTATCTACCTAACCACGCTCCCACCCCTTTATCTACCTATCTACAGTTAATACACTCAGTAAAAAAAAAAAGTGGGTCCCAAAGGATAACAACTCCCTGCTGGCCAAGCTGCACTATAACACAAGGAGTGAGGGATCACCCACATATTTTTTTTACAGGTATTGCACTTCACCCACCCACCTATCTAATAATTTACCATTTATCTACCCTCCCACCCACTTATCTGTCTATCTAATAAGTCACTATCTATCCACCTACCCAACCACACACCTACCCATTTATATACCTAACCATCTATCTATCTATCTATCTACAGTTAATGTGCTCAGTGAAAAAAATATGTGGGTCCCAAAGGATAACAACTCCCTGCTGGCCAAGCTGCACTATTACACAAGGAGTGAAGGGTCACCCACATATTTTTTTACAGGTATTTCACTTCACCCACCTGCCTATCTATCTAATAATTTACAATTTATCTACCCTCCCACCCACTTATCTGTCTATTTAATGAGTCACTATCTATCCACCTACCCAACCACACACCTACCCATTTATATACCTAACCATCTATCTATCTTTCTATCTATCTACAGTTAATGCGCTCAGTGAAAAAATATGTGGGTCTCAAAGGATAACAACTCCCTGCTGGCCAAGCTGCACTATTACACAAGGAGTGAGGGATCACCCACATATTTTTTTTACAGGTATTGCGCTTCACCCCCTACCTATCTAATAGTTTAACATTTATCTACCCACCCACTCATTTATCTATCTAATGATTCACTATCTACCTACCCACGCACCCACCCACCCATTTATCTACTTATCTATCTACAGTTAATACACTCAGTGAAAAAAAAATGTGGGTCCCAAAGGATAACAACTCCCTGCTGGCCAAGCTGCACTATTACACAAGGAGTGAGGGATTACCCGCATGTTTTTTTACAGGTATTGCGCTCCCCCCCACCCACCTATCTAATAGTTTAACATTTATCTACCCACCCATTTATCTATCTATCTAATCTATCTAATGATTTACAAAATACCTACCTACCCACCTACGGACCTCACCCTTCCTGTTGGTCAAGCTGCTCTATTATACAAGGAGTGAGGGATCACCCACATATTTTTTTGTGGGAGGTAGGGCACTGACTGAAATAAAAAGTGTGTTACTGAGTTCCCTTCCTTCACCTCCATGTCCGCCAAGCTGCCCTAGTGGACAGTGAAGGGGGAAGGTATGTTTATTTTTTACTCTTTTGATTTCTCTCTAGCTATCTCTATTTATTTAACTGTACACTTAGTTATCACAATATACAATAATAGAAGAGTCCCTAACGAGAACTCGTATTTGTGAATTTCAAATGTATACCAAAACATATTATCAGTAATTAATTTTCATTAATTACCTGACTTCATTTTTGTTCGTTGACTTGAGGACAATTCTGCAGTCCAGGTCACCTCGCAGTAGTCGGCTGTTATGACCTCATCATCTGTTTTATATAGAATTCTCACTTAAAAAAATGAAAAGAGGCATGATAATATGTTCGCAGTATACAATGACCCTTAAGCCCTTTACACACTGGGAGTATAGGGGCCCCATATATATAGTTAACTATATTAGTGGTTCCCCTATTCACACTGAACGAAATCGGTTACCGAAATCATCAGTGATGTCCCAGTGACCTGCTGAACATGCGGGTCATAGGCTATATGGCCAGAGTTGACCTGGATGTTCAAGTGAAGGCAGAGGTCGTTAAGGATGCGCGGGAGTGCACATCATTACTGATATTGAGTATACAAACAAGAGATTTTTTTTTCAAAGAAAAGAGTTTGCTCAAAAATGCTCTTCTGAGTGATATCTTTTCTTTTTTTCGTGTAGCGTGTATGGGGCTTTAGAAAAATGAGAGGGAGGGATCACCCACCTCTTTGTACATGCCTCTACTTTACAAATCAATGCAGCTATGATTTGTTTATTTAATGGATCATTTAGCATCTATCTACCTATCCACCCATCTATCTGCCTATCCAATAATTGACTAACACTGGGGCAGATGTATTAAACCTTAACAAGAGATAAATGCAAGGGTGATAAAGAGAGATAAACGTCCAGCCAATCAGCTCCTTACTGACTTTTTTCAAACACAGCCTGTAATATGACAGTTAGCAGGTGATTGGCTGGATGTTTATCTCTCTTTATCATCTTTGCATTTATCTCTTGACTTAATACATCTGCCACTATGTACCTATCCAACCATCTATCTATCTAATGAATTATCATCCATCTACCTACACAGCCATTCATCTATATGTCTATCTAATGATATACTATCTATCGGCCTGCCCACCTATTTATCTTTATCTCTATTTAATTAATTACAGGTATTGCGCTCAGTGAAAACAATATGTGGGTCCCAAAGGATAGATAACAACTCCCTGCTGGCCAAGCTGCACTATTACACAAGGAGTGAGGGATCATCCACATATTTTTTTAAAGGTATTGCGCTTCACCCCCACCTATCTAATAGCTTAACAGTGATCTACCCACCCACTCATTTACCTATCTAATGATTCACTATCTACCTACCCATGCAGCCACCCATTTATGTACCTATCTATCTAGCTAGAGTTAATGAACTTAGTGAAAAAAAATATGTGGGTCCCAAAGGATAACAACTCCCTGCTGGCCAAGCTGCACTATTACACAAGGAGTGAGGGATCACCCACATATTTTTTTTAAAGGTATTGCGCTTCACCCACACACCCACCCACCTATCTATCTATCTAATAACTTACCATTTATCTACCATCCCACCCACTTATCTGTCTATCTAATGATTCAATATCTATCCACCTACCCAATCACACACCTACCCATTTATATACCAAACCATCTATCTATCTTTCTATCTATCTACAGTTAATGTGCTCAGTGAAAAAAATATATGGGTCCCAAAGGATAACAACTCCCTGCTGGCCAAGCTGCACTATTACACAAGGAGTGAGGGATCACCCACATATTTTTTTATAGGTATTGCACTTCACCCACCCACCTATCTAATAATTTACCATTTATCTACCCTCCCACCCACTTATCTGTCTATCTAATGATTCACTATCTATCCACCTACCCAACCACACACCTACCCATTTATATACCTAACCATCTACCTATCTTTCTATCTATTTACAGTTAATGCGCTCAGTGAAAAAAATATGTGGGTCCCAAAGGATTACAACTCCCTGCTGGCCAAGCTGCACTATTACACAAGGAGTGAGGGATCACCCACATATTTTTTTACAGGTATTGCGCTTCACCCCCACCCACCCTACCTATCTAATAGTTTAACATTTATCTACCCACCCACTCATTTATCTATCTACTGATTCACTATCTACCTAACCACGCACCCACCCATTTATCTACCTATCTACAGTTAATACACTCAGTAAAAAAAAAGTGGGTCCCAAAGGATAACAACTCCCTGCTGGCCAAGCTGCACTATTACACAAGGAGTGAGGGATCACCCACGTATTTTTTTACAGGTATTGCACTTCACCCACCCACCTATCTAATAATTTACCATTTATCTACCCTCCCACCCACTTATCTGTCTATCTAATGATTCACTATCTATCCACCTACCCAACCACACACCTACCCATTTATATATTAAACCATCTATCTATCTATCTTTCTATCTATCTACAGTTAATGTGCTCAGTGAAAAAAATATGTGGGTCCCAAAGGATAACAACTCCCTGCTGGCCAAGCTGCACTATTACACAAGGAGTGAGGGATCACCTACATATTTTTTTATAGGTATTGCACTTTACCCACCCACCTATCTAATAATTTACCATGTATCTACCCTCCCACCCACTTATCTGTCTATCTAATGATTCACTATCTATCCACCTACCCAACCACACACCTACCCATTTATATACCTAACCATCTATCTTTCTATCTATTAACAGTTAATGCGCTCAGTGAAAAAAATATGTGGGTCCCAAAGGATAACAACTCCCTGCTGGCCAAGCTGCACTATTACACAAGGAGTGAGGGATCACCCACATATTTTTTTTTACAGGTATTGCGCTTCACCCGCACCCACCCTACCTATCTAATAGTTTAACATTTATCTATACACTAATTTATCTATCTAATGATTCACTATCTACCTACCCACGCACCCACCCACCCATTTATCTACCTATCTACAGTTAATACACTCCGTAAAAAAAAATGTGTGTCCCAAAGGATAAAAACTCCCTGCTGGCCAAGCTGCACTATTACACAAGGAGTGAGGGATCACCCACATATTTTTTTTACAGGTATTGCACTTCACCCACCCACCTATCTAATAATTTACCATTTATCTACCCTCCCACCCACTTATCTGTCTATCTAATAAGTCACTATCTATCCACCTACCCAACCACACACCTACCCATTTATATACCTAACCATCTATCTATCTATCTACAGTTAATGTGCTCAGTGAAAAAAATATGTGGGTCCCAAAGGATAACAACTCCCTGCTGGCCAAGCTGCACTATTACACAAGGAGTGAAGGGTCACCCACATATTTTTTTACAGGTATTTCACTTCACCCACCTGCCTATCTATCTAATAATTTACAATTTATCTACCCTCCCACCCACTTATCTGTCTATTTAATGAGTCACTATCTATCCACCTACCCAACCACACACCTACCCATTTATATACCTAACCATCTATCTATCTTTCTATCTATCTACAGTTAATGCGCTCAGTGAAAAAATATGTGGGTCTCAAAGGATAACAACTCCCTGCTGGCCAAGCTGCACTATTACACAAGGAGTGAGGGATCACCCACATATTTTTTTTACAGGTATTGCGCTTCACCCCCTACCTATCTAATAGTTTAACATTTATCTACCCACCCACTCATTTATCTATCTAATGATTCACTATCTACCTCCCCACGCACCCACCCACCCACCCATTTATCTACTTATCTATCTACAGTTAATACACTCAGTGAAAAAAAAATGTGGGTCCCAAAGGATAACAACTCCCTGCTGGCCAAGCTGCACTATTACACAAGGAGTGAGGGATTACCCGCATGTTTTTTTACAGGTATTGCGCTCCCCCCCACCCACCTATCTAATAGTTTAACATTTATCTACCCACCCATTTATCTATCTATCTATCTAATCTATCTAATGATTTACAAAATACCTACCTACCCACCTACGGACCTCACCCTTCCTGTTGGTCAAGCTGCTCTATTATACAAGGAGTGAGGGATCACCCACATATTTTTTGTGGGAGGTAGGGCACTGACTGAAATAAAAAGTGTGTTACTGAGTTCCCTTCCTTCACCTCCATGTCCGCCAAGCTGCCCTAGTGGACAGTGAAGGGGGAAGGTATGTTTATTTTTTACTCTTTTGATTTCTCTCTAGCTATCTCTATTTATTTAACTGTACACTTAGTTATCACAATATACAATAATAGAAGAGTCCCTAACGAGAACTCGTATTTGTGAATTTCAAATGTATACCAAAACATATTATCAGTAATTAATTTTCATTAATTACCTGACTTCATTTTTGTTCGTTGACTTGAGGACAATTCTGCAGTCCAGGTCACCTCGCAGTAGTCGGCTGTTATGACCTCATCATCTGTTTTATATAGAATTCTCACTTAAAAAATTAAAAGAGGCATGATAATATGTTCGCAGTATACAATGACCCTTAAGCCCTTTACACACTGGGAGTATAGGGGCCCCATCTATATAGTTAACTATATTAGTGGTTCCCCTATTCACACTGAACGAAATCGGTTACCGAAATCATCAGTGATGTCCCAGTGACCTGCTGAACATGCGGGTCATAGGCTATATGGCCAGAGTTGACCTGGATGTTCAAGTGAAGGCAGAGGTCGTTAAGGATGCGCGGGAGTGCACATCATTACTGATATTGAGTATACAAACAAGAGATTTTTTTTTTCAAAGAAAAGAGTTTGCTCAAAAATGCTCTTCTGAGTGATATCTTTTCTTTTTTCGTGTAGCGTGTATGGGGCTTTAGAAAAATGAGAGGGAGGGATCACCCACCTCTTTGTACATGCCTCTACTTTACAAATCAATGCAGCTATGATTTGTCTATTTAATGGATCATTTAGCATCTATCTACCTATCCACCCATCTATCTGCCTATCCAATAATTGACTAACACTGGGGCAGATGTATTAAACCTTAACAAGAGATAAATGCAAGGGTGATAAAGAGAGATAAACGTCCAGCCAATCAGCTCCTTACTGACTTTTTTCAAACACAGCCTGTAATATGACAGTTAGCAGGTGATTGGCTGGATGTTTATCTCTCTTTATCATCTTTGCATTTATCTCTTGACTTAATACATCTGCCACTATGTACCTATCCAACCATCTATCTATCTAATGAATTATCATCCATCTACCTACTCAGCCATTCATCTATATGTCTATCTAATGATATACTATCTATCGGCCTGCCCACCTATTTATCTTTATCTCTATTTAATTAATTACAGGTATTGCGCTCAGTGAAAACAATATGTGGGTCCCAAAGGATAGATAACAACTCCCTGCTGGCCAAGCTGCACTATTACACAAGGAGTGAGGGATCACCTACATATTTTTTTTAAAGGTATTGCGCTTCACCCCCCACCTATCTAATAGCTTAACAGTGATCTACCCACCCACTCATTTACCTATCTAATGATTCACTATCTACCTACCCATGCAGCCACCCATTTATGTACCTATCTATCTAGCTAGAGTTAATGAACTTAGTGAAAAAAAAATATGTGGGTCCCAAAGGATAACAACTCCCTGCTGGCCAAGCTGCACTATTACACAAGGAGTGAGGGATCACCCACATATTTTTTTTAAAGGTATTGCGCTTCACCCACACACCCACCCACCTATCTATCTATCTAATAACTTACCATTTATCTACCCTCCCACCCACTTATCTGTCTATATAATGATTCAATATCTATCCACCTACCCAATCACACACCTACCCATTTATATACCAAACCATCTATCTATCTTTCTATCTATCTACAGTTAATGTGCTCAGTGAAAAAAATATGTGGGTCCCAAAGGATAACAACTCCCTGCTGGCCAACCTGCACTATTACACAAGGAGTGAGGGATCACCCACATATTTTTTTATAGGTATTGCACTTCACCCACCCACCTATCTAATAATTTACCATTTATCTACCCTCCCACCCACTTATCTGTCTATCTAATGATTCACTATCTATCCACCTACCCAACCACATACCTACCCATTTATATACCTAACCATCTACCTATCTTTCTATCTATTTGCAGTTAATGCGCTCAGTGAAAAAAATATGTGGGTCCCAAAGGATTACAACTCCCTGCTGGCCAAGCTGCACTATTACACAAGGTGTGAGGGATCACCCACATATTTTTTTACAGGTATTGCGCTTCACCCCCACCCACCCTACCTATCTAATAGTTTAACATTTATCTACCCACCCACTCATTTATCTATCTAATGATTCACTATCTACCTAACCACGCACCCACCCCTTTATCTACCTATCTACAGTTAATACACTCAGTAAAAAAAAAAAGTGGGTCCCAAAGGATAACAACTCCCTGCTGGCCAAGCTGCACTATAACACAAGGAGTGAGGGATCACCCACATATTTTTTTTACAGGTATTGCACTTCACCCACCCACCTATCTAATAATTTACCATTTATCTACCCTCCCACCCACTTATCTGTCTATCTAATAAGTCACTATCTATCCACCTACCCAACCACACACCTACCCATTTATATACCTAACCATCTATCTATCTATCTACAGTTAATGTGCTCAGTGAAAAAAATATGTGGGTCCCAAAGGATAACAACTCCCTGCTGGCCAAGCTGCACTATTACACAAGGAGTGAAGGGTCACCCACATATTTTTTTACAGGTATTTCACTTCACCCACCTGCCTATCTATCTAATAATTTACAATTTATCTACCCTCCCACCCACTTATCTGTCTATTTAATGAGTCACTATCTATCCACCTACCCAACCACACACCTACCCATTTATATACCTAACCATCTATCTATCTTTCTATCTATCTACAGTTAATGCGCTCAGTGAAAAAATATGTGGGTCTCAAAGGATAACAACTCCCTGCTGGCCAAGCTGCACTATTACACAAGGAGTGAGGGATCACCCACATATTTTTTTTTACAGGTATTGCGCTTCACCCCCTACCTATCTAATAGTTTAACATTTATCTACCCACCCACTCATTTATCTATCTAATGATTCACTATCTACCTACCCACGCACCCACCCACCCACCCATTTATCTACTTATCTATCTACAGTTAATACACTCAGTGAAAAAAAAATGTGGGTCCCAAAGGATAACAACTCCCTGCTGGCCAAGCTGCACTATTACACAAGGAGTGAGGGATTACCCGCATGTTTTTTTACAGGTATTGCGCTCCACCCACCCACCTATCTAATAGTTTAACATTTATCTACCCACCCATTTATCTATCTAATCTATCTAATGATTTACAAAATACCTACCTACCCACCTACGGACCTCACCCTTCCTGTTGGTCAAGCTGCTCTATTATACAAGGAGTGAGGGATCACCCACATATTTTTTGTGGGAGGTAGGGCACTGACTGAAATAAAAAGTGTGTTACTGAGTTCCCTTCCTTCACCTCCATGTCCGCCAAGCTGCCCTAGTGGACAGTGAAGGGGGAAGGTATGTTTATTTTTTACTCTTTTGATTTCTCTCTAGCTATCTCTATTTATTTAACTGTACACTTAGTTATCACAATATACAATAATAGAAGAGTCCCTAACGAGAACTCGTATTTGTGAATTTCAAATGTATACCAAAACATATTATCAGTAATTAATTTTCATTAATTACCTGACTTCATTTTTGTTCGTTGACTTGAGGACAATTCTGCAGTCCAGGTCACCTCACAGTAGTCGGCTGTTATGACCTCATCATCTGTTTTATATAGAATTCTCACTTAAAAAATGAAAAGAGGCATGATAATATGTTCGCAGTATACAATGACCCTTAAGCCCTTTACACACTGGGAGTATAGGGGCCCCATCTATATAGTTAACTATATTAGTGGTTCCCCTATTCACACTGAACGAAATCGGTTACCGAAATCATCAGTGATGTCCCAGTGACCTGCTGAACATGCGGGTCATAGGCTATATGGCCAGAGTTGACCTGGATGTTCAAGTGAAGGCAGAGGTCGTTAAGGATGCGCGGGAGTGCACATCATTACTGATATTGAGTATACAAACAAGAGATTTTTTTTTTCAAAGAAAAGAGTTTGCTCAAAAATGCTCTTCTGAGTGATATCTTTTCTTTTTTCGTGTAGCGTGTATGGGGCTTTAGAAAAATGAGAGGGAGGGATCACCCACCTCTTTGTACATGCCTCTACTTTACAAATCAATGCAGCTATGATTTGTCTATTTAATGGATCATTTAGCATCTATCTACCTATCCACCCATCTATCTGCCTATCCAATAATTGACTAACACTGGGGCAGATGTATTAAACCTTAACAAGAGATAAATGCAAGGGTGATAAAGAGAGATAAACGTCCAGCCAATCAGCTCCTTACTGACTTTTTTCAAACACAGCCTGTAATATGACAGTTAGCAGGTGATTGGCTGGATGTTTATCTCTCTTTATCATCTTTGCATTTATCTCTTGACTTAATACATCTGCCACTATGTACCTATCCAACCATCTATCTATCTAATGAATTATCATCCATCTACCTACACAGCCATTCATCTATATGTCTATCTAATGATATACTATCTATCGGCCTGCCCACCTATTTATCTTTATCTCTATTTAATTAATTACAGGTATTGCGCTCAGTGAAAACAATATGTGGGTCCCAAAGGATAGATAACAACTCCCTGCTGGCCAAGCTGCACTATTACACAAGGAGTGAGGGATCACCTACATATTTTTTTTAAAGGTATTGCGCTTCACCCCCCACCTATCTAATAGCTTAACAGTGATCTACCCACCCACTCATTTACCTATCTAATGATTCACTATCTACCTACCCATGCAGCCACCCATTTATGTACCTATCTATCTAGCTAGAGTTAATGAACTTAGTGAAAAAAAAATATGTGGGTCCCAAAGGATAACAACTCCCTGCTGGCCAAGCTGCACTATTACACAAGGAGTGAGGGATCACCCACATATTTTTTTTAAAGGTATTGCGCTTCACCCACACACCCACCCACCTATCTATCTATCTAATAACTTACCATTTATCTACCCTCCCACCCACTTATCTGTCTATATAATGATTCAATATCTATCCACCTACCCAATCACACACCTACCCATTTATATACCAAACCATCTATCTATCTTTCTATCTATCTACAGTTAATGTGCTCAGTGAAAAAAATATGTGGGTCCCAAAGGATAACAACTCCCTGCTGGCCAAGCTGCACTATTACACAAGGAGTGAGGGATCACCCACATATTTTTTTATAGGTATTGCACTTCACCCACCCACCTATCTAATAATTTACCATTTATCTACCCTCCCACCCACTTATCTGTCTATCTAATGATTCACTATCTATCCACCTACCCAACCACACACCTACCCATTTATATACCTAACCATCTACCTATCTTTCTATCTATTTCCAGTTAATGCGCTCAGTGAAAAAAATATGTGGGTCCCAAAGGATTACAACTCCCTGCTGGCCAAGCTGCACTATTACACAAGGAGTGAGGGATCACCCACATATTTTTTTACAGGTATTGCGCTTCACCCCCACCCACCCTACCTATCTAATAGTTTAACATTTATCTACCCACCCACTCATTTATCTATCTAATGATTCACTATCTACCTAACCACGCACCCACCCCTTTATCTACCTATCTACAGTTAATACACTCGGTAAAAAAAAAAAGTGGGTCCCAAAGGATAACAACTCCCTGCTGGCCAAGCTGCACTATTACACAAGGAGTGAGGGATCACCCACGTATTTTTTTACAGGTATTGCACTTCACCCACCCACCTATCTAATAATTTACCATTTATCTACCCTCCCACCCACTTATCTGTCTATCTAATGATTCACTATCTATCCACCTACCCAACCACACACCTACCCATTTATATAGCAAACCATCTATCTATCTTTCTATCTATCTACAGTTAATGTGCTCAGTGAAAAAAATATGTGGGTCCCAAAGGATTACAACTCCCTGCTGGCCAAGCTGCACTATTACACAAGGAGTGAGGGATCACCCACATATTTTTTTATAGGTATTGCACTTCACCCACCCACCTATCTAATAATTTACCATTTATCTACCCTCCCACCCACTTATCTGTCTATCTAATGATTCACTATCTATCCACCTACCCACGCACACACCTACCCATTTATATACCTAACCATCTATCTATCTTTCTATCTATCTACAGTTAATGCGCTCAGTGAAAAAATATGTGGGTCTCAAAGGATAACAACTCCCTGCTGGCCAAGCTGCACTATTACACAAGGAGTGAGGGATCACCCACATATTTTTTTTACAGGTATTGCGCTTCACCCCCTACCTATCTAATAGTTTAACATTTATCTACCCACCCACTCATTTATCTATCTAATGTTTCACTATCTACCTACCCACGCACCCACCCACCCATTTATCTACCTATCTATCTACAGTTAATACACTCAGTGAAAAAAAATGTGGGTCTCAAAGGATAACAACTCCCTGCTGGCCAAACGGCACTATTACACAAGGAGTGAGGGATCACCCACATATTTTTTTTACAGGTATTGCGCTTCACCCCCTACCTATCTAATAGTTTAACATTTATCTACCCACCCACTCATTTATCTATCTAATGATTCACTATTTACCTACCCACGCACCCACCCACCCATTTATCTACCTATCTATCTACAGTTAATATACTCAGTGAAAAAAAATGTGGGTCCCAAAGGATAACAACTCCCTGCTGGCCAAGCTGCACTATTACACAAGGAGTGAGGGATCACCCGCATGTTTTTTTACAGGTATTGCGCTCCACCCACCCACCTATCTAATAGTTTAACATTTATCTACCCACCCATTTATCTATCTAATCTATCTAATGATTTACAAAATACCTACCTACCCACCTACGGACCTCACCCTTCCTGTTGGTCAAGCTGCTCTATTATACAAGGAGTGAGGGATCACCCACATATTTTTTGTGGGAGGTAGGGTACTGACTGAAATAAAAAGTGTGTTACTGAGTTCCCTTCCTTCACCTCCATGTCCGCCAAGCTGCCCTAGTGGACAGTGAAGGGGGAAGGTATGTTTATTTTTTACTCTTTTGATTTCTCTCTAGCTATCTCTATTTATTTAACTGTACACTTAGTTATCACAATATACAATAATAGAAGAGGTCCCTAACGAGAACTCGTATTTGTGAATTTCAAATGTATACCAAAACATATTATCAGTAATTAATTTTCATTAATTACCTGACTTCATTTTTGTTCGTTGACTTGAGGACAATTCTGCAGTCCAGGTCACCTCGCAGTAGTCGGCTGTTATGACCTCATCATCTGTTTTATATAGAATTCTCACTTAAAAAATGAAAAGAGGTATGATAATATGTTCGCAGTATACAATGACCCTTAAGCCCTTTACACACTGGGAGTATAGGGGCCCCATCTATATAGTTAACTATATTAGTGGTTCCCCTATTCACACTGAACGAAATCGGTTACCGAAATCATCAGTGATGTCCCAGTGACCTGCTGAACATGCGGGTCATAGGCTATATGGCCAGAGTTGACCTGGATGTTCAAGTGAAGGCAGAGGTCATTAAGGATGCGTGGGAGTGCACATCATTACTGATATTGAGTATACAAACAAGGAATTTTTTTTTTCAAAGAAAAGAGTTTGCTCAAAAATGCTCTTCTAAGTGATATCTTTTCTTTTTTCGTGTAGCGTGTATGGGGCTTTAGAAAAATGAGAGGGAGGGATCACCCACCTCTTTGTACATGCCTCTACTTTACAAATCAATGCAGCTATGATTTGTCTATTTAATGGATCATTTAGCATCTATCTACCTATCCACCCATCTATCTGCCTATCCAATAATTGACTAACACTGGGGAAGATGTATTAAACCTTAACAAGAGATAAATGCAAGGGTGATAAAGAGAGATAAACGTCTAGCCAATCAGCTCCTTACTGACTTTTTTCAAACACAGCCTGTAATATGACAGTTAGCAGGTGATTGGCTGGATGTTTATCTCTCTTTATCATCTTTGCATTTATCTCTTGACTTAATACATCTGCCACTATGTACCTATCCAACCATCTATCTATCTAATGAATTATCATCCATCTACCTACACAGCCATTCATCTATAAGTCTATCTAATGATATACTATCTATCGGCCTGCCCACCTATTTATCTTTATCTCTATTTAATTAATTACAGGTATTGCGCTCAGTGAAAAAAATATGTGGGTCCCAAAGGATAACAACTCCCTGCTGGCCAAGCTGCACTATTACACAAGGAGTGAGGGATCACCCACATATTTTTTTTAAAGGTATTGCGCTTCACCCCCCCCACCTATCTAATAGCTTAACAGTGATCTACCCACCCACTCATTTACCTATCTAATGATTCACTATCTACCTACCCATGCAGCCACCCATTTATGTACCTATCTATCTAGCTAGAGTTAATGAACTTAGTGAAAAAAAATATGTGGATCCCAAAGGATAACAACTCCCTGCTGGCCAAGCTGCACTATTACACAAGGAGTGAGGGATCACCAACATATTTTTTTACAGGTATTGCACTTCACCCACACACCCACCCACCTATCTATCTATCTATCTATCTAATAACTTACCATTTATCTACCCTCCCACCCACTTATCTGTCTATCTAATGATTCACTATCTATCCACCTACCCAATCACACACCTACCCATTTATATACCAAACCATCTATCTATCTTTCTATCTATCTACAGCTAATGTGCTCAGTGAAAAAAATATGTGGGTCCCAAAGGATAACAACTCCCTGCTGGCCAAGCTGCACTATTACACAAGGAGTGAGGGATCACCCACATATTTTGTTACAGGTATTGCGCTTCACCCCCACCCACCCTACCTATCTAATAGTTTAACATTTATCTACCCACCCACTCATTTATCTATCTAATGATTCTCTATCTACCTACCCACGCACCTACCCCTTTATCTACCTATCTACAGTTAATACACTAAAAAAAGTGGGTCCCAAAGGATAACAACTCCCTGCTGGCCAAGCTGCACTATTACACAAGTAGTGAGGGATCACCCACGTATATTTTTACAGGTATTGCACTTCACCCACCCACCTATCTAATAATTTACCATTTATCTACCCTCCCACCCACTTATCTGTCTATCTAATGATTTACTATCTATCCACCTACCCAACCACACACCTATCCATTTATATACCAAACCATCTATCTATCTATATTTCTATCTATCTACAGTTAATGTGCTCAGTGAAAAAAATATGTGGGTCCCAAAGGATAACAACTCCCTGCTGGCCAAGCTGCACTATTACACAAGGAGTGAGGGATCACCCACATATTTTTTTATAGGTATTGCACTTCACCCACCCACCCACCTATCTAATAATTTACCATTTATCTACCCTCCCACCCACTTATCTGTCTATCTAATGATTCACTATCTATCCACCTACCCAACCACACACCTACCCATTTATATACCTAACCATCTATCTATCTTTCTATCTATTTACAGTTAATGCGCTCAGTGAAAAAAATATGTGGGTCCCAAAGGATTACAACTCCCTGCTGGCGTAGCTGCACTATTACACAAGGAGTGAGGGATCACCCACATATTTTTTTACAGGTATTGCGCTTCACCCCCACCCACCCTACCTATCTAATAGTTTAACATTTATCTACCCACCCACTCATTTATCTATCTAATGATTCACTATCTTCCTACCCACGCACCCACCCACCCATTTATCTACCTATCTACAGTTAATACACTCAGTAAAAAAAAAATGTGGGTCCCAAAGGATAACAACTCCCTGCTGGCCAAGCTGCACTATTACACAAGGAGTGAAGGGTCACCCACATATTTTTTTACAGGTATTTCACTTCACCCACCTGCCTATCTATCTAATAATTTACCATTAATCTACCCTCCCACACACTTATCTGTCTATCTAATGAGTCACTATCTATCCACCTACCCAACCACACACCTACCCATTTATATACCTAACCATCTATCTATCTTTCTATCTATTTACAGTTAATGCGCTCAGTGAAAAAAATATGTGGGTCCCAAAGGATTACAACTCCCTGCTGGCCAAGCTGCACTATTACACAAGGAGTGAGGGATCACCCGCATATTTTTTTACAGGTATTGCGCTTCACCACCACCCACCCTACCTATCTAATAATTTAACATTTATCTACCCACCCACTCATTTATCTATCTAATGATTCACTATCTACCTACCCACGCACCCACCCACCCATTTATCTACCTATCTACAGTTAATACACTCAGTAAAAAAAAAAGTGGGTCCCAAAGGATAACAACTCCCTGCTGGCCAAGCTGCACTATTACACAAGGAGTGAGGGATCACCCACGTATTTTTTTACAGGTATTGCACTTCACACACCCACCTATCTAATAATTTACCATTTATCTACCCTCCCACCCACTTATCTGTCTATCTAATGATTCACTATCTATCCACCTACCCAACCACACACCTACCCATTTATATACCAAACCATCTATCTATCTATCTTTCTATCTATCTACAGTTAATGTGCTCAGTGAAAAAAATATGTGGGTCCCAAAGGATAACAACTCCCTGCTGGCCAAGCTGCACTATTACACAAGGAGTGAGGGATCACCCACATATTTTTTTATAGGTATTGCACTTCACCCACCCACCTATCTAATAATTTACCATTTATCTACCCTCCCACCCACTTTATCTGTCTATCTAATAATTCACTATCTATCCACCTACCCAACCACACACCTACCCATTTATATACCTAACCATCTATCTATCTTTCTATCTATTTACAGTTAATGTGCTAAGTGAAAAAAATATGTGGGTCCCAAAGGATAACAACTCCCTGCTGGCCAAGCTGCACTATTACACAAGGAGTGAGGGATCACCCACATATTTTTTTACAGGTATTGCGCTTCACACACCCACCTATCTAATAATTTATCTAATGATTCACTATCTACCTACCCACGCACCCACCCACCCATTTATCTACCTATCTACAGTTAATACACTCAGTAAAAAAAAAATGTGGGTCCCAAAGGATAACAACTCCCTGCTGGCCAAGATGCACTATTACACAAGGAGTGAAGGGTCACCCACATTTTTTTTTACAGGTATTTCACTTCACCCACCTGCCTATCTATCTAATCATTTACAATTTATCTACCCTCCCACCCACTTATCTGTCTATTTAATGAGTCACTATCTATCCACCTACCCAACCACACACCTACCCATTTATATACCTAACCATCTATCTATCTTTCTATCTATCTACAGTTAATGCGCTCAGTGAAAAAATATGTGGGTCTCAAAGGATAACAACTCCCTGCTGGTCAAGCTGCACTATTACACAAGGAGTGAGGGATCACCCACATATTTTTTTTACAGGTATTGCGCTTCACCCCCACCCACCCTACCTATCTAATAGTTTAACATTTATCTATACACTCATTTATCTATCTAATGATTCACTATCTACCTACCCACGCACCCACCCACCCATTTATCTACCTATCTACAGTTAATACACTCCGTGCACGTAGGGAGAAATCCATTCACCTTCTCCAGCAATGTATACCACCACAACAAAATATACATTGAGGGGCAGTGGCGGTGGTAACATATACATTGTTGACCTGCGCCGGCAGTGTATACATTAACGCCATAAAAATATACATTGATGGCCAGTGGCAGTGGTCTCATATACATTGCTGGTCTGCTCCAGCAGTGTTTACATTAATAACTATTATCACTATACATTGGTGCGCAGCAGTGCTTAAAGTGGTGAAATTCGCTTCCCTGACTCTCCCCCCCCCCCCCATTATGTCACAGCCACACAGTCAGGAAAAGAATAATGTGGCCACATAATACCACCCCTGATTCAAATGATGCCCCACAGTGCAAAACAACCCAACACCTAATAAAAACTGAACATTTTGTGCCAAAATTTTAGGGCATGGCTTTATGGGACAGGGACACAGAAATGCACACAGTAATGCCAATTACACATTATGCCACACACCGTGATGTCCATTATACTATATGCCAAACACGGTAATGCCCATTTCACAATATGCCAAACATGGTAATGCCCATTTTTTATTATGCCACATAAGTGCCGCCTACATACATGCTCATTGCCAGGTATTACATTCTCAGTGCCAGGGGTAACATGCCCAGTGCCAGAGGTGTGCACTGTGTGAGAAAGGAGACAGCAGGGCAGAGCGGTGGGAAACCCGGATGTCTCAGAACAGGTCCGTCCATCCGTGGTGCGGCTATTTCAAATGACTTGCGAGCCAATCGGTGCTCGTGGCCCGGCAGCTCCTCATTTGTTGCCGTCCCGCGAGCTCTGATTGGCTCACGAGCCGTGAGTTGGCACATAATTTTAAAATAGCTACGCCACGGACGGATGGACCTGCTCTGAGACATCTGGATTTCCCACCGCTCTGCCCGGCTGTCAGCTGTTTAGCGATGCGGACGGAGGCGGAACCATTCCACCTCCAAAATAAAACTGATGGAACGCAGTTCCGCCCAGTTCCTGCTCACTTTAACCCTGGTGGGCAGTGGTGCCCATAATATATACATTGCTGGACTGTGTCAACAATGTATATATTACTGGCATGTAAGTAACATTGGTGGGCAGTGATGCCACTAAAATATACATTGCTGGCATGTGCCAGCAATGTATATATTACTGGCTAATTCATAATTATTTGTGGGCAGCAAGCAAATTAATAATCATTGGTGCCCAGTGGTGCCAATAATATATACATTGCTGGCCTGTGCCAGCAATGTATATATTACTGGCTTATAAGTAACATTACATTGGTGGCAAGTGGTGCCAGCAATATATACATTGCTGGCATATGCCAGCAATGTATATATTACTGCCTTAAAAATGTAACATTGGTGCCCAGTGGTGCTAGCAATATATACATTGCTGGCATATGCCAGCAATGTATATATTACTGCCTTAAAAATGTAACATTGGTGCCCAGTGGTTCCAGCAATATATACATTGCTGGCATATGCCAGCAATGTATAGATAACTGCTTTAAACATAAAACGCCCCCTGCTCTCAGTGCTCTGTGTTAAGCATAGCAGGGGGGGCGGGGCCAGCAGAGAGTATTGCCGGGTGAGGGAGAAGTGCTCCGTGGTGAGCAGGAGGGCGGGACAAGCAGACAGGCAGGGACTCGGAGCAGGATGCATGGAGCCGGCGCAGCAGCACTTGGACAGGGTGAGTATTATGACAGCCGGGGGCTGGCATGAAAGTAACATGTAAGGCATGTAAGTAACATTGGTGGGCAGTGATGCCACTAAAATATACATTGCTGGCATGTGCCAGCAATGTATATATTACTGGCTAATTCATAATTATTTGTGGGCAGCAAGCAAATTAATAATCATTGGTGCCCAGTGGTGCCAATAATATATACATTGCTGGCCTGTGCCAGCAATGTATATATTACTGGCTTATAAGTAACATTACATTGGTGGCAAGTGGTGCCAGCAATATATACATTGCTGGATATGCCAGCAATGTATATATTACTGCCTTAAAAATGTAACATTGGTGCCCAGTGGTGCTAGCAATATATACATTGCTGGCATATGCCAGCAATGTATATATTACTGCCTTAAAAATGTAACATTGGTGCCCAGTGGTTCCAGCAATATATACATTGCTGGCATATGCCAGCAATGTATAGATTACTGCTTTAAACATAAAACATTGGTGGCCAGCAGTGCCCCCTGCTCTCAGTGCTCTGTGTTAAGCATAGCAGGGGGGGCGGGGCCAGCAGAGAGTATTGCCGGGTGAGGGAGAAGTGCTCCGTGGTGAGCAGGAGGGCGGGACAAGCAGACAGGCAGGGACTCGGAGCAGGATGCATGGAGCCGGCGCAGCAGCACTTGGACAGGGTGAGTATTATGACAGCCGGGGGCGGGGGGCGGCGCGGTGCGGTCCGCCAGGCTGAAAGTGGTTAATCTTTCAGCCCGGCAGGCATACACACATGGCGATGATGGATGAAAAACCATCCATCATCGCCACATCTGCTGGTAAAACCAGCAGATGAACCACTTTCCTAGCGATGATGCGGGAGCGCGCATCATCGCTAGTCGGCAAACTCCGGGGCATACACACTGGGCGATTTTCGGCCGAAAATCGTCAAGTGTGTATGGGCCTTTAGTCCTTCCCCTTCATGTCCACCAAGCTTCCCTAGTGGACAGTGAAGGGGGAAGGTATGTTTATTTTGTACTCTTTCTATTTCTCTCTACCTATCTCTATATATAATTAATTGTACACTAATGCTCCTTTCTCACTGCAGGTCTTAAACATTATATTGCCGTTTTTTTCCCCTTTCTAAACATTTAAGGCTGCAGTGGGAAAGCGCCAGAGTTGATTTACCGGTTAAAGTTAACCGGTATTTCAACCCGTTTCCAAAGTAGAGTCATACACGTTTCAGAGCAGTTTTTATGCAGTGAAAATGGCTCTGAAACAGTATTTAAGATCCTACACTAGTCTTCCCCCTCCCCTGGTAACTGTTCTGGCCCCCTCCTGCCCCCCCCCCCCCCCCTCTCCTGGTACCTTGCAGCTGGTACCTTGCATCTGGGCAGTGGGGCAACATGGTAGGCAGTGGGCATTCAAGGGCTCCTAGTCGGCAGTCCCCCCCCCCTCACCTGGTACTTTGCAGCTGGTACATTGCATCCGGGCAGCATGGTAGGCAGCGGGCATTCAAGGGCTCCTAGTAGGCAGGTCCCAGACTGATTGCTGAAAGCATCATGCAGGAGGAGGCTGGTGCACAGACAGCGGGGACACTGGGGATCCGGGCAGTGTGGTCCGTGCTCAGGAGGAGGAAGCGGAGGAAGGTCCATTAGGAGATTGTCATTTCATCGGCGGGGGTCCCTGCCGCGAATGGGAAATAGCGGAGCCGTTCATAATATATGCACATATTTAATTAGCGGCTCATTAGATATGTGCATATTTAATGAACATCTCCGCTATTACCCATTCGCGGCAGCGACCCCTGCCGATGAAATGACAATCTCCTAATGGACCTTCCTCCGCCAGAGCACGAACCGCGCTGCCCGGCTCCCCAGTGCCCCCCGCTGTCTGTGCAACAGCCTCCTCCTGCATAATGCTTTCAGCAATCAGTCTGGGAACTGCTGACTAGGAGCCCTTAAATGCCCGCTGCCTACCCTGCCTACCCCGCTGCCCAGATGCAAGGTACCAGCTGCAAGGTACCAGGGGAGGGGGGGAGCAAGGTACCAGGGCAGGGGGGGAGGGGGGTACCAGGGCAGGGGGGGAGAGGGGTACCAGCTGGCAGGTACGGGGGGGAGGGGGGCAGGACAGGTACCAGGGGACATGAGGGGATTAAACGGTTTACTGCGATGTGAATGGTACTTAAACGGTATTTAAAATGGTAATCTACTACAATGTGAAAGCTAATACCGTTTTAAATACCGTTTAAAAATACCGGTTCTTTAAACGGCTTGGCAGTGGGAAAGCAGCATAAGTTAGCACAATGTACAATAATAGAAGTCCTATTTGTTAATTTCAAATGTATACTAAAACATATTATCAGTAATTAATTTTTATTAATTACCTGACTTGGGTCTCCTGTAGCTGTGCTTCATCTTTGTTTGTTGACTTGAGGACAATTCTACAGTCCAGTTCACTTCGCAGTAGACGGCTGTTATGATCATATTTTCTGTTTTATGGAGAATTCTCACCTAAAAAATGGAAAGAGGCATGATAATATGTTCGCAGTATACATTGACCATTAAGTCCTGTACACACTGGATACTAGGAATACTCACGATACAGTTAACTTTATCGGCGGTTCCATTGTACCAAAGTTGACCTGCATGTTCAGGGCATGGGGGAGGGGGGTGGTCCTTAAGGATGCTCGGAAGCACACATCATTAACGATATTGTGTATATACACTAGAATAAAAAAAATTTAAAAAGAGATCGCTCAAAATTGCCCTTTGAGTGATATCTTTTCATTTCTCGTCAACTGTGTATGGGACTTTAGAAACATGAACTATACATGAATCTACTTTTTAAATTAATCTAGCTATGATTTGACATGGGAACGTCCAGCATTTTATGGACGTCCCCATGCTAACGCGGGCGTTCCCCTGCACATGCTGCCCTGTCTTTAGTCCGGAGCCTGCAAATATAAATCAGTCTCCACTGACTTATATTTGCGAGCCCAGGAAAATAATTTGATAGTCGCCGACCATTGAATGATTTCTTCCTGCTGAGGGACATGCAAGGGGATGTGTTTCATGCAGCGGCAGTGGGGGCGTTTTGTCGGTGGGGTTGGCATTCTGGGTCCTAAAGTCTGTGATTGGCTGGGGAGACTATCGCCATTCATTTACCAGGCTACTGGTGCACACAGCCAGATCATAACACATCTTGTGGGACCCATTCATATTCTAAAAGGGGGTCCAAGGTAGGCAGCTGTCTGTCAGTAAAAGCTTTCATTGGTAAGCAGCTGAACAACACTAACACTAACAAAGTACAATGTTCCTATCAATAAATCTTATATTTTTTTAGCCTGAGAAGCATCAGTAATTAATAATGATAAATTACCTGTCTTCCTCTCCTGTTGATGTGGTTCCTCTTTGATCATTGTCTCTAGTAGAAGTCTGCAGTCCAGGTCACCTCACATTAGTCGGCTATTATGATCTTATGCTTTGCTGCATGGAGAAGACTCACCTAACAAAAAAGGAAATAGGCGTGATAATATGTTCTCAGTATACACTGACACAGAGAAAAATAAACCATACTTTACATGCATCTACCTTATAAATAAATCTATATGACTTTTTAATTAAAATAATTATTATCTATCATCTATATATCTAACAAAATGTCTATCTACAGTGATCACGCAGAGCAAAAAAATAAGTGGGTCCCAGGGATCCTTAACTTCAATTAGAGCACTGTACTAGCAGACAAAGAGGGAGACACTGCAGGCTTAATTTGCTGAAGAGGCTACTGGCAGTGATTGACTAGGGGGCTGGCACACACAGCTGATTGGTTGTGAGTGGCATGGGGGGGCGGGATGCGGCTGTCAGAGTTGAGCTGACAGCCTCTCTAATCAGAGGAGCTGAGCGTCCTGTCAGCATAGATGAAGAGGAGCTGGGCCGCTCCTGTTACCACACGAGGGTGACTTGGTGCATCCAAGCAGGTGGCAACAGTTTATCACTGACATCCCTGGAGCTTGCACTGCACAGATTGGTAAGTGCACCTATACCCACTACTGTTACCCCATGTGCCCCTCTCCTCTGTTTGTGTGACCCCCGCTAACCCCTCATTCCCAGAACATGGCCCCCTCTACCCCCTCACTCCCAATATGTGACCTCTTCTACCCTCTTATTCCCAATATGTGACTCCCTGTACCCCCTATCCCTGTATGTTAGACCTGGTACCACCCTACCTGTGTATGTGTGATGCCCTCTACCTCTCTCATCTACAATGTGCGAGCCCCCCCCCCCCCCCACACTATTCCTGTGTATATTTGAGACACCTTGTCCCCCTACCCTCTCATCCTCTGTTTGACCTCCCCTATACCCCCTTTCCCTGTGCATGTGAAACTCCCCCCCCCCCCCCACTTCCTGAGTGTGTAACCCCCTGTACCCCTATTATTGTGTGTGAGACACCTTGTCCCCATTTATCTGTGTCTGTCACCCTCTACTTCTATAAATGTATTTCACTGTGACATACTGTGCCCTCCGAATACCACTCCCATATATGATATTGTGTACACCCCCTAACCCTTTTGTGTGTCCCCTACCCTGATGTGAGTATTTGTGACACTTTATCCCCACAATACTCTCTGTGTTACACTATACATTCCCTCTGTTAAAATGTGTCTTTAGTTGGAGTGGGGAGAGACAGGTTGGTGAGGGCCTGAAGCCTATGTTTGCACCTGAGCCTACTACTCTTTAGTTCCACCACTGGTTCTAGCCACATCCTGCTGCACTGACATGCCATATGCCTCTACTGAGAATGGCGTGTCAGCAATTACAGGTCCCCCCTGCCGCCACCACCACCCCGCCATAAGATGTTAGGGGGGGGGGGGTAGGGAATGCCGGCTCCGTGATGGGGGGATGCCTGCTCCGTGATTGGGGGGGGGGGGGCTGCTCCGTGATCGGGAGGATCCACTCTTGGGGGGCAGCATCCTGCCCTAAAAAAAAGGTAGAGATGTGATACTACTTCTACTGGATGTATCCCATTATGCCTGCCCCTACTGGCAAGGTGATTTTGCATTATGACAGCATCTCCCATTCCTTGGTGTTACCCAAGGGTTCTGGATGAGTGCCCGACAGTCGGCTTCCGATGTCAGTACTCCCAGCTGTTTAAATGCCGACAGTTGGGATCCCGGCTGACAGGGGATATTCTCCCTTGTGGGGTTCCACGACCCCATAGAGGGAGAATAGAACCTGTGGCGAGCGAAGGGAGATGCAGAGCCCGCAGCATGATGAGCACAGCGAGCTTCTTTGCGCTCGCCCCCTGTCGGAGCATCGACAGTCGGGATTCCGATGTCGGGATACTGGCCGATAGGATCCCAATTGTCAGACCGCTATACCACACCCGTTACCCAATGCTACTCACTGTCACCCTTTGTCTCTCTGTCTTCCACTATTTCTCCCTGTCGCCTACTGCCTCACTATCATCGTTTCTCCTTTCTATATCCCTCTGCCTCTCCTTCTCCCCATCACCTTTTTTGCTACTTCAGGTCACCCACTGCCTCTCCCCTAATGCCTATCCTCATCACCTTCTCCCTGTCACCCACTGCCTTTTCCTATAACCTTCCCTGTCACCCACTGCGTCTCCATATCCCTCTAGTGCTCCTTACCATCTTTCTCTTCTATCACAATCTACTAGTTAATATTGTCACATTGCAGGGCTGCCAATACACATTATTCTACACAGTGGGGCAGATGTATTAATCTGCCTATAACGTTTGGCGAATAACGAGTCCCACTTCTCCAGCATAATGTGGAGAAGCGGGCAAACGTTATAGGCAGATGTATTAAGCTGATAAGGAGAGCCGTTATCCCCAGCATGAACGGCTCTCCTTATCGGCTCCCTCGCCACCCCGCACATGCGCACTCGCAGTCCCCCCCCTGGCCGGCTTTCTGGGCATGTGCGAGATCTCCAGCACAGCCCAAGCCAGACGCAGGGCTAGCATTGTCCCCACAGTGGGGAATAGGACAACGCTAGCCTTGAGCTGGCGAAGCGGCCAGGATGAATTTACGCCTTGAAGGCTGTTAATACATCGCCCCGGCCATTAATCCCTGGGGGGGATTGCAGGGGACAGCCCCGCCGAGCGTAACTCGGCGGGCTGTCACTAGCACACGTTAGGTGCGCTAGTGATACATTAGGGAAATCATAATCCCCCCCAGTTAACCAGCGTTAAGTGCATTTTTGCACTTAACGCTGGTTCATACATCTGCCCCAGTTTCCCCAATTCCCATTGACATAGTCTCCCCAGTTCATATAATGCCAGATTACATTTCCCCCTGTTCATACTGTGCCTCATTGCAGTACCCTCCAGTACAAGTTATGCTGTCATAGTGCATCTATTTCATATTGTACTATATTAGAGTGCCTCAGTTCTGATTATGCAACATTATAGTGTCATGCACTTTACATAGGCCTCCAGTTCAATTAATGCCACATTACACTTCCCTCTTACCTTTTTAACATTGACTACACATTCCTCTGAGGGGCAGATGTATGAAGTCTGGATAAGTGGTGAAGTAACCGTGATAATGCAGCAGTCAGTCAGCTCCCAACTGTCATTTTTCAAACCCAGCCAGTAACTTGGCAACTAGGGGGCAGATTTATTAACCTCGGTGAAGTGATAAAGTGTCTGGTTTTTATCACTGGCCAATTAGCTCCTAACTGTGAAGTTACAGACTTGGTTTGAAAAATGACAGGTAGGAGCTGATAGGCCGGTGATAAAAACCAGACACTTTATCACTTCACAGAACTTAATAATACCCCTTTTACACCAAAAACCCTGGTCCGACCCTGGTCTTTGAACGCTGGAGTTTCCAGGGTCTGACCCTGCTTTATACTGCATTTACACAGCACTTCGACCTGGGTCGGACCTGGGTCTGTACCATTTACACTAAACCTGGGTCAGCACTGCCTTTCCTTGTTGATAGATATATAGATATATAGATATATCTATATAGATATATATATCTATATAGATATATCTATATATCTATATAGATATATATATATCTATATAGATATATCTATATTATATATCTATATATATAGATCTATATATCTATATAGATAGATCTATATAGATCTATCTATATAGCTTGGAGGGGGTAGAGGGGGGAAGCTGTCCCCGGGTGCTGTGAGGGTAGAGGGGGGAAGCTGTCCCCGGGTGCTGTGGGGGTAGAGGGGGGAAGCTGTCCCCGGGTGCTGTGGGGGTAGAGGGGGGAAGCTGTCCCCAGGTGCAGCGGGAGGAGGGGGGTCCCTGCGGCTACTGAGGCGAGATGGGGTACCTGTCAGCCTGACACTATGATTGCCGGCGCTGCCGCTGCTGTATCTCCCCCCGGCGGCCGGTCCTTGCGGCGGATGGACAGTCAGTGTCGGCGGTCCCTCTGGCGCAGGGGAAATAGTACTATTTCCCCTGCGCCAGAGGGACCGCCGACACTGACTGTCCATCCGCCGCAAGGACCGGCCGCCGGGGGGAGATACAGCAGTGGCAGCGCCGTGTCAGGCTGGCCGCTGACAGGTACCCCATCTCGCCTCAGTAGCAGCAGGGACCCCCCCTCCTCCCGCAGCACCTAGGGACAGCTTCCCCAGCGCTGCACGCTGTGGACCCGCTGCGGGTGCCTGCACCAGCAGCGGGACCATTTACACCGCCATTTACACGGGTCCCATCCGGGTTCTACCCAGGTCAGGACCTGGGTAGAGGACCCGTGTAAATGGACACGGATACCCCCCATTTACACCGCCGAGGATCCGGGTCTGACCCGCCACTGACCCGGATTTTTCGGCGGTGTAAAAGGGGTATAAATCTACCCCTAGGAGCTGAATGGTTGCAGGGTTATCACTAGCCACATTGGGGGACATTTACTAAAATGGATTCGTAGAAAAAAGGTGTATTCGTAGGGAGAAATACACCTTTTTTTTACGAATTTGTATTTTCTGGATTTTCTATCCCCAAAATACAACAATTCGTAGTCCTAGGGATGGAACATTCGTATTTGTATTTACAAATACGAATGTCTACACCATCGTTAGGATACGACAGAAATCACCATTCAAAAGAATGGTGGTTCCTGATTTACTAAGCAGCCGTATAGAAAATACGGCTGCTTTTGTCCACGAAAATACGGCAGAAAAATAGTACACCATTTTCCTGTCGTATTCTCGTTTTAGCCTGCACGGATCAGTCAGATCCGTGCAGGCTGCGGTGTAAAAATAAATAAAATAAATAAATCAAAAAACGGCGTGGGGTCCCCCCCACAGCCGAAACTAGCACCAGGCTGACAGAGCCTGGAGCCGGTAATTAAAAATCAGGGAACCCGACAAATAGGGGTTCCCTGATTTTTAACAACCAGCCCCAGGCTCCTGCTCTGGGGCTGGTTCCCAAAATACGGGGGACAAAATGACTAGGGGTCCCCCGTATTTTAAGAACCAGCCCCAGGCGGGGGGAGACTTTTTATGCAAGTCCCCCCGGCCAAAGCATTCATCCCTACCGACCAGTCAGCCTGGCCAGGGGCCCTGGGGGAGTGGGGACCCCCCCAATGAAGGGGTCCCCCCCCCTCCAGGACTTACCTGACCAGGCTGAAGCCTGGTACTGTCCCCGATGCCCCTGGGCGGTGGGCATCGGGCTGATTCAAGTGTAAAAAAAAACAGGAGCCGACTTTCTTGGCTCCTGATTGGCCACTAGGCGGCCAATAGAAATCATCCTGAGGAGAGGCGCCGAGTATGAAATATCTCAGCATCTCTCCTCAGTGCGATGCGGACAGTGCGGGGACCGGCGACAGCATGAAGATTACCTGGATTACGGCAGACCAAGACAAGACTTCTTCAGCACAGGACCAGGTGAGTAGGATTTCCTTCCACAGCTCCAACATGGATTTCTTCGGACCCGGACACCGACATGGACCTGGAGGACGACACGGACCGCCGACATGGACCTGGAGGACGACACGGACCGCCGACATGGACCTGGAGGACGACACCGGACACCAGGACAGAGGGCTACCTACGGGATCAAGAAAGGTAAGTATCAGTATGTGTGTAATGTATGTATTAAACTTTTATTTTCATTGTGTCAGTGTGTGTTTATTGTACTATTTTTTTAACTGTGGAACTACAAGTGCCAGCGGGCCCTTTAATGCCCAGCAGGCTGGGACTTGTGGTTCTCCAAGTCCCAGCTTGCTGGGGAGGCTTGCTGGCACTTGTAGTGCCATAGTAAAAAACAATAGTTTAATCTTTTTTTTACACTTGAATCAGCCCGATGCACACCGCCCAGGGGCATCGGGGACAGTACCAGGCTTCAGCCTGGTCAGGTAAGTCCTGGAGGGGGGGGAACCCTTCATTGGGGGGGTCCCCACTCCCCCAGGGCCCCTGGCCAGGCTGACTGGTCGGTAGGGATAAAAAGTCTCCCCCCGGCTGTGGCATTACCCTGCTGGCTGGTTTTGCCTGGGGCTGGTTCTTAAAATACGGGGGACCCCTAGTCATTTTGTCCCCCGTATTTTGGGAACCAGCCCCAGAGCAGGAGCCTGGGGCTGGTGGTTAAAAATCAGGTAACCCCTATTTGTCGGGTTCCCTGATTTTTAATTACCGGCTCCAGGCTCTGTCAGCCTGGTGCTGGTTTCGGCTGTGGGGGGGACCCCACGCCGTTTATTTATTTATTTTTTTACACTCTGCAGCCTGCACGGATCTGACTGATCCGTGCATACTGCTAGAAAAATTCGTATTAGCGGCCGTATATATGGCCAGCTAATAAGAATGGTTACACCATCGGAGGGTTACAAAGCAGTCGTATATGACTGCTTTGTAATTTCCCCTCCGGAACACGACTTTGCATATGACTGAAACAGTCGTATGCAGTCGTAGGGGAAATACCAATACGAAAAACTAGGTTTTTCGAATTGGTAAATTTCCCCCATTATCACTTTCCCAGGCTTTATACATCTGTCATTGAAAATTTAATTTCACTCAATTCTGTATGGGCAATCGATCAGACCCAATTGTTTACCATGAAAATCTGGTGAATTGGTATGCAACTTTATCATAACCCTGATCCTCTAGGCCACATACCAATGGCATCCTTGCACCCCAGCAACAGTGAATGAGAGGTATTATAAAATATACACTCAGCTCGGGGTTACAATTAGGGATGGCCATCGACCATCAATGAATCGAAAACATCAATGGTTCATGGCCAATGTTGAATACTTTTGCCATCGATGGGGGAGAACCAGATGGTTTCCCTCCATCGATGGAACAGCAAAACAATGTTTTTCTTTTTTCTCAAAGTGCTGGATTTGATTCATGAATCAATCAAACACAATGGATGACCATCGATATGTAAAAATATCGATGGTCATCCAGTGCATAGTTTAGCACTATCGATGGCCAGTTGCAGAATTGCCATCGATGGCAACCATCGATGGTGATGGCAACCATCGATGGTGATGGCAACGATGGCCATCCCTAGTTACAATTCTATTTTCAGGTTAATTAAGCTGTAAAGTTGGAAACTTATTTTATAAACTTCTCTGGCTGTGACCATCTCTTAAAGAGAATACTAACTGACACTCACATAGATGCTCTGTGTACTGCTTGGCAGTCACTGGGATACTGCCTGTATTGTCTGACGGTTGAGTGGTATAGTAAAGACTTGTAGTTGTATACCGCATATTTTCAAGTTCCGCTCATGCACTCCTATTAGTACATATGGCTGTCTGTTCCCAATTAAGCAGTGAACACATTGAGCTTGTTTTATACGATGTCCAGCCTCAACGGTCACCGACGACGCCGTTTGAGACGGAGGAGGTACACTCATACATCAACGGGCTAACCAACTGCCAATAGAATGTGTCTGTGACGTAACAAGGTTGCCGTAAGTCGCACCCCTCACGTGCGCAATAGACCACCAGCCAATGGACGGGTCGCGCGATAGGACGTCGTGGGAAGTTGGAAGCGTGGCGTGCGCAATATGATGGCTGGAGAGTAAGAGCAGCAGCGGTAGGAGGGGAGATACATGTAGGCAGAGGAGGAGCGGTGGCATTCCGGCTGCTCCTGTGTCTCTCTGATCGGCCCAGGTGTATGTGGCTGTGCTGCTCTCTTCCCTCACTGGTGGTAACGCAGGTGGAGAGATGCTTACTGACATAGGGTCCGCCCCGCGCCCATAGTCTAAAGGTGCGCACAGACCAGACACTTTTTATTTACATGTTTGCACTATAAAGACCATTATTAACATTATTGCACATATTGTCTGGTGGATTTTGGTACACATCACGTTTCCTTTGGGGCCCAGCTCGGTTCTGCACATGCGCAGTTCTGATGACCACACATGTGCAAGGACAGTGCTGGAGTGGCATCCCTTTTCTGGTCAAGTCTGTGGAGTAGATAATTTCAATATCTGCTGTGGTCCGCCAGATGTTCATCTAGCAGATACTTATGTGTGGGGTTATGCCACAAATATTCTTTAATAAACCCAATAGCATACTTAAATCATTTTCATCAGCAAAATAATGCTACACATCTGTATTCTTTTAATTTTCATTACAACCCGTAATAGTATCACTTGTAGGAGTCAATAAAATTAGGTGAAAGTTTCTGCCAAGTTTAATGCCAGCACCGCTTCTTGTACCATTAGTGTCTCCAATTTGCATAAATGTGCCAGCAGCCTTAAAGGGCTGTCAGCAGTTTTGCCTGAGTTCAGCCTGTAGTAAAGTGTGACTGTTGCTGCACTAACTCATGGGTGCGAGAAATTCAACCAATTGAATTGACCCCTGACTATGTCACCTGCACAGCAATCTGCTTCCTAAAAAAACACTTATGATATTGTAATCAAAATGGGACATATTCAAATGTTTAATGATGAACCCTAGAATGTTTGTGTGTGTGTATATATATATACAGTATATATATATATATATATATATATCGGGAACGTTGGAGGCACTCCTGGGGCTTGTAGCAAATAAACGTCACAGATACGGGGGTACGGGGCGACGTTTCAGTCTATTTAATGACTTTTTCAAGCTTGAAAAAAGGTCATTAAATACACCGAAACGTCGCCCGGATCCCCGTGTCTGTGCCGTTTATTTGCTACAAGCCCCAGGAGTGCCTCCAACATTCCCGATATATATACCCTGTGTTCCCCCACAGAGGCAGGCACCCGGGCAGATTCTAAACACGCTAAATCCTGGAGGTCCGATCACTGCTGCATACTATATATATATATATATATATATATATATATATATATATATATATATATAGTATAGGAGCTGGAGGTGCGACACTCACAGCTTCAATATTCAGTAAATAACCACACCGTAACACGGTTTAAAGTGATCAACGTTTCAAATAACGTGTATTTGTCTTCAGGATAGAGTATAAAAACAAACATACCTTTATAGGTGAGTACAAACAGTCATGTGAGAGAACATTGTGCAGGTGAAAAGAAGCCTGCCCTTCCGCAGGAGGGGGGGTGACATCATTATTCGTCCAGCCAAGCTGAAGACGCTATGTGGTAACCAAAGTGATCTGATACGATAGACTACACAGGAAATAAATATACACAAGTTATAATCTCGAATGGCATATTGGCATACTAAGTATCTTATTAGCATTTTATATATCAATATAAAACAGAGAGTATTATTAATGAAATATTTGCCCATGGGAATGCCCAGTGTTTCATGGGCATTCCCATAAAAACACTGGGCATTCCCATGGAAATTTTCCAATGAGGCAGGTGCAGGGTGTGGGCAGCTGCCTGCCCGCTTCCCACAGAGGTGTCTCAGCACTGCAAGCACTGTAGAACTCATTTAATGGTCACCAACCATCAAATGATTTCTCCTCTGCAACCAAGGCTGCAAATGGATGATTATGCAAATCATCCATTCGCAACCATGTGGGGGATCGCGGATGCGAGGAGGGGTGGGCAGCAGGCAGCCTCTTGGGGACTCGCAAGGCCTTGCAACCAACCAGATTAAGGTTCTATGTCAATACTTGAGATTAATAATTTGTTGGGTACTTATGTAATATCTGGACTCCCGTTTTTCTTATGAGACCGCGTCCCCTCGCCACGCTTCGGGCACGGTGGCTCGCTGCGCTCGCCACACTATATAAAATCAACTCCATGCGTAGTTGGATAGTAGGGGTATGAAAAAGTGGGGAGCATTTAACATGGGAGTCCAGATAATACATAAGTACCATTTGGTGTTATTTTATTTTGTCAAGACAAACATGTATAATTAAAGAAGTGACCGATAAATCATATTACATTTTCACAGTAGACATTGAGAGCCTCAATTTTAAATATTTGAATAAATACTTTACAACTGTAATTGTCAATGTTCCAGCTAAGTATAAAAACAGAATTCTCAAAGCAGATATAGAAAACTTATTTTGAAGGATGTTTAACTTTCCAAACACATGAAACTGAATATCAAGCCAAATTACATGAAGCCTCAATCAATCTCTTCACTAAGCCCCCCTACTATTTGCTTAATAAGAAAGTAATTGCAGACCTGAAATGGAACCATAAATACTTGCTTCATTAACAGTACTTATTGTGTCACACTTTGAAAGTAAATTACATTTTGTTTTACCCAACAGTTCACAAGGGTAGACTGAAATTGGGAAATGGGCATGTAATTATACATAATAATCTCATTTTTTTTGTTAAAATGTCATAGCAAGTAACACATGAATGAAGCCATTTCTATAGAAGACTGATACAGGGAGAAAGTTTGTTGAATCTAGTTTATACAGTACATTGAGAGAAAATATATAACTTAACAAGTAGAAGTGGTGATTTGGGTAAGCCAAACAATCTCCAAGATACATACTGGAGTTACTGTTTGGAGTATACAAGGATCCAAGAACAAATGCAGGATTTTTTTCGCAGGGGTGTTTGTGTGTGTGTTTGTGTGTATACATATATATCAAGCAATGCTGGAATCGCCAGATTCCCTGTGCTGGTAAGAGCTGGTGGAGAGGAGCTCCGTCTGATGGGGATGCGCGAGCGTCTCACACACACACACACACACGCGTCCCTGTCAACACAGTGGTGGGGAGCGCTTTCTCTGTCTGTCAGGGAGGTGGGCAGGGTTGGGGGGTGCGGGGAGCAATGGGAGAGTGGCAGGGAGCAGAGGGGAGGCCAAGGGAGGTGCAAGTAAATCATGCGCCCTTCCGTCTGATGGCGGGTCCTATCGCCGGGACCTGCAACAAAGAGAGGAGCTCCATCTGTATACTTGTGACAATACATTACACACACACAAACATATACTGTACACACACTGGGTGACATTTAATGGGATGAGATCTACTGACTTTTGCGATTTTTCAGGTTTGCAACGTGGTCACTAGTTGTTCAGTTATTTACGACAAGGTCGCTGATTATTCAGTTGTTGGCAACAATGTCGCTGTGTCTTTTTAGTTGTTACTATCCTTAGGTAGCCCTTTAGTCAGTTCCCCTTTTGCCTTCTCCTTGGGGTCTCTAGATCCTTGTATCCGGTAAGACTTGTGGCACCGAAGTTAAGGCGGACCTAATTCACCCCATCAAATGAGGCTATTATAGATGAATCATAGCAGCACAGGATCTAGTCATCCCCAGGGAGACGCAACAGAGTTAAGAGTGAAGGGGCTCACTGTGACCGTTCTAAACATCGGTCATGGCTTGGTGCTCACACCCTGGATCATAACAGCTTGAGTTTTTATTAATTGGCAAAAAATACTACAGGGTAACACAGAAATAATGCAGTTAGACAGTAAATATACAATGCAGGCATACAGTATAACAGGTAAAACAGATGCTGCCAGGGACATATTGGAATATTTACTAAGATTCATGGCCGATCAATCATGCTGAGCATCACAGGAACTCGGAGGAGATTTGTTTTTATCAAATGTCAGGAATTTACTAAAGGTGCATACACACTGCATATAGCACTGGTGTCTGTGGGGTCTCCACTGTATCATTCACAGTGTCAGCGCAGGAGATGCATAATCACATCCTCTAGCATACCTCCCAACTGTCACGATTCCGTCGGGACAGTCCCGATTTTCGGGTCCTGTCCCGACGTCCCACCCGCGGCAGGCATTGTCCCGCTGCGGGGGGTGGCAGTTGGGAGACCCCCAAATGTAGTAGAATAGACGCTGTGCGCATGCGCACAGCGTCTATTCTCGTATGAAAATGAGGTCGCGGCTAATTAGCATAAGCCGCGCCCTCATTTACATACGCCACGCCCCCTTTTCGGGCGAAGCCGCGCGAGTGTCCCTATTTCTTCACATGAAAAGTTGGGAGGTATGCTCTACTATGGAGGACAGGGAAGAGTAGAAGTGCTGACAGTATACACATGCACAGTAACAAAAGCAGGAAGGTTGTTGCTGATATCAGCTTGCCTCCATCAGTCCTGGTCCCGGCAGTAAGAGACGTAGGGGAAAATTTATTAGGGCAAATACGCCTAAAATTTGTATTTGCATAGTAAAATACTAATTTTTTAGGCATATTCGTATTTTTTTAATTTACTATGCCAAAAATACACATATTCGTATTTATGGCACATTCGTGTTTGTATTTACAAATACGAATGTATACACCACTGGGAAATACGAATAGGAATCACCATTCAAAAGTATGGTGATTCCTAATTTTCCCAAAATTTTTTTTACTAATTTGCTATTAAAATATGGCCACTAATTATCGGCAAACTGCCGATAATTGCCACTCAAATACACCAGGAAAATAGACTTCAATTTCCTGGCGTATTTGGCTTTAGCCTGCATGTATCAGTCAGATCTGTGCAGGCTTCAGTGTAAAAAAAAAATCCATTTTAAAAACCGGCATGGGGTCCCCGCCACGGCCGTAACCAGCACCAGGATCAAAGAGCCGGGGCTGGTTTTAAAAAAAAATCAGGAAACCAACAAAATAGGACTCCGCTGAATTTTTAAAACCAGCCCCAGGCTGCAGGGCCGGGGATGGTTACCAAAATACGGGGGACAAAATGAATAGGGGTCCCCCGTATTTTAAGAACCAGGCCCAACCAGCCAGCAGGGTAATGCTACAGCCAGGGGGAGACTTTTTATACAAGTCCCCCCGGCCAAAGCATTAACCATTGCACTGAAGGAGAGGCAAAAACACACACCGACACACATAAAAATAAAACTTTAATACATACATAGCCCACACATACTGATACTTACCTTTCTTGAGCCTGTAGGTAGCCCTGGGTCCGGTGATCCTGGGTCTGCTGATCCTGGGTCCAGGGTCCACTGATCCTGGGTCTGGGGTCCATAGAAATCCTTTGGGGGACGTGTGGAAGTAAATTCTTCTTACCCAGGTCATTCGGCGAAGATCGGTCCTCTTGGGTCTGCAGTAGTCCCGGGATCTTAAAAATATCAAAATGCAAGTGTCCCGTACCATCGCACTGAAGGAGAGGCACTGAAGTTTCATATTCAGTGCCTCTCCTCCGAATGATTCTATTGGCCGCCTAGCGGCCAATCAGGAACCAAGAAATTTGGCTCCTGATTAGCCGATAGGCGGCCAATAGAAGAGGCGCTGAAGATGAAACTTCAGCGCCTCTCCTCCAAATGATTCTATTGGCCGCTTATCGGCTAATCAAGAGCCAAATTTCTTGGTTCCTGATTGGCCGCTAGGCGGCCAATAGAATCATTCGGAGGAGAGGCACTGAATATGAAACTCAGTGCCTCTCCTTCAGTGCGGTGGTACGGGACACTTGCATTTTGATATTTTTAAGAAGATCCCGGGACTACTGCAGACCCAAGAGGACCGATCTTCGCCGAATGACCTGGGCAAGAAGAATTTACTTCCACACGTCCCCCAAAGGATTTCTATGGACCCCAGGATCAGCGTACCCTGGACCCAGGTTTAGCAGACCCAGGATCACCAGACCCAGGGCTACCTACAGGCTCAAGAAAGGTAAGTATCAGTATGTGTGGGCTATGTATGTATTAAAGTTTTATTTTTATGTGTGTCGGTGTGTGTTTTTTTAACTATTTCTATTACTGTGGAACTACAAGTGCCAGTGGGCCCCCGCATGTTGGGACTTGTGGTTCTCCAAGTCCCAGCATGCAGGGGGGGGGGCTTGCTGGGGCTCATAGTTCCACAGTATTTGACAATAGTTTATAATTCTGTTTTTTACACAAAGATCAGCCCAGTACCCAACGTCCAGGGGTACCAGGGACAGCACCAGGCTTCAGCCTGGGCAGGTAAGTTCTGGAAGGGGGGGACCCCTTCATTGCGGGGGTCCCCACTCCCCCAGGACCCCTGCCCAGGCCGACTGG
This sequence comes from Crinia signifera, assembly GCF_055691185.1. Taxonomy (NCBI): domain Eukaryota; kingdom Metazoa; phylum Chordata; class Amphibia; order Anura; family Myobatrachidae; genus Crinia; species Crinia signifera. Next base: position 268,105,241 of record NC_139221.1, read on the forward strand.
TCAGTAGGGATGAATGATTTGGCCAGGGGGGACTTGTATAAAAAGTCTCCCCCCCCCCCCCCCCGGCTGTGGCATTACCCTGCTGGCTGGTTGGGCCTGGGGCTGGTTCTTAAAATGCGTGGGACCCCTAGTCATTTTGTATTTTGTTATTAAGTCAGCGGAGCCCTATTTCGTTCCTGATGTTTTAAAACCAGCCCCGGCTCTTTGAGCCTGGTGCTGGTTACGGCTGTGGGGGGGACCTCACACCATTTTTTTTAATTATTATTTTTTTTACACACTGCAGCCTGCATGGATCTGAATGATACATGCAGACTGCCTTTACTAATACGTATTAGCGGCCGTATATACTTAATAATAATTAATACGAATGAATACACCATTGGGAATTTACAAAGCAGTCGTATTTTACTGCTTTGTAAATTACCCTCCGGAACACGAATTTGTATTTGGTTAAAACAGCCGTATGCATTCATATTCATTCGTATTAAGAATACGAATACAAAAAATCAGATTCGTATTCTTAGCAAATTTCCCCCGTAGGGTCAATGCATCCACATCTGAACAGTTTTTTTTTTACTAAGAAGTTCTGTCCCTCTGTTCCCCTCTTTTATGTAAAAAACACAGCAAAGTGGGGGATTTTTATTCTAGCTCTAATAAATTACAAATGGAGAGGATTTACAGGTATTGTAACTCTTTCTTTATCCCCTTCAGTCAGTTCTAGTGAAATAATTTCCCAAGATATGTAATGGAGGGATAAATGGAAAGTCCGTCTTTCACCCTGAGGGAATGTATGTGACCCGATGACCTTACTCCATCAGACAATCACAATATGCGTAGGAGGGTATTCTTCTTTGAGCTACCTGAATGGTCTTACTTCAGATAAACCAAGTACCTCTAATAAATATAACTTCCTCACTAAAGTTGCTGAAGAACATCACAGAGAAAAGATGGACGGAGTTTAAGAGTCGTAACAAGGACAGGGCAAGGAGCACATGTCCCGGGGCTGCCATAACAGGCCCAGCAAAGGGGGAACCATTGGTCAGATTAATGTTAGTGTAGGCTATCTACACTGGTGCTCCAGACCATCCAGGGGTGCAGGAACAGTGCAATGCAGTCTGCTAGGTAAGAAATACAGAGAAGGCTATCCACTCTCTGTTGCTGCTGCTGCCACTTAAGGCACTGCGGTCATGATCCCCAAGGCCTCATTAATTATTGTGCTTTCCAACCCCCCCCCCCACACACAGACACACACACACTGGCGGGTGCCCCCCATTCCCATGATCGCTGATGCCAGTCTGTGCTTCACTTACATTGCTTTCAGATCGATATCTTGGGTCTGAGATTTTTATCTCAGGCCCAACCTGGCTGGATTGGCCCTTTCACACTAAACCTGGGGAGCCCATTATACAAAGGCATATATTCAATGCCGTGGGCGAGCGGTGACTGCGAGCAGGACTTATTGCTCGCAGTCACCGCTCACCCTGTCAGTATTCAACTGACCCCCCCTCATTCGCAAATTCCCCCTCGCTCCGTTTTTTGAGCGAGGGGGAATTTGCGAATGTGCCTCCAAAAGCTGCGAGAGCCGAGGCTAATTACAGCGAGTTTGCTGCACTAGCCGCGGCTCTCGCAGTTTAGGGGAATCCTCGCCGTTCTGTGACGGTGAGGATTACTCCGGAACGTTGCATAGTGCGAGCGGCCGGCGCGCGGGTTAAACTGCGAGGATCACTGGTTTTCTGTGATCCTCGCAGTTTAACCCCCTCGCCGGCCGCTCGCACCGGCATTGAATACTGCACATTGAGCGACCCGGGTTTAACCCTTCTTATCACCGTTATTCAGTTTGGTGATTGCTGCATTTCGACCAGTGTTGACCCCTCAAAAACCGGACAATAACGGTTATAAATGCGATCTGAAAGGATTATTACAATTCTCTATTATACTTCTCCACTACAGCTCTTACTCCTGAGTCAAATTAAGGCACTGAGCAAAACTATAGATCCAGTAGATGTGAAGACATTTCATCAAAAGATGTACTCACCACAAACAGTCCAAGTTTCCTTAATAAGGCGAGAAGGAAAGGCTAAAGCACAGAGGCTAGTAACAATACCACTGGTAAAAGGATGGAGATCACTATGCACTACAATACTGGAACTTTTAGCTATAGGAACAGTTAAATGTCATTGGTCAATTATCCAGTTGGAGGTGGGACTGAATTAGCTTAGTATTATCTATCCAGATTCTATTGTCTCTATGGGGTTTATTCTAGTCCATTCTTTCTGACAAAATCCTTCTTAGATGGACAAAACCATGTGCACTGCGGGTGAGGCAGATGTAACTTGTGCAGAGAGAATTAGATTTGGGTGGGGTTTTTCTTCAAAGTGAGATCTATATTGAAGTGTAAAATCATGCAGTCAGTATTTTCCCTGCACAGAAACAAAATAACTCACCCAAATCTAATTCTCTCTGCACATGTTACATCTGCCCCCCTGAAGTGCACATGGTTTTGTCCATCTAAGAAGGATTTTGTCAGAAAGAATGGACTAGAATAACCCCCTATATTTTTGGAATTGTCATCGTTAGGGAGAACTACCATTATGCTATGTTATTTGTGGGCCAAAAACATCAAGGATATGGTTGTGCACCATGATATAACACACAACCAACCTTAACCATTTGAATGCCAAATGGTGAGGGACGTGCAAAATATCGGCTTTAAATGCCAGCATCACTCACATTTGATATATAAATTCAAATAAAATTATGATGAATAAAAATACCTGCTTGGCAATTTTCGCACCTATTTTGACAAATTCACTCGGCACTCAAAGAGTTAAACTCCCCATGGTAGATCCTTAGCATGAAGCCAGTTGCTATAAATGTGTAGCATGAACAACATACTAATGTATAAATCCATGTTAATTATTTAGCTGACTATTAGGTTGGCTTTATTTTCCCAAAATAGTGACGGGGATATTGAGCAAGTTGATATTTAGGGCACAAAGAGTGCAAGATTTAGCAGAAGAACCCAGATGAGAAATATCCAAGTTTGCATTCAAGTAAAATAATGTGGCATTTTCCCATTAAGTAGCAGCGAGATTTATCAAAGCTTGGAGATAAAATACAAACCAATCCACTCCTTTTACAAATACAGTCTATAAAATGGCAGCTAGAAGCTATTACTTTATTTCTCTCGACTTTATAACCCGTTATAAAAATGTAAATTAAATTATGACTAATAAGTACCATGAGAAATCACAGCTGTGCATAATCTGCTTCCGCCTCTGTGTCAGGCCCTATGGGCCTTATTCTAGTTCACTCTTTCTGACAAAATCCTTCTTAGATGGACAAAACCATGTGCACTGCAGGGGGGCAGATGTAACATGTGCAGATAGAATTAGATTTGGGTAAGTTATTTTGTTAAATACCTTGAATGTGGGTCTTTAACAGATGTAGACCATATTGGTGCAGTTCCTTAGAACGAACGCGTTTTAATTAATTTATCATATTTTCAAGAGTTTAAGAGGTGTCCCTCTTCCACTTCAACCTAAGGAAGTCTTTTGGCCCATACACATGGTGTGATTTGGGTGAGGTTTCAATTCGATTTTGACTATAAAACCAAAATCTAATGGAAAAGTTTTAGCCGCATTCAATGCCAATTCGATCGCGATACTCGGCCCCTCTGCATCGAAATCGAATAGAAAAATAGACTGTGCAGGCAAGACTATATAGTACAGATTTGTACTATATAGTCTAAATCTAATGTGCACACTGCGCCGTGTGATTCAGTACTGATTCGATTCTGGTCGAATGGGAATTGAATAGTAAATGAATCACACCATGTGCTTAACCTTACTCAGGCTGTCTTATTGGGATACGGTCATTAGGTCTACACCAACTAGGTTGACAAGCAATGGGTCGACACCACTAGGTCAACAGGCAACAAGGTCGACATGGGTTTAGGTCAACGTGGGTCAAGGTCAACATGGGTCCAGGTCGACAGGTCATTTGGTTGACACAAGCATTATGTTGACATGGGCTAGATCGACAGTCAAAATGTCCAAATGTGGTTTTTCACTGTTTTTGTAGCCAACATGTGCCGACAGGCGGTATTTCATGCCCTGCCATCCACTAGGGCGTGGTGGGAGAATAAAATAGTGTGCCGAGCATAGCGAGGCACCGTGCCCGAAGCAATGCAAGCGATGCGAGGGGATGCGGTGCACTTCAAACTGTCCATGTCGACTGTGTCAACATTCGGGTAAAAAAACGGTGACAAACCCCATGTCGACCTTTTGACTGTCGACCTTGCCCATGTCGACCTAATGCTTGTGTCGACCTAATGTGCTGTCGACCTTGACCCAAGTCAACCTAGACCCATGTCGACATTGCTGTCCGTCGACCTAGTGGTGTTGACCCAATGCTTGTCGACCTAGTTGGTGTAGACCTAACAACCCAAACCCATCTTATTATAGCCTGGCTTGTGAGGATTTGCGGTGCGTTCTTTGGCCTGGCCACTACAGCCAGTCATTGCCAACCCTATCCCTACTGATGTTTTGCATCATGTTTGTTACCAGGGGCGGATTGGCCCACCGGGAAACCGGGCCGTTTCCCGGTGGGCCAACACCTTTTAAGTCAGAATGGGCCGCCTACCTCACTGGGCTGCCGCGGCATCTACGTGCTGGGCCGCGGCACTGTGCCCTCAATGAAGATGGCTGCGTGTGCTTCGTTCCGTCCGGCTCCCTCCTCCCTGCTGCTGCTGCTGCAATGAGCTGCAGATACAGCCGCTGGCAGCCAGGGGGAGCACCTCTCAGACTGATGACGTCAGCCTGAGAGGGAAGAGAGACGAGGAGCAGCAGCGCTGTGGCCGGCCAGGTCAGCTTCCAGAAAGAATTATAATGTGAGTCACACTTGTTAGGGAATGAGAGGGGGGGGGGGGGGTTGGGGTTTGGTGTAAGGGGAGAGAGAGACACTCACCTCTGTCGCTGTGTGTGAGGGACATGGGAAATAAATCTCCCTGCATGTGCCAGTTACAGTGTAGGTAGGCTTTGCTGGAGGGGAATCTGTGTGTGTGACATTCCTGCACATGAGGGGGAAGGGGGTCTGTGACATTAGGGCAGACAGACTCACTGTGACAACTCAGATCCCCCTCCAGCTCAGCTCCCCCATAGGCAGACATGTGCCATTCAGATCCCCCCCCCCCCCCCCTGGGGCATGGGAATATGTGACAAGTCTGCCTATTTGCTGGGGGGACTTGGGGCTGTGCTGGAGGGGGATCTGATTACGTGACATGTCTGCCTATGGGGGTGGGGGATGTACTCAGGCCCGGCGACAGGGTGGGTCAAAGGGTACAGCTGACCCGGGCCCCGGCGTTCTCAGGGGCCCCAAAGCATGGCTGCGGCGATGATGCACTCAGCCGCCTACACAGCACCCTACTCAGCCGACCGCCCACTTAACCCTCCTGCCGCGCAAGTTCCTTCACCCACCACCCAGCCACACTGTGGGCGTTACATGTATAGGCGTCATTACAACTGCGGGCATTATGTGTAAAAGTATCATTACTACTGTGGGCATTATGTGGATAAGTGTTGTTACTACTGTGGGCATTACATGTATAGGTGTCATTACTACTGCGGGCATTATGTGTATAAGTGTTGTTACTACTGTGGGCATTACATGTATAGGTGTCATTACTACTGCGGGCGTTATGTGTATAAGTGTTGTTACTACTGTGGGCATCATGTGTATAAGCGTTGTTACTACTGTGGGCATTACGTGTACAAGCGTTGTTACTACTGCTGGCGTTATGTGTATAAGTATTGTTACTACTGCTGGCGTTGTGTATAAGTATCGTTACTACTGCGGGCATTACATGCATAAGCATTGTTACTACTGTGGGCATTATGTGTATAAGCGTTGTTAATACTGTGGGCATCATGTGTATAAGTGTTACTACTGTGGGCATTATGTGTATAAGTATCGTTATTACTGCTGACGTTATGTGTATAAGTATCGTTACTACTGCGGGCATTACATGTATAAGCATTGTTATTACTGTAGGCATTACGTGTACAAGCGTTGTTACTACTTCTGGCGTTATGTGTATAAGCATTGTTACTACTGTGGGCATTAAGTGTATAAGTATCGTTACTACCGTGGGTGTTATGTGTATAAGTATCGTTACTACTGCTGGCGTTATGTGTATAAGTATCAGGGTTCGCAAATACGCGCTATTTACCATAAAATGGTCACCGGGGACTCAGTTTTTCAAACTGAAGGGGTCCCCGAGGACGCGCTGAGCAGCGCCTGTGAGCCGCTGTAAGCCAATCACTGCAGCGGCCGCCGGGACCCAATCATTGTACAGTGGCCGCCCGGCAGCCAGTCACTGCAAGTGCGCGCCCTGCCAATCACTAAAGCCGTGCGCCCTGCCTTTTGTTTTGAGAGCAGGTTCAATGTCACCGTGTCTGTGGCTCTGTGCATCTTTCTGCCGCCCCCCGCCATGTAAGTCCATTCTGCTGCTAAGGGCGTGGGAAGGGATGCTATATGGCTGTAACAACGGACAGCCACTCTCAGCATAAGAGGTTGGCGGGCTGTCAGCGCAGTGGGGGACTGGATGTGGCTGGAAGAGCTGACACGCTGCTCAACTCAAAGCAGCGTTTCAGCTGATCCAGCCACATCCAATCCCCCGCCTCGCAGACAGCCCGCTCACCTACTCTGGTGAGCGTTGTATCAATGGCATATGTATAATGGGCATCACGGTGTGCAGCATATGTATAATGGGCATCACGGTGTGCGGCATATGTATAATGGGCATCACGGTGTGCGGCATATGTATAATGGGCATCACGGTGTGCGACATATGTATAATGGGCATCACGGTGTGCGGCATATGTATAATGGGCATCACGGTGTGCGGCATATGTATAATGGGCATCACGGTGTGGGCATATGTATAATGGGCATCAGGGTGTGCGGCATATGTATAATGGGCATCACGGTGTGCGGCATATGTATAATGGGCATCACGGTGTGCGACATATGTATAATGGGCATCACGGTGTGCGGCATATGTATAATGGGCATCACGGTGTGCGGCATATGTATAATGGGCATCACGGTGTGCGACATATGTATAATGGAGCATCAAGGTGTGCGGCATATGTATAATGGGCATCACGGTGTGCGGCATATGTATAATGGGCATCACGGTGTGCGGCATATGTATAATGGGCATCACGGTGTGCGGCATATGTATAATGGGCATCACGGTGTGGGACATATGTATAATGGGCATCACGGTGTGGGACATATGTATAATGGGCATCACGGTGTGCGGCATATGTATAATGGGCATCACGGTGTGCGGCATATGTATAATGGGCATCACGGTGTGCGACATATGTATAATGGAGCATCAAGGTGTGCGGCATATGTATAATGGGCATCACGGTGTGCGGCATATGTATAATGGGCATCACGGTGTGCGGCATATGTATAATGGGCATCACGGTGTGCGGCATATGTATAATGGGCATCACGGTGTGGGACATATGTATAATGGGCATCACGGTGTGGGACATATGTATAATGGGCATCACGGTGTGTGGCATATGTATAATGTATATACGCCACCCTGCTTCCCCCTGCCTACCTGAATCCTCCGCAAACCCACATCCTATGCCACTCTGTGTCTCCCCTCTGTCACCCTACATCCAACGCCACCCTGCGTCCCCCCTCCCTGTATCCTCTGCCACCATGCAACCAACGCCACTGTATCCTCTACCACTTTGCGACTCCCCTCCCTGCATTCTCTGTCACTCTGCGTTCCCCCTCCTACACTGCATCCTGTGCCACCATGCCCCCTCACAATCTGCGTCCTATGCAGTGGCGTCACTAGGCAGGTGCGGGGGGTGCGACCCGCACAGGGTGTCACCAGTAAGTGGGGTGACACCAGTGGTACAAGTATGGCAGTATGGCGTACCGGTAAAAGATATACTGCCGGTACCCCGTACCCCCATAACTAATTCCCCTAAAACTTGTAAATGCGCATGCGCGCATATGTAAGTGGCAGGGGCGTGGCCTCCGCCGCCCCGCCACTGCTGATAGCGTTCGGAGGGGAGCGCATCGCGCGTCTCTCCTTCCCCTCCCTGTGTCACTGTGACACAGACACCAATCAGAGCTCGCGGGCTGGCAGCCAGTCAGGAGCCAGCCCACGAGATAGAAGACGGAGGGGCAGGAGAGACAGAAGATGCGCTCCCCTCCCCAGGGAAGAAGCAAGCAGCGGCGACAGGGGACAACAGTAAGTTGCACTGTGGGGGCATATCTGGCACTGGGGGCATATCTGGCACCGGGGCATATGTGTTGCACTGTGGGGGCATATCTGGCACTGGGACATATGTGTTGCACTGTGGGGGGCATATCTGGCACTACGACATATGTGTTGCACTGTGGGGGGCATATCTGGCACTGGGGGCATATGTGTTGCACTGTGGGGGCATATCTAGCACTGGGGCATATGTGTTGCACTGTGGGGGCATATCTGGCACTGGGACATATGTGTTGCACTGTGGGGGCATATGTGTTGCACTGTGGGGGCATATCTGGCACTGGGGCATATGTGTTGCACTGTGGGGGCATATCTGGCACTGAGGCATATGTGTTGCACTGTGGGGGCATATCTGGCACTGAGGCATATGTGTTGCACTGTGGGGGCATATCTGGCACTGGGACATATGTGTTGCACTGTGGGGGCATATCTGGCACCGGGGCATATGTGTTGCACTGTGGGGGCATATGTGTTGCACTGTGGGGGCATATCTGGCACTGGGGCATATGTGTTGCACTGTGGGGGCATATCTGGCACTGAGGCATATGTGTTGCACTGTGGGGGCATATCTGGCACTGGGGCATATGTGTTGCACTGTGGGGGCATATCTGGCACTGGGGCATATGTGTTGCACTGTGGGGGCTAGGGATGCCAATCCCGGGGCATTTTTTCAATCCCGGATTCCGGGATTGAAAAATGCTCAATCCCGGGATTCTCAGGATCCCGGGATTGGCATCCCTAAAAGAAAAACACACCCTGTCCACCCCTATATGGGCGGGCAGGTGCGTGGCAGCCGGGAGCATGGCAGAGCAGCGCTGCGGGGGTGCAGATTTACTTACAGGCTGGCGGGAGCGGGGCAGACAGCGGCGCTGCGGTGATGCTTGCCTGCCTCCGGGCAGGTAGCGGCGGCACCAGAAGCAAGAGGGGAGGCTAGGAGTCGGCCGGGAGCAGTCCTCTGTAGCAGGACGCTGGCCTGCGCAGCGTGACGGTCAGAGGTCACGCTGCGCAGGCCGCACGCCGGGGTCGGGAACAGCCGGGCAGCTTCTGAGCGGGTGCTCAGAAGCTGACAGGCATTAGACTGCGCATGCGCAGTCTAATCCCAAAATCCCGGGATTGGATACTCCAATCCCGGGATTAAAATCCCGGACATTTTGGGGCCAAATCCTGGGATCCCGCCGATCCCGAGATTGGCCACCCTAGTGGGGGCACATCTGGCACTGGGGCATATGTGTTGCACTGTGGGGGCATATGATATCTGGCACTGTGGGGGCATATGTGTGGCGCATATGATATCTGGCACTGTGGGGGCATATCTGGCACTGTGGGGGCATATGTGTATCTGGCACTGTGGGGGCATATGTTTAATGGACATCACATTGTGCAGTGTAATGGGCATTACGGTGTGGGGAGCATTGGGTAATTGCCATCACAGTGTGGGGTGTAATGGGTATCAAGGTGTGCGGCATAATGTGTAATTAGCATCACAGAATGCAGTGTATCGTGTAATTAGCATTGCGGTGTGGGGCGTAATGTGTAACTGGCATCACGTGTGCCGCATTATGTGTAATTGGCATTACGTCATGTGTAATGGGTATAGTTTGCTAAAATGTGTAATCTGCAGGTACACAGTACAATCATGGTACAGACCACGCCCCCTTCTGATAGGCCACACCCCCAATTTTTCGGCACTAGGGTTCGACACCAACCCTAGTGACGCCACTGGTCCTATGCCACCCTGCATCCCCCCTCCCATCATTCTACACCACCCTGCGTCCCCCCTCCCATGCGCCTATTCTGTAGCCTGAGGGGCTGGGGACACAGCAAGCAGCTCGGAGAGCAACTAGCCATGCCCCCACAGCAGCGAAAATGGGGTGTGGCCTCGTTGAAATAGGCCACACCCCCATAATGCTACACACACACCCCCATTAGGGCTGCTTCAAGATATTTCCCGGGCTGGTTTTAATTCCCAATCCGCCCCTGTTTGTTACATCTATCGGTACTTGTGTATTATCACGGTGCCCCCGATATTGGTTGCGCAATGTTTTCATCGCATCGCATGCCATGCACCCGATGGCATGCGATGCAATTTTAGCCCCCTATTCGATAAAAAAAATCGTACAAGCACCCAAGTGCTTACAATGTTAAATGCACCCCCACGCCAGCCCCCACTATAAACGTGAACCCAAAGCGTGGCGAGCGCAGCGAGCCCGCGAGGGGCGGCGGTACGCGTCCTACGACCTTTTCATACCCCCACTATCCACGTCGGCGTGGAGTTGATTGTATAAAGTGTGGCGAGCGCAGCGAGCCACCGAGCCCGAAGCGTGGTGAGGGGGCACGGATGCCTTCACAGGTATCCGCGTCCCCTCGCTGGCTTCACAGGTATCCGCGTGCGCTCGCCACGCTTCTGGCTAGGTGGCTTGCTGCGCTTGCCACACTTTATAGAATCAACTCCACACCGACGTTGACAGTGGTGGTATGAAAAGGTCGTAGGACGCGTACCGCTGCGCTCGCCACGCTTCGGGTTCAGGTTTATAGTGGGGGTGCATTTAACATTGTAAGCACCCATTAGGGTGCATTTAACATTGTAAGCACCCATTAGGGTGCTTATACAATTTTTAATCGCATCGCATCGCATTGTATGGCATTGTATGCCATATACAATGTCATACAATTTTTAAATTGTATGACATTGTACAACATCGCGCGATATCGCGTTGCATCGCATCCCACGCATGCCTTTTGGTATGCGATGCGATGGGCGCCGTGATAATACACAAGTACCCATCTATCTATCATTTATCATTAGTTACTTGGTGCTAATATACAATATAATATACAAGTTAATAGTTTCTTTAGAATATCTGGTTGGTTTACGCTCTCTTCCCAAAGGAATGGAGCCACTATATAGACCTATTGTTTATCAGGTGTTCCTTCGGTGCAAAGAAAAGCGTCAAGGCATCGAACCCTTCATCATCGTTCTGAATTGTGATCTGTGTTATCTTGAATGCCGGCCATCAGATAAGGGAAAATAAATAATAAAACAGATGGATTAATGAGGATAAATCAAACACAAATTAGCAATCTGTTGGCACATTATGTGTTTACAAAATCAATGCAGCCATGAAAATCTCAATCTAAAAACCCTTTGTAGAACTATACACAAATCATTCACTTTTCCCATGGTAAAAACATTTTATGTGGTGAAAGGTGATCCGCACAAACATTCTAAAGTAACAAGGCTGAAGATGGATTTTAGTGGAATTTATTGTTTAATATAAATATAGCTTTTGGTGTACATTCTTTAGGCTTTGAACTGAATTTCTATAGCTTTGAAACAGTTTGTCTAATTTAATGTTTATCTGAAACAAACGAAAAATGTATTTTATTTATATAATATAATGCTGATATAAAGTTTCTATTAACTGAACATACTGTATACAGAAATATCAAATAGTATCTGAACAATATAATAACAAGCATGACAGAACAGCGGTGCAGATAATACAGGTTATTTGGTTCTAGATCAAAAAAATATCAGCAGGACTGGATATAGGGACACAACATATAACTCACTGGGGTATGCAGATAATGTGCTGCAGGTCTGTACTACACCCCATTGAGTTTTTGTGCCTCTGTAATTATTTTTTCTATGAAATAGTGTAATGCTGGGTACACACCAGGACGACTAGGGCACGATTCTGTCAATTTAGATCCAATTCCGACCGGTTGTATGCAGATTGTATGTACTATCGTGTGTTTTTGACATTTATTTGATCCGATTCCGATCAAATGCGCGTTCACGCCGCTCGTTTGGTCGCATCTTTGGTCCTACGTGCTGCAGGTAGGATCTGTCAATCCCAGGCCGACCGACCGTCAATCGTATGCAGATCGTGAGTGTTTTTTGCCGCCTCCGTCGTCCGTCCGTCGGTGCGTCCGTCGTTTGATCCAGCCTATTTGAGTGGCATTTCCTAAACACTCCCCCGGCGCCATGTTTTTCCACATAGCAAACAGCGCTGGCGCAGCAGTTGGACTCTCCTTCTTGTCTCATCTCCCAGAACAACAACCTGGTATGTTTGCACTCCCAATGCTCTTCTATGCATGCCCACTGTTGCCACCAATGTATATAGTGTGTATAAAGCACTGGTTTGGCAACCGTGCACCCGACCATGTCACTGTTTTTTTTGGGTGGGCCCCATGTCTGTGTGTATACATATAACCAATGTCCACCATTGCAGTATTCAAAGCACTCCTCTCTGCTAGGCCCCATTCACCTGTGTGTGTGTGTTTGTGTATATATAGATATATATACATAAACCATTGTCCACCATTGCAGTATTCCAAGCACTCCTCTCTGCTAGGCCCCATTCACCTGTGTGTGTGTGTTTGTGTATATATAGATATATATACATAAACCATTGTCCACCATTGCAGTATTCCAAGCACTCCTCTCTGCTAGGCCCCATTCACCTGTGTGTGTGTGTTTGTGTATATATAGATATATATACATAAACCATTGTCCACCATTGCAGTATTCCAAGCACTCCTCTCTGCTAGGCCCCATTCACCTGTGTGTGTGTGTTTGTGTATATATAGATATATATACATAAACCATTGTCCACCATTGCAGTATTCCAAGCACTCCTCTCTGCTAGGCCCCATTCACCTGTGTGTGTGTGTTTGTGTATATATAGATATATATACATAAACCATTGTCCACCATTGCAGTATTCCAAGCACTCCTTTCTGCTAGGCCCCATTCACCTGTGTGTGTGTGTTTGTGTATATATAGATATATATACATAAACCATTGTCCACCATTGCAGTATTCCAAGCACTCCTCTCTGCTAGGCCCCATTCACCTGTGTGTGTGTGTTTGTGTATATATAGATATATATACATAAACCATTGTCCACCATTGCAGTATTCCAAGCACTCCTCTCTGCTAGGCCCCATTCACCTGTGTGTGTGTGTTTGTGTATATATAGATATATATACATAAACCATTGTCCACCATTGCAGTATTCCAAGCACTCCTCTCTGCTAGGCCCCATTCACCTGTGTGTGTGTGTTTGTGTATATATAGATATATATACATAAACCATTGTCCACCATTGCAGTATTCCAAGCACTCCTCTCTGCTAGGCCCCATTCACCTGTGTGTGTGAATAGCAATCTGCACAATAAAATGTATAGTGGTTTTCATAAAAGTTTATTAACATTTTAAATACTTAAAACATAAGAACTAGGTAAACTGGTAACTATAACTATAAAAATTTAAATATGAAACAAAACATGGGTATAACTATAACAACTAAAATGGTTTTATCTTTTTACAGTCCCAATGTCCAACGCAAAGGAACAAGAGTTTTTGGAAGGGTTTATTGAAAAATATCGTACACACGAATGCCTGTGGAGAACCAAATCCAAGGAGTATTCAAACAAAATGAAAAGAAACCAAGCCTTGGAGGAGTTGGCACGCTACAGTCTTCCATTTCACCCAGAGGCCAATGTTGAATGGGTGAGGAAACGCATCCAGAATATGCGCACGGTGTTCTTAAAGGAACACAAGAAGATGGAGGCTGCAAAGAAGTCTGGTGCTGGAGTCGACGAGATGTATCAAACATCGCTCTGGTACTATGACCGGTTGACATTCACCCTCAGCCAGGAGTCGATGAGGACAGGAGTAGTCCTTATGGTCGAACAGGAAAACCAAGAAGTCGCGGCGCAGGAGGAGGAGGAGAATTCGCAGTCTGCATCGGTGAGTCTATTTTTTTGGCTATCTAATTGATTCCTCCTGCCAATCCACAGCGCCCTCCCCATTAAAGTAGGCCATGTACTCTTCCCTCACCTGTTTGGCTCGTGCACTCCCTGTGTAGCGTTGTGTTGGGGTTTGCAAGGAGGATATCTGCACTACCTCCTCTGGCAGTTCTTGGTCTTCTTGGAGTGCTGTGCCTGTAGCCCTTTGCTGTGTGGCTTTTCTGCGGAGCAAATTGTGCAGGACACAGCACGCCGTGACAACCCAGTCAATTTTGTCCACCCTCAGGTTAATGGCAGTGTGAAAAATGCGAAACCGGCTTGCCAGGATGCCAAAAGCATTTTCCACAACACGCCGTGCCCTGGATAGCCTGTAGTTAAAGATCCTTTTGTCATGGTTCAGGCCCCTTTGCGCATATGGCTTCATGACATGCTCGTGCAGGCCAAAAGCCTCGTCAGCCACAAAAACAAAGTTAAGCCCCTGTTTAGTTTCCTGGACAGACGGCAAGTGAAGGGTGTTCGCTATGAGCCTTTCGTAGAACTTTGTGTCCTTGAAAGTGCCACCATCCGATGCACGGCCATTCCTTCCTACATCCAGGAAGATAAACTCATAGTTGGCATTCACCACAGCCATTAGTACAATGCTAAAATAGCCCTTGTAATTAAAATAGTAGGAACCACTATTGATAGGCTGGGCTATGCGGACATGTTTGCCATCAATGGCTCCACCGCAATTTGGGAAGTTCCATCGCTGTTCAAACTCCTCTGCGATGACTTTCCATTCATTCACGCTGGTAGGGAACTGAAATTAGAAGTAAATAGAATTGATTAGTAAACATGTTCAATTTTTTTACAGCTTGGTGACTACCCACCTGCAACCCCAGACCTATCTGTCCTATCTGATAATGCATGCACATCTAACGAAGTTCCTACTCCGGCACGCACTCCGCCACCCACCCTGGAACCCACTCCACCACTCCCCCGTGCCAAAAAAATGCGTGGCAAAGGAAAAAAAGGAGAAGCAGCGGCACATGAAGAATTTATGATGCGGGCACATCAAGTCCTGCAAAGAAACCCGGACAAACATGACAACTACTTCACTTATGTGGCAGAGTGTGTTCGCAACATGGCTCCTGACCAGCAACTTACTTTTGAAAAGTTATGCATGGAGTTGGTGTATAATGGCAGTTTAGGGTATCTCAACAGTGGCACTAAAATAGTTGGCATTGGTAGTGCACCAGACACACCACTGTCATTAGAATCACCAGTGCCTACTCCGCCTGCCACCGTAGCAGGCCAGTCGAGCACAATTCCAACACATACCCAGTCAACACCTACACAGCCTTCTCAACCCCCCCAGTACCGTCAATTCTACAGTTCTTTACTGATAGAAGATCCAGAGTGTCCTGTTTTTGAGGATCTGTCTTAAAAAATAGGCTACTTTATCATTTACCATCGACATGGTCTCAGCTGCAGGTATGTGATGGCCACTGCTCACATGGCGTATGGCGCACATCAATGGGGCCGGGACCATTGCATCTGCGCCATGCGCCATGTGGGCCGCAGCCTTTACATATCTGCAGCAGACATCCTCTGCCACACAAGGGCCACAGTGTGTATTTTTGTTTATTTATATGCTGCTACCTGTACCTGCATTACCAGAGGGAGAACAGGATTCTCCTCAATCTGGATAGCAAACTCCATTTATTGCCCTTTTGTCTTTACCAATAGTATGGGGTACTGTGCGGCAGACATGGTCTCGGCTGCAGGTATGTGATGGCCACTGCTCACATGGCGTATGGCGCACATCAATGGGGCGGGGGCCATTGCATCTGCGCCATGCGCCATGTGGGCCGCAGCCTTTACATATCTGCAGCAGACATCCTCTGCCGCACAGTACCTTATCCCTACTGTTGTAAGGGCATGTTCCAGAAGTTACCAGAGTGTCTTTTGTCTTGGTTTTCTACATATATGCTGCTACCTGTACCTGCATTACCAGAGGGAGAACAGGATTCTCCTCAATCTGGATAGCAAACTCCATTTATTGCCCTTTTTTCTTTGCCAATAGTATGGGGTACTGTGCCGAAGACATGGTCTCAGCTGCAGGTATGTGATGGCCACTGCTCACATGGTGTATGGCGCACATCAATGGGGCGGGGGCCATTGCATCTGCGCCATGCGCCATGTGGGCCGCAGCCTTTACATATCTGCAGCAGACATCCTCTGCCACACAGTACCTTATCCCTACTGTTGTAAGTGCCTGTTCCAGAAGTTACCAGAGTGTGTTTTTTGTTTTTTTATATGCTGCTACCTGTACCTGCATTACCAGAGGGAGAACAGGATTCTCCTCAATCTGGATAGCAAACTCCATTTATTGCCCTTTTGTCTTTACCAATAGTATGGGGTACTGTGCGGCAGACATGGTCTCAGCTGCAGGTATGTGATGGCCACTGCTCACATGGCGTATGGCGCACATCAATGTGGCCGGGACCATTGCATCTGCGCCATGCGCCATGTGGGCCGCAGCCTTTACTTATCTGCGGCAGACATCCTCTGCCACACAGTAGCCCGTACTTATTGGGAAAGTTTAAACTGGGTCATACATACTTAAATCTTTATATATAGTGTGTGTTTTTGTACAATATCTTTTATATATGGTATTATAATATATTTTTGTTGACACAATCTATTTACTATTTTACATGTTTTAACCATGAAAGGCCTAAAAAACCTGTTTCTGTCCTAGGCCTAAATTATAAATAAAAATATTTTGTTTGCACAATAAAGTGTACAGTGTATATTTCATCCTTACCTTGCAATACTGGTACTGCAGCACCTTCACAATGGCTTTGCAGGTCTCCGGGATGATGAGGCCCAAAGCTTGCGGGGAGATGAGGGATCCAAACTTTAGGTCAGCAAGAGACCGTCCTGTCGCCAGAAACCTCAGGGTGACCACCAGCCGTTCCTCAGCAGGGATAGCCATGCGATACTTGGTATCCTGCTTCTCGATGTGGGGAGTCACCAGACGCAGCAATTCCTGGAATGTGGCATCATCCATCCTCAAGAAGTTACGGAAATCGTCTGGGTTATTCTCCCTGATGTCCCTGAGCAGTGGCATGTGCGAACGAGTCTGACGCTGAAGTAGCCACTGCTTTGTCCAGCATGATCTTTCTCTCCTGCGCTGGGCTCTCTGACGCCTGAGCTTCAAAACTGCATAATAGAGCAGGTACTGTTGCTGGTGACTACCCATCACTGCATTCTCCATAGTGCAGGGTTAAAAGACACTTTGTAATGGCAGGCAAAACAAAGTAATGTGTAAATAGCTATGTCCAGCGTTCAGCAGGTATAAACCAAGCCTCACTAGTAACAAAGCAGAAATACACTGGTTTAAAATGGCTGCTGCTATTCCTATCCCCCTCTGCTAGTCCTCCCCCTCTGCTAGTCCAGCCCCTTCATTCAAATTTCAAAGGCCCATCTGACGACGGTCGCATGTGTTCTTGCAAAAAAAACAAAAACCAGCGATCCGACCGTCTTAACGACCATCGCGGGCGCATCGGGATCGGATCTAGATCGTTCCGCAAAAAAACACAATTTTTGCTAATCGTTTGCTGGGGACTGCCTGGGAGCTCCCGGGAAGTCCAAGGGAAATCGTTCCATGGTCGTCTATCGGTCGTGAACGACGGTGGTCGTCCTGGTGTGTACCCCACATTACTTGTATGACTGGATTCATATTTCTTGCTGTTTACAAGAAAGTAATGTTGACAAAATGTAGACTGTGTTCCCTCAATGTAAGGCACCTGTGCAATTGCTTTGTGGTTGTCACACCAGGAATTGATCCTCTTAACAAATTAATAATAGTGTTCTCTATCATTTAAATATGTATTTTACTTAATAATTGAAGTGAGGAAACAGTAGAGGTTACAAATGTATAGGCCAGATGTTATTTTAGGGAAAATAGAATTTAAGTAAAAAAAATAAAAAGTACTGTATATATATTGGAATATGGAGTAAGCATAGAATAGTATGGGTCGGAGTTGTATTGGAGCGCTCCAAAAGAGGAGCTGCCTCTTGATGATACAGAGGAGTGTTAAGGTGCCCATACACGGTACAATTGCTGGGTGCGATGAGATACGCGCTCCCATCACGCAGCTTAAAAAGTATGTGCTGCACCTACTCTTCGTACTTGATCTCATCTCCTCTCTATTCATTGCATTGCAAAACCCATGCAATGTGATGCAATACAATGCATAGCATTATTGTATACAATAATTGTACTGTGTATGGGCACCTTTATCCTTTAGACTCTAGAACAACGGTACTGAATAGGGTGTTGTATATCAAATGGACACAACTATGATTCTGGGGAAAGGAATAAAAAATAAGGTGAAAGGCGTAGTGAAATACTTCCCTATTTTCTGTATCACCTTAGAGGGGTGGGAAACCTTTTTTGTGCCAAGGGCCGTTTGTATTAGGAAAAAGTCCTTCGGGGGCCATATGTAAAAATTTATCTTACAAATTGTCCTGCTGCAGCCGTCCCACGCTCCGGCGACTGCCGCTGAATAGAGCTGACAGTCTCTGGCTGCTGTTGATTAAGAGGAATTTCGCGAGAACTACTGACCTCTTGCGAGAATTCCCCTGTACTTGACTCCCGGCAAAGCCACTGCGCGGGTGGGTGGACCACTCAGAATGTCTACGGGGGCCGCATACGGCCCCCGGGCCTGAGGTTCTCCACCCCTGCCTTAGATGGTGATAGGATGCAGATCTGCACCGCCTTGGTTGGTGATGAGACACAACTTCGTCCTATATTCCTGTAGTGATATCACAAATATTTTTTCAGACCATGATGGCTTTATGTATCACCGAGAACAGAAAACAGAAACAAGCACTGGGTGAATCTGACATTAAATTGATATAGGGTTTAGGATGCACTAAAGTATGGCACACCTTTATACCAGGGTTGCCGACTTTAAGATTCTCCTCTCCGGGAGAAGCCCGGAGAGGAGAGTTTCACCAGCCGCTCAGGGGGCAGGGCTTACGAGTGACATCACTAAGCCCCGCCCCCATGCTGGTAAAACAAGGAATTCACAGATTTCCGTGGAGGGGGCAGGGCTAAAATGACGCGATTGTGTCATTTTAGCTCCGCCCCCTCCTCTGAGCCCCGAGGATTGCGGCATTTTAATGCCGCGATCCGGGGGACAGCGGGGGTCCCCCTTGAATCCGGGAGGGTTGCCCACCCTTCCGGGGGGCCGGGAGGGGGTCCCGATTTTCGGGAGACTCCCGGAAATTCCGGGAGGGTCGGCAACCCTGCTTTATACCCTTACTGAAGGGGATTTCCAGTTCTGGGGCTTCCATTAAGCTGCTCCCAATATGTGTGCCCAGGATCAATGTGTATATTCATAGGTCATTAGGTCTACCCAATGAAGGTAGACATGCATTAGATTGACCATTTATTTCGACAACTGAAATAGGTCGACATTGCTAAGGTCGACAGGATGGAAGTTAGACACAAGCATTAGGTCGAAAATGGGACAGTCGACATGAGTTTTTTCCCATTTTGGTACTCTTTACCTAGAACGGCGCCCATCGCGGTGATCGCGACATCGCGGGCAGCACATAAACGGCCGCGACGCGATGCCCGCGATCACCGCGATTTTCCCATAGGGAACAATGTTAAAAAGCCTAATTGACCGCGATTTTGCATTCAATGCCTCAATGCCCGCGATTTTCCCATAGGAATCAATGTTAAATGGGCTACAGAGCCCAAATAGCCCCAATTAACCCTTAAATGTCCCCCCAATTTTTGTACGCCACCCCACGATCCACGCCAACCCGAAGCGTGGCGAGCGCAGCGAGCCCGCGAGGGGCGGCGGTACGCGTCCTCCGACCTTTTCATGCCCTACTATCCACGTCGGCGTGGAGTTGAGAATAGAATAGTGTGGCGAGCGCAGCGAGCCACCGAGCCCGAAGCGTGGCGAGCGCAGCGAGCCCCGCGAGGGGACGCGGATACCTTCACAGTTATACGCGTCCCCTCGCGGACTTCACAGGTGTCCGTGGCGACGCGGACACCTGTGAAGCCCGCGAAGGGACGCGTTTACCTGTGAAGGTATCCGCGTCCCCTCGCGGGGCTCGCTGCGCTCGCCACGCTTCGGGCTCGGTGGCTCGCTGCGCTCGCCACACTATTCTATTCTCAACTCCACGCCGACGTGGATAGTAGGGCATGAAAAGGTCGGAGGACGCGTACCGCCGCCCCTCGCGGGCTCGCTGCGCTCGCCACGCTTCGGGTTGGCGTGGATCGTGGGGTGGCGTACAAAAATTGGGGGGACATTTAAGGGTTAATTGGGGCTATTTGGGCTCTGTAGCCCATTTAACATTGATTCCTATGGGAAAATCGCGGGCATTGAGGCATTTTACAGTAAAATCGCGGTCAATCAGGCGTTTTAACATTGTTCCCTATGGGAAAATCGCGGTAATCGCGGGTACCCGATTTTGATGTACCCGCGATTTACCCGCGATGCCCGCGATTACCGCGATTTTTTACCCCCGACGCCCGCGATTCTGATCGCGGGCGCCGTTCTAGGTAAAGAGTACCCCCATTTTTGTTTGAGCCAACATGTGCTGACAGGCGGTAATTCATACCCTACCATCCACTGGGAGAGTAAAATAGTGGTACACTTAAACAGTGTCAATGTCAACATTCAGGACAAAAAACACACGTCGACCTTTTGACTGTTGACCTTCCCATTGTTCACCTAATGCTTGTCACCTTATGACCATGTCGACCTATTTTAGGTGTCGACCTAAGCCTCGTCAAACTCATTCATAGCATGCTGAGCAGTGCTTATCTTGTTATTCTGGGATTGGTCTAGGCCATTTGATTGCCAAAACCAGTCCATGTGACACCCAATTGTAGTCACATGAGCGTCAGTCAAGTTCCATGCTAATTTAGCGACGATATGTGACTATGCTAACCAATGAAAATAAGCTATTGAGCTACAGCCGGGACTTTTTTCTATTGTAATGCAGTTTGAAACTACTAATGCGTGTACAAAAGTTTATCTCTAGTGATGATCTCCATATATAGATTAAGAAGATAGCCTTCTTTTTAGCCGAATATAATTTTCTTTACTTTTTGAAGATTATCTGTGTGTATCGTGTGTGAATGATTGCCCACATTAGGAGAGTATAAATGCCCAATATGAAAGGGATACAATATACTTTTGATAAAGCTACTTGTCGGGTATGCAGCGAAACGCATCAGTAACCCCTTTTAATTGCATCTCTACACTCCTGGATCGTGGCCTGCAAAGTTTAAACCAGACCCAGACCCAGCAAAGTCAATACCAACCAACCAAATACCGGTGCCTGAGGATATTGCCTATCAGCATTCAGACCTCCCATTGGTACTGGTACCAGCTGGATGTGAACTCCTCCGCCAACCATACTTGCCTACCTTAAGCGTCTCCTCTTTGGGAGAAGCCCAAAGAGGAGACTCTCTGCAGCTTTTTCGGGGGGGCTGGGATGGGGCTTGCTATCTTTAAGTCCACACCAATTCCTGTAAATGCCGTGATTTGCGGCTCTTCAGGGATGGGGTGCTATTAAATGGCGTGATTTGTTTCACTTTAGCCCCACCCCTCCCCAAAGAGCCATGAATGTAGGTATTTGACTGGCCGAGTGATGGGGTGTGGGGGCTGCTCTGGGGACCCCGCTAAATGCTGGAGGCTTGTCCACACTTCAGGGGGGCCTGGAGGAGGACCTGATTTTCTGGCCCTCCTGGCCATTCCGGGAGGGTAGGTATGCTGCCAACTGACGGTGACACCATCTTTGCAGACTCTCTCACTAGTACAGCTCCAAGCTGATGGTCCTAGGGGAATGGACTTGTAGATTGCCCAAAGGGAGTATATGTTACGTGGACTTGCATTTACAAGCTTCTACAATTTTTTTTAAAATGTGACACAGTGTGCACAATTGTTGTTTCTAGTTTTTTAAATATTAAATATTATGAACAGCTCTAGTCTTATATACTATAATCCTCAAGTAACACAAGGAATTTATGTTTCATACCATACTTAGGGGTAGATTTATTATAGAGGCGCTTAACACTTCCTGCTTTGCCTCATTAGCGAGGCAAAGCAGGAGGGGAGACTGTCAAAATGTATTAACATCTTGCCCGCTGAAGCGGGGGAGCGCTAACTCCCCCCTCTGGCGATGCCTCCTCCTGTTGACAGCGCATCAGTTAACACTGATGCACTTTCTACTTCCCCCTGGACGGCTGGACTGGGCATGCGCGGGATGTCACTACTCAGGCAATATCCCCAGCGTGGCTCAGAGCCAGCAGCAGGGACAGTAGCTGTCAAAGTCGATAGCTGCAGGGGGCGGAATGGTCAGCGCTGCTGACCATTCATACATTGGGTAGGAGGCAGGCACACAGTATAAAATATTGTCCCTGGGCTATGCCTCCTGCCCAGCCGCACGTTAGACATACCCACACAGCGGGTGTCCTATATCAGGGAAGCGCTATCCTCTGCAATAACGCATGGGTATAGCGCATATTCCCTTGATCGCCACTTGATAAATCTACCCCTCAATATCATGAAATACATCATTTAGTCTTTAGACTATTTTTCATAATTTCTTATCACAGTGAAAACCTACTGTGGACATTTGTCATTTGCACTACTTGGGACATGATATGAAACTGGCACTAAATATGTGCAGGAAAAAAAAAGGATAGCTTGGCATTCAAATTCAGTGTCTGAGATTGTACACAAACTTTGTTTCATGTTTTAAAACCTTGGGTGACATTTAATAGAATGAGAGATTTTCGCACTTTCAAAATCGCCCATTATCGCACTTTTTTAAAATCGCATTTTTGCTGCTGATTCGCATATTTAATGAGGTGCGTGTTCCGGAAAGAAAAGTGCGATAATGTGCGAATTTTAGGCATGAAAATGTGCAAATTCTCTATTAAATGTTGAAATCATTGATACAGGAAGAATAATGACTGAACTAAACATGTAAAGGTTTTGTGCAAGTACATTTAACAAAACAAAACATGTAAAATGACTATAAATAGCCTTACCATACTGAGCAAAATTCACTAAGACTACGAATCGTACAAGTCGTATTCAGAATATGAATGTATATGACTTGCATCGGTTGCATATTCGTAATATGTGTGTGTTTTTTCCCCTAATTTACCAAGGTGTCGTATTTTGAAAATTTGTATTTTGTGATGTCGCATGGAGTCGTATTTGTTTTGCATATTTTTGTTCGTATATGTGTGTGCGTACGTATTAAAAAATACAAAATCATATGATTTAGCTACTGCATATAAGTTTATATAGGAATTCGTATTTGAAATAAGAATCGTATAGGTTTACGCATTATATACATACAAATTTTTCAATACAAATTGATAGTAAATTCCAAAAACCCATTGCAGTAATGAGAAAATGTATACAATACGAATTCGTATTTTGCAACAATACGAATACCCATTGGTGTTTTTTGGCATTAGTAAATGCCAAAAATATGAACACGCCTAAATAATCATATTTTCCAATACGAATACGCTTATTTTAGGTGTATTTGCCTTAGTAAATTTCCCCCAATATCTCTTTAAACCGAGATGCTTATGGATTACACAGGTTCTGTGGCTGATTAAAACCAGCTGAAATGCAAGCTTGAAATCAGCCAGCCTCAGAATCTGTGTATGCTAAGCCTACCTATAAAGTTTGTCTTCATTGCTCTGCTCCAGTGGTGCCGGAACGGGGGGGGGCGAGGGGGCAGCTTGCCCCCCCCCAAATTACTGAGGCGCTAAAGTACCGTTGTCTGAGGGCGCTGTCAGGGCCGGCGACAGGGGGGGTCAAGGGGGACATGTGTGACGGGCCCCGGCGATCTGAAGGGCCCCAGAGCCTGGCCGGGGCCCGTCTGTGTCTTGATGTATGTGTGAGGTCTTTTCTACACTCACATATCCTGCAGTGCTATGCGCGCTGGCACCGCTGCGCCGGGTCTCTCCATCCGTCCTCCCTGTCAGACTCAGTCCCCTCCCAGCGGTGTTTGATTGACACTTACAGTGTCCGACGCCGCGGCCGCCCGCCCCCTGCTGCTTCAGCGACGAGCGTCGCATGGGCATGGCATCCAGCATCCAGGTCCCCAGCGCGCTCCAACCCCATCCTGCTGCGGCCAGCATGTCTGCCCTGCTGTGTATGGGAGGGATCCAGGCAGCAAAACAAAAAAAGTAAGTTGAGGAGATCTCTAAACTTGCTCACAATTTGAGTTAATGTACATTGGGGATGTATTAAGTTATGGGGAGTGTGTGAACAATTGATGTTCTGGGCATATGAGTGGTGTGGGGACATGTTCTGGGCAAATGAGGGTTATAGGGACATGTGCTGAACATATGAGGGATGTGGGGACATGTGCTGGACATATGAGGGATGTAGGGGCATGTGCTGGGCATATGAGGGATGTGGGGGCATGTGCTGGACATATGAGGGATGTGGGGGCATGTGCTGGACATATGAGGGATGTGGGGGCATGTGCTGGGCATATGAGGGATGTGGGGGCATGTGCTGGACATATGAGGGTTATAGGGACATGTGCTGGACATATGAGGGTTATAGGGACATGTGCTGGACAAATGAGGGTTATAGGGACATGTGCTGGACATATGAGGGTTATAGGGACATGTACTGGACAAATGAGTGGTGTGGTGACATGTGCTGGACATATGAGGGATGTGGGGGCATGTGCTGGACATATGAGGGTTATAGGGACATGTTCTGGACATTTGAGGGTTATAGGGACATGTGCTGGACAAATGAGTGGTGTGGGGACATGTGCTGGACATATGAGGGATGTGGGGGCATGTGCT
Organism: Crinia signifera; assembly: GCF_055691185.1. Taxonomy (NCBI): domain Eukaryota; kingdom Metazoa; phylum Chordata; class Amphibia; order Anura; family Myobatrachidae; genus Crinia; species Crinia signifera. The sequence goes on from NC_139221.1 coordinate 268,130,188, forward strand.
GGACATATGAGGGTTATAGGGACATGTGCTGGACATATGAGGGATGTGGGGGCATGTGCTGGACATATGAGGGATGTGGGGGCATGTGCTGGACATATGAGGGATGTGGGGACATGTGCTAGACAAATGAGTGGTGTGGGGACATGTGCTGGACATATGAGTTGCATAAATATTTTTGTTAAGCATCATTTCCCTAATGTTAACTCTGCATTATGTTATTTTGTTACTAATAAAACTATAGTGTTTTTCTGTTACTCTATTACTATTGATGAAAACATATTTCATTAACTATCAGGGGGTAACATATAGCAATTTAGGGGGCGCCAAAATTAGATTATATCTTGCCCCCCCCCCAACCTAAAAACGTTCCAGCGCCTCTGCTCTGCTCTAAAAGCAATAACATCATACTAAGCTCAGTTAGTGCCTGGCTGTCATTGATTTTTAGGCTAGACAGCATCCATTATATTATGAAAATGTAAAATAATGTAGCAAAGGAAATTATTTTTCAACTGTACAAATAAATTAATCTCAAGAATGACAGAATGTTATTGAACTGTTCAGAGATCAGGCTGGAGGACAGCCAAAACAAACTTAAGATTTATACATGTTCTTAATAAATTAGTCTTATTTCAATTTAATTTATCCTGTCACACATCAAATGCTCCAATCTTTAAATCTATACCGGGTGACTTCAGGTAAATGTTTTGAAAAATATTAAAATACCCAACTGGTAATAGAGAATAAATATTTCAGCGATATCAGAATACCTTAAATTAGTATGTGAGCTACCTGGTAAGCGGAGGCATGAGGCACAGCCATGCTCTCATGGCTAAAATCTGAGATGATAGTTTCTCCACCCAAGTGTGGGACATATTCATAAGCAGTACAATAAAATGAGATTAATTATAGCAGTCAACCAGGCACAGATTTCACCAAAGCCAATTTATGCGTTTGTCTTGGTCCTGGTGGGTCCCATAACAGGACAGTGACCAATTAGCAAGAGAGTACTCCAACAACAGCACTTTGTGTTCACTTAAAAGTAAATTAGTCTGGGGTTTTTGCAAGACTGATAAACAACCAGGAAAAAAAAACTAGTGTCAATCTTTGTGCAACAAATCTATTTTAGAGCAAGTACAAAAGGCTCAATAATCACCCTTGGTTTGGGAAGTATTTTAGATAAATATCCCAGTGTGTTTATTAGATGACTAGGAAAGAGAGTGATGCAATTCCTTTCATTTATACTGCACAAGGCAGTGTCACAAAACCTTTTTGCATCAATGCAATATACAGTATAAGGCTTACCTCTCAAGTAGGTAAGGGTATTATTTTCAGGAAAACGAGACAGGCTTTCAGTTTTAGACAGCCGTGGAAATCACAATAGAAATCATAATAGATAGCATTGTCAACATATATACACAACTAACAATCAGACACCAGAGGAATTCCATCAACATTATTATTTTCATTCACAGTTTCTTATACAGTGCAGAAGGTTCCAATGTGCTGTACAATTAGAAATAGGGATAAAACAAACTGAGTAGTTACAGACAGGCAAATGGTAGGAGGGCTCTGCTCACAAGCTTACAATCTATAGGAAAAACGTCTCTCCTGTTCATCTAATATCCATAATCGAATGAGTTCCCAAATCAAGGGTTACTACAAGTAGACCCCCGAAAATCCGGCACTCTTGGTTCCGTCACTGTCACGGATTGTGCATTTTTCCAGATTATCGTTAATCTATACAGAACGGCATTCCAACCACTTTCCTCCCACCCCCCACTATCTAAACCCTAATCTCCCACAGTTTAATTAATCAATTAACACCTTCAAACTACCTGAGCCCCCCTACATCCTAACAAACCCCCTCCCCCACAGCAACTAAACCTCCCATAGCCAGAGAAGAATTAAGATCCACTAGAGCTCCCATCTCAGTTGTCTAAACTATCTACTGTGAGCAATAATTAACTGTGCGCCCACCAACTCACGTTTGGAACAAGTGAATGGGACTGACAAAGACCAGAAAATCACTGGATCTCTTAAGCCTTTGGAGACACAGACGTTTGGTTCTACGGCATGGATCATTAGGTCACCACAATGTTGGTCAACGCCATTAGGTCGACAGGCATTTAGGTTGACAAGATTCTAGGTCGACATGGGTTAGGTCGACAGGGTCATTGATAAGTAAACCAAAGAGCCTATCCTAAAGATGACAGACAATTCTCACAAGTATCTTTCTTTCTCTGTAGACAGAATACAATAAGAAACTGATTTAATGAAACAAGACGTGGCATGAACACATATTACAGTATATTAAGAAAAATGTCAAATTAAGCACTGAGTGAGTGCTTATTACAACTAACTTCAGTAATTGGACAGGCTGTATAGGTCAGATGGTTCTCATCTGATGTTATTAGGGGTATTCAATGCTCTGGCGAGCGCAAGGTAGCGAATCCTGTTTTGGATTCGCTGTGCGCTCGCCAGCAAATATCGCTGATTTTGAATTCGTGTGGCTCCCCCAGCCCACACTATTCAATTAGGGGTATTCAATGCTCTGGCGAGCGCAAGGTAGCGAATCCTGTTTTGAATTCGCTGTGCGCTCGCCAGCAAATATCGCTGATTTTGAATTCGTGTGGCTCCCCCAGCCCACACTATTCAATGCGTCAGGGGCTCGCTGCCCCTGACTTCGAATACAGGCGAATGGTAGTGGGGAATGGTAGTGGCGATTCCCCCCACCCCACCCCCCCAGCGCGCACAGCCCGCAGCAGCAGTCCTCCAGCTCCGGCAGCCCCAGCGCTGACATCACCGTGCTGTGGCTGCCGGAGCTAAAAGTCCTGCTGCTGCGTCCCTGTTCTGTGGGGGCTCCCTGCATATGAGTGAGGGGGGCAAGCAGCAGGCGGCAGGCGAATATGGCATGGCGGAGGGAGCCCGCGCACAGCTCCCCCGCCTCTGGCCAGCCAATCAGCTGCAGTGGCGAATCCCCGTGTCCGTCCCCCCCCACACAGCCCGCAGCAGCAGTCCTCCGGCTCCGGCAGCCCCAGCGCTGACATCACCGTGCTGTGGCTGCCGGAGGCAAAGGTCTGCTGCTGCTGCGTCCCTGCGACATCAGTGAGCCCCCCCCCGCTAATCTCAATCAGCAGGGGAAAGTATCATTGCGGAGGGGGCAGGCGAATGTGCAATGGCGGAGGGAGAGCACTACAGAACAGCTCCCCCGCCTCTGCTCAATGAAAGCAGCAGTGGCTGCTATCTGCAAAAGATTGGTCCTTGTCCCCCGCATATCTCTCCCCCCTCCCGTCCTGTCCCCTCACCTCCCTCCCCTCACCTCACGCCCAGGGCTGCAGGGTGCTGCTGGGGTCGGAGCCGCTGCACTCACTGGTCCCGATCATCGGGATCAGTGTGCAGTGAATATATGAATATTAATGAGCGGCTCCGGCTCCCGGCCCCCTGCTGGCGAATGTGTAAAAAAAAAAAAAATAAATATTGTTTAAAAAAAAAAAAAAAATATTGAAAATATATTCATGTGCTGCAAGTATATGAATAAAAATAGCATGCCCTTTCATAGAAAAAATATTCTGATTTTTTAACACCAAAAAAAAAAAAAAAAACGCTTTAATTTAAAAGAACACATTACAGTTCACCTAAAAAAGATGACGAATGCTAAACGGAGACTCATGGCGAATTTCAATGGAGAATGCAGCACTCGAATTGAGCATTGAATACACTGTCGGCGAATTCCACTGAAAACCCCATTGAAAATCACAGGCGAATTGTGGAGAATCATTTTCGGCGAATCGGCAGACATTCGTGGTTCATTTATGGCGAATTGCCTCCATAGAATATGGCGAATTGTTTTTTCTAACAGAAAATTCGCCATTCAACCAGGGAATTGCCAGATTCACTGAAAAAAAACGGCGAATCTGAGGCATTGAATACTGGCCAATGCGTCAGGGGCTCGCTGCCCCTGACTTCGAATACAGGCGAATGGTAGTGGGGAATGGTAGTGGCGATTCCCCCCACCCCACCCCCCCAGCGCGCACAGCCCGCAGCAGCAGTCCTCCAGCTCCGGCAGCCCCAGCGCTGACATCACCGTGCTGTGGCTGCCGGAGCTAAAAGTCCTGCTGCTGCGTCCCTGTTCTGTGGGGGCTCCCTGCATATGAGTGAGGGGGGCAAGCAGCAGGCGGCAGGCGAATATGGCATGGCGGAGGGAGCCCGCGCACAGCTCCCCCGCCTCTGGCCAGCCAATCAGCTGCAGTGGCGAATCCCCGTGTCCGTCCCCCCCCACACAGCCCGCAGCAGCAGTCCTCCGGCTCCGGCAGCCCCAGCGCTGACATCACCGTGCTGTGGCTGCCGGAGGCAAAGGTCTGCTGCTGCTGCGTCCCTGCGACATCAGTGAGCCCCCCCCCGCTAATCTCAATCAGCAGGGGAAAGTATCATTGCGGAGGGGGCAGGCGAATGTGCAATGGCGGAGGGAGAGCACTACAGAACAGCTCCCCCGCCTCTGCTCAATGAAAGCAGCAGTGGCTGCTATCTGCAAAAGATTGGTCCTTGTCCCCCGCATATCTCTCCCCCCTCCCGTCCTGTCCCCTCACCTCCCTCCCCTCACCTCACGCCCAGGGCTGCAGGGTGCTGCTGGGGTCGGAGCCGCTGCACTCACTGGTCCCGATCATCGGGATCAGTGTGCAGTGAATATATGAATATTAATGAGCGGCTCCGGCTCCCGGCCCCCTGCTGGCGAATGTGTAAAAAAAAAAAAAAAAAAAAATATTGTTTAAAAAAAAAAAAAAAATATTGAAAATATATTCATGTGCTGCAAGTATATGAATAAAAATAGCATGCCCTTTCATAGAAAAAATATTCTGATTTTTTAACACCAAAAAAAAAAATAAAAACGCTTTAATTTAAAAGAACACATTACAGTTCACCTAAAAAAGATGACGAATGCTAAACGGAGACTCATGGCGAATTTCAATGGAGAATGCAGCACTCGAATTGAGCATTGAATACACTGTCGGCGAATTCCACTGAAAACCCCATTGAAAATCACAGGCGAATTGTGGAGAATCATTTTCGGCGAATCGGCAGACATTCGTGGTTCATTTATGGCGAATTGCCTCCATAGAATATGGCGAATTGTTTTTTCTAACAGAAAATTCGCCATTCAACCAGGGAATTGCCAGATTCACTGAAAAAAAACGGCGAATCTGAGGCATTGAATACTGGCCTATATGTCCAGGTGGAATGCAGATAAAAAATAACTACTGCAGATAAGTTATTAGGGAACTGAACTAATCTTGTTAGACTGCCCCAGCCCAGGTTATTCTGGCAACATATGCTTCTAACAATTAATCTCACATTGAAGAGCTGAAATTTTTGCAGATGATCTGTTAGAATTGAGAAGTTTGTTAATTCGCACCAAGAACCTTGGGACCCAATAAATCTAATTAAGAAATATTGAGTTGGCTTTGATATAGTATGTTTTACCTCACTACTGCTTTAATTATGATCAACTCTTCAAATCTGCATATCCTTGGCGTCAGTACTGTCTTAATTAGCATAATGAGGCTATTTTCAAATATCACTAAATATACAGCAAACGACTTGCTCTGAATAGATTGCTTTTTATGAATGGCGATTAGACTTCAAAATTAATCAAATTCAATTTGTTTTGCCAGAATGTTCATAAATGATAAATTTCCCCCAACTGGGACGCAGAGAACAACCTGACAAAGCAGAGCCTTATCTCTAACATTTTTCAAGAATCTTGACAACTAGAAAGCACTGTGCATCAACGAGGCTTGGTTTATTCATGAGTTGGTAGATATATTGGGGGACATTTACCAAAATGGATTCGTAGAAAAAAGGTGTATTCGTAGGGAGAAATACACCTTTTTTTTACGAATTTGTATTTTCGGGATTTACAATCCCAAAAATACAACAATTCGTAGTCCTAAAGATGGAACATTCGTATTTGTATTTACAAATACGAATGTCTACACCATCGATAGGATACGACAGAAATCACCATTCAAAAGAATGGTGGTTTCTGATTTACTAAGCAGCCGTACTGATAATACGGCTGCTTAGTGGTGTAAAACACCCACGCAAATACGACAGGAAAATAGAACACCATTTTCCTGTTCTATTTGCGTTTTAGCCTGCACGGATCAGTCAGATCCGTGCAGGCTTCAGTGTAAAAAAATAGAAAAATTAAATAAATAAATAAAAAAACGGCGTGGGGTCCCCCCCCACAGCCGAAACCAGCACCAGGCTGACAGAGCCTGGAGCCGGTAATTAAAAATCAGGGAACCCGACAAATAGGGGTTCCCTGATTTTTAACAACCAGCCCCAGGCTCCTGCTCTGGGGCTGGTTCCCAAAATACGGGGGACAAAATGACTAGGGGTCCCCCGTATTTTAAGAACCAGCCCCAGGCAAAGCCAGCCAGCAGGGTAATGCCACAGCCGGGGGGAGACTTTTTATGCAAGTCCCCCCGGCCAAAGCATTAACCCTACCGACCAGTCAGCCTGGCCAGGGGCCCTGGGGGAGTGGGGACCCCCCCAATAAAGGGGTCCCCCCCTCCAGGACTTACCTGACCAGGCTGAAGCCTGGTGCTGTCCTCGATGCCCCTGGGCATCGAGCTGATAGCGGTGTAAAAAATAGAACAAACGATTGTTTTTTACTGTGGCACTACAAGTGCCAGCAAGCTGGGACTTGGAGAACCACAAGTCCCAGCCTGCTGGGCATTAAAGGGCCCGCTGGGTCTTGTAGTGCCACAGTAAAAAAAATAGTTAAATAAAACACACGGACACCCATTTTAAATAAAAGTTTAATACACACATTACACACATACTGATACTTACCTATCTTGATCCCGTTGGTAGGTCGCTGGCTCCGGTGTCGGCGGCTCCGTGTCGGTGGCTCCGGGGACGGCGTCCTGTCCGAGGATAATCCATGTTGGACCTGTGGAAGGAAATCCTACTCACCCAGGTCCTGCATGGATGGTCTTCTTTTTTCATCTGTCGACATCCAGGTCTTCTGACAGCTGCTGACGACTTCCAGCAGCTGTCGGCATCTTCCGCGACGCTCCCCGGCTTTCAGAGCCGGAGAGAACCTTCCTCTTCGGCGTCTGGGCTCAGAATGAATTCTGGCCAATCAGGAGCCGCCTAGCGGCCAATCAGGAAAGACCCCTAGTCATTTTGTCCCCCGTATTTTGGGAACCAGCCCCGGAGCAGGAGCCTGGGGCTGGTTGTTAAAAATCAGGGAACCCTGGTGCTGGTTTCGGCTGTGGGGGGGACCCCACGCCGGTTTTTTTGTTTTATTATTTAATTTTTTTTTACACCTTGCAGCCTGCACGGATCTGACTGATCCGTGCAGACTGCCTACAAATAATTCGTATTAGCAGCCGTATATACGGCTGCTAATACGAATTCCTACGACATCGGAGGGTTACAAAGCAGTCGTATATGACTGCTTTGTAAATCCCCCTCCGGAACACGACTTTGCATACGACTGAAACAGTCGTATGCAGTCGTAGGGAAAATACTAATACGAAAAACTAGGTTTTTCATATTAGTAAATTTCCCCCATTATATCTGTTTGTTATTGCTTATAATAGGCCTAATTCTGAATCGAGCACATCTAGCATGAAGATATTTTAAAAATGGAAAGCTATGGCCACATTTCTTATGCCAGTGGTTCCCAACATCGGGCCTCAAGTACCACCAACAGTTCATATTTTCAAGGTCAGGTGCACAGTTCTACTTATTATGTACTGACACATTCCAAAAGATCTGCAGGTGGAGCTAATTATTTTCCTTACTGTGGATGGAGACCCTGGAAAACGTGATCTATTGGGGGTATTGGAGGACCAGGTTGGAAACCACTGTCTTATGCAGTTGTCATCGCAAGTATTGGGCTTTACCAATTCTGTTCTGCTCAGAATTGTCAAGAGATACAGTATATATCCACTACAGTGCAATGTACTTCACTTTCAGAAGGGGGCTGGATGGCGCTCCAAGTGTCAGTATACCAACAGCCGGGATCCCAAATGGCCCCCATAGAAGGAGAAAAGAACCTGTGGCGAGCGCAGTAAGCCTGCAAGGGGCTTTGTTGCTCTCACCCCTCTGTCGGAGTACTGGCACTCGGGACTGCAAAGTCAGTATACTGACCATTGGAGCATAATACTACACACTTTCAATATCGACAAAATTAGGAATTGACGTGATCAAGTGGCGCAGAATGAAATAATAGTGAACAGTGCACAAATTAATACAGAGAAATAAATTAGTACATAATAAGAAAATACCTCCCTTGAATTCCAAAACCACTGTGATTATTCTGTGATAGGATGTGAAGTGCTTGCGTGTCCTTCAATATTATAAGGTAAGTATTTGTGATGTCCAACCACTTTAACCGGACGTTTTTTCATCGAACGATTGGAGATATATGTGAAAATTGAAAATCCAATTTAAAAATAAAAAAGTTTAAAAATTGCTTCCAAGATTTGGGAAAACCTCATACATGCGACCAAGGTGATAAAATGAAGGTGGCTGCTCACACTAAAAGGTACCCACCAATGCCGTTCGGTCCTATTGGACACAGCCTGGTTATGCCTTGATAAAAGTCCAATAGGGGTACGCCATCTCAAGCTTAAAAGAGATACCTTTATATGCTTCCTCATCCCTCCTATAGAGGTAGGCAGTAGGAGAAAAGAACCCCAAAGTTCTGAGAAAATGTTTAAAGTGTCTAACATTTATTTATTGGATCATTAATCCCCATTTTACCTTCTTTTTTTGCGTCATCTATAGATCTCCAATCATTGGATGAAATGCGAATGCGTATATTTACCTTATAATTTTGAAGGACACTCAAGCACTTCACATCCTATCATAGAATAATCACTGTGGTTTGGGAATTCAAGGGACGTATTTTCTTATTTTGTACTCATTTATTTCACTCTATTAATTTGTGCACTGTTCACTATTATTTCATTGTGCGCCACTTGATTACGTCAATTTCTAATTTTGCTGGTATTGTTTTGTTTTAGATGTGATGACATCCACCCAGGTTTAGATATATCAACAGGCAGCATAGCACCCCAATTTTGATTACTATAAATTCCGTTTACAAACTTTCAGACTCACTAGATGTGGCCAAATACAGAGCTGTGTACAAATCAAAATCAGGGGGGATTTAATTGTTTTGCATGTGGGCGCACCTCCGATCTCTCGTCTTAAGTGATAGGAGATTGCAGTTCTCAATTCAATTCCTTTTTAATTTTGCTGTGCTGATCTTGCCCAGGCTAGATAATAACATAATAACCAATGGTTCAATGTTGAGTATGCAGGAGCACTATACATTTAATAGATATTCCTGCTCTATATAACTGATTTTCAGTACAGCAAGAAATGTTTTCTCAAATACTATATAATAATATTTAATAATATCTAATGATCTTCAATATTTTGTTTACCTATTGATTATAATGGGTAACAAAAAGGCTGGGCACCACTAGGGCGCCGGCCACTGGAAGGCGGTAGTCGGGAGCAGGGAACCACCCTGGATGGAGGTGAGTGGCTGCCTGTCAATCCCCCCCCCCCCAGCAACCTCAATCCAGGAACCCTCCTGTATGGAGGTGAGTGGCTGCCTGTCACTCCCCCCAGCAACCTCGATCCAGAAACCCCCTGGATGCAGGTGAGCGGTTTCCTCCCCACCCTCAGCTACCTCGGTGGCTGCCGCCGCATCGCCCCCTCCCCCCAGTGGAATGACGGCGCCATCGGCATCACCCCCTCCGCACGCCACCCCAACCCCGCATAGCACCGGTGGCAACCCACCACCCCCCTGTGGAGCGACCGCATCACCCCCCCCCCCCGGTAGCGGGTGGGCGCGGGGCCCTGGCAAAATATACTCACAAAATATGCACCTACTTTTTGGCTTGTGATTTGAACCACGTGGGAGTGCCCATCGCATGCCAAAATAAACATGGTGCGATTTGAACTACACGCGATGCGTTTTGACCTAAAAAGTTCAACGCATCTGAGAATCACAACCAATAGGTTCTCAAGCATGGTTATCAGGACTCCACATAGTTGTTGTGTTTTTCAGGTCTCCTCACACAATCACAAGTAAAATAATTATCTCCACCTGTGGATCTTTTCAATGTTAATGAGAACACCTGTGCACCTGCTGTTTGACCTGCAAAAACGTGTACTGTTGGGGGCCCCGAGGACTGAATTTGAGAACCACTGCTCTATCTGAAACAAATAGAAAATATTATATGAGTATAAGAAATGCACATGATAAAGGTGAGTTATGGCTTCCAGCCTTCCACCCCAGTTGCTAGACAACTGGGATATTTTCTCTATAATGAAGCACACCTCCTAACATGACCCTCGCCAGTTTCCTGCCGCCACTGGGAATAAGTTAGGTTGTGACCCTTCTATCACTATTTGTTATAGAGCAGCATTTAACCCTTAGATTGCCAATGTTGCAGTGAGAGATCATCAAAATATCCACTAAAAATGCCAGCGCAGCTCACAGCGAATGTCCTTTTTTTGGTGCAATATTTAACTACACTTCAATGAATTGACTTGCCTGTATTTGTATTTACTTATACTAAAAGAACAGTCGTTGTGAGCAGCGTTGGCATTTTTAGCGGATATTTTGAGGTTCTCTCACAGCAACGTTTGCACTCAAAGGGTTAATAATGAAGAGAAAGTCAATGAAGCCTCAAGTTATATAATCATAGTAATTGTAGCCATGGGTTGGATGCAAGATGTTCTAGACGTCTACGGAACCCATTCGTTTGTACACATTTTGTTGCACTAAGTGTACTTAATGTACTGTGTAGCAAATTGCTGCAATGTATACTGTACAAATGCATCTGCTGCACATAATACAGGGGGGGATATTAAACAATCATTTATTGCCGACATCATACAAGGTACCCATATTTATTATTTCCCTTTTAATAATTTAAAGATCAAAAAAAAAATCGGAATGATGCACGTCATATTGGGAATTATTTTTTTTTTACTTTGGAAAAGTGAAAAGTTAATAATACAGGAGATTTGCAGGCCAATGTCATACTCTGTCTGGTTTTATTTCTGGATGGATACGTCTATTTTTGATTGAATTACACAAATATTTCAGGTTTGCACATAGTGGATTATTAAGTGCAGCAGAAAGTGGTTCATTAATAGTTTTCTTTTAATGAACCACTTCTGTAAAACATGATGAGGTGTGATGACATGGGTATGCATGGCTTCCAATAGCACTGGGTTCTTAGTGTTTATTGGTGATGTGACAAAAGACACTTAAATTCTGAAGTGTAAAGAGATGAACTGCCTGCTTAGATTAAAGGCCCATACACACTGGGTGACTTTCACGTGAAAGCCACTCGGTTTTCTCGTTTGAGTGTCTTTCAGCATGAAAGTCGCCCAGTGTGTACAGCCTAGCGATGAACGGTGAAGCGCGTTCCCGCATCATCACCAGGATAGCCATTCATCTGATGGTATTACCAGCAGATGAGCGGCTTTGAGGACGACTTTCCATAGCGATGCGCTATGGAAAGCCATTGCCCCCTGCTGAAGGCGCCGGGCAGGGGGAAAGTGGCTCAGTGTGTATGCACTGAGCGGATATCCCGCCAGCGATGATAGCAGTCATCGCTGTCCATACACACTGGGCATAATATGCCAGGGGGGAAAGATGTTTAGTAATTAAGCAAACTTGAATGGTCTGTGCTTCACAGTACAGATAGACAATGATACAGAACATAAAAGCAACCCAAGTCAGCACTTAAATTGTATATCCATTGATTTATTTCAAATCACATTGTGGTGGCTTACAAAGTAAAACTTAGGAGCATTGTGTCAGTGTGCAAATATATACAGACCTAAATGTAAATATATTTAAGGTCACTGAGGCCTTATTGTTCCTAAATAAATGTCCATGGTCCATAAATAAATGTCCATAATAGATTATACATTATTATGTATATTTTTGTTAGATTAAGTTATAGGTAATTGGGTTCTACACCTGCAAACATATGGCACCGCATTCCAAAGAGTATCTAAAACGCTCTCAACACTGGTGCATCAGTAATGGGTACAAAATGTGTCCAGGGGGAGCCACACACCACACACCCTGCACCCATTTATATATACTCATTTCTCCGTCAGTTAGACGCCAGCAGCACAGGGGCAAAAAATACAATGAAAATGGACGCAGTAGCCATTTTATCGATTATCGCCCGGCCTGCGAATTCTCAGCCTTGCAATCAGGTCTGAATAACTCCCCTCTTTACTTTGTAGCTGGACCGAATAGTGCAGAAAATGATCAGATCTGTGCTCCCAATCCACGTACAAACATTTATGGCAGTTCGGGTAAGCGAGGTGATGGGCACCTTATCAGTAGCCAACTGAGACGGCAGATTCACTACACATTTCCCTTCCCTGTCTGTTACTGCGTAGGGGAATGTTTTTTACTTTGTCCCTTGTTCTGATTATGTGTTCCTTTGTTGGGAAAGGCTGCCACCTGCTGGTGTTTAATAAATACAGTAACATAAACACATACTGCATTTGCAAATCTTAATTTGTTTACACCAAAACCCTCCTTTAAGATGAATATATAACATTTTAGTACAGTAAAGCTGGCCATACACTAGAACAACATGCTATTGACGTGATCGTATGCAGGTCGTAAATGTGATCAAACGAGCAATCGTATGTTCTTAGAAAGCACATACGATCTGCTTAAGACCACAAGCAAAGCCGCCAGATCACATATATGCAGCACGTCACTGAGAAGCGACCTCTCAACCTGCGGGACTGCACATCATACCGATATAGCTCACAATGGCCCTTATTCTGATCGGTGCGGCCCGATCAGAAATATGCGGTGATGTCCGTCTTGGCGAATCCCCGCCTTCCATACGGATCGCCACCTCCGTCCGTATGCGGATATGTGGCGGTCCGCATGAATGTGGACGGGGATACGCCTCCTCCATGGTGGGAGCAGCCCCTGCATTCGATGGTCGCCGAACATCGAATGCAGGGCCGCACGCTCCACCAGGTCCCGCAACACAAGACCACACGGACACTTGTCCGTGTGAAATCTTGTATGGGGGCGGGCAGCTGACATCCGGCGATGTCAGATGCCCGCCCCGTACCCACGCGTCACGGCCTCATTACCATGCATACGCCCCGCGTTTGCACGGGAACGCCCATGAAACGCGGGGCGTATGCATAGGGTAATGAGGATAAGTAGCCCCTCACGCCCCTCTACGCCCCCTGTGCGGCGTATAAAGAATCCATGCGGCGAAATCGCCTGCACATGCGCAGAGTGACCTCTGCACATGCGCAGACGATAAACATCGGCGGCCCGTACGCAAGCGGGAATATCCGCACCGATCAGAATAAGGGCCAATGTGCACACACTCGATCGCACAACCCATCAAAATCATGCATTCGTACATGATATTGCTCTAGTGTAGGGCCAGCTTAGGTTTAGAAGTTGGTACAGACTCACAGAAAATAGTAATATGCCTACTGTTATATTGACCTTTAAACCACTATCTATGATATCTACAAAAATGGCAATTCTCTGATACGGTATATAAATATATAGCGACATTTATTTATTTACACATTGTAAAATAAAAAATGTATTATTTTTGGTGTCTTAATAGCTGCAGTCTGCAAAGTAACATTATAAATGTCAGCAAAAAGAGTTAAATATATGGCATGTTATAAAACTGGGAAAACTATAGATAATATATGCCACATTAAGTGGTACAGTAAGAAACAAGCTTGTGAGCTGCCCGTCTCTGTCTGATTGCATCTGACATATAAATGATAGAAGAACAGTGGTTAGCATTGCTGCTTTACAGCACTGTGGTTATAACATTGGTTACCAATCAGGGCCCTATCGACATGGAGTCTGCCCACTTTCCCTCGTCTCAGTCTCGTTTTGCCCTTAGAGAAATTGCTAATTCTAAAGGCGACCAGACATTACTCCATTCAGAGAAGACGAATCTCCCTTGAGCCGCCCTGGGACATGGTGCCAAATATTATGCTTCTCAACAGAAACATATATATACTTTAAGGGCCACATTTGCATCATCAATGTCTTCATAACAGCACTGCATTCAGAACCCCATTACTTCTCCCCACTCATAAGATTTGAGAGTTACAAAGTACACGTGTTTGCAGAGCCACACACATGCATGTTTGTTTTCTGCTCATGTACAGTTCATGCTAGTCACAATGTGCAAACTGGAACAGCAATGACTGTTTATCGCTGCATATTGGAACATTGGGTACTTGTGTGTTCGCAGGGCACCCAATTAGCATACATACGCTAGCCAGGGGCTGGCTGGCAAAGTTTAGCCTGGGTGGCATGCACAAAGGACAGGCCCATGAGTGGCAGTCCATCCTCCGCCTCTCAATTACATATATACATGCAATGCTGGCTCTCACATAGCACCACTCTCATATATACACCGTCACTCTCATACATACATACATACATACATACATACATACATACACTGCTGCTCTCATACATACATACATACATACATACATACACTGCTGCTCTCATACATACATACATACATACATACATACATAAACTGCTGCTCTCATACATACATACATACATACATACATACATACATACATGAACTGCTGCTCTCATACATACATACATAAACTGATGCTCATACATACACTGCTGCTCACATACATACATACATAGCTGCTCTCATACATACATACTAGAGATGAGCGGGTCCGGATCTCCAGGATCCGACAGATCCGAATATCGCGATCCAAGTCTGGATCCGAGCCGGCTCGGGAGTTCCCGCCTAAATTCCGGACCGAAAACGAGGCAAAACGTCATCATCGCGCTGTCGGAGTCTCGCGGGATCTGGATTCTATATAAGACGCACGCGCGCCCCGCCATCTTTACTCCAGCATAGGAGAGGGAAGAGGGTGGTTGTGCTCTGTGCTGTGTGCTGTGCTATAATAATAATATATTATTTTGCTGCTGCTCACTCGATTAGGGTCTGCAGGGGCTGCTGTACACAAGTCCAGTGTACAGGGGCTGCAGTGGCCAGTGTACAAGGGGCTGTGTTCAGTGTGACAGGGCTTGTGTCCAGTGTGACAGGGCCTGTGTACAGTGTACAGGGTTTGTGTCCAGTGTACAGGGGCTGTGTACAGGGGTTGTGTCCAGTGTACAGGAGCTGTGTACAGGAGCTGTGTCCAGTGTCCAGGGGCTGTGTCCAGGGGCAGTGTCCAGTGTGACGGCTGTGTCCAGTGTACTGGAGCTGTGTCCCGGGGCGGTGTCCAGAGGCTGTGTCCATTGTCCAGGGGCTGTGTCCAGGGTAACGGGCTGTGTCCATTGTCCAGGGGCTGTGTCCAGGGTGACGGGCTGTGTCCAGTGTCCAGGGGCAAAGTCCAGGGGCAGTGTCCAGTGTGACGGCTGTGTCCAGTGTACAGGAGCTGTGTCCAGGGGGGGTGCCCAGAGGCTGTGTCCATTGTCCAGAGGCTGTGTCTAGGGTGGCGGGCTGTGTCCATTGTCCAGGGGCTGTGTCCAATGTCCAGGGGCAGTGTCCAGTGTGACGGCTGTGTCCAGTGTACAGGAGCTGTGTCCAGGGGCAGTGTCCATTGTGACAGCTGTGTCCAGTGTACAGGAGCTGTGTCCAGGGGCGGTGTCCAGATGCTGTGTCCAGTGTGATGGCTGTGTCCAGTGTACAGAGCTGTGTCCATTGTCCGGGGCTGTGTCCAGTGTGACGGCTGTGTCCAGTGTACAGGGGCTGTGTCCAGGGTGACGGCTGTGTCCAGTGTCCAGAGGCTGTGTCCATTGTCCAGGGGCTGTGTCCAGTGTCCAGGGGCAGTGTCCAGGGGCTGTGTCAAGTGTCCAAGGGGCTGTGTCCAGTGTGACAGGCTGTGTCCAGTGTAAAGTAAGAAAAATAAATAAAAGTAATAAATAAAATAAAAACACATTTTTGGAGGATGATGGAGGAGGAAATAGTGGGAGATCAGCAACCTGATAGAAGTGCTGAAGCTGCTACCACCAGTCATGACAAGGCCGATACCTCTTTGTATTTTTTGCTCTTTGGAGCATTTCTCTTTTTTTTGGGATAGTTTATTAAACTGCCACCCTGTCTGCCCCTGCAGTGCCGCTCTGCTTCCAAGATGTGCCAGGTTGGAAGTGTAAGGTCCACATGTATGTGATGCCCACTGCTGTCGCTTAGCTTAGTCATCCAGCTACCTCAGTATACCCTTTTGGCCCAACTACAGTAAATGAAAACAATTTTGTAAGCTGTGAAGTGATCAAAATTAACTAGAAATTAGTGGAAACTAATGTTATTGAGGTTAATAATACTTTAGAGGCAAAAACAGTCCCAAATTCTTTTATTTTAGCCATTTTTAGCATTTTTTCATAAAAATCCAGATCCAAAACCAAAACCCACAAGGTGGTTTTGCCAAAACCGATCCAAAACCAAAACCCGAAAAAGTGGCCGCCGCACATCTCTAATACATACATACATACATACATACACTGCTGCTCACATACATACATACATACATACATACATACATAGCTGCTCTCATGCATACATAGTGTTCCCGCTAGGCTGTTTTAGCGGGGCGCTGCGCCCTGCCCGATTTTTAAAGGGCAAAATGCGCCCTGCCCCTCTAGCAGCGCCCCGCTAAATCAGCCTGCAGTCTGTCCCGCCGGAGTGCCCAGGCCGTCGCATCGCTGAAGGGGGCTTGCCCGGCCATGGCTACGTCCCGGCAGCTCAGTGACGTAGTCATGGCCGGGCAAGCCCCCTTCAGCGATGCGGCGGCCCGGGCACGCCCCCATGTGCGATGCGGCGGCCCGGGCACGCCTCCTTTGGTGATGCGGCGGCCCGGGCATGCCTCCTTTGGTGATGCGGCGGCCCGGGCACGCCTCCTTTGGTGATGCGGTGGCCCGGGCACGCCTCCTGTAGTGACGCGGCGGCCCGGCCACGCCCCCTGTAGTGACGCGGCGGCCCGACCACGCCCCCTGTAGTGACGCGGCGGCCCGACCACGCCCCCTGTAGTGACGCGGCGGCCCGGGCACGCCCCCTGTAGTGACGCGGGGGCCCGGGCACGCCCCCTGTAGTGACGCGGCGGCCCGGGTACGCCCCCTGTAGTGGCGCGGCGGCCCAGGCACGCCCCCTGTAGTGACGCGGCGGCCCGGTCTCGCCCCCTGTAGTGACGCGGCGGCCCGGTCTAGCCCCCTGTAGTGACGTTGGCGGCCCGGGCACGCCCCCTCTAGTGATGTCGGCGTGCCCGGTCCGCCCCTCCAGCGCCCTGCCTCATTTGGTTCCTAGAAGGAACACTACATACATACATACACTGCTGCTCTCATGCATACATACATAAATACATACATACATACATACATACATACACACATAGCTGCTCTCATACATACATACATACATACACTGCTGCTCACATACATACATAGCTGCTCACATACATACATACACACACACACTGCTGCTCTCATACATACACGGCCTCTCTTAAAATCATATATACATTGAAACAGCTCCATACATATATATAACACCACTATCCTCCCTCCCCAACAATACAACAAAACGGATCCATACATAATTACAACAGCAACTACCCCCATTACAGCATTAGTGTGCCCCCCCACCTTCCCTCCGCATTCTAACTGACACCACTTTCCCCGGGTGGTGACTTCATTCAGCCACTACTCCGGGGCGGGCCACCTCAGTGTGCAAGATAGGGACGTGTCCTTACCGATGGGCTGGCAGCCTGCTACCATCTCTCCCTGCTCATGGCGCTGCCGCTGCAGGATCTGCTGATGGGGCACTGCTCCGCAACCCTGCCTGCTTCCGGATCCAGCCTCCATAATCCCGCTGGTCTGCTTGTGCTCGGCGGTGCTGCTGCAGGTGTGGGTGCGGCAGTGGCTGTGTGTGCGGGCGGCAGTGGCTGTGTGTGCGGGCGGCAGTGGCTGATTCCGGCCGGCCCAAAAAGCTGGAAATGGGACAGGCCAAAAAGCTGGGCAACTGTCACCCTGCCCGCCCCTGTTCCCCCCCTTTGCAATCTGAGCACAGAAAACTAACCCATCCATGCAGTACAGGTTCACCAATCTTCTCCCCCCCACCGCCAGGCAATGAATCTAAGTGGGTTCCCAACAAAATAACTAGGGGTCAGCCGCCGAGGAGAACACATGCGCCCATACATTGTACCCAACACATCCCTGCTTCCGACAGCCCTCCTGCGGTGGCCGCGGCTTCCAGAACACAGCCGCAGCTACAGGAAAATGGTCGCCGGCCCCCTGCACTGAGGACATGTCCTCAGTGCAGGGGGCCGGCGGCCATTTTCCTGTAGCCACGGCCGTGTTCTGGAAGCCGCGGCCAGCGGAGGAGGCGGACAATGCAGCGCGGCCCGTAGCCACTAACTAGGTAAGCGGCCTGGGGGGCACATAGCACCCTGCCCCCCGGCCCAGCCCGCCCCTGACGCTAGCGTAGGGAAATTGCATCGGATGGCCTGTTTAGTGACGTGCGATGCGATTTCCCTATGCAATTTATTCACTGCTCTTTTACCGCGGGCAGATCACATCACATTGCATGCGATCGCACCGCACGCAAAATCGTATGTTGTGTTGTTTTCAGGCCGGCACTGCAGTCCCATACGCAAGTCAAAAGCCTCTGGAATCTTACTTTCTGCGGCTAGGCTATGTGGCCATAGGGTTAAGGCCCATAAACACTAGAAGATATTGGCATCAGTTTCATTCAAAAAGGGGCTTCTGAATGATATTGAGGCCAATGTCTTCTAGTGTGTAGTGTTCCCTGGCCTGCTAGGGGCGGGCAGCTGACATCACCTGATTGCACTTACACATTACACCACACAATGTAATGCTTATTACACATTATACCACACACACACACAATACCCATGACACAGTATGCCGCACATCACAATGCGCCAATGACACATTATGCTCCACGGTATGCTCCATACACTAGGGAGATATTGCATACAATCCTTCCATTTTGATAGCATCTGTGCAATAAATTGAAGGATTGTAGTCACATCTAATTGGCCCCCTACAGTGATGCACGGGCCTGCCGGTTGCATATCGCGTCTATAGATATTATATGCTGCACATAATATTTATCTCATTACATAAGCAATAGCATGTGGTTTTTAACCACATGATCACTTAAATGCAATTGGTGGGCGGAAGGAGCGATTTCAGCGGCTTTGGTTCGGGGAGAGGGGGTCAGAGGGAGCGCTGGTGGCAGATGACCGTGGAGCGTAGAGCAGTGAAGGAGTGCTAGCGGGCTGTGGGAATAGTCAGCAGTGGCAGAATTTGAAACATGACAGCTCTCTCAGCCCAGTGCCCAGTGTTTGAAATTTTATTTTATTTTTTAATTCTGCCGCTGCCTCCCGCCGCTTGCTAGCCATCTTCACAATGCTACTCTCCGCCCACCCTCTTCCAGCACCCGATGTGCCATGGCATGTTACATGGGGTGCTGAAAGAGGACACTTGGCACCATAAGATGTGATGGGACATCACATTGCAATGTCCTATCGCATCCGATTGCATAAGTGTATGGGTACAATTAGACTTCTAATTAATTTTAAATTAATAAATTATTTTTTTTTACAATGGCTTGATTATATACAGAACTGCAGTACTCATGCCAACCTTCCCACAAATGCCAGCCATTTATTTAAATTTCTTGGTTTCACACCAGCCCATTATAAAAAGTACAGTCAATGAAGTGTCTCAGAAGATTGTTGCCAATATCTTTGGTCTTTCGTAAAATCTTTCAGTGTGGATGCACAATATCTTTCATGATCAGCTCAAGGGAAATTGTTCACCAATATATTTTGTCTTTCATATCTTCTAGTGTGTATGGGCCTTTACTCAGAAGCTCAATAATCTCCTGGTCTACAGTTGACCAGCTTCTTTCTACACAGCCACTGGGATTTGTAAAAGTGGGTGTCTCAATACAAATCCCAACGGCTGCAATATTTGCATATGCCGGATATACGCTGTGTACAGATTTGCATACATCTTTGAATAAGTCCCAAAATTTGATATTAGGAAAGAACCTACAGTATAAGTAAAAATCTACCTACAAAAGCTAACAGAAGATGGATCTACAACCTGTAAAAATAAGTCTATTGCCTGCAGATTCTATTCTATATATCAGGGCTGGGCAACACCGGCCCTCCAGATGTTAATGAACTACACATCCCAGGATGCTTTGCATTAGTTTTGCTATGTGGCCATGCTGAAACTGATGCAAGGCATGCTGGGATGTGTAGTTCACTAACATCTGGAGGGCCGGTGTTGCCCAGCCCTGCTATATATGGTCACAGAACTCTAACTCAACTTCAAATCATTTATACTTCAGAGTACAAGTTACACACCAATAAACAAGGGACAATAAATACTTGATGCATGCTTGCTGAGATGTAATGAATAGAAGTACTGAAGAGTAAATAAATGCATATTTACTTTGGGTAACAGATCTTGGATAGAACAATGAAGAACGTTTCCATTTCCATGCTCACTTTCTATTCCCTCTAGGCGCTAGACATTATTCTATACTTTTAGTGCCACTGGCTGATAACTGGGAAGGCGAGCATGTATTGTTACTACTAAGGAACAGAATAGGTTCTAAGTAGGGGTTTGCACCGGCCACTTTATTTGTTTCATGTTTTGGGTCTGTATCTCCGGCCGTGTTTCAGATCTGGATTTAAAAAAATAAAACATCAAAACGACTAAAATCGCAGAATTTGGAGGGTTTTTATGCTTCTGCACTATTATTAACCTCAATAACATTCGTTTCCACTCGTATCCAGTCTATTCTGAACACCTCACAATATTGTTTTTAGGACAAAAGGTTGCACCGAGGTAGATGGAGGATTATGCACAGTGACACAAATGGTTGACACAAACACGTGGCCTTCTAGGAGTGTCACTGCAGCAGCAGACAGGATGGCAGTTTTAAAACAAAGGCTCCAAAGAGAACATAATGCAAAAAAAAGAGGTGCAAGATGGAAATGTCCTTGGGCCCTCCCACCCACCCGTATGTTGCGTAAATAGGACATGCACACTTTAACAAACCAATCATTTCATTGACAGGGTCTGCCACATGACTGTGGCTTAAAGGATTGGTTTGTTTGGGCCCCTACAAAAAAAATAAGTAATTCCTCAATGACAGTACCAATGGACTTTAACGACAGTACCACTGGATTGAATTTATGCAAAAGTATCACTGGACTGGAATCCTACAGCTGTATCACTGGACTGGAATCCTACAGCAGTATCGCTGGACTGGAATTCTACAGCAGTATCACTGGACTGAAATTCTACAGCAGTATCGCTGGAATGGACCTATACAGCAGCACCAGTGGACATATGGCAACACAGGACACCAGCACTAGGCAACACAGGACACCAGCACTAGGCAACACAGGACACCAGCACTAGGCAACACAGGACACCAGCATTAGGCAACACAGGACACCAGCACTAGGCAACACAGGACACCAGCACTGCGCAACACAGGACACCAGCACTAGGCAACACAGGACACCAGCACTAGGCAACACAGGACACCAGCACTAGGCAACACAGGACACCAGCACAAGGCAGCACAGGACACCAGCACTAGGCAGCACAGGACTGGACTTATACACCAAATTGCCACCCCCACAGTACCAGTCCAATGCTGGAGTGAAAGATGGCGCCAACAGCGTGGGACTTATATCAAGTCCGGATCTCGTGAGATCTGACAGCTGGATGATGACGTTTTGCCTCATTCTGAGACCCCGAGCCTGGCGGTAATACCTTAACAGTGCGTGTGTCTGTACTCGGATTGGGGGTGTCCGGGTGTATTCGCATTTCGGAAGTTTGAACCAGCTCACCCATAAGTCCATCAGTGTAAGGAGGGTTATTACCTTTGATGCATCTAGTTCTAGTTAATATTTGCAATCCCTAGTATCGTATGTAATAGACCCTGGATGGCTTTGTCTATACAAAAGTAGCCCCAGGAATAGAACTATTTATGGCAAGTAACACTTACAATAAATTTAAAGTGTACAGAAAAATAATACGAGTTGAGATTGCCAGTTCTGCAACAAAATAAGTTCTAAGTATAAATATGCTGAAAAAGGGTCACGCTACTGGGAACATAGCGTGCAAATGCCAGTAAAGAAAACAAAACTACCCCTCTCTTACCAAAATCTAGAGCCAGACCTATTGGTCTGCCACCAAAAAGTCATGAGTTTGGAGCTATGGTAAGTACAGCGTATGGATGCATTTATTTGCAGTTAATTAAATCAACCTCCATAGAGAAAAGCAACACTTATAAATAAAAATGCAAATGACTATGTAATATATTCATGTATTTATTTACACAATATTTGGTACAAACTACAACACAGTTTATTATAAAATTTACATACAATAGTTTCAAAAATTGACTGAAAGCTTCTAATACCAGCACAGACTTACTTGCTGCAACTTGGAAGACACAGACCTGTACAATTTTGGACTTCTATCTTAAAAATGTATTCAACATAATGAAGTGTTTTTAATATATATATATATATATATAAATAAATATATATAAATATATATATATAAAAAACAGATAAAGAGAAACCATTTGTAGCTGGCTATCCCTATGAAACAAACAGAATTCATGAATTAGTGATAAAGGAAAGGTTGGCCACATAATACCACTTGAGCAGTGTTCCCTAACCTGGGTCCTTAAGGCACACTTACAGTCCAGGTTTTAGTAATAGTTAAATCAAAATATTTGGTTTACTAATTAAGTCACCTGTGAATATCATTAAAACTTGGACTGTTAAGGGGTGTACACACGCTTCGATTTTGACAGGTTTTCAATTCAATTTTGCTTATAGAAGCAAAATCGAATTGAAATCAAATTGAAATCTAATGGTTTTCAAGACGCTTTCGAATCGATGCGCTCTCCCGTTTTCTCTATATCGAAAATAAAAATAGACTCTGCTGGCAAGGATATATACATAGAAAATGAATGCGCGGGTACACACCTTTAGTTTGCCATGAGGACTGTGTAACCCTTACCCAGAGAGATGGAATTGGGCAGTTGTCATTTGTGAGATCGTGCTGTGCAGATATACGTGGAAATAAAAACAGTGTTTTTGGTAAAACATGGTCATGTCACAAAAAAAGTGTATATAGCATATTACTATAGGGAAAGTGTCATAAGCCTCCTCCCATTTGTGTTATAAGACTTCCAACTATCATAGGGGTTGTTTACAACCTTACTGTTGTTGCCAATTTGATGATCTTATAAATATTTATTCTAAAATAACAAAAGCCAAGAGCCAAATGTAATAGGGTTTAAGAATCAGAAAGTGAGAGATTTTGGGTGAGTTTTCACATTTTTTTAAAGCGGCAATCATTTCCACTAAAAAATAGTTTGACTTTGCCATGTAAAGGATTGCCGCTTTAAAAAAATGGCAAAACCCTCCCCAAATTTCTCACTTTCTGGTTTACACCCCTTCACATTTAGCCCTCAATATTCTCTGTGGAAGCGGATTGATATCAAAGAGCAGAGCTGCGCAAGCGACCGTGGTGATGCCCAATCCCCAATACTTCTAACCGCCAGAAACCCTGTAAGAGTATAGGTAGATCAATGGGGCAGAATAGAGCTGCCCAAATATAGTACCGGATCACTATAACAAGAACCCTTCCCTGGACGGATGCACAGGAGTGTGGGGGTTTTTTTTGCTCTTCTTTCTGGAAATATCCTGTTTCCATCTTAATGTTGAACAAAGCAATTATCCCTGGGAATTGCTCAGTCTGTGGTCTTGTACTTGGACTGTGGAACAAATTGCTAATGTCTAAATGTATAAAGTGACTTTGCAATGTCTGTGCGTGGTCCAAATGCAGGCATCATTGCAATTGTCAATATAAAGAATATTCAGTACAAAAATAGATATGAAAATATGTGCAATAAATTATTCTCTTGATTGTAGAATACAAATAGATTTGTCATATTGTACAAATTACACAAACAATGAAGGATTTGGATCTGTATGTTGCAGACAACAATATAACGGATCATAAAATCTCATGTAAAAGTAGATGTAATTTCTCGGACTCCTTTGGCTGAATCTTGGCCAATTTCTTTTTAATATATTGAATTTCCACTTTCCCTGAAGATTTGGCTAAAGCCAGCCCCATCAGATTATTGTTCTTTTCTGGTTCACCAAAAACCGACATACTCAGCACTCTGCATCAAATGACAAAACACAGAAACCCAGTCTAGATTATATACTGTACAGAAATGTCCCAGTAGAAGACGTCTTTTTTTATTTTACACTGCACAAAATTTTTAGCATTTTACAATACTGAACACCCAAGCGCATTTCTACTTTGACACAAACAGGTCCGCACGTTGATATGTGCAGGGAGGACCCTCTTGTGTACAAGAGTTCTGTGCTGCACACAGAGTTTATTTTGTAATCCGATCCTATTTTGACACCCAGGTCTTTCTGTAACTTGTGGTAATGGTGTATGCTGTAGGATGCAAAGTATCCCCGGCAGATTAGACAATGTCATTTTTTTTATAAATCCTAAAGTGAAGGAAGACTGCCTCTATATTATAATCTGTCCAATTTTATAGTAACTGCTATTAGCACCCCACACTAGCACTAGAAAGTAAGAAACTACAGTATGGGAAGTATTTAAATTGGGATTCCAACTGTAGGAACGTCCCAACAGTCGGAATCCCAGGCCATTTTCGTCTGATCCGACAGTAAGTCAACGGTCTGAATTCAATGTTCTGAGTGTCAGAATGTCCGTGGATCAGCGGAAATGGCTCCGGATTGTCGAACAACGGCCACAATCCGCATCTATTGCTGACAAAACAGATGCGACTTTAAAAGAAGTCTAATTGACCAGGGCCGTCTTAACACTGTTGGGGGCCCCTGGGAAAAATATTAGTGCTCCACCCCCTCCCCCACCGTACCTATGTGCAGCAGCATCAGGGAGCTTGTAGTGCTATTTTACAGGTGGCGGGAAGTGCTACTGATTTTGAAAAGACTGGGAATTCAGTGTCCGGCCAGGCTTTTCAAAATCAGCAGCACTTTCTGCCCTGCCGCCAGGCAAATAGCGATACAAGCTTCCAGCTGCCGCTGACTGGATTGCCGCTGCCCACCGCAGCAGCTCCCTGGGGCAGTGCCGTCTTTCCCATTAGGGTGGGCCCCTAGAACCCTTGGGCCCCTTGGCTACTACCCATTAAACCCAATGGGAAAGACGGCACTGGATCTGACACCCTTCAGCTGTCATTATCGGCAGCATTGACTAGGTGAGTGATGATATTTCTCCTGTCTGGAAATATATGCACAGATCGAATACCCCTATATTCTGAATCTCTAAAAATACAGACAAGGCAATGTGTACTTACTGGTCAGGCATAATGGATTCTCTGGCTACTGGCTTTAAATCATTCTGTGACAAATCCCATATGTAGATAGAAGACGCTGCATCCAAAACAAAGAACACAGTTGGTCTTGTCAACGACCATTGTAGTGCAGTAATGGACTGGCTGTTGGTGCTATCATTCCACTGCATTGCTGGGTACTCCGCACTCATGATGTGCAATCGTAAGCTGCCATCCGAGCACCCTGCCTTTATAAAGTACAACACAAAAAAAAATGACATTCATTTTTTTATCGTAGCTTAATAATTCTGAAGAGGCCAGGAAAAGTAACACCCCATTGGGGAAACATTACTGCTTGTATGTTTATTTATTTTACAATGGTAAGTGTCAAAATACTATAGCAATGGGTGTAAGCAAAATTCATACTCAATAGTATATATCACATACATCAGGGGTACAAGGAAGGGGTGTGGTATGGGACTCCGACAGTCGGGATCCCGACAGTCATTATCCCGACTGTCCGCAGTCAGACAGCATGGCGAGCGCAAAAAAAGCCCCTTGCGGGCTCGCTGCACACACCACACTGCGGGCACGGTGGCTCGCTACGCGAGCCACCTATTCTATTCTCCCTCTATGGGCGTTTTGACAGTCGGGATCCCGCCGTCGGGTAAATGACTGTCGGGATCCCGACTGTTGGGAACCCGTCCGGCACCCCAAGGAAGAGCTGATTTTGGTCCACAAAGAGCACTACTCAAACCAAAAAATGCTAAACAATACTGAATTAAGTTTTTTTTGTATTAAATGCCTATTTTGTTTAATGAAGGGCCCGATTCGGACATGCTCGTTAGGCTGCATATATTTGCTGGCTAGCGAGTAGGTAAACGCCGCCCGCAGAATGCACACCCCCCAGCTGGACGAATCCCCGCACTAGCATGCGAGCAGATGTGTACAATTACATCCACTTTCATGTGGCCACACAGAGCAAAAATCATTTGATGGTCGCACACTTATGATATTTCCTCACTTTGTGTATAAAATTAAGTCTATACTTACTTTTATCCTGTCCAGAGATGGCCGAAATGGGGGCGGGCACTGATGTCATCCACCGGCCCCAAGTAGGGTGCGCCCATAAAACGATGGGTGGTCCCCTGCGTCCACCCCCTGCCCGCCCATCAGTGAGCGAATGTACCAGTGAGTGCGAAACTCGCTGCAAGCATTCGCTCCAGGGGTTTGCACGTGCACACATTCGCTCGTGCGCAAATCCCAACAATTGGCCGGGGTAGTGAATTCGGACCTGACCAATCAGGTCTGAATCGCCCACTAAATCACATCAAACCACAATGAAAGAGAGAGATGGGGTGATGAGAGAAATAGGGTGCAAAGTAAGGAGAGGAACAAGAGGAGATGGAGAGAATAAGGGGAGACAGAGAGAACCAGAGAAAGAATAGGGAGAGATGGGAGGAATAGAGTACAGATGAGAAGATGGTGGAAGAGAGGGGAAAACCCCTGCACAATATTGGTGGAATTTTCTAGTATAAACATAACTGTGAAAACAACAGATAAACATAAGACTAAGGTACAAAAAGCAAAACAGTGGACAGAGCAAAGTGGCTTCAACGGGCAAGGCTTCTGGAGTAGCAAAAAAATATACATTTTTGTTTTAAATCTATTCAACACTATATTACAGCACAATGTAACATACATACAGTATATCAGCACAAACTATTACTTTTTATATAGAAACATCTCAAAATTAAACTATTTGATATAGTTACCAAAAATGCAGGTTCTCCAAATGGTGAAAAATCAATGGCAGTGACCTGTGATGGTCGTAGCTTGCTGTGCATAGATGTGTATTGCATTGGTGGCTCTATTAACCCGTATCGTGTTCCGTGAGTTACTATTCCCTAATGAAAAATGAAAAAAAAAAAAAGAAGAGTAAATCAGATGTAAAATGCAAGTTATACATCTATAAGTATCTGAAAATTGGCCTCATATCCGGAGATTAGCACTGGCACACTTGGGGGAGGTTTCTGAGTAATAGATCAAATGGCAACTGTTGAAGTGCTGAGATATCCCACAATGCTGTAAGCGGAATACAGAGGCTGGATGTGCAACACCCAATGCAAAAAGTTTGAATGTTCAGAATTAATCTTACGTTTACTTTACTAATGAGTTCGAGGTAACAATCCAATCCAAACTAAAGAATCAAAAAAGATGTGTGCTACCCCAAGCATGCACACTAAGTTATAGAGAATCTACCAAACTCTGATAGTTATGCAGACAATAATATCCTAGATTTTAATATGATCTCTGCTCTCGCTTCAAGACCCACATCAATAAATCCAACCAAAGATGATTATGATGTTGAAACAAACCTTAAAAAGGAGGTTTTCTTGCAAAGGCAGATATCAACTGTGAACCTCTGACTAGGGATGCCAATCCCAGATCATTTTTTCAATCCCAGGATTGAAAAATGCTCAATCCTGGGACTCCCGGAAACGACCTCCGACTTGTTGAGCGTGTCGGAGTTCCAAGTTTTTCTAGTCCAATCAGCAGCTACTGTACAAGAATCACTTCTGTCCTTTTTTAGGACATAAGAAGGCATTGGAATGAAAGGAAAGTGGTAGATCAACTCAGCATTTACACGAGATCCCAGCTGGCCTTGTTTTGTGCCAGTAGGACATAAGATGGATCTCCAAATGTCCCCAATGTTTCACGGTCTATTCTTCCTGATACAACTTTCAGATCACAATGCCTGGTCAGACCCAGGATCTTGTTACCGGATCCGGCACATTCACACAATACCCAGGTCGCTTATTATACAAAGGGTTTAACACCCTTCTTATAACCTGGGTCGAATTGCTGGTTTGGTCGTCCTGGTTTATTAGTTGTGGTGCTTTCACATTGCATCTCGACCTGGCAGCAACCCAGCAATTACCCAGAAAGGGTTATGAGAAGTATTGGCCAAAAATAGGCAAGTTTCAAACTCTTCTGGCCATAATTTTTGTGACTAGGGACAGCTCAGGTCTCATTTTGAACACATCAGGTGACTTAAATCTTTGGTTGATTGGGATCCACACAGTGGCTAGTCTGCACAGGAGACATTTTCTTTTTCAATGTGCGCACCCTATATGGGACCCTATTCCCACTGATTGCACTGAGGCCTCCCATTGTGACCTAAACAAAGACTGCTGCAGCTGTACCACTTCTAGAGAAAATTAAATAAAATAAAGTACAATACAAAACCCTAATTAGAGGAACACTGCCGCTTCATAGCATAGAAGCATAGCAACAGTCAGCTCCTTTAGCACCTAAAGTAAGGAGAAATTGATAAAGTTAATGCTCAGATCCACACCTTTAACACAGTCACATGGCATGAATGTCTTCCATATAGGATGAAACACTTATAGCACTGTGAAAGTCAACATGGGTAAAAACAATGGAAATGTATTTGCCATCCCTCTGCATATGTGAAAACCCTATTTCCCATCAGTCACAATCTAAAATTAAGAAAATGTATTTCTGTGCATTTAACTTACAATATCAGTTCCAATGACAAAGTGATTTAAGTCCTGTGGGAGAAATTTAATATTGAAGGTCTGAGGGATTCCAAGACTAAGGATATCTTTGTGAAAAAACCTACAAAACAAAGTTACAGTAAATCTCAGTCCACAAACTTAAATTTCAGAAAAAAACTAATTTTTATCGAAATAGTAGAGAAAATAAGCATAAATGTAGGTGATCGCTGAGTTCACAAGGTTATACCACTTCTTGCCATTATATGAAAGGTTGTATATTATGGGGATGAATGGTGTACCTTAACCCTTTAAGTGCCAAGTGAATTTGTCAAAATAGGTGTGAAAATTGGAAAAAACGTTTTTATTCAGTGTAAGGTTTACCTTAAATAGGAAATATAATCTTCTTTTTTTAAACAACAATTTTTTTTTAATTTATATGACAAATGTGAGCGACATATAATTTGCACACCTCTCACAGATAAGTCACCATTAATTACACCAGCACAGCCAGCATGGAACCAAATGTGGCATACTAGACCATATGCTGAATTGCACACATCTACATGACCATATCTCCCATACCTTTATGTTTTGTCACATAGCCATCCTCAGTGTCCCTAATGGATACATTTACTAAAACTTCTAAAAATGAAAAGAGGTGATGATGCCCATAGCAACCAATCAGATTCTGTCTATCATTTCTCTATTGCATCCAGTAAGACAGAATCTGATTGGTTGCTATGGAAAACATCACATTTTTATTTTTAGAAGCTATAGAAGTTAAGTACACTTACCTGTCACTTAAATGTATGGATGAACTGTGTACCAACTTCACTTTACCCCCTGGGATTAAGCCTGGAAAATATGGAAATATTTAGAAATTATTCTATAAAGTTACTATCAATTTATATCAAAACCTCATTGTAGTGTTTACACAAAACCCTAAATATTATGTCATATTACATCCCGTTAAACAAAAATTTATAAAATATGTATAAGTGGTTATTTATATTTTGGTATAAGTCTTATGTCTGCTTTGATTATGTAAGGAAAATGCATGTACTATACATCAGAAGCACACTTCGTATAACATTTAAATGAACTAAAACAAGCAACAAAAGAAAAAACAAAGTAAGTGTGTAAATAAATAATATGGTTTTGTGGCAGTGATAAATGAAGAGCCACCTGTGATCCCAATATATAATAGTAGCCTACTCTCCCAGAATCCTGCAGGACACATCCGATTTTTTGGGCTGTACTGTACCTTCGGAAGAGAGGTAACCTTTCGAATATCCCACCCACATCCTAGTGGAGTGGGCAGAATGGGGAGACAAACACCTTCAATTCATGATCCAACGGGAGAAAGGTGGGACTAATGATTCTATAGAAATTGCATCATTTTAGCACAGCCCCTATTGAAATCTGCGTGAATTTATTGCAAGAGGATGGGACATAACGGTGCAACTAGTCTTACCCCACCAACACCTCCAGAAGAGGGAAACTCCAAATATTTATGCAATAAATAATTTGTGTTCATAAGGTTTTTCTTTTGTTAGTATTATGAAGGGGGTCATTCAGGTGTGGTTGCATCTGCACTATCATGTGCAATGTACTCCTGCTGCATTACCAAGGAACTACTAGCAACTCCCAGCGCACCTGAATGAGTCTCATTGGCTTTCATTCCTGTAGTGGCAACAACTTAAAAAAAATAATAATCCATACAGCTCCTTTTACACAACTAACAGCTTATACATTGCACATTACCTTGTTGTGATTTACAAATCTCTATTGCACACTGCATTTATTCATATACTTATACATTGTATGCTGCTATGGAATAATATGTGCTTATCTTGAGATCCATTAACATCAGTTAATCTTGCAGACACAATTTACTATCTACAATTGTTTTTTTTTTCTTTATATAATATATACCGCCAGTTAACTTTTTGCACCTCATATGATACTTCCCGTTGTAATCCTTGATTCCCCCCCAGACACCAGTCTATACCTTTGTATATAAAATATACCTATTATATGTTGATTGTTTACATGAGGAGATGTATTACATTTTAATGGAACCAATTTTTATATTTGAAACCAGTCCAATTATTTTAACAAGCGTGCCACAACAAAGAGAGTCTTCATTCCCTTCTCCAAATCCGTTGATAGTTCAACAAAGACTCCAGGAAGCACCACCAACCTAGTTATAACTCAGGGAATTTTGAGCACATATAGATACTTTTCTCAGAGTTGGTTTACCATACACCTTTAGGCCGAGGCCTGTGCAGAACCAAATTTATCCCTCTTGTCCTGTGCCAACAACTTATGCAGTAGGAACTGCAGCATCCAAGAAAAACTCAAATAAAAAAATGTTTTTTTTTCCCATGTTTGTTGTACTTTCTATATGTAATATATATATATATATATCTACGTGTAATATTTACAGATTTAAGCAGTTTTGAACTGTAGAGTCAAATACACAGTAACAGTTGACATTAAACACTTACCCAAGTCACTTTGGGAGCCAGCTAGGTCAGCCTTTCTCAGTTCTACCACTACCTGAAATTCAATTTAAAGACTTTCAATTTAAATGAAAACTAATTTGATTTGAGCACCAGATCTTCCAAAGTCAATAAGAAAATATTGTGCATGTCTGGAAAACAATGACAAAGGGTACCTGGTAACTTTGGCAGTTGTGATAAAGATGTACTATAAAAAAAAGTTCTCATTTAAAAGTACATGGGAACAGATTTAAAGAAACATTGCGAAAACAGAGTGAATATAATACGTAATAAAATGTAATAGATTTTGTAATGGTTGAATCACATTTAGTGGCACTATACAGTGATCCAAACAGTATTCAGGAGTCCCAAAATATATACACAGTGATAAATTTAAATCATTGTCCCTTAGTAAGGATTTTCTCTTAATCAATCAATTACCCAAATAGTTAATAGAGATGTAATTTTGTATGTCCCAAACACAGTGCACAGAACTTGTAATCTAGAACTCATATAAATATACATGTAGATAAGGGACATGTCCTGGGTTAGATGGCAGAGAGGGGGGCATAACTGGAAGCAGAATGAATAAAGAGGGTGCATTACACTGTGGTGCCCAAAGTGGGTAAAATCAGTAAAATATGTTAATTTCAAGACATTTTTCTTAGCTATATTAATAATTATTATTGTTACCAGTTATTTATATATCGCATACATTACACAGCAATTGAAAGAAAATATTTGACCATTCACATCAGTCCCTGCCCCAGTGGAGCTTACAATCTATATTCCCTACCACATGTAGTCTACCAGTACAGTTTTGGATTGTGGGAGGAAACCCACGCAAGCACGGTGAGAATATACAAACTCTGCACAGTTAGGCCCATGGTGGGAGTGCTGTGAGGCAGTAATGCTAACCATTACACCATCCGTACTGCCGAGGTATAGCATTTTTTATAAGATTTACATTCGACCGATTCAATGTAAGTGCTGGTTTTCTGACTGAAAAATCTGCACGGTCGGAAAACAAGTAGATTGGCGAATTACTAGCCGATCCTAGTGTTTTAGTCAAAAACGCACCCATGTAAAGAAAGTCGAATCTGTAAAGCCGGCCACATTAAATAGACATGTCCAGTTTTTTTGGGTAGCCAAAATATCCGGACAAGATTGAATACCCTCCTATATATCCCCATTGCTAATGAATAAACATCCTGTACAATACTTGTATGACAGAACTGCAGTGAGAATCGTGCATACTTCATATGTTATTATTTTGTTCTTTCCAACTTACCCAAAAAATAAGATGGCCACTTTCATCCAGTGATGCCACTTGAAATGACAACCCTGCCATTTCTGCAAAAAGAAAAGACACAGAAATACTATTTATTTAGTGAAAAGAAAACTTTGTATGTTTAAAGATGAATTAGGACAAGACCCATAAAGATGGACAATTACTTTCTTCCCTGACAAGCAGATTTAGTAAAATAACACAATCTGCAGCAGTCCTCCATACAGAAGAGTCAAAAGCTGGGTACACACTGATAAACTGTATGTCATCTGATGCGACGGATTGAACCGTCATATCACTACTGACATATTGCTACTAGTGACATCGTCCGGTGTGATATGCTATACATCAAAGCTAACTATATCATTAGTGACATAATGTAGGCTAATGACGACCAGAATAGTGATCTTTCCATCCTTCATTTACATCGATCAATGGGTACCATGATCCGATGTGCCATCCCATCAGGCCAACATACAGTAGCAACTGGGTGCACAATGCTTCAGAATGTACACAGTCTTATAAGTATTATTTATTTTTTACAGTTTCTTATATAGCGCAGCAGAATCCATTGCATTTTACAATTGTAGACAGTGATAAAACAAACTGGGTAACAACAGACAGACTTGGAGGTAAGAGGGGCCTGCTGCAAGCTTACAATCTATGTTCGAACTCCATGATTTTCTGCCCAGGAAAATGTGGTGTTCTAAAGAAATGATATGGTCAGCATAATAAGAGAACCCCAGAAATACTATGGACCAATACCTATGTTTGCTATATTTTGTTTATAAACATAAAGCCCACCCTAATTCACTTAAGTAACAATTTTAATGTCTCAATATGAGCTGGGCAGAAAACCACAGAGCTGTAAAATACTTGTATGAAATTGCCATTAATGAAAATAGTAGACTGATTGTGTTTGCATGAATAAAATAGACCATGGATTATCAAATTTACTCAAATTACTGAAATAAGATGACATACTGTAAATGCCAAAAGTCATCCATTTTCCAGGTGGTCTGGAATCACTTTCTACAAAAACGAAATGTTTTATAGGATATTTAACCCCTTCCCGACATTTGACGTACATTTACGTCATGGCCGGGATGTACTTCCCGACACATGGCATAAATGTACGTCATGACTTTAAACTGTCACTGCGTCTCGAGACGCAGTGACAGAGGGACGATGTCTGCTGTCCCTGACAGCAGACATGTCCCTGCATGCCCAGGGGGGGCTGCGATGTCGCCCCCCCGTCGGCGATCGCTGTGATTGGCTGTTCAGTGTGAACAGCCATTCACAGCGTTTTCCTGTGTTACCAGCGAATCAGACGCTCGGTAACACAGGTGTCAATCACCGCCGGGCGTCAGGGGGCATGAGGGGGTCATCGGTGACGATGACACCTCACCCCACCCTCACCCCACCTGCCCCCAAGGCTGTGATTGGTCCGTGGGACCCACGGACCAATCACAGCCAAGGCGCGACATTTAAACTAACGGTGACTGCGCTGCAGACGCCATTCCGGTCTGGAATAGCGTGCAGAGCGGTCACCGTGCCTATCTGCCGTGATACTGACCTGATCCTTGCTAATACTTACCTGATCCTTGCAAATACCTTACCTGATTACCTGATCACTGCTTGTAGCGTGCTGGACGCTTCCTGGATCTGACTTCTTAGGACTTCCTGCTGCTGCTGCAGTGTGATAGAGAGAGAGATAGAGAGATAGTGACAGAGAGAGCTATATTTTGTGTCTGCTACCCCCCCTTTTTGGGGGTGCAGGGTTTTTTTATATATAAATAACTGTCAGTGCTGCTGCTGCAGTGTCATAGAGTGATAGATAGTGATAGATAGTGATAGATAGTGATAAATAGTGAGAGATAGAGAGATTTGTGTCTGCTACCCCCCCTTTTTGGGGGTGCAGGTTTTTTTTTTATATATATAACTGTCAGTGCTGCTGCTGCAGTGTCATAGAGTGATAGATAGTGATAGATAGTGAGAGATAGAGAGATAGAGAGAGATAGTGACAGAGAGTGATAAAGAGTGTATATTTTGTGTCTGCTACCCCCCCTTTTTGGGGGTGCAGTTTTTTTTTATACATATAACTGTCAGTGCTGCTGCTGCAGTGTCCTAGAGTGATAGATAGTGATAGATAGTGATAGATAGTGAGAGATAGAGAGAGATAGTGACAGAGAGTGATAGAGAGTGTATATTTTGTGTCTGCTACCCCCCCTTTTGTGCTGATCAGTATATCTGTGCTGATCAGCAACTTTTTGGGGGCGCAGGGTTTTTTTTTTTATATATATACCTGTCAGTTGCTGCCAGTTGCACTGTCAGTTGCACCAAAGGTTGTGCACCTGCTGCCCCTCACTGGTAATCAGTGTTGCATCACTGATCACCTTTTTTTTTTTTGAGGCTGCTGTGGGTCTTTTTTTAATTTTTTTTTTACACACACTGTGATTTTGTGGGTGTCCTGTGGCCACTGTGCGCTGATCAGTGACGTACATCACTGATCAGCTTTTTCGGCACAGGGTTGATCTATTTTTTTTTTTTTTTTTTTATCAAATTCCTGTTGCCTTTGAGCGCTGTTCAGTGACGGACGTTACTGACCAACATCTGTGCTCAATTTTTGGCGCAGGAGCTTTTTTTTTTTTTTTTTTTAACCCCTTCAATTTTTTTTTTTTTAATTGGGTTCAAATTCCTGTATAAAGTATTTTTTTTTTTTTCTGCACTACATACACACTACACACTACATACCCCCCGGGTTGAAATAAAGTTTGTACCCCCCCCTACACTATACACGTGTTGAAACATTTCACTACCAGTAACACAAAAATAAAAATGGCATCCCAAATGTCATCCCAAATGTCATCCCAGTCATCCAGAAGAATGTATTCAGCGGAGGAGGCATATGCCATGCTTGCCTCTGATTCTGACACAGCCAGTGAGGCAAGCGGGGAATTTGAAGGATTCATCTTAAGCTCCTCTTCCTCCTCTAGTGATGAGGGACCCCCTCAAAGACGCCCCCGTAGAGCAGCTGAGACCCCCCCCCAATAATTGATCTCGTATGGACCCCACCACCAGACAATTTTGAGCCCCAGGTTCCTGAGTTTTTGGCCATGCCAGGAATCCAATTTGAGTCCACAGGTCTCAGAGAAATTGACTTTTTCAAATTATTTTTCTCTGATGATTTTATAAATTTAATTGTGGACCAAACTAATTTATATGCCCAGCAGTTTATTGCTCAAAACCCCACGTCATCATTTGCTAGGTGGACCCCTGTAGATGCAGTAGAGATGATGACGTTTTGGGGTCTGGTGTTTCATATGGGCATAGTAAAAAAGCCAGAAATTAGGCAATATTGGAGTACAGATGTTCTGTACAGCACCCCATTTTACCGTATGGCCATGCCCCGGGCTCGATTTGAGACGATCCTTAAATTTTTGCATTACAACGATAATGCACAGTGCCCACCCAGAGATGATCCCACCTTTGACCGGCTATTCAAAGTCAGGCCGGTCATTGATCATTTCAGTGCCAAATTTGAAGAGATGTACATCCCAGATAAATTCATTTGCATAGACGAGTCCCTTATACATTTTAAAGGAAGGGTTAAATTCCGCCAGTACCTTCCCAGTAAGAGGGCAAGGTATGGCATAAAAATGTATAAGCTGTGTGAAAGCACCTCAGGGTACACCCACAGGTTTAGGGTATATGAAGGGAAGGATTCAAGAATTGAACCGCCAGAATGCCCCCCCTCCCTCGTAGGTGTTAGTGGAAAAATTGTCTGGGATTTAGTGCACCCCTTCCTGGATAAAGGTTATCACCTCTATGTGGATAACTTTTACACCAGCATCCCCCTGTTTAAGGCCCTTGGTTCAAGAGGTACAGCAGCTTGCGGTACTGTGCGCAAGAACCAAAGAGGCCTCCCAAAAACGCACATTGCCCAAGTAATGAGAAGGGGTGAAAGCAGGGGAATATGCACCGAAAATATGTTGTTGGTCAAATATAAGGACAAGAGGGATGTCCTTATACTGACAACAATTCACGGAGACAGTACCACCTCCGTCCCTGTACGAGGTACCAGTACCCACACCTCCAAACCTAATTGTATCCTGGATTTCAGATCAGGTACTGAAGCCGTACAGTGCCCTGCGGAAAACAAAAATCTGGTACAAGAAGCTGGCCGTGTATATCATCCAGATGGCACTGTATAACGCTTACGTGCTATTCCGTTCTACCGGCCAGAGGGGGACATTTATGCACTTTCAAGAGGAAGTCATAAAGGGCCTAGTATTTGGGAACCAGCAGGCAGAGGGCCCCAGTACTTCTAGTACTGGCCCCCGTATTGTACCAGGGCAGCATTTTCCTGATGAAATCCCCTCCACTGGAAAAAAGGGCAGGACACAAAAAGGTGCAAAGTTTGCTATAAAAAGGGAATAAGAAAGCAAACTATTTTCCAGTGTGACACTTGCCCCGACAAACCCGGCCTATGTATAAAGGAGTGTTTTAAAATATACCACACATCTATGGATTTTTAGGTTCATCATTTCACCGTGCTTCGGGGGTCTTGCTAATGCCACATAGCACCCACCATTCATTCCACCAGAATCTGAGCCGCAAAATCCAAAAATCACTCCTTCCCTTCTGAGTCCTGCCATGCACCCAACTGGTATTTTTTGGTCACATGTGAGGCATTGCCGTACTCGGGAGAAATTGGGGCACAGATTTTGGGGTGCTTTTTCTCCTTCATACCTTCTGAAAATGAAAAATTTTGAGCCAGAACTGCATTTTTGTGTAAAAAAATGTAATTTTTCATTTTCACTGCCCAGTTGTATCAAAATTGGTGAAACCCCTGGGGGTTTGAAATGTACACTATACCCCTAGATGAATTCCCTGAGGGGTGTAGTTTGCAAAATGGGGTCACTTGTGGGGGGGTTCCACTGTATTGGTGCTTTGGGGGTCTTGCTAATGCGACATAGCACCCACCAACATTCCACCAGAATTTGTGCTGCAAAATCCAAATATCACTCCTTCCCTTCTGAGTCCTGCCACTTTTTGGTCACACATGAGGCATTGCCGTACTCGGGAGAAATTGGGGCACAGATTTTGGGGTGCTTTTTCTCCTTCATACCTTCTGAAAATGAAAAATTTTGAGCCAGAACTGCATTTTTGTGTAAAAAAATGTAATTTTTCATTTTCACTCACCAGTTGTATCAAAATTGGTGAAACCCCTGGGGGTTTGAAATGTACACTATACCCCTAGATGAATTCCCTGAGGGGTGTAGTTTGCAAAATGGGGTCACTTGTGGGGGGGTTCCACTGTATTGGTGCTTGGGGGTCTTGCTAATGCGACATAGCACCCACCAACATTCCACCAGAATTTGTGCTGCAAAATCCAAATATCACTCCTTCCCTTCTGAGTCCTGACACTTTTTGGTCACACATGAGGCATTGCCGTACTCGGGAGAAATTGGGGCACAGATTTTGGGGTGCTTTTTCTCCTTCATACCTTCTGAAAATGAAAAATTTTGAGCCAGAACTGCATTTTTGTGTAAAAAAATGTAATTTTTCATTTTCACTGCCCAGTTGTATCAAAATTGGTGAAACCCCTGGGGGTTTGAAATGTACACTATACCCCTAGATGAATTCCCTGAGGGGTGTAGTTTGCAAAATGGGGTCACTTGTGGGGGGGTTCCACTGTATTGGTGGTTTGGGGGTCTTGCTAATGCGACATAGCACCCACCAACATTCCACCACCAAAAATCACTCCTTCCCTTCTGAGTCCTGCCATGCACCCAACTGGTATTTTTTGGTCACATATGAGGCATTGCCATACTCGGGAGAAATTGGGGCACAGATTTTGGGGTGCTTTTTCTCCTTCATACCTTCTGAAAAAGAGGATTTTGGTACTCACCGATAAATCCATTTCTCTGAATCAGCAGGAGACACTGGAGATTACATCGGGTTTAGAGCTGGGAATGCTGGGAGCTAGGCACTACTAAATTTGTTTCAGGGCAGGCTGGCTCCTCCCCTCTAAGACCCATCATACCCCCAGTTAGGAAATTGTCCTACTCGAGGAGATGGTAACAAAAAACATAATTATACAACTTGAATCATAACAACTTGCATACAACAGTCATATTTAACTTTTATGAACAGACCGGGCCTGAACTGGCCCCACAACCAACAGGATCAAGAGCTGGGAGGGCGTCCAGTGTCTCCTGCTGATTCAGAGAAATGGATTTATCGGTGAGTACCAAAATCCTCTTTTCTTTCTCATGCAGCAGGAGACACTGGAGATTACATTGGGGAGGTACCAAAGACCGTTCCCCGGGCGGGTGAGCTCTGTGGATCCTGCAACACCAACCGACCAAAGTTTGTCGCTGGTGCTGCAAACGTGTCAAATTGGTAAAAGCGAACGAACGTGTTCACTGATGACCATGTGGCTGCCCTACAAAGCTGAGATGCTGAAGCCCCTCGCCTGGCAGCCCATGATGTGCTTACTGACCTGGTTGAATGTGCTGTCAACACTGACGGCGGAGTCTTTCCTGCATGGATGTATGCTTGCCGAATGGTCAGCCGAATCCATCTGGCCAATGTCTGCTTTGACGCTGGCCATCCTCTGCGGAAAGCATCGTATAGGACGAACAAACGATCCGATTTTCGGATCTGTGCGGTTCTTTTGACATAAATCTTCAGAGCTCTAACTACATCCAAGGAGGATTGAGACGTAGGAGCCCCTAGAAAGGAAGGGACTACTATTGGCTGATTTATGTGGTAAGAGGACACTACCTTAGGTAGAAAAGACGGGTGAGTCCTCAGTTCTGCCCTGTCTTCGTGAAATACTAGATACGGCGCTTTGCAGGAAAGTGCACTCAGCTCGGACACGCGTCGTGCTGATGCCAGGGCGAGCAAAAGTACTGTTTTCCAGACCAGAGATTTTAAAGGAACTTCTTCCAGAGGTTCGAACATCTCTGATTGTAGGAATGTCAGGACTAAATTTAAGTCCCGCGGCGGAGCCGGTGGAACGAAGGGAGGTTGTATACTAAGAACTCCCTGTAAGAAAGTTTGAATCTCCGGAATGAGGGCCAACCTCTTTTGGAATAGTATCGACAGTGCAGAGATCTGTACCTTAAGTGAACCTAGGCGGAGGCCACCGTCTAGGCATCTTTGAAGGAATAGTAAGAGCCTGGATAATTTGAATATCCTAAACGGCCACCTCTTACTTGTGCACCACTCCACATACGATCTCCAAATGCGATGGTAGTGAGCAGCTGAAGATGGTTTACGCGCCTTTAACATAGTAGGGATGACTGTCCTTGGAATCCCCTTTTCCTTCAGGACCTCGGATTCAATAGCCACGCCGTCAAATGGAGGGAGGCTAGGTGTTGATGATGGAATGGTCCTTGTAGCAGTAGGTCGTGTCTCTGCGGTAGAGGGTATGGTTGGTCGGCCAGCATCTGTTGGATGTCCGAGAACCAACTTCTCCGTGGCCAAAACGGAGCGATTCCTTCCTGTGTTCTTTCCCTTTTTAACTTCTTTAGCACCTGTCCCAGTAAGGGCAGAGGTGGAAATAGATACACCAGGCTGAACGTCCACGGAATTGCCAATGCGTCGGTTGCTATGGCCCTTGGATCCCTTGTTCTTGCTACGTACCTTGGCAGGAGGTGATTTTTCCTTGACGCCATTAGGTCGACCTGGGGAGTTCCCCATCTCTCTGTGAGTTGCAGAAACACTTCGGGGTGTAGTGACCACTCCCCCGGGTGTAGATCCTCCCTGCTGAGAAAATCTGCTTCGAGATTTTCCACTCCCGGAATGAGTATGGCTATCAGATGTACCTGCCAATTTTCCGCCCACTGGAGGATTCTGGTGACCTCTGTCATTGCTTGTCGGCTCTTTGTGCCGCCTTGACGATTTACGTACGCTACTGCTGTTGCGTTGTCTGATTGGATCTTTACAGACTTCCCTTGAAGGAGATCCTGTGCTGCTATTAGAGCGTTGTAGATTGCCCTTAGTTCTAGAACGTTGATCGACAATAGACTCTCTTCTGCACTCCATCGCCCTTGAAGCCGAAGGTGGAGTACCACTGCGCCCCACCCTCGGAGACTGGCATCCGTTGTCAATAGGATCCAATCCCATATTGCAAATCGGCGCCCCTGCCTGAGATGGTCGGAGTGGAGCCACCACAATAGGGCGTGGCGGGCTCGAGTGGATAATTGGATCTGTCTGTGTAGAAACAGATGTGATCCCGCTCCTTTCCTCAGTAGGTCTAACTGGAAGGGCCTCGAGTGGAAGCGCCCCCACGTTATGGCTGGGAATGCTGCCACCATCTTCCCCAGAAGTTTTACACACAAGTGTAGTTGTACCCGACGGTGACTCAAGGTCTGTCGAATGAGCCTCTGTATGTCGCTGATCTTGTCGTTCGGCAGAAATACTCTCCGCTCTCTTGTGTCCAGCCAGAGTCCCAGGAACAGGATCCTCTGTGTTGGTCGGAGCGATGACTTCTTGAAGTTGATTAACCAGCCCAAACTGGTCAGGGTCTGGACCGTCGACAGAGCATGATGTTCCAGTACTGCTGGAGATGGTGCTTTTACGAGTAAATCGTCTAAATACGGTATTATAGTGACCCCTTGGTTCCGGAGGTGCGCTATAATGATCGACAGTGTCTTTGTAAAGACCCTGGGTGCCGATGATAAGCCGAAGGGCAGGGCCCTGAACTGAAAATGTTCCTTTCCTATAGAAAATCTCAGATACGCTTGATGAGGCCTCCATATTGGTATATGTAGGTAGGCATCCTTGATGTCCAGCGAGAGCATGTACTCGTTGTGTTCCAAGGATGCTATGACGGAGTGAATAGACTCCATCTTGAAGGGTTGGTAAGCCACCATCAGATTTAGAGATCTGAGATTTAAGATGGGTCGTACTGACCCATCCGGTTTGGGCACTACAAAGAGATTGGAGTAGTATCCCTTGCTCCTTTGAGTAGAAGGCACTGGGATGATTACCTGTGCAGCAAGTAAGGTGTCTACTGCACTCTGGAGTGCCCTCCTTTTGTCTTGCGCAATGGGGAGAGCTGTAGTGAAGAATCGGGTGGGGGGAGGAAAATCGAATTGAATCCGATAACCCTCTGAAATTAGGCTGCGAATCCAAGGGCCCTCCGTTAGAGAGAACCACTGGGTTCTGAAGTCCAGTAGTCTTGCCCCCACTATAGACTCTCCTAAGAAAGCTGGCAAATTGTCATGCCACTGGCTTTTGTGCTTGCTTGGGCTCTGTACGGGTGACAGTGGCCTGAGGTCTACTTCTGGCACGAGTACCTCTAGTGGAGTGGAAACCTCGCCCCCTTCCTCGAAAGGAATTCTGTGGGCGAAAGGAATTAAATGACTGAAAAGACGGCCCTGTGTATTGGCGTCTAGCAGGTGGAGGTGCTGTTGGGAGGAAAGCAGATTTTCCACCTGTTGCTTGGGCTATCCATTTGTCCAATTCTGGGCCAAAGAGGACTTCTCCCGTAAACGGGAGACCCTCTACAGCCCTTTTAGACTCAGCATCTGCCTGCCATGAGCGGAGCCATAAAGCTCTTCTGGCGGATATTGCGTTAGCTGAAATGCGTGCGGATATCAAAGAAATATCTCTGGCCGCTTCCCCTAAATAGTTAGCTGACTCTTTTATATGTTCCGCCAGTTGTCTTATTTCTTCCGGAGCTATGCCTGAGTCTAGTCCTTCTATAATCATGTCCGCCCACTTGGCATTGGCCTTGTTTACCCAGGCGGAGACAATAGCTGGTCTGAGTTGAGCCCCAGCCGCCATGTAAATAGTTTTGAGGGTGGACTCTAACTTACGGTCTGACGGGTCCTTTAAGGAGCATGCGCCTGGGACCGGTAGAGTGGTCTTTTTTGATAATCTGGACACCGATGCTTCCACTGGAGGCGGGGTCTCCCATTTTCCTAGGGCAGAAACTTCAAACGGATAGACTACTGGAAAACGTTTCGGAATTTGGAAACGTTTGTCAGGTTGCTTCCATGCTGCTAACAATTTTTCCTGGTTTGGACAGGGAAAGACTATGGAGGATTTCTTTGTTTGTCCAAACAGGTCAAACTCCTGAGGTTCTGGAGTTGGATCGTCTGGTAATTTTAACACCTGTTTTACCGCCACAATAAGAGCTTCCACTCCCATGTGTGTGGGTTCAGGCTCAGGTTCTGGAAGAACCTCCTGTACCTCTTCCCATTCTCCTTCCTCCATTTCATTATAAGGAGCATGATCCTCCTCTGAATCACCCTCCCCCTCAGAGTACACAACCTGTAGAGGACGCTTTTGTCTCACAGGTGCTGTTCTTTGGGGATTTTGCATGGATGTAGCCAGGGTGTCTACAGATCTAGCCAGAGTAGCCACCCATGGAGGTTCTGCACTACGGTTTTCTGCTAATTCAGCAGATAACCTCTCCATAGTACCTGATAAGAGAGATACCCATTGTGGTGTGGGTGCCTCCCCTGAATCACCTGCCTGGGAAGACGGTGGAGAAACAGTGCAGGCTTTACATATATTTGTCTTTCCATCAGCCGAGTGCTGTGTAAATCTAGCATTACACAAAGTACAAACATATAGCTTCTGTGAAGCCTTGGTGCTTGATTTGCTGGTCATGATTTCAGCACAAACCCGGTCTGAGAGTTATATTCACAGATACCTGCACGCACTCACACACAAAACACACAACACAGATATGCTGTTTGGGGTGTTGGGTCCTGGAGGTTAGAAACTACCACCTATTTTCCCTGTGCTGTCCACACTAGGACAAATAATTTTCCCCACACTACTGTGCTGTGTAGCCAAATGCTGCTGAACACCTATAGGGAGAAGCAGACATTAACAAGGCTTTAGCATGTGTGTGTTCTGGCCGCGCCATGCCGCTTACAAACAGCCTCAGGCTTCTTCCCGCCTGCACCCTCACCCAAAATGGCGGCTTCCCGCGCTCCTCCGACGCGCTGCTCAGGGCTTCCAGCCGCGCACCTGTCCCTAAGCCTCC
Source organism: Crinia signifera (assembly GCF_055691185.1). NCBI lineage: Eukaryota > Metazoa > Chordata > Amphibia > Anura > Myobatrachidae > Crinia > Crinia signifera. The sequence goes on from NC_139221.1 coordinate 268,173,987, forward strand.
GACAAGCACCTGCGTGCACCGCCGGAGACCGGGGGAGCGCGGCTCTGACCCCCGCTGCCGCCTGAGGGATAGCGCGCGGTCGCGATGCAGTTGCGGTACTCACTGTGTCTGTGTCTGACGGTCCCTTCGTAGGCGGCCGCAGGAACACTGGAAAGTCTGGCAGACGCCTTTTAGTGAGGCTCTGACAGGCTGCTTGGTAGAACCAAGGGCGCAGGACACCCGGACCCACACTTTTAAATGAAGCAGGGAAGGGTTCCTTTTCTTTAAATTTCTTCCGCTGTTGGAGCAGTGTAAAACTGTGACCAGCTCCCGTGGCACAATTTTCTAACTGGGGGTATGATGGGTCTTAGAGGGGAGGAGCCAGCCTGCCCTGAAACAAATTTAGTAGTGCCTAGCTCCCCGCATTCCCAGCTCTAAACCCGATGTAATCTCCAGTGTCTCCTGCTGCATGAGAGAGAAATGAAAAATTTTGAGCCAGAACTGCATTTTTGTGTAAAAAAATGTAATTTTTCATTTTCACTGCCCAGTTGTATCAAAATTGGTGAAACCCCTGGGGGTTTGAAATGTACACTATACCCCTAGATGAATTCCCTGAGGGGTGTAGTTTGCAAAATGGGGTCACTTGTGGGGGGGTTCCACTGTATTGGTGCTTGGGGGGTCTTGCTAATGCGACATAGCACCCACCAAAATTCCACCAGAATCTGAGCTGCAAAATCCAAAAATCACTCCTTCCCTTCTGAGTCCTGCCATGCGCCCAAATGGTATTTTTTGGTCACATGTGAGGCATTGCCGTACTCGGGAGAAATTGGGGCACAGATTTTGGGGTGCTTTTTCTCCTTCATACCTTCTGAAAATGAAAAATTTTGAGCCAGAACTGCATTTTTGTGTAAAAAAATTTAATTTTTCATTTTCACTGCCCAGTTGTATCAAAATTGGTGAAACCCCTGGGGGTTTGAAATGTACACTATACCCCTAGATGAATTCCCTGAGGGGTGTAGTTTGCAAAATGGGGTCACTTGTGGGGGGGTTCCACTGTATTGGTGCTTTGGGGGTCTTGCTAATGCGACATAGCACCCACCAACATTCCACCACCAAAAATCACTCCTTCCCTTCTGAGTCCTGCCATGCACCCAACTGGTATTTTTTGGTCACATATGAGGCATTGCCATACTCGGGAGAAATTGGGGCACAGATTTTGGGGTGCTTTGTCTCCTTCATTCCTTGTGAAAATGAAAAATTTTGAGCCAGAACTGCATTTTTGTGTAAAAAAATGTAATTTTTTATTTTCACTGCCCAGTTGTATCAAAATTGGTGAAACCCCTGGGGGTTTGAAATGTACACTATACCCCTAGATGAATTCCCTGAGGGGTGTAGTTTGCAAAATGGGGTCACTTGTGGGGGGGTTCCACTGTATTGGTGCTTGGGGGGTCTTGCTAATGCAACATAGCACCCACCAACATTCCACCAGAATCTGAGCTGCAAAATCCAAAAATCACTCCTTCCTTTCTGAGTCCTGCCATGCACCCAAATGGTATTTTTTGGTCACATGTGAGGCATTGCCGTACTCGGGAGAAATTGGGGCACAGATTTTGGGGTGCTTTGTCTCCTTCATTCCTTGTGAAAATGAAAAATTTTGAGCCAGAACTGCATTTTTGTGTAAAAAATGTAATTTTGCATTTGCACAGCCCAGTTGTATCAAAATTGGTGAAACCCCTGGGGGTTTGAAATGTACACTATACCCCTAGATGAATTCCCTGAGGGGTGTTGTTTGCAAAATGGGGTCACTTGTGGGGGGGTTCCACTGTATTGGTGCTTGGGGGGTCTTGCTAATGCGACATAGCACCCACCAAAATTCCACCAGAATCTGAGCTGCAAAATCCAAAAATCACTCCTTCCCTTCTGAGTCCTGCCATGCGCCCAAATGGTAATTTTTGGTCACATGTGAGGCATTGCCGTACTCGGGAGAAATTGGGGCACAGATTTTGGGGTGCTTTTTCTCCTTCATACCTTCTGAAAATGAAAAATTTTGAGCCAGAACTGCATTTTTGTGTAAAAAAATTTAATTTTTCATTTTCACTGCCCAGTTGTATCAAAATTGGTGAAACCCCTGGGGGTTTGAAATGTACACTATACCCCTAGATGAATTCCCTGAGGGGTGTAGTTTGCAAAATGGGGTCACTTGTGGGGGGGTTCCACTGTATTGGTGCTTTGGGGGTCTTGCTAATGCGACATAGCACCCACCAACATTCCACCACCAAAAATCACTCCTTCCCTTCTGAGTCCTGCCATGCACCCAACTGGTATTTTTTGGTCACATATGAGGCATTGCCATACTCGGGAGAAATTGGGGCACAGATTTTGGGGTGCTTTGTCTCCTTCATTCCTTGTGAAAATGAAAAATTTTGAGCCAGAACTGCATTTTTGTGTAAAAAAATGTAATTTTTTATTTTCACTGCCCAGTTGTATCAAAATTGGTGAAACCCCTGGGGGTTTGAAATGTACACTATACCCCTAGATGAATTCCCTGAGGGGTGTAGTTTGCAAAATGGGGTCACTTGTGGGGGGGTTCCACTGTATTGGTGCTTGGGGGGTCTTGCTAATGCAACATAGCACCCACCAACATTCCACCAGAATCTGAGCTGCAAAATCCAAAAATCACTCCTTCCTTTCTGAGTCCTGCCATGCACCCAAATGGTATTTTTTGGTCACATGTGAGGCATTGCCGTACTCGGGAGAAATTGGGGCACAGATTTTGGGGTGCTTTGTCTCCTTCATTCCTTGTGAAAATGAAAAATTTTGAGCCAGAACTGCATTTTTGTGTAAAAAATGTAATTTTGCATTTGCACAGCCCAGTTGTATCAAAATTGGTGAAACCCCTGGGGGTTTGAAATGTACACTATACCCCTAGATGAATTCCCTGAGGGGTGTTGTTTGCAAAATGGGGTCACTTGTGGGGGGGTTCCACTGTATTGGTGCTTGGGGGGTCTTGCTAATGCGACATAGCACCCACCAAAATTCCACCAGAATCTGAGCTGCAAAATCCAAAAATCACTCCTTCCCTTCTGAGTCCTGCCATGCGCCCAAATGGTATTTTTTGGTCACATGTGAGGCATTGCCGTACTCGGGAGAAATTGGGGCACAGATTTTGGGGTGCTTTTTCTCCTTCATACCTTCTGAAAATGAAAAATTTTGAGCCAGAACTGCATTTTTGTGTAAAAAAATGTAATTTTTCATTTTCACTGCCCAGTTGTATCAAAATTGGTGAAACCCCTGGGGGTTTGAAATGTACACTATACCCCTAGATGAATTCCCTGAGGGGTGTAGTTTGCAAAATGGGGTCACTTGTGGGGGGGTTCCACTGTATTGGTGCTTGGGGGGTCTTGCTAATGCAACATAGCACCCACCAACATTCCACCAGAATCTGAGCTGCAAAATCCAAAAATCACTCCTTCCTTTCTGAGTCCTGCCATGCACCCAAATGGTATTTTTTGGTCACATGTGAGGCATTGCCGTACTCGGGAGAAATTGGGGCACAGATTTTGGGGTGCTTTTTCTCCTTCATACCTTCTGAAAATGAAAAATTTTGAGCCAGAACTGCATGTTTGTGTAAAAAATTTAATTTTTCATTTTCACTGCCCAGTTGTACCACAATTGGTGAAACCCCTGGGGGTTTGAAATGTACACTATACCCCTAGATGAATTCCCTGAGGGGTGTAGTTTGCAAAATGGGGTCACTTGTGGGGGGGTTCCTAAATTTTAGCATCTTATGGTGCCTAGAAACCTACATGGTGCCTAAAAAATAATCTCATAAAAAGGAGGCTCCAAAATCAAGTAGGTGCTCCTTCTATTATGAAGCCTGTGGTTTGGTCAACGTGCACACTAGGGCCACATATAGGATATTTATGAAAACAAAAGAATTGGGGGAATCAATTTTTAGTCACATTTCTCTAGTAAAATGTACTGTGTTCCTTAGAAAAATGTATTAAAATTGCAAATCTGCAAAAAAAATGAAATTTTGAAATTTCACCTACACTTTGTTTTAATTCCTGTGAAACACCTAAAGGGTTAACAAACTTCCAAAATGCTGTTTTGAATACTGTGAGGGGTGCAGTTTTTGAAATGGTATCATTTATGGGGGTGTCTCACATACAAGTCCCTCAAAGTCACATCAGAACTGAACTGGTCCCTAAAAAAATCAGTGTTTGAAATTTTCTTGAAAATTTGAGAATTTGCTATTCATATTGTAAGCCTCCTCGTGTCCAAAAAAATTAAAAGGAAGTTGAAATAATGATGGAAACATAAAGTAGACATATGGTCTATGTTAGTTATTAACTATTTTGAGTGGTATGATTATTTGTCTCACAAGCAGAAAATTTAACATTTTGCAAATTGCAAAATTTTCCATTTTTTCACGACATCACAAAAAACCACAGACTGTATCGACCCAAATTTACCACTAATTTGAAGTACAATGTGTCACGAAAAAACAATCTCAAAATAACTGGGATAAGTAAAAGCAAAAAAAAGTTATCCCCACTTAAGTGAGACATGTCAGATTTGAAAAAAAGGGCTCTGTCAGGAACGCAAAAACTGGCTCTGTCAGGAAGGGGTTAAATGCCCAATAAATACTTAGATTGTTCAAGATTTAAAAAAAAAAAAAAGCAAAAAAAAAAAAGTACAAAAACTGTCCCAGGATTAGACAAGCCGACTGTTACTGAAGGAAAAGGATACAGATTTTACCAAAGCTAAACAAAAAAAACATTTATAAAATAATACTGAAAAGTATGTTTGTGTCAAAATTTTATTTTTTTAACTCGTAGCAACCTGTACTGTCTGTGTTATCCCCTTCTGGCCAAATAACAAGATAAAAACATGATACATGTATAATGTAAAGACATAGCAAGATGTATGTTTTGCAGCCTGTTCTTGCAAAGACTGCATCTATAAAATTCCAGAAGACATTATTTGTAGTATTTAAAAACCTCGGACATCACACGTACCTTCATGGGAGGACAGAGAAGATATCTCATGGTCCTTTGCCTCAGCACTCGGGACAGGTTCTATGGCTTTTACTGGGAGACTGTGACTCACTTGAGTGAAAACGGCATCTGCAGATCACACAAATATATCTATAAACATCCAACCAAATTGACGCACTCAGGAACAATACAACAACAACAACAACATACGTTTTGGAAACATCAGCATGGTTATGACAAAGGACGGGGCACCCAAAGCAATTTTGTCCTCAGTAGCAATTTTGTACCAGTGGAGCAGAACAAGTTATAAGCAAACAGTTACTAGAGTAATTCTCACCCTATGTCAGGTGTAGACAAGGTGTATGGCAGGAAACATCCTCATCAGCAGTGACAGATCCCAACTTTCCCCAACATGGTACAGGTTTGTTTTTTTTCGGGGGGGGGGGGGGTTGAAGTTATCTGTTAAACTGGCCATACACCAGAATTACCTGCTTGTGAATCTGATTGTGTTGTGAATTCCCATGAACAGCCCTGGACTCCCGATTTGTGGCGTTTTTGACACATGATGTGCAAACACTACATTGTGCGATCCAGCTGCTACATACGATCAATCATCTCACGGCAGGGAGGGAGTGTCCGAAAAACTGCCACTCAAATGAGGCGGGTCGTACGAGCCACCGAACAATTGATTGCTTGTGAAAAAAAACACAAAATCTAACGGCATGCAACCAATCACAACTGATCAGACGTGCAGCATGTATGATCGGCGGATCAACCTTTCGTCCCACGGGACCACGCATCAAACTGATGTGCACACAACCGATGTGAACACCATCAATCGCACCACCAGACGAAACGGTGCATTTGTACACGATATCGCTCTAGTGTTTGGCAAGCTTTAGTTATTCTCAGTGACACTGTGGGCTTTGTTGCAGCAGCCTAACACAGATATGTGCCCCGATGACTGTCAAAAGGGGGAAGGAAGTAGCAGCTCTATAACCCTCTATGTTTAAACTCACTGATTCCGCGTAAAATGCGGAATCAGTGTGTTTTCCCCAGTCATGAACCGCCAAGCGTGCCAATTCCTCGCAGGCCCTGAAGTTGAGAGGAAAAGTACCCTATCGGGAATACCATTTATTTATTAATACCATTTATTTGTATCAGACTGCTGCAGCAATTGGTGCCTAATTAAAAATGTGTTAATATTTCATCAATATGTCCACTCAGATTAGATGTTGTCAGAATATGCATATTCATATACTGATTCATAAACAAATGTTATAACCGAATAAGACAACCAGAAATCACCAACCTGTAGAAAATGTAGCAGATCTAAATGTCCAGTTAGTGTCCTCTATCCTCAGGGTCTGATGCATACTGATGTACTCACGTAGATCCCAAACTACCACAGAGCCATCCACTGTACCAGCAAACACCAGGGACGCTTTGCTAGGGCTGAAGCAGCAGCATTTCACCTACACAATCCCAACAAAAGAGTCTGTCAGGTCGAATCAGTAATAACAATATTCTGTATCAATGCCTGCGATAATTCAGGCTATTTACTTTCTGTTACTTCATTATAATAGCCAAAATAAAGGCATCAATTTACAACACATTACACTCTTCATATAATCAGTGGTACTGTGGTGCTCCTGTGCATGCAATGCAGGTTTGCCCATTAGGCACCATGAATACCTTCCCACAGAAGCCAATTCACAGACACAGCGAAGTGGACGCTGGACCCCAGAGCTGCCCCTCCGCTTTGCCTGCCACCCGACCAGCCCCCACAGGGCTGCCCCACCAATCTGCCTGGTATGTCAGTCTGTTGGTGACATGCAGACACACAGCCTCCCTATGACCTTGGCTTCTGCGTAAGTGCGTGACATGAGGGAGGGAGATTACGATTGTGCTGCTGTGTAATGGCGTTGGACTGCCCCTGTGTGTTTCAGCACTTACTGCTGTAGATATGGCAATCTAGTTATTACTTTAAACATTTGCCTTAAAGAAATATGATTATAAAAAGAATAATATATAAATCAATTTGTTCATTATAACAAACTTAAAAAAAATGGCAATAAGGCCTTCCTGTACAATGTCACACGTAACACACCCTACATGGCTTTACAATCCTGACTAGTCAGTGTGCTGCTGTAAGATTTGATCAGGCACCAGCAGCAGCATATACAGAATAATAAGGATATGTACACTTTGCATATAATAGGGATTCTGAGGCACACTGATCTCGTGGTTTGCAGCATACTGTGCTCACACCAGAGAAGACATATGATCATATTCTGCACTAGTGTGTGACCTGATGACTTATTTAGACACAAACAAGCACTTTGGGTGACAGAACCAGAAAGTGTGAGATTTGTTAAGAAATCTCCAGTTTTTTAAAGCGGCAATCATTTACACTGCAATACCAGTTTGATTTTGCAGTGTAAATGATTGGCGCTTTAAAAAAACTGGAGATTTCTTAACAAATCTCTCACTTTCTGAATATCTCATCCTATTAAATCTCACCCTTACTGTCTAATGTAGTAAACATTCCCTTTTAAAACGTTATTGCACAGCATAAACAAATGAGATGAAGAATGCGCTCATAGAAAGCTAGTACAAGGAGTTTGTACATAATTTAAACATGATAGAAAAGGAACCATTAATATCAAACTCTTACAGAAAGTCCAACACAACATACCCAAATATAGTAAGAGAGTATACACATACAAAAACACAGAATTAAAAGGTAATTTAGGTCAATTCTTGGGTATGTTATATTATACCCCTGTATACCAAACATTAAATTAGCAGGTGAAGCAGATCTACTCTGTAATTTCTGTAATTTCTGTAATTTCTTCTGTGTAAAAGGGTCAAACCTGGTCTTAAGTCGCATGTCGCCGACCCTGCTTTTTACCAGGTTTGGCGACCTGGATTGACCCTTTTAGACTGAAGAAGAAGTACACTTATAATTCATCAAATGGGGGTCAGACTGCACCTGGCAAAATGACCTGATGCTCAGAATGCCGGTATTTGCCAGGTCGCATGTCTAAAAGTGGTATTACATATTTTTTGCTGTACTATTTTAGCCCCCAGCAGTGAGTACAACTACATCACTGATGGTCACTGCTGAATGCCCAATTTCATACCTCAGACTCGCAGATGAGAACTTTCTGGGGTGTGGATGGTTGCCATATATTCCATACACAGATTAGAACCTTCTCCCGCAGGACAGCAGAGTCAGAGTGCTTGCACTGGCCATGCACGGTAAGTAACAAGTGTCTTTGGGTCTCGGAGAAATGCAGAAGGTAAACAGTCCGGCCTGTGAGGTTATCCAACATGATACAAATAAAAATTAGATAGGATAGGCATGGGAACCTGGGGATACCAGCTGCTCTAATGGCTTTCAGGGAACCCATCTTCAGGATACTATAGATATTTTACATGTAGTAGAAAACATGTACATAACCAATTAACACACTAAGATGATTGGTAATCAGGCCGATAGTCAGTGCAAAGGCACCATGACAGATTCACAGTACACACACTAAAGCAGTGTAATAAATCATGGAACAACATCTCATTCCATCCTTCATTACACTGCACCAGGTCGCACACAATATCTCCGGGTTGGCGGTGCTGTATGGTCAACCGGAAGATATCAAATAAGCCTTTTGGAAAAGTGCAATCACAGCTACACATCAGACCAGTGGTCCTCAGGACCCCCCAACAGTGCCCGTTTTCCAGTTCACCCGGCAGATGCACAGGTGCACTCATTATTCACTGACACATTTTAAAAGATCACAGGTGGAGCTAATTACTTCACCTGTGATTCTGTGTGGAGACCTGGAAAACGTGCACTGTTGGGGGGGGATTGAGGACCGAGGTTGTGAACCACTGCATTAGACGATCCGCACAATTTGATGTTCAATAGTGTGTACCCAGCCTAATAGGCCAGTAAATATAGACAGAAGTTGATGTAATATGAAAAGGCATATGGTATACAACATTTTTTAAACTTGCAGCAAGATTACAATGCAGATTCTATGTACCTTGCCGTCTTCATTACAGCAAGTGTCTTTTCCTACTGCCTGTATTAGACCCCTGAAGGCTCTCATCCACACTGCTTACGCCAGTCTCCCATAAGTTCTGTTTGCTACATACTGATGTAATGTTCTGTAACTGTCCAGAGTTTGTGAATAGTTTTGCTCTCTCCATAGATGGCGCACTCTACACCGGCCTCATGATGCACCCGACATTCACAAGACTAAATGAAAACTACACGATGTGAACACTAGGATATTAAACCCAGTGATGTGTGCTGTGCAAGACGAATGTGGATAACCCTAAGACAATGGTGTCTCAGAGGAGATAGGGTCCCCTAGGAAGGAGGAGTTCACAGGGACTGGTGTATTAAGCTATGGAAAAGCAGCATGATGTAACTACAAAACAACATATGACAAGTGAAAGTGGTAATCTATATATAAAAGCCAACTACTCCTCACCACTGTGAGGTGAAGTACTGCCACTGACTAGAGGCCACTTAATGGACCAATTTACTCCTTTGTGTGCTAAAAGATGTCAAATAGAAAGTGAAAACAATTTCTGCAGGGACACTGATCTGTTTCAAACTTGCTGGATATAGAAAGAGGGCAATGTAAAGGCACAGATTGGAGGCAGGAGCAGCTAGGAACTGGGGGTAGGGTGGAGAGTTTGTCGGCTAAAACGGTCACAGCTCAAAGTGATAGTCCATTGCAGAAGCTGTCATTTTGATACGCTTTTAATTAGTGGATGGAATAGTCTTCAAAAAGATGCTGAGTCTTTACAGAGGTTCCCCCACAGAATTCTTTTGTCCCTAGATGCTTTTTACAACGCTGAATAATTGTATTTTCTGGGTATTCTTTGTATGACAGCTTTATTTATTATAAAGCTATCTGGATAATAGTCTATGTAATGCATAGAGCACAGTAACACTATGCTGTATGCAAGAGCAATGAAATAGATAACTGATAATGGCTAAGAATATGGACTGCTAATGTCAAGTATTCAGAAGAAGTTGAAGGAGGCCATGTAATATCCAATAAATGAAAGTAATTTAAAGATGAAAAACATGTAATCCTTTTCTAACAATCTGCAAATCTTATGTTAACAATCATTATAAAATGTAGCATATCACAGTGATATCTAGCATTGGTCCGCTGCCATTTACCAGCTGGGTAAACCACTGGCTACTGGCAGCCTAATGCACCCAGCGAAGGGATGCAGTGATATGCGTATGCTCCACTAATGTCTACGCATGCACATAGTGATTTCACCTCGAGGACTCCCCATTTTTATTATTATTATCCTTTATTTATATGGTGGCACAAGGGATCTGCAGCACCCAATTACAGAGTAAATAAATAAATACATGACTTACAATTGAATACAGTAGAGGACAAGTACAGAGTACATAACCACAGCTGCATCAGCAGAGGACACTGGAATAAGTATCAGCGTGGCAGAAAACCGCAGGATTTGGTGCCATTAAAGACGGTTTACGTAAGAGAAGGAAAAACACATGAAGGGTGAGGGCCCTGCTCGTGAGAGCTTACATACTAAAGGGGAGGGGCAGACATGTGCTGGTTGTATGTGGATAACGCTGGGTCCCATTGTACGTATTGGCCAATGCCGATTCACTATTTGTTAAACTGCCTCAGGGTGTTAACTATAACTATGGTCTAAAGGGTCAACAGTGTCTAGGCCAACAGGTCAATACCAAAAAGGTTGAAAAAGTGTCGACAATTGCCATGTCAATGTTTTACTTTTGTCTATGTCAACCTTGTGCATGTCGACCATATGATGTTGACCTAGGCACTGTCCACTGGATATTGCCAACTATGTGGATGGAGGTAAACGGTGAAAAGACATATAATGCTGTTTATTTCTTGGCAAATTGTTAAAGAAAAAAAAAAGGTAAGCACTGATGGTAAACTATAAGAAATGGCTTATTCCAAGTTCATAATTATCCACAGGGGTTATCCAATAAAGCCTGGAAAACCATCAGTCATAGGGGATGTTTTTTTCATCTGCCTGAGACAGGAGAAAAAATATCCCCAATAATTACCCATTATCGAGATCGTGGCTATGAAAATATACGGGGACAGCAACTTATCCCAGATCATATGTGTTTTTACTCGTAAACAGGTCATAGTCGGATGGGGATTTTTTTTTTTTTAACTCAAAAGGTATTTTGTGGGTAATTGAATATCTCTAGGGCAAGATGTATCAAGCTTCACAAACACGTTTTTGCCCAGCATGTATGTTGACAGATGATGGAGAAAATCACTGGACTGAAAAACGCTCAGTGCATACACACTGAGCGGTTTTCGCCCATTTTAGCGATTTTCCCAGGGATGGATGGCTTTCAATAGCAGGACACTATGGAAAGCCATCCACTCTGATGTTTATCTGCTGGTAATGCCAGCAGATGAGCAGCCAGGCCAGAGATAATGATGCAGGAGCACGCATCAGCACTCACCGCTCGTCGCTGTACCGTACACACTGGCCGCAGTGGCGGAACTACCCAGGGTGCAGGGGGTGCAGCTGCTATGGGGCCCGGCGGCTGGGGGGGCCCGATAGACAGCAGACACTGCCCTGCACCGTGCTTAGACATTTTTTATTTATTTAAGTGAACCGATGCTGCCGCAGCCGCCTGTGTGAGGCTGAGCTGCTCACCGGAGGGAAAGTAATAAGCCGAGCGGGGGGCGGGGCGCGAGTCCGCAGCCCGGAAGAGACTGCGGGACTCGGGAGAGAGAGTGTGTGCTGCGCTGCTGCCGAGCTCTGGCACACTGACGCCAGCAGTGGTACTGACAGCGAGGGAGGAATCCTGAAGTATGGTGGTGGTCAGTGGCTGTGTTCAGACTGAGACGCACAGCCGCTCACCGCGTCCGCCACCTCCCCCAGCCTCCCGCCGATACTCTCCTCGCCCCACTCCTACACCCACTGCGGTCTCCGGCTAAACCCCCTCCCCGTGCCCCCAACTAGTGATACAAACGTGGCAGCATCTGCCTCAGGAGAGCGGCATGTTCAAAATGCTGCAGCGGCTAGAGCAGACATTAGGGGGAGGGAGGGAAGAGTAACAGTGATCTCCAGTTCAGGAGTGTTGTATCTGGGTCCACAATACCACCAGTCTCATGTGTCCACCTGATGGTGGCCTTGCAGCAGCATGCACACTTGCCCCCCCCCCTCCAACTATTGTCACCTTATTAAATGGACCCCCATGCTCCTACATGTACTGCCCAGCAGTAAGGTGACGGTGCACAGATCTCTCATACTCCAGCACCTGTGACGCAAAGAGGAGCCACAAGGAACAGAATAAGAAAGAACATTGGTAAGTTTGTAATTGTTGCATAATGTGTAATGGGCTTTACGGTGTGTCGCGTAATGTGTATTGGGCTTTGCGGTGTGTCGCGTAATGTGTATTGGGCTTTGCAGTGTGTCGCGTAATGTGTATTGGGCTTTGCGGTGTGTCACGTAATGTGTATTGGGCTTTGCCGTGTGTCGCGTAATGTGTATTGGGCTTTGCAGTGTGTGGCGTAATGTGTATTGGGCTTTGCGGTGTGTGGTGTAATGTGTATTGGGCTTTGCGGTGTGTGGCGTAATGTGTATTGGGCTTTGCGGTGTGTGGCGTAATGTGTATTGGGCTTTGTGGTGTGTCGTGTAATGGGCTTTACGGTGTGTCGCGTAATGTGTATTGGGCTTTGCGGTGTGTTGCGTAATGTGTATTGGGCTTTGCAGTGTCGCGTAATGTGTATTGGGCTTTGCGGTGTGTCACGTAATGTGTATTGGGCTTTGCGGTGTGTCGCGTAATGTGTATTGGGCTTTGCAGTGTGTGGCGTAATGTGTATTGGGCTTTGCGGTGTGTGGTGTAATGTGTATTGGGCTTTGCGGTGTGTGGCGTAATGTGTATTGGGCTTTGCGGTGTGTGGCGTAATGTGTATTGGGCTTTGTGGTGTGTCGTGTAATGGGCTTTGCGGTGTGTCGCGTAATGTGTATTGGGCTTTGTGGTGTGTCGTGTATTGGGCTTTACGGTGTGTCGCGTAATGTGTATTGGGCTTTGTGGTGTGTCGCCTAATGGGCTTTCCGGTGTGTTGCGTAATGCGTTTTGCGGTGTCGCGTAATGTGTAATGGCATTGCGGGGTGTCGCATAATGTGTGAGGGGCACTACCCTTTGAGGCGAGGCCACACCCCTTTTTATATAATGTGTGCATTCTTTATTTTTAAAATATCTATTGGAGGGGCACATTTTTACTGTTCCCACTAATGGTGGCCACAAACGGTGTGCACTAGTAGAGACCTGAGTTAGGGGGGGCCCCATTGTAAATTTTGCTATGGGGCCCACAAAGTTCTAGTTACGCCTCTGACTGGCCGGCTTTCTAGCTGAAAGCAGCTCAGACGAGTAAACTTGTCACCCAGTGTTTACGGGCCTTTAGATATGAAAGATACTCAATGATATTGGACATATTTGTTTTATAACTTCAATTTTGCATTTATATTATCCCAGCTGTTTCTCATTCTAAAGCAGTCACCCAGAGATTTTCATGTTTTACCTTGTATAAATGGCAGGTTGGTATTTAAAGAGAAGCAGCCATCACTGATGGACATACAAGGTTCTTTAGGCTGAACTTTGCGATTAAACTGGTTATCTGCACGATTCTCTTCAAGCAGAACAGTGATGACCTTTAAATAGAGCAACAAAGACGTTAAACGGTGTAAAACGGCGTATAGAGTGTCTATTCTGTCTTGATTACATTATATTTCCATAAACAGTGCCATGGCCTACTCAAACTATGTGTCTTGGCAAGCTAATATAAAACCATTAATTAAAAAGGTAAGAAAAACATACCAGTCTGGCAGACAAAATAGTGACAAACAAAGTATACTATGCGCTCTCCTTCAAAGACAAAATAGTAATGTATAAGTACCTGGCTAGCAGAATGAAGGAAAGTGGTCAGTCGCTGGGAGTTAACCTTGGCTATAAGCCCCGCATCCTCCGCTGCATTACTTTTCTGGCCTGTAATACCAAGAGAAGGCATACTGTATTATACATCATAGGTGAGATCCAACACATTGTTACCAACCCCTCCCGTCTGTGGAACATAAGTCATTTTGGCTATACAGCCAACGACCCAGGTCCCGGTGACGTCACTTAACGATATGGTTTACTGAAATCATTCAGTGAGTACACAGAATTCAATCAGCTGCGTCCAATACAGTTATCTACCGGTATATTGTTAACAAGCAGCTTACAATCCAATAGAATAGAGAACACTGACATTGATATAAATGGTATGTGAATGTTTTAAATAATGGACTAGTCATTTGTTAATATACAGTGATTTACAATTGTAAAGCTTTTTTAATAAGCAAAGAAATAAAGTGCTTTTGGGATCTTTGCATTATTTTACATTCATAGTACTGTGCCTATCCCTGTACTTTAAGAACACAATAAGGTCACCTCCACACACAGCAGCGCCCTCTCCTGGATGTTGAGTCCATTTTTCTTCACAATCTATTTCTTCAGTTTGAATTTCTCGGTCAACAGCATCATCATTGCATTGAACATAAGCCTACATTAAAAAAGAGTGTATTATTATTTTCTTATATTTAGAAGGCAGTGACAAAGTAGCATTGTACATGAGGGGTTAATGACACAAACACATTACATATAATAAAAAAAAAAAAGAGAAAGTAAAGATGGCCCTGGATCAAATCAGCTTACAATCTAAAAGGTATGGGGAGTACATCACATATAACATAGCTGGATAACAATTGTAGTTACTTTAGGGGAAAGTGAGGTTGCTCATGGTTTAAAGCAGCATCATTATAATAGATAATTATAATAAATTGTATATTCAGAATAATATTTTATGCATCTAATGTACGAGCGATTAGTCCTTAATGGTCAAGTTAAGCTGTTTTCACTAACATTTGAGTTTAATTATAAATGCCAACAAAATCTCAACTATTTTCAACCAACCATTTTAAAAATCCATACTTCATTCTAGAGTTTTTTTAACATAATAATTGTCCATTGAATAAAAAAAATACAAAAACAAAGCATATACCAAACTGGGTGCCTTCGGACACTCGCAGTGGTGCCCTCGGTTGGTGGTCCAAGAACAATTGAAATTCTTTATGGTCAATGTAGTAGGCAAGATCAGCGCATGCGACTGCCAATCATAAAATATGTGGCCACACATAATTTTCTGAATTTCTCCATAACAACCATTTGACCTAATGGTGTCATGACACAGATTCTATATACTAGGGTACTTAAATTAAAAAAAAAAGTTTGGAAACCACTGGAATATCCAATACAGTATACAAAGAAAATGCCACTAGAAGGCAGGAGGAAGATATATATGGAATGTATGCACTGAATGAGGTTAGGTCTTTAGTGTACTTGTTGCTGAACCAATATGTATAGTCAGCGATTATAACAGGGACATAGGAGGTAAACAAAATGAACACAGACATGAAAACAAATAAATAGAAAACAAAACAGCAATTTGGTGTCTCGGTACCACTGCTATAACACCCGTTGGCACTCTCCTTTAACTCATGGATTGTCAGACCTTCTGATTTAAACACGTGTTTATCGTATTTTGTATATGGTATTCCCATTAGACTTTAACTCTCTTTATATAGCATTCCAGCTCCTGATGAAGACATGTGAACACGTTGTAACACGTTGAGCCTCCACCTGCATTTGAACCTTCTTGCACCTTTGGAAATACCAGACTGCATCATTCTGTCACTCCGGACCAGTTTTTCACCTTAAGAGGACCAAACCATCTCAGATCTGCATGCAGCCAGGTATATTCATACCATCAAGGCTTATTTACATGCTGATATCTCTGAGCGAACAAAGATCCTCCACTGGGTATTATTCCAGGAGTTGGACATTACCATTCATCTTCATCATAAGGAACTTCCTCTATACTGCCACCTTTATCATCTATCAGTCTGGTAACCATTTACATTCAGGTGCATTGAACTGTTGCATTTCCTTCCTCATATTGGAGCAATATGCTAGCAATTTTTATATATTTTTTTCTTTTTTGAGAACTCTATTTTAGTCATTCATACATGTTATTATTGTTTAATAAATATATGATTTATTTTATTCATGTACTAGTTTACTAATTCAGTTAAACCCAGGCGCTGTATACTTATCTTGTTTTTTCATATACCCTATTGGGAGCCTTACACCCTCCCCATACAGCAGCTGTAGCTACACTTGTGGTTCTTTTATTTCTTCAGTTTCCCTCTTTATATGATGTGCCCCTCTATTGGTCGAAGGTGCGCCTTTACTGACTTTTAGGGATCTTTCCAGCAGAAAGTTTACAGGTATCCCTGAAGTGCTCTGTGCTGGTGACCTTTTCTCAGCCATTTGATTTTTTTATCGGAATGTGCTATATTTTTCTCTCAACGTAACAGTTTCATCAAACAAATTATAAATGGTTTAAAAAACAAAACAAAATAAACATGCTGGTTGCCACACAAGACAATCTAAAAATAGAAAGATCAAGTAAGTATCAAAAGAAGTGTGTAAACCCACTAAAAGAACATAGAGGAAGAGTTATTTTAATTAAATCAAGGGTAGGACAGGCACTGATCACCATCTACTGGGTAAATGCCACAGCCAAGATAAGGCGTACGGGATAGCTGTGTTAAGCACTAATAAAAGAGATGGCTTTTCAGAGAGTGTTTAAAGACCCAAAGCCCAGTAGAGTATAATTGGATGAAGTAAGTAATTCCACAGATCAGGTAGCAGAACAGGAGACATATTGTAGGTGAGAATGAAGGGTGATTAATAGAGAGGAGACAGGATAAGGTCTGATGTAGATCTAGGAGGATGTGAGTATTTCAAGACAAAATTTGAGATATATGGAGGAGTGATATTGAGAGCTTTGTAGGTGAGGATGAGGAATTTCAATTTGATTCTGGAGGAAAGCGAGTGTGGCCAGAGGCCCGGCACAAAGGACACACTCATGGTACATTCAATATTTTTTAAATGGACAAATTGGCTCTAGGTGCCATATACTGTACTGTACATCTATGTTCAATTACGTTGTTTAACCTAGTAGTGAGCTTGGTAAAGAGATAAAGTAAAAGGTGATTATGCATCAGCCAATGTGCGGTGTTTGAAAAATGTCAGTTAGCAGCTGATTGGCTGGTGCGTTATCACCTTCCATCGCTTAACCAGGTTCAATACAGCTATACCATTGTTTTTAAAAGGCTTTGACATTTGTGAATAAATGGCTGTTTGGGCATTCTCACATAGGAATTGATAAGTTAATGACTCTGCCACCTACAAAGGGAACACTGGACATGCAAAATCTTTGAGATGCAATCAAGGCGAGTATTCCAGAGACACACCAGTAAAAAGACTAGTGTTGGTTTTCAGACTTTCATGTTGTTAAGCCAAAATGGTTTTAGTTTAGATATGTAAAAAGGGGATGCACTGAAATTTGAGTTATATTTACATTTGTGAAATGAGACAGGTATATGTTAAACAGGTTGCGCTTGGAAAGCAAACTGGTTTGGGTTAGATCACAGGTTCTCAAACTCGGTCCTCAGGACCCCCGCACAGTGCATGTTTTGCAGGTCTCCTCACAGAATCACAAGTGAAATCATTAGCTCCACCTGTGGATATTTAAAAATGTGTCGGTGAGTAATGAGTGCACCTGCCGGGTGACCTGGGAAACGCGAACTGGGTTAGATACATAAAAGGAGCAGGGAATTACTTTATACAGTTATTTTACTCCAGTTATTTAACTCCTATATTTTGTGAGATAGCCTGTGAAATAGAGAACAGGGCAGAACCACCCCCTTGTGGGATTCTGTGTACAAGCAGGATAAAAACTGGGCATGTGAGCACTGAGAGTATAGATATTCTCTGACAGAGTCATGGGCTGTAAATCTTGTTTGCTGGACCCTCTAACAAATGCTTTTAAAGAAGAACGGTCTTCTCAAGATCTTCTGAGCAATAAACATCTTGCTTTCAAGACAACTGCTTTTTCATCCTATGACTAACGGCCCATACACACTAGGAAATTTGAGATGAAAGTAGCTCACTTTTGATGTTTTGAGCTCATTTCGGGCTGTTTTACCAGCCAAGTAAACTACTTTCCACAGTCTCCTAGTGGAAGTGGTACGTCCCGATGAAAATCGGGACAGGCGAAAATTGCTCAGTGTGTATGCATGGAACAATTTTCGGTACGTGTGTATTATGAGGGCGCCCGATTTTTTCATCGAGTCGGAAAAATTGCGTAGATCGCATCGCATGCAACCAAATCGCATGCGATGCGATCGACCCGAACGCTTCAGGTTGACGTTGATCATGGCGTTAACAATGGGTGGGGGGCATTTCACATACTAATTAAACATCAGGGTGGGTATACAATTTAAAATGGGGTCTGAGGGGCATTTAACATTGGACCCAATGTAAAATCGGGTCTCGGGGACCATTTAACATTGAATCCAATGTAAAAATCGGGTCGATTGCATCGCATGCTGGTTGCATGCGATGGACCCGATTTTGCCGCAAAATTTTTTCCATCCAGCAGTTTTCACATGATCGCTCCTCATACACGCTGGGCAAAAATGGCCAGAGTGTATGAGACTTAAAAGAGCACAGAGCAGCATGTGGTTCCAGATGCCATGTGGTAGGAGCACGGTGCAGGCAACAAACCCACCCATCCCATGGAGGGTGGGTTCAGTACCAGGCAGATACTAATGGATGGATAGAGGGAATCCCTTAATGTCCCTGGTACTGTTAGGCCCAAAACCAATGTGTGATCACTTGGCGCAAGTAGCAAGGTCACATCCAGTCACAGCGAGAATAGGGACTTAATGAGGTTAATTGACTGTTGAGCGATGGGTGAGGATAAATCAGCTTTACAATGTCATTAAGGGTGGACAGAAGCTAGAACAGAAGTCAAGATGGGAGATAATGAATGAATGAACACAGTTTGGGTGCATTATGGGTGAATTTATACATAAGCCCCTGAATGTGCCTCTAAAAAGCCCTAATATATGCTGAGGTTTCATTTTATTGTACAGGAAGTTTAACAATACATACCTGCTTTGTGTTGGTCTTTCCGAAATTCCGGATGTACATCTCATACTCTTTCACCGGAGCAAGATCCAACAAGGAAAAAGTGGAGGAAAAGTCTAAGTCAATGAGTCGAAGAATTTCCAAACTGCGCTTTCTTTTAAAAGAAATAAAAATATATATATTTGAAATTAAAATAAATTGAAAAAACACACTATCCAGACAACAATATATCAATCAACAATCAAATAGCCATCAATTGAGAATATGATAAATGATCATTAACTTTTCTGCAGACATTTGTTAGAAAACATTTAATAAAGATGTATTAATGTATCAATTCTGTTTTACTAAACCTTAATATGGTTCTCCATTCCCTATATATTACAAACCTAACATGTATGTGTAAGCAGCTAGAAGGAAAGTTACTCTTCTTACTGTACTTTGTGGTTCTACACTACAGAAACAAATATGTGTTTATATGTTCTTTATTGACCATAAACCACAATTAATGCAAACATTAACAGACTATAGGCCACTCACAATTTTTTTTTTTTTTAAATAAACCACATTATTGGGGATATATGTAATACAGGACCAGGGACGTGCAGTCAGGGGATGCAGGGGAGGCAGTGCTTCCCCTGTCATTTTGTTTTAAAATAATATAAATAATATACCTATGACACACATTCTGTATCATAAGTATTTTCTTTATATTATTTTACTAGTTTGAATTATTTAACCTACTTTGGGAGGCACTGATAAGCGTGCCTCCTACAATGAACTGCAAGGGGATGAAGCAGAGGAGTAGGTCTTGGGGTGGGACTAAATGGGCTAAATAAGCCCATTAAAAATAACGTCAAAAGCGGCACTTCTAGAAGTGCCTAATTGACAGGGGCTGCTGTGATTGGACAGCAGATCTAGATGCTGTCCAATCACAGCAGCCCAGTCATTAAAGATTCTGACAGTGCTTTTGCTCCGCTGTGACCTCTGACCTGTGCCCAGCTCCCGAGTCCGGCTTCCCTGCCTGTGTGCGGTGTGTCTGCACCCCTCTCCCCTGCCTGGTGAGTACACCTGGTGAGTCGGCGGGCGGGACGGAGGTGGCGGCGGGGGACGGCTGCTGCGGGCACTGGTGTTGGTGGGGGGGTTGGTTTTCGGGCGGCGGGGACGGAGGTGGTGGCGTGGAGCGGTTGCTGGCTTGCTGGCTGCTGCTGGAGGGGGTGGGGTGCAGCGGGTGTCGGCGGCAGCCTGGTGCAGGGGGAAAGGGCTACGGAGGTGGCTGTGACAGTGCCTCTCCATTCACAGCCACCACCGCACGTCACTGTACCGGACGCTCTCTCAGCCTTCGGAAATAGTGGCCCTCACCTATTCAATGCTGCCATTACTGACAGCATTGAAGACAACAAAACAGAACCGACTAAAATAAAAACAAAAAATCTGTTTAGTTGGAAACGGCTGCGGATTGCCATTTTTTGACAATCCGTGGATATTTTCACCAAACTGCTGAGTTTTCAACACGCAACAGCAGGAACATTGATTTCCGGCTGTTTAGTTACAGTCGGACAGAATGAAAACGGCCCGGGATTCCAACTATTGGGATGTTCCAACAGTCGGGAACCCAGATTGAATACCCCCCTAAATTGTAGACACAATGAAAACAACCCTTTTTCTCTCAGTCTTATCAATCACTTCAATTTAGTTCTTGCGAGTTAAATGTAGCAGCAGTAACTGAACAACAGACCTTGGCTTTCATGAGCAATAAGAGCTTGTACACACAGGCTCTGAGGCACAATTTTAGTAAAACAAAACCAATTCAATGGGGTATATTTGATGCCTTTAGGCGAGCTATGATGGCGAGCAGTGCCAATAGCTCGCCATCATAGCTCATGGGTTAGTATTCAACTGCCCCCCCTTCACTCGCCGTTTTCACCTTGCTGGTTCTTTTAAGTGAGGTGGATACAGCGAGAGCGGATGTCAAAACGGCAAGGCTCGCTGCTATATGCAACGAACTTGCTGCATATGGGGAGAACCTCACCCTTCAGGGGAATCCTCACCATCCTCTGACAGCAAGGATTTCCCCGGGACAAAGAATAGGGCTAGTGGCTGGCGAGGGGTTTAGATGGCGAGGATGGCTTGTTTTTGGTGGTCATTGACAAAAAAAGCCATTGTCGCTGCAAAAAACGGCACTGAATACCGCCCTTTGTATTTTATCATCACTTAAAATGGATAAGGTATTTTCTCAATGCCATCCTGCAGCAAAGTGGACTATGGGGGTTATTTTGGTTGACTCGCTCGGATGTGAATCCGCACCCTTGGGAGTAAATCAGAACCTGCCCTGCGAATGGTGGTATGCCCGGCCGCACCCCCTTCACACGCTGAGTTTGTTCACTTGGCATGCGAATCAATGTTTTACATAAAAATCCATTTGCAGGCCACGGGGAACCTCCCACATCTTTCGATGGTCCACCAGATGCCCACATATTTGGGCGATTACCATGGGAACTTCCATGAAACGCTGGGCGTTCCCATTGGCTAGTAACCCAGCCCATCGCCTATCGCCCCACCCCTACAACACACACACTGTTGGTGAACAGTCTGTTCACTGTGGCTGCATGCACCCGGCATATGCACATGCGCATACGCCAAACATTGGTCCCTGTGCAGACGAACTGCCGCTGCGAACTGACCTGAATAAGGTCTTATGTCCCTCATTCAGCATAGGGCAAGGCTGCTCCGAACGCCTGGTCCCTCCCCACCAAACTGTGTATTCCTATCTGTATTGTGCAAGTGCATCACTATTACAGAGAGGTCAGAAGGTATATGATGTGAAACATGCATTGTTCAATGACGTATAATATTCTGCTCATTAGTTCACTATGACTATATTGTCTTTATGTAATGCGAGTAGTTGGATGCACTTACTTCTGCTTACTGGCCACTTGGCTGCTAACTTGCCGTTGCTTTGCAGATCCAAAATCTATCAATGCACCTCTGTGAGCCCCCTTCCTAGGGGTGTCATCGTGCTCTAAGGACACATACATGAAAATTAATGAGTCTAAATACATCAGTCCATTTTTAATATAAAGAGACTGAAGACCTATGGAGGCAAGGGTTCTTCAAAGTGTTTATGGGGTGTGCTATAGCAGGTCAACAAAGTCTAGGTCGACCCAAAAAGCAAAGTGAGGAATATCATAGAGTTGTCCAAAGTAGAACATATATGAACAACATGAAAAACCTGTTGGCTTTGGTTGAAGTAGATCACGAGATTTCGATCTGGGTACAGTCGGGATAGAAGCTATGTTTTCATTCTCCAGGAGCATGGCTTTCTGGATTTCCTCTATCTCTGCATTCACAGTGACGGCTTTAGGTTCCTGCAGGTTTACACTCCTCTCCTCTTCACTTTCCTCATCAAAGTCATCATCGTAATCCTAGAAGTCAGTCACAGTTTAGAAAAAAAAATTAACAACTGTAAAAACAGGTGTACAGAGGTCTTCTCATTTATTATTTTATAATTGTAGATTGAATTGGGAGACTTGATAGGTCATGATTCAGAGTAGTACACAAACCTGAAGGTTTGAACATTAGAACCCCAATGGCATCTGCAGAGCAGGTCCTGCATTTATGCCCCCAAGCTGCAGTATGGGAGCAGTCATACTAAACATTTGCTTTAACAAATATCAAAACAGGATTTTTAGTACTTCCTGTTAAATCCATTTCTCATACCCCTTTCACATTGCACTTTTAAAACGGTATATTGCCGTTTTTTTTTCCATTTTAAAACGTTTAAGGCTGCAATGTGAAAGTGCCAGAGTTGATTTACCGGTTAAAGTTAACCGGTATTTCAACACGGTTAAAAAGCAGAGTCCTACACGTTTTAAAGCCGTTTTTTGGCAGTTTGAACAGCTCTATTTCAATGGCTTGAAACGTGTCCCTTGGGGGTTAAACGGGTTGAATGTTTGAATTCAATGTTTTAAAGTCCCATTTAAGAATACCGTGTCATTACCCATTTCTGCAATGTGAAAGCAGTATCAGAGTCATCTGTGGACCCTGCCAATTTGGGGTTAGGGATGTGCAGCCAAAATAATGTATATGGCTATGAAGTGCACATCTCCCTCATCAATTGAATTGTTCATTGAACTTTACTCTAACCGGTCTACTTGTAATCTTGCATACAAGGACATTAAATGCAAAATCAGTTGAAACCTTTTTTACCTGTTTTTTGTACCAGAAAAACATTGGAGTGAATCCCTGAACTTCTCATTAGCCACTTCTCCTGCCAAATAGAAGACCAATGGCTATTTCCTTTATTTCTTAGAAAATATGATGAAAAGTATTCTACGGTCCTAGAAAATGGAGGATGTTACCCTTCTCTATAACCGCAATACCCCATCACACATTTTGACCAAAAGAAGTCCTGAAGTGAGTGCTTTGTCGGGAGATCTGCTTGTCTGAGGATTCCCAGCCTAGGTGCTGTAGCTTTGCATGTTCAGAAAGAAGATTAAACCCTAGTACTCCTGATACCTTCCACCAAGGTCAGTTATTGAACTGTCCCTCAGAGAGAATGACACCTTGGCCTTATAGACCTGGTGCTAACTGCTAGGAGAAAAGCCGTTCTAGCACGTTCACTTCTGACATCCTTCTAACAAGCTCAGCGTATAATAGAAAAGCACTTTCAAAAGACAATGCTTCTAAACATTATTGTTCTCTGAATCAGCAGTGCATGACATAAGTCACATCATTTGTCTGACCATCAGTGCCAGGGTATGGGTCATAGGGTTGACACTATGAAGGATGACATTGCTTAGGTCGACATATGAAATATGTCGACGTGGCTAAGGGTGACGGTCAAAAGTTTGAGACAAACATTAGGTTGACAATGGGAATGTTGACATGAGGTTTTCACGTTTTCTTTTCCCCAGAATTTCGCCATAAATTGACATGGACTCCGTGTCAGTGTACCGTGTCTTCATAGTGTCGACCTAGCAACCATATCCGCAGTGCCAAAGCTAGTATCTTAGACTCAATAAAAGCTGCATCTAGAGTTGCCTTACACAGGTACTCAGATGCTACTCAATTATTAGAGCAGACGCGCTGTCGCAATACTCTCTCTTAGGACAGGAATGGCAAACCTTTGGCCCTCCAGCTGTTGTTGAACTGCACACCCCAGCATGCCCTGCAACAATTTTAGCATGGTCAAATAGCAACTGTAACAGGTCATGCTGGGATGTGTAGTTCAACAAGAGCTGGAGGGCCGGAGGATCCCCATCCCTGCCTTAGGATCTTAGACCCTTTCTCAATGACTTTAGACACTCAAGCAGCCGAAGGGCAGCCCCTGCAGCTACATAAATGAATCTTAGAATTTAGAATGGATTTTCATTTGCAATCTGTAGTATAATTTAAAGAAGTCCCACCATTAGGACATCTACCCGCAGTGGCTCCTGTTTATTTACTATATGTTCCATGTAATACAGTTTAGCTGGTATTAAACATGGCTCCACCTCCAGCTCTAACAACTGAGCAGAGAAAAGAAAAAAAAAATACTTTTTTCATTTTCTTCTTTCCAAAGATTTGGAGGACAGAGGATGTGTGAGCATCTTCCTGATCTTACGCCTCTTGATTCTGATGGGCAGCCAACACCAGGTTGAGTGCCAAGTGAATTTATCAAAAATAGTTGTGAAAATGATATGAAAGGTTTACCTTATATAGGAAATATAATCTTTATTTTCACAACATTTTGTATTTGAATTTCTATAACAAATGTGAGCTACGCTGGCATTTTTAGCGAATGTTTTACGCATCTCTCACAGAGATTTTGGCACTCAAAGGGCTAAGACACTCAGGTGCTCCAGAGTAAATAGTAAATGGAGAACAGCCATGTACATAAACACTGGTTTAATAATACAGGCCCTCGGTATCCCCTGGACCTTAGCTAGGTTGCCTAATCAAGCTCTGGTCAGCATGCCCTGTATAAAGACTCTTTAGAAGGTAAAAGGTTACATACTTCAAAATCCTCTTCGTAGTTCGCGGACTCATAATAAGCTACATCTGTATTGTGTATAGTCTCCTCAATTTCCTGAAAGACAACAAAAATGGGCATGATTATAGAAGGCAAGCACAGGTGTACATGCCAATGTCACCACAGGTCACACTGAGGCAATGATACTTATACTTATGCACAGGTACTATATTTCAGGTGCCGGACGGGGTTCCGACAGGCATTCACCCGACATCGGGATACCGACTGTCAAAACAACGACAGCCGGGTTCCCGACGGCCACCTGTTATTTTCCCTCGTGGGGGTCCACGACCCCCATAGAGGGAGAATAGAATAGGTGGCTCGTGCAGCGAGCCACCCTGCCCGCAGCGTGGCGCGCGCAGCGAGCCCGCAAGGGGCTTAGTTGAGCTCACCATGCTGTGTCCGGCCAGTCGGGATCCCGACTTCGGGATAATGACTGTCGGGATCCCGACTGTCGGACCCCCTATACCACATCCCAACATTTCATGGATACCAAATGGTAAAGGAAGGTGCCCATACACGGTGCGTTTTGCGGGTGCGATGCGCGTTCCCGCACACATCCCATCCCACAGTTCAAAACGTATGTGCTGCACATATTTTTTCAACTAGTTCCTGATCATTTTGCATCGCACGCAAAATGCATCCTGTAAGGGCACCTTGACTAAATGATTTTACATGAATATATTATACAGTAGATGCAGCTTAGAGGTTCACTGAGGAATGGAACATGTGTGACTGTATAGGATGCATTCTCATGAAATATAGAGCAGCAACAAAAACATGGTACCCCCACTGTGTGTAGGTGAAAGGTACACTTTATATACCTGCACAACATGCACACAATTTACATTTTTCCCTATACAACTCTCTGGTATAACAGTATGAGGGCGTATGAGCTGATTTCTAAGTGCAGTTAAAAGCTTTCATCTGTTCTGTACCTTAACGTTTATGCTGCTGTGAAATAGAGATCTGTTCTAGAAAAGCCAGACACAAAATAGACTTCTGAGCAGTAATTCAATGCAGTAGAAAATTGTTAAGGCTTGATTTGGAATTCAGACTGAACACAAATCAAACAAAACAGCAATGAATGGGAGACTGCTTATCTAGCATATTCCCTCGTACTTCACAGGACAGATTCCGCCATTGCAATTATCTGAAAGAACAGATGCTCTTACTACCAACAAGGTGGGTAGGTGAGCAATAATTTGGCAGCCAGTCTCCGGTCTAGGGCTTAATCAGACTGACATTTCCAAACAACAAAGTTCTAGCAAATACTTTTCATCATCAGTCTCTAACACTTTAGTAACCAAAAGTTTTAACTTTTTATTTTTAATGAGTTACGTTGGGAGTTTGCAAGTACAGGTAAAGCAATAATGAAACAGATAGGACAATACATAGTCAGGGAGGTCTCCAATACCTTCTCATCACTTTCCTGCTTTGTCAGAGATTTCTTAGAGCGTCTTTGAGTAGCACTGAGTTCCTAGTGAAATAACCACAGAACAACATTTCTAGGTTATTAAAGAAAGATTAAACAATCAAAAACTAAATATCCACATCCCAAAATCAAAAAAGTTAAATGGAGCAAACTAACTTCTATAGCCCAGTGATTTTCAACCTTTTTACCTTGCAGCACACTAAATAAGATTTTAAAATTGTCATGGCCCACCATGAGATCCCCACAGGGCAAAACACAATGGCCCCCACAGGAAAAGAAAAAAGTTATTGGTCCCCCAAAGAAAAAACAAACACTGCTCCCCACAGGTAACAAAAATAAAATACATTGGCCCTTTACATGAAAAGAAGAGACCAGTAAATAACAGTTGAATTGGTGGTGACTGTAAACTGGTTTAGGCATCTCTAGATCTGGGGGTACACTTGAGAACAGCTCAAGGCATACTAGTGTGCCATGGCGCAGTGGTTGCAAAACACTGCTCTAAGACAATGTTACTCTAAAGAACACCACAAATATTATATTTACATTATTACGACTTTTTGGGGTACATACAATAGCACTATGGTGCCTATTCAGACATGTACGTAAAGGGTGTAATTCGGCTTCTTCCCCAATGTTTTGGGGTTTGTCTATGCGCATGAGGGGTGAAGCAACTCATTAAAGTACATTCTAACTGCGCCATTTGGTTATCACCAAAGAACACAAGCACAGAACCATGTAGCTCCGCCTCATTCATTTCAAATGCACAATCTATGCATTGCTGTCAAATGCGCACAGATAATGGACTGCTGATCTATGAGCATTAAAATGGAATCGATATGCAAGACAAACAACTGTAGTAATAAACAACCTCAGAAGGGCTGTCAGTGTTCTCTCCATTAGATATGTGGCACCAATAATAGAGAATGTATTATACATGTGTTTTCTTACTATACCTGGCTATCATTCTGTTTAAGTTCATTTGCTTTTGTCCTGTTTTCTCGCTTTTCCCTGTGTCCTTGTTCCTCATTCTGTGAATACCGCTCCTTAGAAGAGGTCTTTTTCGCTCTGTCACCAGATTCCACTGAGTCCCCTGCAGACCTCAGTTCTATATCGCCATGTGTGCCCTTCTCACGTCTTCGGTGATGCCTCTTCTCCCTATCAGAATTCTCAGAGTGATTCAGGTCACTCCTCCTTTCTTGCTGTATCTCTTGTCTATTCAAATCCTCTCTGTGCTTCCTGTGTCTTTGGTCTCGGTCCTTGTGATCTTCATTCTTGAACAAGACAATAGAAGACATGTACATACTGAGCCGGATTTATACCCCCAAGTGGCACCAGACTACATAGGTGCTCCCTTTGTGAAAACGCAATTTTACATATTTATAGGAGACAAAAGAGATAATCACATGATAACAACAGTAAAATATTCAAATACGTTATTGTTACTGTTTCTGCTAAAGATTTTTTTTTCCAGTATTAACATAAATCAGTATGCCCGATATGGGCACATTCCGTCATATTATATATAAAACACACAAACATATAATGAGGAAGTATACTTATGATGTCTTCTGACGAAATGCGTTGGTGCTGAGGAGATTATCTTCTCACTAACATAAGCTACATCCTTATTTTACTTTAGGTATTTTTTTTATTTTTTTTTAACGCAGCTTTTGTGGTTTTATGGTAGTTTGCATGTAGCATCTTCTTTTTATATGTTTGTATCCTAAATAAAACAATTCTTATTTTTTTATTACATGCCCGTAGTATCTGGTTTATTCTGAAATTTGTAAATACTGTAGTTCAATATAGCTCAGTGTAGTGGCGGCACTCGCAGACTCAGAGGAAATGAAGCAGAGACTTACAGTAACTTGTTTCTCAACATTTCAATTTAATATATATATATGTCTAGTGTCTGATTGTGTCCCCCCAAAACACTGCCATCTGTTGGCAGTGAGATAAACTACATCTCTACACACATGAAGTGGGGTGTTAACAGTATGAACCTACCAAAAGTTGTAAAAGGAAGTATGACCAGTGAATTGGCGACTAGTAAGGCTTGGGTAAGGCGTGCCCAGGGCTCACTGATGCGCATGGAAGGGAAGGCTAGTCATCTGTAATGTTCCCACAGAAGAGCTACTGTAGCACAAATTGCTGGAGCAGTTAATGCTTTCTATCATAGAAATGTGTCAGAACACAGTGCAATGCACCTTGTGTATCGGACTGCTTGGCTGCATACTGGTCAGAGTGCCCATACAGACCCCTGTCACCATCAAAAGAATCTACAATGGACATGTGAGCATCAGAATTGGACAATAGAGCAAATCGAAGGAGGTAACTTTGTCAAAGATATTTAGGAGAAAGGGATGGTAATCGCACAGGGAAAATAAGGTAAATCAAAAAAGGTTGCCCCTCAATAAGTGTCTAGTGGTATAAATGTATATGACAAGTGAGGGTGTGCTACCACGGGACATCAGATGATTGCATTGTCCAAAATCATGTATGCAACTTTGTCAAAGAGTATAAACTGTAGAATTGGCCTCCAAATTCACAAAATGTCAATCGAATTGAGCCTCTCTGGAATACGCTGGGAAAACAACTCCAACCATGTAGGAACCAACTCGTAACTTTGAGGGGTTTATTTACTAAGATGGGGAGTTCTATTGAAGATGGGAAATTGTTATGGGCAACCAATCAGATTCTATCTATTATCTTCCAGAAGGTGCTAGATAAAGGGGATATTCAATATCCAGCCGCCATTCCCGAAGGGGGAAATGGCGGTGGGGCCCTATTCAATGCTGTCTTCCCGACATCACTTAACAGGGATCTCGGCAGAACGTGCCCGACTTCACAAGCAGTCGAGCCCATTCTGGCGAGAATGGCCGGGAATTGACAACCTCCCAGCCGATTTCCGGCCCTTTTTGTCTCAACAAGTCAGAGGTCAGGGCTGTTTTAGCAGTATGAGAGGGACCTACACAATATTAGGCTGCTGGTTTTAATGTATATACAGTGTGTGTGTGTGTGTGTGTGTGTGTGTGTGTGTGTGTGTGTGTGTGTGTGTGTGTGTGTGTATATATATAGATATAACATTTTAAAGGATTGCTGTTTTACAGAAGGAAAAGTACGCGACTGGAAAGTAAAAAAAAACAGTTCTAGATTTAAGATTAAAGGGTATTATATAATATGAAACCACTTAAGGTTACCTCTCGTTTTGTCCCCTCTTTTGACCGTCTTTCCTGATGTCTTCTTTCTCGATCATCACTTCGATGTTTGCTTTTTTCTAAGATTGAAATGGTCAATATTTACTATGTACACGACAAAGTGTTTGTCCGCTGGGAATAATATGCAGGGGTGGTGGGGGGGGTCATTGCAGTGCATCCAGGCATCTGCTGCTTTCACTTCGGAAAGCACCAAATATGTTTTTCTTTTTACAGTATGTAAAGATTGTGAAAATATAAACACATTGGGACTGATGAAAAGCAAAGTTGTTCCCATCTCAAGTTGTGTCTCCACCTGTTTCTGTAACAAATGCGGCTGGTGAACTAAAAAAGCAAAAGTCAGCATTGGCCAGAGCGTCCTTCAGAAATGTCCCTGAGAAATGGGCGGACCTGAGTAATTGGGTGTTGCTTAGCTCCATCATTGAACAGTTCCGTATGGTGTGTAGCAATACAAAACAGCCCTGCACCTGCCCCATTATCAGGGTCATCTTAAAATATAGCAACACATATATGTACAGTGTGCAGATTCCCTGGACCCATTATTATAAGCAGGGGAGGGCTGGGCCAGGTGGTTGCCTCTAGAGATGTGAACTATACACAATCAGAGCAGCCAGGCAGCATTCTCTACCTGACTAGCAGCCAGATAGTGAAAGACTGAAGCATGCCGATTGGTAGATGGCTGAAACTATCCACCAATCAGAGTGCTGACAGCTATTTATTGGGTGAATGCACATAGAGACAGTGTGGGACCACGGGGTAAATTATTTTCTTTAAATGTATTCCAATGAATGGGAGGGTAGGGACCTGAGTGTATTGCTTTGCCCACAGTCTACTATGCTATTAAGAAAGCCCTGCCCATTATGTACTTCTATGTTGTTTCCCAGCATTCACAACTATTCTGCCACGCCAATGAAAGGTTAAATTGGATCCTTTTAAAAATAGTGCCATTTCCAAACCTGGCATTATGGAGTAAATTTACTAATGCTTCTATATTATATACTAGAAAATAATAGATGTATTTTTATTGGCTGCTAAGGGCAACATCACCTCTTTTTATTTTTAGAAGCATTAGTAAATGTAAACCTAAGGTGGGTATTCAATCTAGGGTCACGACTGTCCGGCTGGCCCGACAGTCGTGACCCTGTCCCGTTCTTGGCCAACTTGACTTGAAATCGGCATACGGGATTTATTGTCCTGCCTGCCGATCGGCGAGAAGGGGCGTGGCTGTGAGATACACTGTGGATCGTCGAGCTGCAGCCGGGAGCTCAACGATCCGCGGCCATTTTCGTCAAAACAAGCCCGACTGCTTGTTTTGCTGAGAAGTCTGCTCAATGCGGTCAGGGAAGACAGCATTGAATAGGCTCCCGCCGCTATTTCTGACGGAGGAAATAGCGGCGGAGGATTGAATATCTAAGTGTATGACTGTCCTGCAGTTTACATGCAAAACATTTTTAGTTCATTTTTTATGAAAGAAAAAATGACAGTTTTAAGCCTCACTACAAAGATAACTCAAGCAGGGTATCCTATTATTAAGTAGCTAGGCTCTGTTTGTGAACAACCACCCAGCGAATCCAGCATAAGAGCAGGTCATTTATATGTGTGTTTGAGGGAGCCTGGTCTACAGTTGAAAACGATGGATATGCAGATACAGTACGAGCTCATCATGGTGTTATATTTTAGGAGAGATGTAAACAGCCTCATATACATAGTAATCTGGAATCCTATGGACTGCAAGGCAATACATTAAGAAGAATAACCCATCATAATGTCTAAGAATGGTAATAGAGTCCACTAATCTCACTTACCTAGACTGTCTCTCATCTTCCGTTCCTCTTTGCTCGGGTCAGCCATTCCATACTCTTTGGCTGGATTTCCCCCACTGCTCTTTCTTTCTGTAATTTGTTCTCTCTCCCTAATCCTGTGCCTCTCAGATATCTTGTGTCTGTCCCTGTCTGTCTCTGTAACTTTTTCCTTCTCTCTGCGGCGTTCTTGAACCTTTTCCGTCTCTCTGTCTGCATGTCGGTCTCTCTCTTGGTACTTGTGACGCTCTCTTTCACCTGTCTTGTCAATGGATTCATGTGTTCTGTGTTTTGCACGTTCATCTCTGTATTCCTCTCTGTGAGGCCTTCTTTCCTTAGGTCTCTTATTATTAGGATCTTCTGACTGCATAGTCTAAATAACAAAATAAGAATAACACGAGAGTGAGAGATAGAAACCCACAGACACAATAATAAGATAGGATAAAAGTGATCCACAAGAAATGCTTTGGGAAAAATATGCAATCCAAAGAATAACACACATACAAAATCCATATGATCTTTCTCTCTATGTAGTGCAGGGACGTGTTACTTCTTAGAGAGATCACAAGGGGCCACGGACACAAAAGACACAGAGCAGTAGAAGCATTAAATTAGGATATTTGGTCCTGCAGCCCAAGCGGAAGCCTATAGCTGGTTACAAAACTAATATACAAACCCTCCTGCATCACTAAACCACAGATGTATCTTATGAGCAGAAAGCAGAAGTGATAAAACAAATGATTTCTAGCAGGGGCAAGTCGTGATGCCCCTACGTCCCCCTCTAACTTAACAAATCTCAAGTACCCTCAAGTAATGACTAACAATTGGGTTTAGCGGTTAGCCCACTTTTTCAAGCCAGCAGCAACATATGCAAGGTTCTAAGGAGTACTCAACTCCACAGAAGATGCTTACAAAAAATTTTGCTCAGACCAAGGACTTTCCTCAGCGTATGCCCGAGCCTTCCGTGTGACTGACAGTCGGCCAACATCTGTGGGTGGCACCACCAGCATTTTCTGGGAGAGCCACCAAAAAAATGTAGGTGGGCCTGACCATTGGGAGGGAGGGCTACTGACGTCATCAGCGTCCCCGATCTCACCATGGCCATTGCAGAGCAGAGAAAGTATTGACTTATGCAGCTCTGCACACAGGGGGAGGGGGGGTATTCCTTTTTGATGGTGAGTGATTTAGAAAGGAATTCCCCCTCTTTGCCCGGCTACAATGCCATTGGCAGCAGTGAACAGGGGAGGGATTCCACTCTGTCGTAGGGGGGGCTAACTGACCGCAAAAAGGTCTGAATCGGCACATGGTACAGAAAAAATTGATACCACGTGAAAGTGTTTCTTTATTGCAGCAGGAGCTTGACTCAGACCTAAACTAGTGTCGGTGTTGGTAAATAATGCAGTGGAAGGATGGACAGAGGCGTTTCTAGAGGAAGGACTCACGGCTCGAAGCCAAAAATCGGTACTGTTTGATTTAGTGGCGCACATACTAGAATCTTCTATTTACCAAGGAGAGGTGGCAATCATGGATGGACTGGCACACAGGGTTACAGTGGAATCCTTCGATGGTCCCTGCTGCCTGGGGGCCCTACTCCTGCTCTAGAGATCAGGTCCCATACTGTGCACTTGAATTATACATATGATACATTATAATGGACAGGACTATGGTGAATTTTCTAAAGTGCATTGCGGTTATGAATCTGACCCATTATCATGCATGTACTAGTAGTATTTATTACATATATTTATCAAGGGGCCCAGCCCATGCACTCTCAACCAATGAGAAAGCTGACCACAACCTCAGTGGAGACTGGCCACACCACTAAACATGGGCTCCTATCACTGCATTCTCCCCGGTGGGCCCTTCATGACGCAGATGGCACTTTAGGCGGAACTAGCTGCAGATTACTGACCTGAGAACGCTTCAGATGCTGTCAGATTGATAATCAGGTCTAGCAGTTGTACATCTGAAATCACTGGAATCTCATGTTATATGAAGCCGAGGGCAACACTGGGGTCAGTAACACCCAGGGAGGTGAAATGCCCATTACCTGCACCAAAAATGGGGCTTGGCTTTGAGGCTCAACCCCATTTTCATCATCACTCAGATGACAGAGAAGCTCAGCTGCCCCAGCTACTTATCTGATTGCACTGCTAGCTAGGCATGGGCAAAGCGATTCATTGGAGCAAGTCAGGACACATGACTCAATTCCGTGAAGTGAGTCAAGTCAGTGACTCGTTTTGTGGCCCGGTATGGCTCATTTGAATGTAGAGACAGTGCACACCCACAGCACAACACATTCAGTGAGTTGTGTCACTGCTGCTGCTGCATGGATCTGATCCGTAGCACAGAATCACTGAGCCTGCACAGTAGAGATGGGCTAAGTGACTCACTAAGGAGAGCAGGGATCTACCGAGCGCACTGTGAAAGGATCCGGCTCTTTGGGGTGTCTCACTGGCTCACTTTGACAGGTTTTTTTTTTCCTTATTTACGGTTTGAGTGTATGAAGTGTAGTATCTGTTCATTTTATTTACATTTCAATTGATTCTAGTAATGTAAAGTGAATTTCATACATTAATCTCAGAACAGTCAGCTGAACACCGATAAGATCCATATGCCGCCGGCCAGACCCACGTGTCCGATAAAGCCGCTAAAATGATTATCTCCACAGCATCAGGTCTCAATGTGTTCAACACCACACACACAAGTGTGTAAATGAAGCCAGACAGGGGGGACCGTTTGATACCAGACAATGATGTAGCACACGGCTGTTAGTGGTCACTGGTGTAATAGAGGTGAGATACACCAGGAAGTGAGAGACACAGACAGATTGAGCCCAGCTCACTGGAGTCCAGATGCACTAAGATTTAAAAGTGATAAAATGGAGAGTGATAAACCACTAGAGACAATCAGCTCCTACCTGACATGTCACAGACTATGTTTGAAAAATGGCAGGTAGGAGCTGATTGGCTGGAGGTGTATCACTCTCCATTTTATCACTTTTTGAAGCTTAGTGCATCTGGCCCATGATCTTAACTTCATAAATCTGGTGCTGTCAAATGAAATTTAAAAGTACTACACAGCCCAGCAAACACAGATCTAATAAATGAAAAAAAAAACATGTACACTGCCTAGCCAAGGTCTGTGTGTCTGAGTGAGAATGTGTGGTCATGCTTTGTACATTTCTGTGATACTATGCTGCTTCTTAACTGGGTACACTCCTGTGAGCAGCAGCACCCAATCCTCTGCTAAGACCTGTGGTTAGGGTTGCCACCTCTCCAGGATTTCCTGGATTCTCCATGAATTTGCGGCAAACCTCCAGGACGTTTTTGCAGTCTCCCGGATTCTGGGATTCTCCCGGAATCCGGGTGACTTTGAAAGCCTCCACAGCCTCCCAACTGAGTGTGCACACGGTCAGGGGCGTAGGGAGGGTGGTTCCGGTGGAGCGCGAGCACCGGCACCAGAAAGACCACAGGACATGCATAGTGTGTCTCCAGCACTTGGGAGTTGCTGTCCACCGCACAGCTCCCTCTACTTCCAGAAATATTTAAACTGGGGAGAGGAGAGGACAGAGGAGCACTGTGCAGCCAACAGCTTAGGATGCTGCAGCAGCGCTTCCTCCCAAACTGAGCCTCAGAGGAGAGATAAGCCGGCTGCTACTGTGTATCAGTCCCAGGGCAGAGCCGTCTGTGCTGTCAGCTGAGGAAATGGTGAGGCCAGTGTGGAGGGCAGGATTTGTGTGTGTGGACGGTCAGTGTTTGGGGCAGATACGCATGTTAGAGAAGTGAGGTGATGGGGGAGGTTGCTGTGAAGTTGTTGTCACTGGTGTCAGGGTGAGGGGAGGATGTATGAGGTATCTCTGTGGAGGAGTTGTCAGTAGGGGAAATGTGTTATTAAATGTAACAATAGGGACTTCAATACATGTCTGTATTAGAGGCCACGCCCACTTTTCTGAAGAGGTCATGCCCGTTTTACAAAGCTATGCCCACTTTTCCGGGAGCGCACTCGCACATGAAGGTGTAAGGGGGAATCTCCAGGAATCGAAGATGCCTGAGGTGGCAACCCTACCTTAGGGCTTCCAGATTGTTCTGCAGCAGCCCTGCCCCTGTTGTGATGCAGCTCCGCCTCCAATGCAATACTCTCTGGACTGAGTTAGTACAGCTCAGCTGCCACAGGTGGCAGTGCTGAGCACAGACATGGTATGGATTGGACTCTGCGGAGCTGAACTACAGCTCTGAGTCAGTCAGTACACAGTTACTCTAAGCTACCATGTGTGGCATTGCTGTGCTCAGGCAAATGCTGCATTGTATAAAAACGAAACTGCAACTAAAGGAAAACCATTCACCTTTTTGGGAGCAATGACTCACTCTCTCTTTTAAATAAGCCATTCAAATGAACCGCCTCGCTTGCGAGCAACCCATCTCAACTGCACAGTGATCAACTGTTTCGGCTCACTGGCATGCTCTGGGATTTTTCCACGGCTCCACGCACAGCAGCCCTGCCCCTGACTCAATAGTGTGTCATGACTGCTCATCCCGTCTCCCTCCCACTGGGTGTCTCCCAGCCTTTGCCGGCCAATAATAGCTGAGCTTAGCCCCCCTGGCCTGGCCCTGCCCCCATGTCAGTGACAGAGATTTTTCCTCCTCCCCCGTCTCCCTGCCTCCCGACCTGAGACTGACGATGCACGGGACTCGACTGCAGTGTCAGTAGTCTTCTCCAGACTCGGGTCCCTCCTGGTGAGCCTGACTCGAGTCTGATAGAGACGGAGTTCTGGTTGCTGCCTCGACTCAGTGCCCGGCGGAGCCCGGATCATTCACTCATCCGAATTATTCGATTCACTGAGCCTGGGCAACGAGGTGGTAGCCATCTCTACGGCTGGCTCCTACACTGTAGCAGCAGCTGAGGGCTGCATGTAATGTTATAGTGAAGTACTGTCACTTGGGAGAAGCTGGGATTTTGGTGTTTCCCCTCAGTGAGTGATACCTGGTGTGGCCTGCATCCCACTAGTGACACTCCTGAGAAAAGCAGTATGGGTAATATTCTACTCCTTCTACGAGGCTACAGCATATCAATGGCAGCAGTCGTTTCGGTACTTATGTATTATCTTGGCTCCCATGTTAAATGCACCCCATTTTTTCATACCCCTACTATCCAACTACGCATGGAGTTGATTTTATATAGTGTGGCGAGCGCAGCGAGCCACCGTGCCCGAAGCGTGGCGAGCCCCGCGAGGGGAAGCGGTCTCATAAGAAAAACGGGAGCCCAGATATTACATAAGTACCGTCGTTGCCTCTTAATTTATAGTCAACAAGAATACATTACCATGAAGCTTACAGTAAATGTAAAACTCTTCTAGATCAGAAGAAAATAAGTCACCTTTAGGTGTTTCTTCAGCTCTTCTGATTTCCAGGTGTCCTCTTTAGTTTTCTGCAAAATAAACAAAAATTAAAAAAAAAAACATATTTAATAAGTTAGTAGTTACTTTCAATTAGTTTTTAGAAATAATTATGATACTGTACAAAACAAAACTCCCTTAGTTCTCTATATAAAAGAGGGGTCTCCACACACTATTACTTGCAAGACCGTCTTTTTCACTTAAATGTGAGTCTCACAAATAAAACAATGTGAGTCTCACAAATAAAACAATCAGATGTGACATAACTGCTTAATATGTGACATTGGTATATCGGAGTCTAAATCTATACAGCAAGTGCTAAAATGTGTGACTACAGAATTGTGTGACTACAGTAATTCTAGTGCGGTTATAGTCACAGTCTAGCGTCTGTGATACAGATTGGAGGAGGTGTCTCACTGCTCCAGTGATGCACTGAAGCACTGGTTAGCTGTGGTAAGGTAGAGGCTGCGGTATCTGGACAACCAGAAAGGTGCAACCTCCCTTCAGCTTTCAACTGCACAGCTGGTAGTCACAGTCCTATGTAGGATATATTTATAGGATTTCCTTTAGTTTGTTTAAAAAAAAACAAAAAAAACATAAAACCTTTAAAACTGGTTACAAAAGTACTAGCACAAGATGAAAATGCATGCAATACTGCTGTTGCCCATTTAAACCCACTAAAAAGAACCTAGCAAAGCAAAATGCCTGGCAGTTCCATTAACAATGTCGGTTTTATTGCAAATCCTTCTTTTGCACAGAAACTTTCCCCAGTGATGTACTATAGGTTAAAATTTCCAAGCACAATTCTGGACATAGTGACTTCAGGGCAATTATTGGGTAGACATGAAACAAAGCATAAAACATATAAGTTTTCTTTTTAAGGAATACTAAAATTGCTAGTAGAAGCGGCTGATGAGAACAAACACCAAATGATTATACCGTACTTCATTTCTAAGGCCATTGACACAGTCACAATCGCATTTCAATGATGGTTCTTCTAACAATTACAGGAATAGAAATACATGTCACAGTTTGTATTCTGAGAGATTATACATCCAGTAAGTGATTCTCAGTATTACAGAATGGAGAGACAAGTAGCTTAACCTTCTCATCCGGCAGATGGCAACCAGCCTGGACCCATACCTGACTATAAGCATCCTGGTATATTTACTTAGAGGTTAACAACAAACAAGTACTGTATGTCTCCTAATATCGCCAGTTATGAAACTGTGACAAATACATGATGTAACTTCACAAAAGACTCTTACGTCAATGTAGCTGTACTATTAATGAAAACAGGTCAGTCATCATCCCTACAGCTACAGTGACCTCAGCAGTGTTCCTATTATGTATACTAACAGTATATGTATTCACATGCACACATAAATGGTGGATCAGATCAAGTTATTTGCAACAAAAGCATAACATAATATTTTTTCTAAAAGGTTTCACTTCTACCCCTTTTACACCCATATGCCAGATCCGACCCGTTATTTGGAACACGGTTCCAAGCCATATCGGATCCAGGTTTTAAACCAATTACAGTGTGGTGCCGACCCGCAGTGTAAAAGGGGGCGGCGCTTGAAGATGTCATCATCTATAAGCACCGGTACCGCCTGCGACCCGGCCAGGACTGGCGATCGTCGCACTGGGGCAAGCCCAGCACCAAGGTAAGCTGCTGGGCTGCCCCCAGCTCCCTGCCTCCGCTGCTATCTTCAGAGTACAGCAGACAGCAGCGGAGGCTGTGTGCACACACACACACACACACACCCCCCCCCCCCGCCATGCTTAGGGCATGGTGCCTCATTGCACTCAGCACACTATTGTATTCCCAGTCTATGCCCACTTGGATAGTGAAGTATGAAAAACCAATCTTTTTTTGAAAAACTCATGACGACCATTTGACTGTCGACCTTGCCTATGTCAACCCTAAGCTTGTGTCGGTTGATACCCCCTTTCACACCAAGAAGCAAATTCCCAGGTTACAGCTTTTCAACCCGGAAATTTGCTGAAAAACCCAGGTTTTTCTGTGATGTCAAAGGGTCAATTCAGGTCTTAAATTCCAGGTCGCCGACCATGCTCTTAGCCAGATAAAGTGATGTAGTTAGATCAAGCACTATGTACGCGCTCTTCTGGGAATTCATAAAAAAATATACATTTTCCGCACTGCATCCGCAGAAATAAAATAAATAAAATCCATTCCACATGCAACTAAGCTTGGCATACACCTAAAGATTTCTCTGTCCAAACTATATGGTGATATCAAAAATCTGGTAATGTATGGGAGCATATGACAATCACCCATTTGTGCCCAAACACTGGAAAATAGTCACTGGTCATTCAGACAAATTAGTTAAAGCCAGTTGATTTAACAAATTTATCAGAACAATCATTTTTGTCCATTTTCCAGTGTTTGGTAGTGAATGGTTGATTGTTATATGCTCCCATCAGGGCCGGCGCCACCACTAGGCAGCTTCAGGCATTTGCCTAGGTTGCCGGCCACTGGAGGGCGGTACTGAGCCGCCGAGGAGAGCAGGAAGAAAGCTGCAGCAGGCTACCAGGTCCCAGCAGGATGGAATTCATCACAGCAGGTGAGTCCAGTGATTTTGCCTCCCCCCCTGTACTGGTCGTCAGCGGCACCCCCCCCCCCCCTCCTGGAGCCCCCCTCCAAGCTACCCCATCCGCTGCAGAAATATATGTTTTGTGACATAGCTGCAAATATTCCATATATCTGCTGCGATTCCTCCATTACTGCGGGTAGCTGCTTTCCCCATAGTTTTCTATGGGGAGTGCAATGCTGCCAGATTTATCACTTCCCGTATGCAAATAAATTCCGAAATTTACCCTTGCAGCTACCACCATCTGAAAGTGGCAGTTGCCCATTGTAGTCTATGGGCTACACTTAACACTCCTAGCCAAGTGAGAGTTTCCCCTACCCTGGAAATGGCCTCTGTCAGTGGTAGATTTTACCTATGGGCTGCAGTGCTGCTCCAGCACCCCCAGGTAAAATGGGAGACGGTCATTGGGTCATCACAAAGTAGGTCGACAAGCATTAGGTCGACATGCAGATAGGTCGACAGGGACAGTAGATCGAAATGGGTTAGGTTGACAGGGTCATTAGGTCGACATGGGTCATTAGGTCGACATGTTTTTTTTGGGGGGGTTTTTTACTGGTTTGTGAGCCGACATGTGCCAACAGGTGGTATTTCATGCCCTACCATCCATTAGGGCGTGGTGTGAGAATAAAATAGTGTGCTGAGCGTAGCGAGGCACTGTGCCTGAAGCATGGCGAGAGCAGGGAGCCATGCGAGGGGACGTGGTGGTACCTTTCGGTGTCCATGTGGTGTTCCCTCCCGCTAGGAGGCCTCTATGGGCTGCTGCAGGGGCAACCTATAAAAATGGGTTCTGCGCATGTGCAGTACCGAGGATGATAATGTGCATGCGCTGGACCAGACCATGAATATGCTTCTATGGACTGCTGCCGAAGCAGCCCGATAGAAGCTGGGAGACAGCGCATACACAGTACCAAAGAAGCTACTGCACATGCACTGGTCCTGTGACCGCAACGGGGGTCAGAACCAGCAGCACGGACATGCAGGCAGCGGTGGTGGGGACCAGCTGTGGCGGCAGCAGAGGGGGCCCCAGCATCATGGCAGCTCCCTCCACCACTGGCCTCTGTGCACACTCACCACATTGCAGGGACAGTCTCCTTTTGGAGCCCCTGTCCGAGAGGGTAGAAAATAATAAATGTGACAGCATTCTGCAATGTGATCTTGTGCGCCAATATTGTGTCCAGGTTGCATTGCAACTGGTTTCAATGATAAAAGAGACCTACAGTAAAACTCTTATCCATGCCTTCAATAGTCACTTGTATGCTCCCTACTTGACTTGGTGCTACAGAACCTTTAGGGAACTTTAAAAATAAATGATTACAAATAATAATGCAACCAAGGTAGTATGAGATTGGATCCATTTGGCATAACACTTCACTGATATTTTCCCCACCGATAGTACCTAAGCTACAGTACATGTGCAGTTATATCACATGCAGAGCTCTCAGTCCTGCTACTACATTACCATGACCTAAGGCAGAAGGATGATGCTGAGGACAGCAACTCATATACCTGCAAGACCTCCTTAAAGCAAAGAGCTGCTATAGAATACATGTCACTACACCAGGAGGAGGCAGAGGTGTGACTGAGCTCTGCCTGCTTCTCGCCAGCTGTAGTAGAACCATACATCACATGACGCCCTATGCTGGGATTTGTGGTTCCACAATAGCTGGCAATCCCATGTGCCTAGGATGAGCGGAAATGTGTATAGATATAATATGCATGCTTCACCCTGTCCGGCTGCATGGCTCTGTACCACCGTCTCCAGTCTCAGCAGGAACGCAGCGAGCACCACCGCCGTCTCCCCGTTACTATGGATGACACCACGCACTGTTTACTCTCCGGGTCGACGCCATGACACCGGCCACATCCTCAGTGCGCAGGCGTAGGCGTACAGGTCGAGAGACACCAAGGTAACGGTGGCGTCAGTATGCCTGGCAACCGCGGCCGGGCGAGAGGAGGGGATGTTAGAGAGCAACATGTTTCTCCTCCTCCTCCTGTCACGCCCCGCTACGCCCGCCCCTCTTTCGTGCTGCTGGTTATGACTATGCGCTGCGCAGGCTGAGTCAATAGTACAGCTGAGCCGGGCACAGGATCTTAGCAGGGGCGAATTTAGGGGCCAGTCCGCAAAATACACCCTCCCGTTATTTTAACATATTCATTACACAAAAGTACACGGTGTACACCGCTCAGCTCAGCTGCTGGCCCTGCCCATTGTATGCACAGCAGCCTATAGGCTGTGTGTATAGAATAGCCAATGGGCGCAGGGTGGCAGTGAGTGAGCCTGAGCCAGTGAGTGGCGGCGCCTCCAAGATGCGTCCTGTGACTAGGGTTGCCAGCCACCTCAGGCATCTTCGATTCCTGGAGATTCCCGCCACATACACCTTCATGTGCGCGTACGCTCCCGGAAAAGTGGGTGTGGCTTTGTAAAACGGGCATGACCTCTTCAGAAAAGTGGGCATAGCCTCTAATACAGACAGGGGCGTAACTAGAACTTTAAGGGCCCCATAGCAAAATTTATAATGGCCCCCCCCCCCTGGCAATGCCCATTACACATGGGTGCCGGACGGTATCCCGACAGTCATTTACCCGACATCGGGATCCCGACTGTCAAAACGCCGACAGCCGGGTGCCCGACGGCCACCCGCTATTTTCCCTTGTGGGGGTCCACAATAGAGGGAGACCCCCACACACACCTATTATAGGGAGTGAGATAAAATGATGGGGGGGTAAAGACTGAAAGTGGGATCCCTGTCCAAACCAGCGCATGTACCTTCTTCAGGCAGCAACGCAGGTAACTTTAACTGTGTGGGGCTGCAGGTCTTCAGCTCCCTCTCCCCAGCATAGAAGGGCGCCATCATCTCTCCAGTGCCGGGTCTTTAGCAGCAGACACGCAGGCACAGGGCTGCCTCTGTCACCAGCATCACAGGGCTGCCTCTCTGCCTCTCCGGCGCCGGAGATCGGGTGCTGAACCCGGAGAGAGGCATCACCTGTAATGTCAGTGAAAGGAGTTTCTGCTTCCGGCGCCGGAGATCTAGTGCTGCTAAAGACCCAGAGTTGGAAGTGCAAAATCCTGTCAGTGACATTACCGGGCGGCCTCTCTCTGGGTGTTCAGCACCCGATTTCTGGTTCACAGATGCTGTAGGCTTAGCTGAAGGGGTGGCACTTCCAGGGCGGCGCAACAGTATTTTTAATACAAAAAATAAAAAAAAATCACACCACTGCTAGCCATTGCCGCCCCCAGCAGGTGCCGCACATAGGCCCGTGCCTCACAGGCCTAGTGGGAAATCCGGCCCTGCACATTATGCAACACACCGTAATGCCCCTTGCACAATATGCACACCGGGGCTGGAACTTAAAAAAAAATGAGAGGAGGGGCGGGCGGACTCCTACGGCACAGCGAGCCCCATGTGTCTGCAGCTGGCGCAACATCATCCTAGCAAGTATACACAAAATTCAGTAGTGGTATGACTGCGCCAAAGGGCCTGTTGTACAGGTCAGTGTTCTTCCTAGGACCAACATATGGATATTTTTCCAATTTGGAATATCAGATTCACCGATTGTGTGCATTTGTTTCCTTCTTTCCCACGAGCTTGTAAAAACCTTGGACAGAATACAGGACCAAGGAAGAAGGAGTGACCAACACACCCTTTCTATCTGACAGCGCATCAATATACTCCCGCTTTGTATTTTCTTATCATCCTAGCAAAGCCGCTTCCCACAGACCCTGCTAGCTCCCCCAAGCCTCTGTGTGGTCTGCAGGACAATGTAGCCATGTTAATGTTTGCTGCGATGCAGCATGCTGCGCCGGCCTGTGACTATCCGTTTCTAATGGAATGATCACCCATCACCGCCTGTGAATAGTCGCAGCCCGGCGCAGCATGCCGCATAGCAGCAAACATTACATTTGAATAAGACAGATTCAACACATTTAAAAAAATTTTTTTAAATAAAACATTTGACACTTATTATGTACAGTAGTACAT
Source organism: Crinia signifera (assembly GCF_055691185.1). Lineage (NCBI taxonomy): Eukaryota > Metazoa > Chordata > Amphibia > Anura > Myobatrachidae > Crinia > Crinia signifera. Next base: position 268,217,525 of record NC_139221.1, read on the forward strand.
CTCACCAGCAGCAGCCAGCAGGATCATCTTCTTTAATGCTTTCTGTCCCAGGCACTTGGCTGGCATCGTGGGTGGATGGCCCATCTGTGAATCAGGAAGCGGGCGGGCACCAGGAGGCTCCGTGCGTGTCACTCCTGCTTCCTGCTTCATCTCCCATACGGCACCACCTCCCACCCTCCGCCCCGGCTTCTTCCGAACTATGCCACCTCTCACCCCACGCACGGCTCCTCTGCATGGGGCTGCCCCCCTCTCTGCCTCTGCTAGACTTACCCTGCATGCCGCAACCTCCTACACTCCCCGCCCGACTATTCATCACGGCACCGCCCCTTCTGCATTGCGTCGCCGCCCACCTGGCTCTTTCTTCATGGTACCAACCCCCCCCCCGCCCGGCTCGTTGTACACTGTGCCACCCCCCACCTGCCCTGCAGTGGCGGAGGCGTGGTGAAGCACAGACGGCCAGCAGCGGCCGCGGTGGCTTCTCTGAGTCTCAAACAAAATAATAAAACTATGGAGGGTGCAGGGGATTGCTTGCTCTCCATGGGGCCCCCCTAGCCGCCGGGCCCCATAGCAGCTGCACCCCCTGCACCCTCGGTAGTTCCGCCACTGAATACAGACATGTATTGAAGTCCCTATTGTTACATTTAATAACACATTTCCCCTTCTGACAACTCCTACACAGAGATACCTCATCCTCCCCTCACCCTGACACAACTTCACAGCAACCTCCCCCACCCGCTCACCTCTCTAACATGCATATCTGCCCCAAACACTGACCGTCCACACACACAAATCCCCCCCTCCACACTGGCCTCACTATTTCCTCAGCTTACAGCACAGACAGCAGAGGTCTCCTGGGATTGATACACAGTAGCAGCCAGCTTATCACTGCTCTGAGGCTCATTTTCGGAGGAAGCACTGCTGCAGCATCCTAAGCTGTTAGCTGCACAGTGCTCCTCCATCCTCTCCTCTCCCACGGCCCAGTTTAAATATTTCTGGAGGTAGAGGGAGCTGTTGGGCGGGCAGCAACTCGCAAGTGCTGAAGACACACTGTGCATGCCCTGTGGCCTTTCTGGCACCCGGAGCTCACGCTTTACTGGAACCACCCTCCCTATGCCCCTGACAGTGTGCACACTCAGTTGGGAGGCTGTGGAGGCTTTCAAAGTCACCCGGATTCCTGGAGAATCCCAGAATCCGGGAGACTGCGAAAACATCCTGGAGGATTGCCACCAATTCAGGGAGAATCCAGGAAATCCTGGAGAGGTGGCAACCCTACCTGTGACTGATGGGCAGATTTATTAAGCTTGGTGAAGTGATAACGTGTCTGTTTTTTTTTATCACCGGCCAATCAGCTCCAAACTGTGAAGTTACAGGCTTGGTTAAAAAATTGACAGGTAGGAGCTGATTGGCCGGTGATAAAAAACAGACATTTTATAACTACACCAAGCTTAATAAATCTACTGATTGTGATTTTTTTGTGTGCATGGCTGAGCGAGCAGGCAGTGGCGAGTGACAATAGACCACAGTGCTCGTCACTCGCTGCTGCCTGCTATGCTGCTGCCTGGTCAGGTCACTCAGTTTGGACTGGCGGTGTCCAGGGGCATAACTAGACCTGTCTGGGCCCAATAGCTAAATTTAGAAAGCCCCCCTTCCCCCCTGCCTGAATAAAGGGGGGGGGATGTTGGGGTCAGAATAGTAAATGGTTAAGGTTACACAAGTGTGAGAATTAAGGCTGGGGGGGGGGATTGACTACTGGCACGGGGTTATGTGGTGGGCAGTGGATGTAGGCAGTTAGCTGATAGGGGAGGGAAGGGGGCATGGTGACAGACACTGGGATGGTGGGGGCCACTGGGCTGGGGATGGTTGGTTATATTGGGGGCACTGGGCTGGGGACAGCGGATGCATACCTCCCAACATGACCCTCTCCAGGAGGGACACAATGCTCTGTTTCTGGACTTCCCTCATAATGTATGATTACCATCACCTGTTCCCTCATAATGTATGATTACCATCACCTGTTCCCTCATAATGTATGATTACCATCACCTGTTCCCTCATAATGTATGATTACCATCACCTGTTCCCTCATAATGTATGATTACCATTTACCTGTTTAAAACAGGTGGTGGCAATTATACATTAAGACTGAAGTCCAGAAACAGAGCAAAGTGTCCCTTCTGGAGAGGGTCATGTTGGGAGGTATGCGGATGGTTGGTTAGACTGGGCAGAGGATGGTTGGTGAGATATGAGGCACTGGGCTGGGGACGAGATTTCAAGATCAGTGCCGCGTGGGGGGGATGTCGTCAAGTCGATTCCCACGCTTGATCTCTCACGGTGATTGACGAGAGCCGTCAAAGCCAATTGCCCCTGCTGTTTCTTAAGAGCAGTGTGAGGATACGAGTTCTTCAATCACTCAGACACCGAGCAGCTCAAACCAAAATACGGTTTATTTTTATCACAGCACACACAAGTAGATAAAGACAGGAACAAGAGGCAAAATGTAGCATAGAAACATTCAGGTAGCAGTTCAAGTCCTTGTAGCGTCACAGTTCCAAATCACAAAACTATCACTTATTCCACACAGCAGTGATAGCAGAAACTTGTGTAAATCCACACAGCACGGACGCTCCACACCAGAGCTTAGTAGGATGCCCCCCCCCCCCCGGGCAAACGATGTGTTCCACAAGATCCAGTGGTGCACATACCAAAAGTGGGCTTGCACTGGGTCTCGATTGGTGGATTCAAGAGTCAGGTATATACCCCCGCCCAGCTTCAGCTGTCCATCTGCTGCTGCCCCCCCTGCTGGGTCCGGTTCCATTAAGTCTGCTAGTGACCAGAGATATGCAAGGGAGAGTCAATACAAGGAACAATAACCAGCTGATTGCGTTATGTGCTGATCACCCTCTGTGAAGATTGTCCCTCAGGTATCACTCTTCTGTAAAGAGCAGGAACAATAGTATGGTAATTGGACATAACATTTTGGTGAAATCATACACTGTTCTTTCCTGGGTATTTCCTGTCCGACCATATTTGGGCAATATACAGTCTAATACTATGGTTCTGGAAATACACACAGATTTGGGGAATAGAACAAGAGGGTACAGATGGACTAAAAAGTACATTAATCACTACACCTAATAAAATATAATAATTACAGTCTTACAGTGAGTCTGATAACTTCACATTCCTTCCCCTACTATTTTAGTCCCTGTACCAAGTTGTTCAGGATAAATAACAACCTGGGGCAGTGGGATTCAGAGCAGAGAATCTGGGGTTTGGATGTACCACCTGAGTCCCACAGTGTGACATCATACCAAACCCAACTTGTAAATGGCGGCTGGTTTGCAGAACCAGCAAGGGCTATATTACAATCTAAGTTATACATCTGAACTAACAAGGGATTTAGCAATTCCTCTTCTTCAGAAGCTGGGTACCCCCCCTCTGCAACATTGTAACCTTTTACACTGGGCACACCTAAAGGGTGTACTAATACTTGTGCCTCTGGCATAATGGGGCAGGGAGCACTTTCCACCTCCCCCTCTTGCACAAGGAACAGCTGCCTAACAGCATGCCAATATATGGGCTCTGGCCCTGGCACTTCCGTCACTCTGTCACATCTTTCCTCCCTCAAACCCAAACTAGGGGCATTGCAAATTTCAGTACAGCATTTGGTCTCAATGCCCAGGGCTGAGGAGGGACCCTCCATCAGGAACAATTCCGCTGGTGGCTGCAGGACAGGCCGTATCAGCTCTGTCCCCTCAAAAGCCAGTCTCTGACCTGCAGCTACTTCTGCGCACACCTCCTCCTCCTGGATAACCTCCTTCCCCAGCTGAATATGCTGGGCAGCCTGAAACAAGACGTCATCTGTGACTGGTATGCTTGTGGCCTGGATGTTGGCGAATACTCCTCTAACCACGGTGATCTCCTCTTGGACGCAGTACTCATAGATCCCCTGGCAGCAGGTTAATAATTATCCATCTTCCACCTCAGCAAAAGGGAAGCTGTAGTGCAGCTCCTCCTGGGGTGCCTGGCTAACGGGCCCCACTTCCTTCACTTTGGGGATAACCTCCCCCAGTATAGAACACTGACCAGCTTTTTCCCTAGTCTGTGGGAGAAGCTGTTGCAGGCGGTGCTTTTCATCAGCCACCCTGCGACACTTGTCTCGCCATGCTGGGGTGTCCAGGAGCCCGTGATCAATCGCCTCTTCCTCTGCCACAATAAAGCACTCCTCCAGACACTCCAATTGTTCCCACACACTCAGCTGTGCACCAAAATGGAGGATCAATGCCCGGTAATCGGTAAATGCTTTTGTAGGATCCCCTGATCTTGAAGGATCTGCTGGATGATTTCCCTGCGCATGCAGGATTGGACGGGTATACCTCGCAGCTGACATTCTGAGATCAACTCCTCCATATTCATTTCTTCAAGGGCAGTTAGGGGCCCCCCTGACAACGACCCTTCTCTTGTGGTAACAAATTATTCTGTGGCAGACCCCTCGGTTGTCTGCCCAGATTGCAGTAGCCCCCGTCTGGACCGTTCCTCTGGCTCTATCTGGGACATCAATTTATTCTGGACTTGTCCTTCAGCCTCAGAATATTGTCCTCTCTGTAGCATTTGGGTCACTGTAGCAATCACTTACTCTGTAAATTCTACAAACTCTGGCTCCCCCAGCAGATTCCACGAGGTGGCCTCACCTTTACAGTGCAGGAATGCATCCCCTAGGTAACACAACTTGTCCTGTATGCTGGACACTCTCCACCCGCTGATCATCTGCTGAGCTTCTTCCAAGTACTCCCAGATATACTGCATTTTTCTGACAATAAATAACAGATCCGGCTTCCCAGCCTGCCGATACACTGAAGAACCTCCATCCCTGAGCTCCTCTGCTCCAGGGGTCTTGAGGCATCGATTTTCTTTCCTTGGAAACATTTTCCCTTTCACAGGACTGACACCTGCTCACTTGCTGAACTTCACCTTATTGCATTTTCCGTTTCCTTACATATGGTCTGATCCTCTGTTCTCTGTGCTTTCTGTGCTCGATGGTTGGTGTCTGAATGATCCCACTGCTGCCACCAAATGTGAGGATACGAGTTCTTCAATCACTCAGACACCGAGCAGCTCAAACCAAAATACGGTTTATTTTTATCACAGCACATACAAGTAGATAAAGACAGGAACAAGAGGCAAAATGTAGCATAGAAACATCCAGGTAGCAGTTCAAGTCCTTGTAGCATCACAGTTCCAAATCACAAAACTATCACTTATTCCACACAGCAGTGATAGCAGAAACCTGTGTAAATCCACACAGCACCGGACGCTCCACACCAGAGCTTAGTAGGATGCCCCCCCCCCCGGGCAAATGATGTGTTCCACAAGATCCAGTGGAGGGTATGACCCCTGAGCCAGGATTGCGACTAACATGAGGAGCCGGCATGTGTACAAGTCATTTTAAAACCTTCTAAATTCCCACGGTGCACATACCAAAAGTGGGCTTGCACTGGGTCTCGATTGGTGGATTCAAGAGTCAGGTATATCCCCCCTCCCAGCTTCAGCTGTCCATCTGCTACTGCCCCCCCTGCTGGGTCCGGTTCCAGTAAGTCTGCTAGTGACCAGAGATATGCAAGGGAGAGTCAATACAAGGAACAATAACCAGCTGATTGCGTTATGTGCTGATCACCCCCTGTGAAGATTGTCCCTCAGCTATCACTCTTCTGTAAAGAGCAGGAACAATAGTATGGTAATTGGACATAACATTTTGGTGAAATCATACACTGTTCTTTCCTGGGTATTTCCTGTCCGACCATATTTGGGCAATATACAGTCTAATACTATGGTTCTGGAAATACACACAGATTTGGGGAATAGAACAAGAGGGTACAGACGGACTAAAAAGTACATTAATCACTACACCTAATAAAATATAATAATTACAGTCTTACAGTGAGTCTGATAACTTCACATTCCTTCCCCTACTATTTTAGTCCCTGTACCAAGTTGTTCAGGATAAATAACAACCTGGGGCAGTGGGATTCAGAGCAGAGAATCTGGGGTTTGGATGTACCACCTGAGTCCCACAGTGTGACATCATACCAAACCCAACTTGTAAATGGCGGCTGGTTTGCAGAACCAGCAAGGGCTATATTACAATCTAAGTTATACATCTGAACTAACAAGGGATTTAGCAATTCCTCTTCTTCAGAAGCTGGGTACCCCCCCTCTGCAACATTGTAACCTTTTACACTGGGCACACCTAAAGGGTGTACTAATACTTGTGCCTCTGGCATAATGGGGCAGGGAGCACTTTCCACCTCCCCCTCTTGCACAAGGAACAGCTGCCTAACAGCATGCCAATATATGGGCTCTGGCCCTGGCACTTCCGTCACTCTGTCACATCTTTCCTCCCTCAAACCCAAACTAGGGGCATTGCAAATTTCAGTACAGCATTTGGTCTCAATGCCCAGGGCTGAGGAGGGACCCTCCATCAGGAACAATTCCGCTGGTGGCTGCAGGACAGGCCGTATCAGCTCTGTCCCCTCAAAAGCCAGTCTCTGACCTGCAGCTACTTCTGCGCACACCTCCTCCTCCTGGATAACCTCCTTCCCCAGCTGAATATGCTGGGCAGCCTGAAACAAGACGTCATCTGTGACTGGTATGCTTGTGGCCTGGATGTTGGCGAATACTCCTCTAACCACGGTGATCTCCTCTTGGACGCAGTCCTCATAGATCCCCTGGCAGCAGGTTAATAATTATCCATCTTCCACCTCAGCAAAAGGGAAGCTGTAGTGCAGCTCCTCCTGGGGTGCCTGGCTAACGAGCCCCACTTCCTTCACTTTGGGGATAACCTCCCCCAGTATAGAACACTGACCAGCTTTTTCCCTAGTCTGTGGGAGAAGCTGTTGCAGGCGGTGCCTTTCATCAGCCACCCTGCGACACTTGTCTCGCCATGCTGGGGTGTCCAGGAGCCCGTGATCAATCGCCTCTTCCTCTGCCACAATAAAGCACTCCTCCAGACACTCCAATTGTTCCCACACACTCAGCTGTGCACCAAAATGGAGGATCAATGCCCGGTAATCGGTAAATGCTTTTGTAGGATCCCCTGATCTTGAAGGATCTGCTGGATGATTTCCCTGCGCATGCAGGATTGGACGGGTATACCTCGCAGCTGACATTCTGAGATCAACTCCTCCATATTCATTTCTTCAAGGGCAGTTAGGGGCCCCCCTGACAACGACCCTTCTCTTGTGGTAACAAATAATTCTGTGGCAGACCCCTCGGTTGTCTGCCCAGATTGCAGTAGCCCCCGTCTGGACCGTTCCTCTGGCTCTATCTGGGACATCAATTTATTCTGGACTTGTCCTTCAGCCTCAGAATATTGTCCTCTCTGTAGCATTTGGGTCACTGTAGCAATCACTTCCTCTGTAAATTCTACAAACTCTGGCTCCCCCAGCAGATTCCACGAGGTGGCCTCACCTTTACAGTGCAGGAATGCATCCCCTAGGTAACGCAACTTGTCCTGTATGCTGGATACTCTCCACCCGCTGATCATCTGCTGAGCTTCTTCCAAGTACTCCCAGATATACTGCATTTTTCTGACAATAAATAACAGATCCGGCTTCCCAGCCTGCCGATACACTGAAGAACCTCCATCCCTGAGCTCCTCTGCTCCATGGGTCTTGAGGCATCGATTTTCTTTCCTTGGAAACATTTTCCCTTTCACAGGACTGACACCTGCTCACTTGCTGAACTTCACCTTATTGCATTTTCCGTTTCCTTACATATGGTCTGATCCTCTGTTCTCTGTGCTTTCTGTGCTCGATGGTTGGTGTCTGAATGATCCCACTGCTGCCACCAAATGTGAGGATACGCGTTCTTCAATCACTCAGACACCGAGCAGCTCAAACCAAAATACGGTTTATTTTTATCACAGCACATACAAGTAGATAAAGACAGGAACAAGAGGCAAAATGTAGCATAGAAACATCCAGGTAGCAGTTCAAGTCCTTGTAGCGTCACAGTTCCAAATCACAAAACTATCACTTATTCCACACAGCAGTGATAGCAGAAACCTGTGTAAATCCACACAGCACCGGACGCTCCACACCAGAGCTTAGTAGGATGCCCCCCCCCCCCCCCCTGGGCAAACGATGTGTTCCACAAGATCCAGTGGAGGGTATGACCCCTGAGCCAGGATTGCGACTAACATGAGGAGCCGGCATGTGTACAAGTCATTTTAAAACCTTCTAAATTCCCACGGTGCACATACCAAAAGTGGGCTTGCACTGGGTCTCGATTGGTGGATTCAAGAGTCAGGTATATCCCCCCTCCCAGCTTCAGCTGTCCATCTGCTACTGCCCCCCCTGCTGGGTCCGGTTCCAGTAAGTCTGCTAGTGACCAGAGATATGCAAGGGAGAGTCAATACAAGGAACAATAACCAGCTGATTGCGTTATGTGCTGATCACCCCCTGTGAAGATTGTCCCTCAGCTATCACTCTTCTGTAAAGAGCAGGAACAATAGTATGGTAATTGGACATAACATTTTGGTGAAATCATACACTGTTCTTTCCTGGGTATTTCCTGTCCGACCATATTTGGGCAATATACAGTCTAATACTATGGTTCTGGAAATACACACAGATTTGGGGAATAGAACAAGAGGGTACACGGACTAAAAAGTACATTAATCACTACACCTAATAAAATATAATAATTACAGTCTTACAGTGAGTCTGATAACTTCACAAGCAGCGCTACAGTCAATGCTCTGGTGGCGGTGCTGATCTTCCATTTATGAATGCCAGCAGTAGGAAAGGGTAGGGGGCCTCTGCCAGGGGAAGGAGGGAAACTTAAAAAAAAACTTCAAACTGCCACTGGAGGTGATAGACTCACAGGCAGCCTGCTGTGCTGCCCCTAGGCCTGTGCCTCACGGGCCTAGTCACAAATCCGGCCCTGGACCTTAGGAGAAATCATTTGATGGATGGCGGCAATGGAATGATTTCTCAAGCGCTAGCAGATCAGAGACACCTCTATGGTGGCACTGATCTGCGTGCGCCCTGTGCGTGACATCCGCTGACGTCATCTGCCTGCACCCGCGTCATACCAGATTTCCCTAGGAACGCCCAGTGTTTTCATGGGATTGCCTATGAAACACTGGGCGTTCCCATGGTCACGACTACATGCGGGCAGTGTTGGGTGCGTGTGCCCGGTGAACACCCTGTTCGCCGTGACCGCACGCACCCGGCATATGCGCATGAGCAGAAATGCACACTGCAAAAACATTGAGCTGGCATGAGATTTTGGATGCGAGCGAACTAACCAGAATAAGGTCCACAGTGAAGCATTGCACGACTACCATGTCATAACATCACATGGACCTGCCCACATTCCTAAAGTTCCTTTGATGTTCTCTATTATAAAAAAAATGTTTGGACACACTAAATCAGTAGCGCACGCAGGGGGGGTTTCTGAGTACCCAGAAACCCCCCCAGGAGTCTAAGGAACCTAGGCTTAAAGCTGAGGGTCCCCTCTTTCCAAGGGTACAAGAATTTTAAAAATCGGCCCTTGGGAACCAGAGATATCTGACTTCAAAACAGTGGTCCCCATCCAAGCCTATTAATTGCTATTCCCAGTCAGATATTTCAGGTTCTTTCTGACTTAGAGTTTTTCTGAGGGCATATTCCAAAAGCTGGGACTCTGCTCCTTTGATGGACATTAGTAGCTTGTCTCTACTGTTCCCAGAACCAGAGATATCAGCCTTCGAGCAGCTGGTTACTGCTCCAGCTCCACACACCTGGTATGTAGTTTTATATACTCGTTGGCAGATTGCTCTGCTTCCTGAAATCTCATCCCCTAGTTCCCAATACCATTTGGTATGTGGGATTCTCTAGTTTTTAATTCCATTAAAATCTAAGAAATCTATTTCCGGAAACTGGAGATATCTGCAGTCAAGCAAGCTGTCCTCCCACCAGAAAATTATGAATAATAAGCCCACTCACTCCACTATACACCCCTCCTCTGCATATGAAACATCCTCTACCACCCTGGAAGTTATGTATCAGGGCCCCTTCATTCAGTCCAATGCCCCCTTCTCCCACCTCATCTCCCACCATCTGTGCAGTAAAGGGGTAATTAGTGGAAATTACTGATCCAGGCCCTACATACTGAGCGGTTGATATAATACCCCCTACCACATGCAGGACATCAAAGCTTCCCCCACCCCTACCGCTGGAGGATCAATGGGGCCCCAATATATTGCTATGCCCAGGGCCTACACTGCTGTTGATGCCCCTGTATGTATATATATGTATATATATATGTGTATATATATATATATATATATTATTATTATTATTATTATTATTACTATTAGTATTATTTATATACATTTGGTCTATCTATAATACTTTATCTGACCCGGCATATACTGGGTCACCTAAGTGTCCATCTCCGTGCTTTGCTCCTCCCCTCTGGAAACCCCCTTCTGAAAATCCTGCGTTTGCCACTGTAAATGGTTTCATCCATTTTATGTGGGCAGTCAGTTTACTGTACATGTGACACAGGTATTTAAGGCCCATACACACTGTGCGATTTTGAGCTGAAAGCAGCTCACTTTTACAGTTTGAGCTGCTTTCAGCTTAAAAGCCCCCCAGTGTGTATGGTCCAGGGATGAGTGGTGAGCACTGATGTGTGCTCCTGCATCATCGCTGTGGACGGCTTTTCATAGCGTCATACTATGGAAATCTGTCCACCCCCCATGCAGATCGTGTAAAAGTGTGTATGCACTGAGCGATTTTCAGCCCACCTATTTTCACATAGTCACTCTGCATACAGGATGAGCAAAAACCCCCAGTGTAAGCCTACTTCCAAAAGACCTAGAGCTTGGTTCAGATTTGTACACAATGCCAATGTTCACGCAATTGAGCATTTATTGGTAGACTGTGCACACGCCAAGGTACTCTATCAATGGCAGCTGTAATCAGCAGCAAAAATATGGTGCTATAGTTTGATTGATGGAGGAGGGCCCCAAACCGGTATCTTGCCTAGGGCCCCATGAGGTCTAAGGAGCTGATTGTAGTTGACACGCTCCCGTGTGCATTCGCACAGATTGGCAGGTGGTGGTATGCCGTCAGGGGGTGGTATGCAGGCGGGGGTGGCATGCATCTCCTCCTGCATTTTCTAAGGGGTCATGATGAAGGGAACCCCTTGAAGATGTCTTAGGACAAAACGCATTGGGTGTGCTCTGCCTCCTTCCTCACACTAAGCTACCTCATAAAACTTTATAGATTGTTTTTCATTTTGGTTCAATTTTATTTTATCTCTTGGTCATTTATGATATCATCACTAAGGGCCTTATTCTAGTTCACTCTTAAGGTGGCCATACACACGCAGATTTATCTGCAGATCTGTCTGGTTGGAACAAAAACCTGGTTATGGGTGAGAGCAAATGACAGTTGACCATTTGCTTGGAAATGCTGGAAAACTGACAAACTGACACTAATCCATAACCATGTTTTTGTTCCAACCAGCCAAATCTGAAGACAAATCTTACTAGTGTATGGGCACCTTTAGAGGCAAATTCCTTCTCAAATGGACAAAACCATGTGCACTGCAGGTGGGGCAGATGTAACATGCGCAGATAGAATTAGATTTGGATGGGATTTTTCTTCAAAGTGAGATCTATATTGCAGTGTAAATTATATCTGCACCTGTTACATCTGCCCCCCTGCAGTGCACATGGTTTTGTCCATCTGAGAAGGAATTTGCCTCTAAGAATGAACTAGAATAAGGCCCTAATTTTGAAACAATAATGTTATGATGCTGTGTGCATATCTCTAACACATTGTTGACCTGTAATAATTGCTCATATTGGATATTTGCCATTCATTTTTGATATGTTTGTTTTGAATGACAGATCACAGAGTGAGTGTTGCTCCAACATTTTTATACTCTGTGACGTCATGCTCAATTAACAATGCATCCCTGGGACAAGGAGCGGGAGGCTTCAGCGGGTACCAGGGCTGCTACCATACTGCAGAAGCATCCCTCATGAAGGGCGTTGGGGAGGGGGATAGCCGGGGTGGAGCTGGGGGCATTGTACTGCATTGTGCATGGACTCGGGTAATGGGGATTTTGATAGGGCTTATTTTCAGGGTAGGGCTTATTTTGGACTGGTTTCCAGAACCAAGGGTAGTGCTTATTTTCAGGGTAGGTCTTATTATCGGGGAAACACGGTATATACAACATAAGAGGTTTAATAATATAAATATAAATGATACAGATCATATAATTGCTAATCAGTATAAAATTAACCTCCATTTTGATACATTTGTTAAGTACCTGATGTGTGGTGACTGTCTATAATACTTCTGTAATATTTTTATTCATCACGGATATTTTTACCACTGTTATGTACATGTTTTTTAAACAAGATTTTTTTACCTAGGTACATCTTATCACAGTATATTGTCGTCTTCTGCTGGGCTGCGAGACTGGTGTCAATGTCTAATTTTTCCCAGCATATAATTTCCATAATTATAATTATAACCATGCCCCTAACATTAATATAGTCAGGGATAAATAATCTTTTATCCCATATAGGTCATGTTTAGTCTCTAAATGTGTAGAATTACATTAGCTGTCAGATGACAGTTATTAGAATTCTATATGATATTGCACTCACATGTTATAACACATTATAAGATTAAGGTACAGTAACAGAGGGGCGTGTCTATAGGCTATGGATAGAATGTGATGAATGGTTCTCTGGAAAGCACCTGAACCATACAGGATACAGCAAACAAAGGGGCGTGTCCATAGGCTAGTGATACCAGGTGAATGAATAGATTCTCCCCTCCCCCGAGAGTTCTTTTGAATAGCAAGAGAAAAGCACTCAGCTCAGTTGCTGTTCGATCAAGACGCAGAAAGGATGGGTCTGGCCTCGCCGGGAGTTTCCTTCCATTACATATGGATTTGGACATGATAAGTATTATGTATCATCAAACTGAATTGTGCGCCAGGACTAGGATATGATTAATGGACTGGATGTTTAGGAGCTATGTGTGAGCTAGGAGTATGAGTAGCAAAAGTGATGTTTTGATCTGTTAAGATAGGATATTGTTTTACTGGTTAGATTGAGATTTACGACCCTGTATCATGAAAGATTGTGTGCCCAGCCATGTGCTATCATCATGGATTGTATTGTGTTTCACAATAGCTACATATAGCAGCGGTTGGTAGATTATGGATAAACATATAGATTGGTATTTGAAAGGATAAGCTGTAGTGATTAAACTGATTTGAGCATGGTGGATGCTATTACTATGTAAGCAGAATGAGGCCTGGAATCAATTGTAGTCATGTGCTCAGGCTCCGGCCTGCAGTGTGTCCTTTGTGTAGGTAAACGGTTAACATTGATTGTTTGGATTGGCCCATGTGTGTCTTGGTGTGGTTGTAGAGGAGTTTTGTAGTATATTGTATAGATTCTTTGTATCCAGGTTTAGTGTGTGTTTGTTCAAAGGGACGCATGTGTTTGAACGCATGTGTAAGGCTAAAGTGAGCATGTATGGATTCCAGCATTTGTGCTTAATCAAGTGTGTGTGTCTGCGTCCCAGAATGGATTAGCCATGGACTCTTTGTATTGAAAAGTGTGAATGCTTTGTGTAATATCCAGTGAGAATATCTAGATAAACTGGCGGAATAAACCAACATATATGTAAGAGGTGTTGTTAGCATGATGCTCGGATGGTGTGTGTGTAACGGCATGTGATGTGAGTATGATATAGCAAGGCCATAGATTGTATAGTGCCAGTTAGGTGTTCTGTACAGAGAAGTACATTGTAGCTTAAATGATATTCAATTGTGTATGCTGCAGGTAAAGTGTGTTTGCTGAATGTGCGAGTTATATTCAGGATCGTGAGATCGCATGATGCAGGTTAGAGGTAATTTTAAGTAAATGTGGTGGATAGCAATTAAGGAAAGTACAGGCAGTTTATGTGTGAATGCCAGGCAGCTGTTTGAGCCTGTAGATTGATAAGGTTCCTTTGTGTGCCATGCGGCAGTACACAAAATGGCGGACACAAAGACTTGGTATCACAAAATGGCTGCTTCATAGCCACGCCCCCTCCCGCGCTGTATTCGCATACACAGTATTTAACACTGAGGTTAATTGTATTTAAGGATGCTGGCATAATAATCGCTATTAATTATAATACCTGTATTGTTATATTTTGAAATCCATGATACAGTTTCATCTGTTTACATTCATAAATAATATTCATTGATTATAATTCTGGACATTCGCTTATTGATTGCGTGCGACATGAATAAATTAGATAGACTTTGCATATATAAATAAATGTACTTCCATACTGGACACTGGCGGTTCCCTAGGATGCCGGGAGATGTGTGAAGGGAGTGCATTGATACGCACGGAATTCCTGGTCCGCTGACGGGGTGGGGCGCCAGTGCATTACCTTGACAACCAGTCAATGTCATTCGTGCACACCTGAACATGCAATGAAGTCCCCTCCTTGCGCCCACCAGTCTACTACACGGACATGTAAGTCCTTCACTATATGTAAGTTATTTTGTGTGATGGGTTGGGAAAGCAGCTTTACCCGGGGCATACACACCAGGCTCCCTTTGTGCAGGTGAGAGGGGACAATATTGCTACTGCCTGGCTTTCTGCCCTCCCTTCCCCTCCCCTCCACCATCTTTGCAAGGGCCCACTTAATGTATTTAGGTGATCCCATCTGCCCTGACTATAGTGCTGTACAGCATCCGGAGGCTGGAGCTCCCCCTGGTCCCTACCAATCAGAGAGACAAGCCACTCACTGAGGATTTGGTAGTGGTGCCCCCGGTGTGGCTGATGCCCAGAGTGTTGCCTTATACTGGCATTATCCCCTAATTATATAAGCCTGAAAACTCCGGGGGCCAGGTGGCACCCCCTCCCTTTCAACCTCATAATGGGCAAGTAATGGCTTCAGACATGTAACCGCCGGCCTCTGGGGATCAGCGACAGATGGGGAAACCTCTTAAATGAAACAGTGACTCTGCCATTATCTAACACCGCACACACTGTATTTGTTTCTGCTGGCTGACGCAATTGACTGTACGAATTTCCCTACATACCATGGGCAGAACCGGGAAATCTGCTCAAAAAAGAGACGCCCATCCACACAAAGGGGAATCTACCCAAACAAACCTCAGGCCTTTCCTCCTCACCACTCCTGTGAACCAAGAACCCACACACCCAGCCCCAGAATCCCCCCAGAACAGCATTCCTCCGCCAAGCCCGATCATGGCGGAAGATTTGCCATCAGCACCAGTTTCCAAAATGGGCAATGATATTTCTGAAATTCTGTCATACTTCAAGACCCTACCGACAATGAAAGCCATCCATTCCGCTATTAGAGAAGAAATGGCTTCGGTCAAACAAGACATTTCGATTTTAGCAAATCGCCTTGAAACGCTTGAAGACAGTCAAGAAACTACAGATAAAACTGTGGCGTCCTTGGCAGAGATAATCTCGATGCAATCATCCGAAATACAGATCCTTAAAGCCAAGATGGAGGACTTGGACAACAGAGGGAGGAGGAATAATATTTGCGTTAAAGGTCTACCGGAAGAAGTCACAAACTCCGACTTAACGAATGCCTTAACAAAAATATTTAACGAAATATTGGGCAACGACCCAAACGACGAAATTACATTTGACCGAGCCCACAGAGCCCTAAGACCTCGTGGCTCTTCCTCTGACCGACCAAGAGATGTCATCTGCCGGCTCCATTATTACTCTCAAAAAGAGGAAATTATGCGCAAGATTCGCCACCTAGACGGAGTCGACTTTAATGGCGACACAATCCATATCTACCCGGATCTATCCTGGTCCACCCTGCAGCAACGCAGAGCACTTCGGCCGCTGACTGAGGAACTACGCAAGAGGCAGATTAAATACAGATGGGGCTTCCCATTTAACATCCAAGTCACACATGCAGGAAAAACACACTCCTTGCATACACCAAAAAACCTTTCCTCCTTCTGCTCGACTCTGGGCCTCCCGAACATCGAAGCGCCTGATTGGACTGATCCACTATCTCAAGCAGTCAACTCAATACCCCAGAAACCACCTAGTGCCTGGCAGACAGCCCGAGGTCCCGGAAAACGCCACAACATCCCTCCCGAGGGTTCGACTTCAACGGACACGTAAGACTTTGTATCCTGTCCCAACAGCCACCACTATGGGTCTCCACAGGATACCCCCTGAACACCCCAAGCTAGCGGACTATAACCCATGCTAGGTAATACATGGGGCCTATTGTCCCTTCGATTCTTGTTATGCCCCTAGCTTAGTGGGTTCGTATTGCTTAAACTGTTACCTTTTTGTATTTCCCTTTTAGGACATAGGTTAGGTCTTTCACTTATAGTCTCATAAAACTCAGACATTGCATACTCATTGAGAGACTCTATCACCTTATTTGACACTGTCTTACTACGTCTCCTCCGTACCAGACTGGAGGCTTAGCTTCGATGGTTCCCGGTTATTTCCTCATATTATTTGGAAGTTGTGACAGCTATTACAAAATGTCTAGTTTTCTATGTTACCGGATATTTAGGTTTAATGCAAAAGTATTGATTAGTTGTACTTTTATGCACTACTCTCATGCGTGTGTAGAAGTGTAAATTGCTTAGAACGGCTGTTCACATATGTTATGACACTACATTTTTCCCCTGAAATCGCTGGTCCCCTGTACCCCCTCACCCGCACTTTTCTATGTTTCCTGTGGCGTCGGTTCTATGTTTCCTTACAGATGCCCCAGTTGCGGGTAACTTCAATATTTGTTATGTTAGATTTCTATCTCCCTTCTTCTTTCTTCCTATAATTCCCTTCCAATCCTTCCCCACTCCTTCACCTCAAGGCCACGCTGCACATCTAGCACCAAGAAACTTCTCTAGGAACCCACCATGAACAGCATAGAGACACTTAAAATCCTTTCCATCAACGCCAGAGGTCTGAATCTACCCGAGAAACGCTCCACTCTTCTTAGAACCTGTCACACGTAGCCGCGACGGAGCGCGGCGGGTACAGTACTCACCCGTCCGCGCCCGCCGCCGGCTAGCGTGTGCAGGCTCCGGTCTGCGGTGTGCGGGTAGCAGCAGCTCTGGGTAGGGATGGCAGCAGTAGTGGTGCCGGGAGGCCGGCGTCGCCATCTTGGTTGAGGGCAGGAGACAGATTGGCCCAGAGTGGAGGTTCCCTCCTCATCCTGTGCTGGCAGCCAATGGCAGCCATCCCCTGGGGATATAGGGGATCTGCCTAGGCTGTTCAGTGTCAGTGCAATGAGTCTTTGGAGTCATTCACAACTCCTAGCTGATTCCCGGATCCTGGCTCTTTCTCTCCTGACTCTGGTGCCTTGCTCCCTGCATCTTGCTACAAGGAAGTTTTCTCCTGACACCAATGCTGCAAGTTCTACCTAGTGCTTGTTCCTGCTTGTGTCCCAGAATTACCCTGCACAGCTTTCCGCTGTCCGCCTTCATACAACTCATTCATTCCATCATCTTTCAGTCATCCGGATCCATTTCTTCTGTCATCAAATCAACCTCCTTCCGGATCCTCATCTATGTACTCTGGCTCACCAAGTATACGTTTCCAGATTTCCCTGCCCGTTATTAGTATTGTGCTGGACTCTATTTAATTTATTCCAACTGTCACTTAAAGAAGTATTTGAGTGAAGTTTATCATTTATGAAATCAGTTATTAAACCTGCACGTTTCAATCCTACTCCTCCTGGTCCGTCTCCGGTTCCTGTGCACCGCACGACTCCATCCAGCCCTTTAGCCGTGACAGTTTGCACTGACCCGATGGAATCGGGTGAAGCGCAGGCCTCCATGACGGATGTTCTTCAAGGCATCATGGCTCGATTGGAACAAGTAGAGACTACCCAGCGTCAAGTGGCTCAATTTCTCCAGACCTTGTCATCACCTCAGGTGGCTCCCTCAGTTTCAGCAGCACCAACCTCCGGAGCTTCGGCCTCTGCTGCTCCCCCTGGGCCAGCTGCTCCTCACCATCTACACCTGTCAACCCCCAGTAAATATGACGGGTCCCCGAGGGGGTGTCGAGGATTCCTGAATCAATGTGACGTCCATTTTACCCTCCAGCCTTCCAATTTCCCCTCTCCCAAGACTCGGGTGGCTTACATCGTGTCCCTACTGGCGGGTCCAGCCCTGGAGTGGGTGTCCCCCCTTTGGGAGCGTGCGGATCCCATCCTCAATAACTATGAAGAGTTTGTGGCCTCCTTCCGTCGCATCTTCGACGAGCCTGGCAGAGTGTCCTCCGCAGCCACAGAGATCCTAAGGATTCGTCAGGGCAGTCGCCCAGTGGGACAATATGTCGTACAATTTCAAACCCTGGCTTCCGAACTCAGATGGAACGAAGAGGCTCTCGTTTCTGCCTTCTGGAACGGCCTAGCCGGGCGCATCAAGGACGAGTTAGCAACTCGCGATTCTCCTTCCACCCTGGCTGAACTCATTTCATTATGTAACAAAGTCGATCTGCGACTCCAAGAACGCCAACTTGAGAGGAATCGCTCTGATCGCCTTCGCCCTCGATTTCCTTCCAATGTCGCACCAGCCTCCAAACCAACCCCGCCTCCTGCGGTGTCAACAGATGAGCCCATGCAAATCAACCGCTCCCGTCTCTCTCTCGAAGAGAAGTCCCGAAGACGGCGAGAGAATCTATGCATGTACTGTGGCTCCTCAGCTCACTTATTGGCTTCCTGCCCGCTGCGGCCGGGAAACGACCGCTCCTAATCTCCCCGAGGGAGGTCCGATTAGGAGTCTTGCTTCCATCTCCCTCTTCTTCTGATTCCACCATTCCGGTTACCCTTGTGTGTCCCCAAGGGAGAAAAAGAGTTCAGGCCCTATTGGACTCTGGAGCAGCGGGAAACTTCCTTTCTTCTTCTTTTGTCACCCAACATGCCCTGCCTGTGCAACCCCTGGATCACTCGCTGGTCCTCACTGCAGTGGATGGGAGTCGAATTCGTAGTGGACAAATCACCCATCAGACCACCCCGGTGACACTGCTCATAGGAGCTCTACATCAAGAGACCCTCGAATTCTTCATTCTTCCACAGTCCTCACACCAAATGGTCCTGGGCCTTCCCTGGCTCTCCAAACATAACCCACACATCGATTGGACCAATATGGAGGTCAAGGCCTGGGGAACAGATTGCCAGTCTACTTGCATTCCTCAGATCCTTCCGGTCTACCAGACCCATCCACAACGTGAGGGTAACTATCCTTCATCCTCTTCAGCTCCACCCTTGTCGATACCCGCACCATATCGTTCATTTACAGATGTATTCAGTAAAGGTGGTGCCGACACCCTGCCTCCTCACCGTCCTTGGGACTGCCCGATAGAGCTGGTGGCCGGGAAATTCCCTCCTCGTGGCCGCATCTATCCCCTGTCGCTACCTGAGACTGAGGCCATGTCCTCGTACATTCAAGAGAACTTAAACAAAGGTTTCATTCGACCATCTACTTCTCCGGCCGGGGCCGGGTTTTTCTTTGTGAAAAAGAAGGATGGCGGTCTTCGGCCATGTATCGACTATAGGGGCCTGAACGACATCACCATTAAAAACCGCTATCCCTTACCCCTTATCGCAGAACTATTCGACAAGATCAGAGGGGCAGCAATCTTTACTAAATTGGACTTGCGAGGGGCCTACAATTTGATCCGGATCCGTCCAGGTGACGAGTGGAAGACGGCTTTTAACACGCGCGACGGCCACTATGAATACCTGGTGATGCCCTTCGGCCTTTGTAACGCCCCCGCCGTCTTCCAACAGTTTGTAAATGATATCTTTCGGGACTTGCTGTACCACTCCATCGTAGTCTATCTAGACGATATACTCATCTTCTCTCCAAATCTTCAACTTCACAGACAGACAGTGTCCGAAGTCCTACGACGTCTTCGCCAAAATCAACTGTTCTGCAAGTTGGAGAAGTGCGTTTTTGAGGTCACGTCCATTCCATTCTTGGGTCACATTCTCTCCGCCACTGGGATAGAAATGGACCCAGAAAAGGTGAGAGCCATCCAAGACTGGGCAGCCCCCACAACACTCAAAGGAATTCAGAGATTCCTAGGGTTCTCAAACTATTACCGGCGATTTATCCGGAACTTCTCTACTATCGCTGCTCCCCTCACTGCTCTCACTTGCAAGGGAGCTGATCCAAGCCGATGGTCGCCAGAAGCATCCTCTGCCTTCCAGCAGTTAAAGAGAGCATTCATAACGGCACCAATCCTCCTCCAACCAGACCTCGACAGGCCCTTCATTCTCGAGGTGGACGCATCCTCGGAAGGGATCGGGGCCATCTTGTCACAAAAAGGTGAGGATCAAGAATTACACCCTTGTGCCTTCCTCTCCAAAAAATTCCTCCCGGCAGAGAAGAATTACCCCATCGGGGAACAGGAGTTGCTTGCAGTCAAAACTGCGTTAGAGGAGTGGCGATACCTTCTGGAGGGGGCACGGCATAAGATCACCGTGTATTCAGACCACAAAAATCTGTCCTTTCTTAAACAGGCTCAGTGCCTTACTGCCCGCCAAGCCCGTTGGGCCATGTTTTTTGAACGCTTTGACTTCCAAATTAAATTCCGACCTGGAACCACGAATACTAAGGCAGACGCTCTATCCCGCTCCTTTGAGACGACCTCTGACCTAGAGACACCTCCTCGTCCAATCCTCGATCCGCTGGTCTTCGCCCAAGTAACCGTACAGCCATCTCCTCCTCCAGGTAAAACGTTCGTTCCCCCCGAACTCCGCAAGAAAATATTGTCATGGGCACATTCTTCCCGCTTCGCAGGGCACGCAGGAGCACAAAAGACCTTGATGTTCCTGTCACGTTCTTATTGGTGGCCAACCATCCGCCACGACGTAACCAACTTCGTCGCTTCTTGTGTAAGATGTGCTCAGCATAAGGTGCCCAGAACAACTCCCGCTGGTCCTCTCCGCCCTCTAACCATTCCCACAGAACCATGGACCCATCTGTCAATGGACTTCATTTGCGAACTACCTCCCTCAAAAGGTCATACCGCAATCTGGGTAGTGGTCGACCGATTCTCGAAAATGGTCCATTTTTTCCCACTAAAAGGTCTCCCCTCTGCTCCAGTACTGGCTCAGCTATTTATCTCAACCATTTTTAAACTTCACGGACTGCCCAAAGAGATTGTATCCGACCGCGGAGTACAGTTCGTTGCAAAGTTCTGGAGAGCTCTCTGTGCCGCGGTACAGGTCAAACTCAAGTTTTCCACTGCCTTTCATCCCCAGACCAATGGCCAGACAGAACGGGTGAATCAAGACTTGGAGGCCTTTATCCGACTGTTTGTCTCGTCGTCCCAAGATGACTGGGTGGATCTTCTCCCGTGGGCAGAATATATGCATAACAACTCCTATCACTCTTCCTCCGGAACCACCCCCTTCTTTACAGTATTCGGCAAACATCCACGATCTCCGGATTTCTCAGAATTATCCTCTTCCGAAGTTCCTGCAGCAACCACTTCATTACAACGCTTTGCTAAAATCTGGTCGGATGTCCACACCGCTCTTCTTAAATCTTCCGCCCGATACAAGAGGATGGCAGACAGGAAAAGAAGGGCAGCGCCCAGATTGAAAGTCGGAGACCGGGTATGGCTGTCTACCCGCCATATACGCCTCCGTCTGCCCTCTATGAAGCTGGCTCCCCGGTTCATTGGGCCATACCCTATCATCCAAGTCATTAATCCTGTCGCTTATAGACTTCAACTTCCTCCTTCCCTAAGGATTTCAAATTCCTTCCATGTGTCCCTCCTCAAGCCTTTAAGGTTGAACTCTTATCAAAAGAAGATTCCCAAACCGCCCAAGATTAACTCCGAAAGTGGGTCTGAATTCGAGGTAAGACGCATTATAGACTCTCGTTGCCGCAATTCTCGTACCCAGTATCTGGTGGAATGGGTTGGGTTTGGTCCCGAAGAGAACTCTTGGGTGGATTCCATTGATTTGCACGCTCCAAAACTGGTAAAGCAATTTCTCCAGAGAAATCCGCACAAGGCCCATAGGCGCCCTGGAGTCACCCTGAAAAGGGGGGGTACTGTCACACGTAGCCGCGACGGAGCGCGGCGGGTACAGTACTCACCCGTCCGCGCCCGCCGCCGGCTAGCGTGTGCAGGCTCCGGTCTGCGGTGTGCGGGTAGCAGCAGCTCTGGGTAGGGATGGCAGCAGTAGTGGTGCCGGGAGGCCGGCGTCGCCATCTTGGTTGAGGGCAGGAGACAGATTGGCCCAGAGTGGAGGTTCCCTCCTCATCCTGTGCTGGCAGCCAATGGCAGCCATCCCCTGGGGATATAGGGGATCTGCCTAGGCTGTTCAGTGTCAGTGCAATGAGTCTTTGGAGTCATTCACAACTCCTAGCTGATTCCCGGATCCTGGCTCTTTCTCTCCTGACTCTGGTGCCTTGCTCCCTGCATCTTGCTACAAGGAAGTTTTCTCCTGACACCAATGCTGCAAGTTCTACCTAGTGCTTGTTCCTGCTTGTGTCCCAGAATTACCCTGCACAGCTTTCCGCTGTCCGCCTTCATACAACTCATTCATTCCATCATCTTTCAGTCATCCGGATCCATTTCTTCTGTCATCAAATCAACCTCCTTCCGGATCCTCATCTATGTACTCTGGCTCACCAAGTATACGTTTCCAGATTTCCCTGCCCGTTATTAGTATTGTGCTGGACTCTATTTAATTTATTCCAACTGTCACTTAAAGAAGTATTTGAGTGAAGTTTATCATTTATGAAATCAGTTATTAAACCTGCACGTTTCAATCCTACTCCTCCTGGTCCGTCTCCGGTTCCTGTGCACCGCACGACTCCATCCAGCCCTTTAGCCGTGACAGAACCCTTTGGACAGAAAGGGCTGATATAGCCTTAATTCAAGAGACCTATTTTAAAATCAGTGCCCGAACCCCTTCCCTAACCAACAAACGCTTTCCAATTGCATACTACAACAATACCCCAGATAGTAAATCCAAAGGTGTAGCCATATTATTTTCTTCCAGGCTACATGTCACTGACATTACATCCCACAAGGTAGTACCTGGCAGAATGCTCCTTATAAATTGCTCGATTTTCAATCAACAATATACTTTAGTTGCGATATACGCCCCTAATCAAGATCAACCTTCCTTTTTTATGCGTCACCTACCGCCTCTCGAACCTCTGTTAAAGGGGACTGTTATCTGTGGGGGTGACCTTAACTGGGTCATGAATCCGCATATAGATTCATCAAACTCAACACCTCGGTACTCCAATATAAAACATCGCCAGGTTAGAAAGGTTTTCCACGACCTCCAGTTAGCAGACTCTTGGAGGGCTTTTCACCCTTCTGACTGAGACTACTCCTTCTATTCACACCCGCACCAGGTCTACACCCGATTAGACTATCTGTTCATCAGCCACCACCACCTCCCTTCTATAATTCAAACATCAATTGGTTCGATCACATGGTCAGATCACGCTCCGATCTCCTTAACACTAAAAATTTTCCCCAGAGCCAAAGGCCAATGGTCATGGAGATTAAACGAAGCTCTCCTACAAGACCTATACTGCAGAAGTGAGATAGAAAAGACCATTCAGAACTATATTGACTCCAACATAACTGATGATGTCTCTAAGCTGGCGATATGGGAGGCACATAAATGTGTTCTCCGGGGCAAGTTTATTCAGCTGGGATCTTATATTAAGAAACAAAAAACAGCTCAAATTTCTAAGCTTTTAGAAACTATACATTCTCTCGAGACCCAACATAAGTCCTCGATAATAGGCCCACCCTCGGTGGAGCTTACAGAGGCACGAGACCGACTGAATAGACTTGTATCAGATCGCGTAAAACATTCTATACGTAAATGTAGAGGCAAATACTATCAATGGGGCAACAAACCAGGTCGTCTATTGGCTAACGCTCTTCGAGCTCAAAATTCGGTCTCCTTTGTGGGCTCTATGAAGAGCTCCTCTGGAACCATGTGTTTCCAAACCCCGGAGATAGCTTTCACAGCTACTATTCCACCTTATATAACTTGAGACACCCTAACACAGATCCCGATGAATCCCCTTCTACACAACAGATAAAATCATATTTAAATAAAGTTTCCTTCCCGACCATCTCCGAAAGTGACAAAGAAGCTCTTGAAATGCCCTTTACCCAACTTGAATTAGATAGCGCTATTTCCTCTAGCCCCACGGGTAAAAGCCCGGGCCCGGACGGGTTCACTATCGCCTACTATAAGATGTTCAAAGATAAACTTTCACCTATTCTCCTTTCAGCATTTAACTCCATCTCTAAAAGTTCCCCTCTCCCTCCTCAATCACTCGAGGCCCACATCACTGTCCTACCCAAACCAGGAAAGGACCCGGCGGCATGCTCCAGCTATAGGCCGATTTCCCTATTAAATGTTGACCTTAAGCTTTTCGCCAAACTAATGGCTAACAGGCTCAATAAGCTACTGCCCACACTGATACACAATGACCAGGTTGGCTTTGTCTCTGGCCGAGAGGCTAAGGACAACACCACTAAAATCTTGAGCCTTATCCATTTAGCAACAAGCAACCGAATCCCTACAATTCTCCTATCTACAGACGCCGAAAAGGCTTTCGATAGAGTCGATTGGGGGTTTATGCGGTCTGTTCTGGAGCATGTCGGCCTGGGGCCCATAGCCTTGCACAGGATACTGGCCCTATACAACTCCCCCACTGCCAAAGTCCGAGTCAACGGCTCCCTATCAGCCTCCTTTCCCATAAACAATGGTACGAGACAGGGGTGCCCATTGTCACCCCTGATCTTTGTGCTGTGCATTGAAGCCCTAGCTAGGGCAATTCGCGCCAATCCCAATATCTCGGGTATCAGGGTGGGAGATGAGAATTATAAATTGGCAATGTTCGCGGATGATCTCCTGGCAATACTGACAAACCCAACCACCTCCCTCCCACATTTGGTGCACGAGCTGGAGACGTTTGGCCGTCTCTCCAATTTTAAAATTAATATGACTAAATCGTGCGCTCTTAACATTTCCACTCCTCCTCACTTTGCAACGGGCCTCAAAAGCTCTTTCCCTTTTTTCTGGCGTAACACATATATAACTTATCTAGGAATAAAAATCCCCAGAGACCTGTCTCAACTCTTTTCCCTGAACTTCCAACCGTTAATCCGAACTCTCCGCTACGACTATAGCAAATGGCACCATAAACAACTTTCGTGGATAGGTAGGATTAACGTGGTAAAAATGAATACGCTCCCCAAACTGCTATACACCCTCCAGGCCCTCCCGATTGACATTCCGGAATCTTGGTTCCGCACTGTTAAACTCCTAATCCAACAATTTGTCTGGTCCCGTAAGCGACCAAGAATTAAACATTCCACCCTGATCAGGCCATCAAATCAAGGTGGCTTTCAACTGCCTGACATAAAATTATACTACCAGGCGATCGTCCTTACCAGGATTTTAGACTGGACTAGAAATAGAACTTCCAAACAGTGGGTGGAACTGGAGGGTGTATGCCTACAACAATTCCCTGAGATATTCACTTGGTTGCCCAAGTTACCCAAACCCAACCTACCCCATCCTACGATGTCCCCCACTCTTTCAGTTTGGAAACACCTGAGAAAAATCCCCCATATCTCCTCTGAAACTGGTCCCTTAACCTCTTTTTTGGCAAACCCTGATTTCATACCAGGCCTCCACCTACAACACTTTCATAAGTGGGCCTCTGAGGGGCTTTTCAGAGCGGGCCAAATGGTAAATTCCTCTAAAACCAAACAATTTTCAGAAATTAGGGATAAATGGAACATCCCATCATCTGACTTCTGGAAGTATCTTCAGGTGCACCACTTCATAGGCTCGGGGACCATGCTTTCACTAGCTTCCCGAGAACTCACACCATTTGAAAAACTATGCATTACAACAGGAAACCCCACTCATATAACATCCACTCTTTATAAACTACTCTTAAAGAATAACTCCCAATCCCTCCCCTCTTACACGCAAGCGTGGGAAAGGGAATTAGACCTGACACTAACAAAGAAAGATTGGGAAAACATCTTTATAAAAACCGGTAAGAGCTCTGTATGTGTGCCAATCAGAGAAACCCAATACAAAATTCTAATGCGCTGGTACAAATGCCCCAACATGCTCCACGCAATGTTCCCTTCCCTTTCAGATAGATGTTGGCGATGCCTTAACTCTAGGGGCACGCCGTTACACATCTGGTGGGAATGCCCCGTCATTCGTCCGTTCTGGAAAGAGGTAATTTCGATCTCTAGGACCATACTGTCCTGTCACGTCCCCTCAGACCCAGCATTCTGGCTACTGAACCATTCTACCATTCCAATCTCCCAATTCAAAAAATCCCTGATTAGTCACCTGGGTAACGCGGCTCGAGCTTCTATACCTAAGCTCTGGAAATCCCTGCTTCCTCCCTCGATCAAAACATGGTTTTCTAGACTAGATCACTATATGTCTATGGAAGATATACTGCTTTCGGCAAAAGATAGGACATCTGAATTCTCCGAGACCTGGCTCCCCTGGCTCACATACAAGGATCAGACCATTATAAGACCTACGTATCCAAAGCTACCCCGACCTTGGCCCAACAAACAATGTAAAGCCCAGAGCTTTCTATATCTTACCCCCCGCAAAGTACTCCGTGGCCCCCCCTCCCCCCCTTTCTTCCCCGCTCTACCACCTCCACTCGTTTCAAATGACAACACAAAAAAAAAAGTTTAATCAAAAATGTTTAATGTATGCTCAGAATGTCGTTGTTTCTGCAATATGTTAACAAACTTGCTGTCATTTTATTGTGTGCTAAAATTTCAATAAAAACAGAATATACAAAAAAAGTTATTTTGTGTGATATTCTGCTTCTTTTCTTTGCATCTATCAAATTCTGCCCTATTTGTCAGCCGTCCTGATGAAGGCGTTGTAACCCCAAAACTGTTTACCTTCAGAACTTTACTTTTGCACATACAGTATGATTTGAATACACAGTTATGGCTTTGTGAGTGCCGCCTCCTTCTTCATTTTCATGAAATGAAGCACGTACAGATGTGTCCACATACATATTGGCTTTTTTTCTCAATTTGTCACGACATGTAAAACACGGCAAAGCTGTTCTTCCAAATGTAGCAAGTAGATGGATTCTAATTTTTTTTTTATAGATTAGAGAAGCAAATTTTTTTTTAAATGAAATAGCGTGACTTTTGCAGAGTCCAAGGTGTGCCAAATTGTGCCATACATGACACAATAAAACCAAGATATATGTGGACACACAGAGCCGGCCTTAGGCATAAGCAAACTAGACAATTGCCTAGGGCATTTACCTATGTCTAGGGGCACTGAGCTAACCAGGCATCTGATGATTAGCGCTGTTGTTGGCAGCTCTACACCAACAGCGGTAGCGCCGGACCAAGAGCAGTGTGCCGGTAGTATTCTCGTGAGATCCGGATCCTATATAAGTCCAAGTGAGATCAGCACCATCTTCATTTCAGTCCTGGAGAGGGTGGTGGTAGGACATGTCTATGTGCTGTGCAGTGTATTAAAGTGACGTGGTATGGCAACCTGCTCTGTGCTGTGTCATTATAATATATATTACCAGTCTGGGGGTG
Source organism: Crinia signifera (assembly GCF_055691185.1). Taxonomy (NCBI): domain Eukaryota; kingdom Metazoa; phylum Chordata; class Amphibia; order Anura; family Myobatrachidae; genus Crinia; species Crinia signifera. Next base: position 268,245,192 of record NC_139221.1, read on the forward strand.
ACCTGCTCTGCTGTATCCAGTAGAGTTCAGTGATGAGTGCTGCCTGTATCAGTCTGGGGGTGACCTGCTCTGCTGTATCAGTCCAGTCCAGTCCTGTGGTACAGCGCTGTGTTATATCAATCAGGGGGACCTATTCGTATCCAGTCCAGTTCAGTGGTGCAGTGCTGTGCTGTATCATTTTTGGGGTGACCTGCTCTGCTGTATCCAGTCCAGTGGTGCAGTGCTGCATACCTCCCAACAGTCCCGATTTTAGCGGGACAGTCCCGATTATCAGGGCCTGTCCCGCTGTCCCACCCGCGGGCGGCAGTGTCCCGCGGTGTGGGGGGGCTGTTGGGAGTCCCCCCTGTCAGCTGCTAAGCAGCGGGGAATAAACGCTGTTCTATTCCCGCAGCCAGGGGGCTGGGGGCATGGCTAGAGGCTCACAGAGCCTCTGGGTCATGCCCCCATAGCGGCAAAATGGGGGCGTGGCCTCGCGGGGAGCCACGATTATAGGCTACGCCCCCAAATTAGGCCACCCCCCAAAAAACAATTTTTTCGACGCGATGTGTATTTGGTACTCTTCTGTTGATTTATAAGGGCTGTCTGGTGTGAATTGGGTACGCTCTCTGTGACACATAATAATAATTATTATAAATAATATAAAAAAATGATGTGTTACACAGAGTGTACACTCTGTGTGACACATCATTTTTTTATATCACTATAGAAAAAAAAATGGAGCACAAAAACTTGGAGGATAAAATAGGGAAAGATCAAGACCCACTACCTCCTAGTGCTGAAGCCTGTGTACTTTAAATGCCAGTGCATATTTTTAATACCATTCCCACCCTCTCTCTGCTCTCCTCCTCTCTCTCGCCACTCTCTGAGCATTTACACTGGCCCCACTAACACCCCCTTCCGATCCCCTCGCCTGTCATTTTTTCGTGGATCCGCCCCTGAAGGGGGATGCCAGGTTCCAACTGGATGCAAATCAGAAGCTGGCAATATATTTGTGTCTTCTAATGTGACTCATGATACAGGACCATTAGTTTCCAAATGGTCACTTCACTTTAAATTGGATAGGCATAGTATTCACATGGATAAGAAGGCATCTAGGCAGTGTCTGGCTGAGGCCCACGAAGGGCCCACTGGGAAAATGCAGTTGTAGGTGGCCATGTTTAGGTGTGTGGCTACAGGGCGTTGTTGAGGTTTTGATGTGCATGCATGAAAATATACCACATTAATAATAGATATGCACTGTACAAAATACTCCATAGTCCTGTGCAGTATAATGTAACATATGTAAAAGGTATAATTCAAGTACACTGGGATAAAGACCGGAACCTGTTCCCACAGGAGGAGTAGGGCCCGCATGCGGTTGGGCCCGCCAGGGGTTCACCTGGGGGCCAGTCCGACCCTTCCTCTAGGGTAAGTTAATGCTGTGCACGTATCTATTACCAGGCTGAGTAATTAGCTGGCATTTAGGTGGCAAAAGGATTCATGCTTGGCATCTACATGCATTGACTCACCAATGGGCATCTTGCTGGCAAAATTATTAAGCATCTTGCGGAGTTCATCTCTGGGCATATTACACTGTATTCTACATGAAACATAGTTGACCATCATACAGAACTTGTCATCTTACATCTTGCTGGATATAATAGTATATATTATTTATTGTTTGGCTTAGTTATTACAAATATGAAATGCTGCAGAGTACTGTAGTTTTGGCGTTGTATAAAGAAATGGTGATATTAAATATAACTCTATATATTACACCTTTCTGGATAAAAGCACAAACAAGTGCAATACTGTACACAAGCTCATTTCTTTCACAGCTGGTCATGCAGATTTTCTGCAATGAACACATAAATGTTTTTAAAAAATGTAAACCCTTTTACCAGTAGTTAAATGTGGCCAGAATTTTAAATTCAGTTTAAGGGCCAAATGTAATAGGGTATGGGAATCAGAAAGTGAGAGATTTTGGCAGAGTTTTCCAATTTATTTTGAAGCGTCAATCATTTACATGACAAAATCAACCGGGTTTTTTCAGTGTAAATGATTGCCACTTAGAGAAAAAGGGGAAAAGTCTCCCAAAATCGCTCACTTTCTGATTCTCACACCCTATTACATTTGGTTCTTAGTCTTTTTTTCTCCATTTGCAATTCAGACTAACTTTAGTCGGTACTCTTTACCTAGAAGGGCGCCCATCGCGACCATCGCGACCATCGAATGCACTAAAAATCGGGTGCGACGCGATGGCCGCGATGGCCGCGATTTCCCATAGGGACCAATGTTAAAAATGAGATTGGACCCGATTTTAGTGTTCAATGCCTCAATGCCCGCGATTTTTACATAGGAAACAATGTTAAATGGGCCACAGAGCCCAAATACTCACCGTGAACTCTGAAATGGCCCCCACAATTGTTAACGCCACCCCACGATCAACGTGAACCCGAAGCGTGGCGAGCGCCGCGAGCCCGCGAGGGGCCGCGGTACGCGTCCTCCGACCTTTTCATGCCCTACTATCCACGTCGGCGTGGAGTTGAGAATAGAATAGTGTGGCGAGCGCAGCGAGCCACCGAGGCCCGATGCGTGGCGAGCGCAGCGAGCCCCGCGAGGGGACGCGGATACCTTCACAGTTATACGCGTCCCCTCGCGGGCTTCACAGGTGTCCGTGGCGAAAAGCGGACACCTGTGAAGCCCGCGAGGGGACGCGTTTACCTGTGAAGGTATCCGCGTCCCCTCGCGGGGCTCGCTACGCTCGCCACGCTTCGGGCTCGGTGGCTCGCTGCGCTCGCCACACTATTCTATTCTCAACTCCACGCCGACGTGGATAGTAGGGCATGAAAAGGTCGGAGGACGCGTACCGCCGCCCCTCGCAGGCTCGCTGCGCTCGCCACGCTTCGGGTTCACGTTGATCGTGGTGTGGCGTTAACAATTGTGGGGGCCATTTCAGAGTTCACGGTGACTATTAGGGCTCTGTGGCCCATTTAACATTGATTCCTATGGCCAAATCGCGGGCATTGAGGCATTTAACATTAAAATCGCGGTCAATCACTGTTTTTAACATTGATCCCTATGGGAAAATCGCGGTCATCGCGGGCACCCGATTTTAATGTACCCGCGATTTACCCGCGATGGCCGCGATTTTTTACCCCCGACGCCCACGATTCCAATCGCGGGCGCCCTTCTAGGTAAAGAGTACCCTTTAGTCCTAAAATAAACCATCCACTCCTCTGAACCTCCACCCTTTGTCAGCACTCTGGCCTATCCACACTTGTCATGCCAAGTCCTCCTTTTCATCTGTCCAATTCCCACTACTGGACTGCACAGTGCAGCAGTGTGATTCGTCCGTAGGTCCCCAGTGAGGGAGGGGTTTAGGGCCCAAACTTTAATCTATTTCTGTGATTGGGGTAACATGTTGCTTATTTATGTCTCAGATCGCTGGGGCGGTGGGCGGCACTGACCTGTTCACTAGGCATTGAGTACATGTGAACAGGTCACAATCAGGCATTATGTGTAAGGAGCACTACTGTGTAGCACAATGTGAATACGGGGCACTACGAGGTGGTGTTATCGGAATCAGGGGCACTACGTGCGGTGTAATGTGAATGTTTGCAGGGGGTTGCCAAACACATTAGCATTGGCCCTGTACATCAGCATAAAATACTCTCAAATGTAAAGAGAAAACAAACACCTTTTTCAAAAACAATTGCACTTTATTAAATTAACAGTTGCGCCACAGTGTCACACACAGATGGTAATATTGTGCAAAAGGCGCCTAGTAACAGTTGTTACACTACCAGGTCAGCAAAGGACATCCACAATTTGCAGTGCTTAAATCAATCGTAAACTATTTAGCAGGGTTGCTTCTTCCATGTTCATGGAAGGGGCATGGGCATCTCCATCCGGGGCCAGGGGGGCCTCTCTGTTGGCTGAAGGGGGATGGAGGCCTATCAATTGCCTGTAGTAGTGGTGGTGGACTATCAATCTGTCTTGGGGGCCTGTCCAATGGCCTTGAGGGCCTGTCAAATGGCCTTGGGGGCCTGTCCATTGGCCATGGGGGCCTGTCCATTGGCATCGGGGGCCTGTCCATTGGCATTGGGGGCCTGTCCATTGGCCTTGGGGGCCTGTCCATTGGCCATGGGGGCCTGTCCATTGGCCATGGGGGCCTGTCCATTGGCATCGGGGGCCTGTCCATTGGCCATGGGGGCCTGTCCATTGGCCAAGGTTGCCTGTCCATTGGCCAAGGTTGCCTGTCCATTGGCCAAGGTTGCCTGTCCATTGGCCTTGGGGGCCTTTCTATTGGCCCTGGGGGCCTTTCTATTGGCCATGGGGGCCTTTCTATTGGCCATGGGGGCCTGTCCATTGGCCCTGGGGGCCTGTCCATTGGCACTGGGGGCCTGTCCATTGGCCCTGGGTGCATTTCCATTGGCCGTTGGGGCCTGGCCATTGGTGGTGGGGGCCTATCCATTGGCCATGGGGGCCTTTCTATTGGCCACGGGGGCCAGCCCATTGGCCAAGGTTGCCTGTCCATTGGCCAAGGTTGCCTGTCCATTGGCCTTGGGGGCCTTTCTATTGGCCCTGGGGGCCTTTTTATTGGCCATGGAGGCCTGTCCATTGGCGGTGGGGGCCTGTCCATTGGCCACATGGGCCTTTCTATTGGCCACGGGGGCCTGTCCATTGGCCCTGGGGGCCTATCCATTGGCCACATGGGCCTTTCTATCGGATGCGGAGGCCTATCCATTATCTGCGGGGGCCAGTCTCTTAAACATGGAGACTGAAGTGGCCCATCTCTTGACCACGGAGGCAGCCATTCTCTTGACAATGGAGGTGGTGACAGCAGTGGGGGCCTGTCCATTGGCCGCGGGGGCCTTTCTATTGGCATGCGGGGCCTGTCCATTGGAATGGGGGGCCTGTCCATTGGCATGGGGGGCCTGTCCATTGGCATGGGGGGCCTGTCTATTGGCCGCGGGAGCCTGCCCATTGGCCACAGGGGCCTTTCTATTGGCCACGGGGGCCTATCCATTGACTGCGGGGGCCAGTCTATTAACCACTGGGACTGCAGTGGCCCATCTCTTGACCACGGAGGCAGCCATTCTCTTGACAATGGGGGTGGCGATGGCGGCCAGTCTCCGGACCACAGTGGCCTTTCTATTGGCCACAGAGGCTGCGATGGCCTCTCCATTGGCTGTGGAGGCCTATTCATTATCCTCTGTATTAACTGGTTTTACGGAGTTCTATAACTGAAATATAAAAGATAACATCAAACATAACACTCTCTAACATAAAGGGGAGCAGCACTAAAAACTAACCTAAAGGTAACTATTTAGCGTATGTTGCATTTTTCACTAGTATCCAACCAGATAGTAGGTTTTCAAGTAAACTTTAAATAATGAAAACAAATACCTGGTTGCAGTGTACAACAAAAAAGTTTGTGCAGCTTGCTTTGTGTTCCTTTACTATCAAGAGAGAAATCGGTCTGATCAGATGTTTCTGAAGTGAATAGAGTAAAAAATTAACCCAGAATCAGATAATTGGGAGAGTTCAAGGGAAATCTGAACAGATTTATAGCTACAGATATGTCTGCATAGTGGATGGGAGGCTGCCAGGCTGATGTCTGGAGAAAACAGACTGACATCGGGAGATGTGTGTGAGGGTGTTCCTTGTAAACATTGCAGTTACAGTACACAATTATAACATAAATGTTGTGTTACAGAATTATCATTTGAATAAGCCCCTCGCCGGGACTTGCCGTATGCAATGTTCCAGCAAAAGCAACGAGTCCACTGCATATAGCAGCGAGCCTCACCATTTTGACGGCCGCACTCTGAAAAGAACCTGTGAGGTGAAAATGACGAGTGAAGGGGGGTCAGTTGAAGACTGACTCGCGAGCTATGATGGCAAGCTATCAGTACTGCTTTGGCATTAAATATACCCCTACTGTTCCCTTTGGCTGCTAACACAGATGACCTACTTCCAGCAAGTCTTAAAGTGCATACACCCGGTACATTTTTGGCTTACGATTTTGACTATATAGTCAAAATCATAAGGACAGTTACCCAAAGGGCACAGTGTTTACCCTGCTTGCAATACCGATGTGACCTCATGGCCCCACAAGGTCAGTATCACAAGGAAAAATAGACCGTGCAGACAAGGCAATTTTGAATATGGGCAGTATTCAATGAGAATTTTGACTATGTGCAGCGAATTCGCCGGCTCCAGTATTCAATGAGTCAGGGGCACACTGCCCCTGACCGGCGAATTTTAACTCCTGCGGCGATGCCGCAGGGAGCCTGAGGACGGCGGCAGGCAGGGAGATGGAAGTCTCCCTGCCTGCCCCAGAACGTTTGTGGGGGGAGGTGGGCTCCCCGGGAGCCAGGCAGCACAGGCTGCCACCCGGGATAGCCAACAGGGGACCGGGTATTCATTACACCCGATCGTGCATATGTAATGATCGGGTGCAGTGAATATATGAATATCTAATGAGTGGCTCGGCTCCCGGCCCCCTGCTGGCTGCTCTGTGTAAAAAAAAAATATATATATATATATATATATATATATATATATATTTTTTTTTTTATTAAATATATATTCATGTGCTTACAGCACATGAATAAAAATAGCATGCCCCTCCTCAGAATAAAATTCCTGATTTTTTTACACCAAATGTAAAAAACAAAACACTTTATTTTAAAAGTTCACATTCCACTTCACCATAAAAAGATAGCGATTGCTACTCGGTGAATCATGGCGATAAAAACCTTGAAATGTATTCGCCATCCGGTCATTGAATAGGGTGATTCACCGTTTTAGTCAAAAAAATCACCTTACACCACGAAAATAGCACAAAATCGCCATAAAACATGGCGAATCAGCCTCATTGAATACTGCCCTATGTCGCATGCAGTGTATTTGGCCATAGATCAAATCGCACATAGTCAAAATCGCAAGTGCATGTAGCCAAAATCGACTCCATGCTCTTTAATGGTAAATCACACAGTCAAAATCGGCCATAGACAGATCACACTGTGTGTATGCCCCTTAAGGGCCAAATGTAATAGCCCACAATTTGTGGCAGCAGGTGTGATTCTGGCAACAGTGATTAGATTTAGAGCTGCAGTCAGATTATCCATCCACCCAGCTCTGTCACAGACTCCCCTACACTAACATTATCTGTTGTACATTACCAGCCACAGCAGGTAGGAAGTAGATCAGGATTACATATTTGGTGTGCCATGTCAGCATGTAACAACAATTGTTATAGCCTGGCATTCATACTGTATGTGTGGAATCAATGGAATTTCTATATGGGACTTCATACCGCACCCAATTGTATGTCCCCAGCTTTAAAATCTTTAAATGCTGTCTGAAAATATATTTCTTTATTACAGCTTACCCTGCTTCCACCTATACTACTCACAGTGGTACACTCACACCTACCCTTCTCCCAGATATACTAACAGTGGTACACTAACACCTACCCTTCTCCCACTTATACTACGCACAGTGGTACACTAACACCTACCCTTCTCCCAGATATACTACTCACAGTGGTACACTAACACCTACCCTGCTCCCACCTATACTACTCACACTGGTACACTCACACCTACCCTGCTCCCACCTATACTACTCACAGTGGTACACTAACACCTACCCTGCTCCCACCCATACTACTCACACTGGTACACTCACACCTACCCTGCTCCCACCTATACCACTCACAGTGGTACACTAACACCTACCCTGCTCCCACCTATACTATTCACACTGGTACATTTACACCTAGCCTGCTCCCACCTATACTACTTACACTGGTACATTTACACCACCCCTGCTCCCACCTATACTACTCACACTGGTACACTCACACCTTCCCTGCTCCCACCTATACTACTCACACTGGTACATTTACACCTCCCCTGCTCCCACCTATACTACTCACACTGGTACATTTACACCTCCCCTGCTCCCACCTATACTACTCACACTGGTACATTTACACCTCCCCTGCTCCCACCTATACTACTCACACTGGTACATTTACACCTCCCCTGCTCCCACCTATACTACTCACACTGGTACACTCACACCTTCCGTGCTCCCACCTATACTACTCACACTGGTACACTCACACCTACCCTGCTCCCACCTATACTACTCACAGTGGTACACTAACACCTACCCTGCTCCCACTTATACTATTCACACTGGTACATTTACACCTAGCCTGCTCCCACCTATACTACTTACACTGGTACATTTACACCTCCCCTGCTCCCACCTATACTACTCACACTGGTACACTCACACCTTCCCTGCTCCCACCTATACTACTCACACTGGTACATTTACACCTCCCCTGCTTCCACCTATACTACTCACACTGGTACATTTACACCTCCCCTGCTCCCACCTATACTACTCACACTGGTACACTCACACCTTCCCTGCTCCCACCTATACTACTCACACTGGTACATTTACACCTCCCCTGCTCCCACCTATACTACTCACACTGGTACACTCACACCTTCCGTGCTCCCACCTATACTACTCACACTGGTACACTCACACCTACCCTGCTCCCACCTATACTACTCACAGTGGTACACTAACACCTACCCTGCTCCCACTTATACTATTCACACTGGTACATTTACACCTAGCCTGCTCCCACCTATACTACTTACACTGGTACATTTACACCTCCCCTGCTCCCACCTATACTACTCACACTGGTACACTCACACCTTCCCTGCTCCCACCTATACTACTCACACTGGTACATTTACACCTCCCCTGCTTCCACCTATACTACTCACACTGGTACATTTACACCTCCCCTGCTCCCACCTATACTACTCACACTGGTACACTCACACCTTCCCTGCTCCCACCTATACTACTCACACTGGTACAGTCACACCTTTTGGCTATGTACGATTTTGACTATGCGATTTCCCCTGAACGCCCAGGCGGCAAGAACCGCACAATCTTGACAATATTTACTTTGGATCTTCCGATTTTGACTATACTAGAACACCATACTATATACAATAAAATTTGGCTCGCCTGCATGGTCTAGTTTTTCTTGTGATGCCGATCCGACAGGGGCGAGCATCGGCATCACAAGCTGCATACACACTGTGCAATTTGTGCTAACTTTTCTTCCAATTTTGACTATATAGTCAAAATCGTAAGCTGAAGTTGCACGGTGTGTATGCACCTTAATTCCTAAATCTTCCTATAATGTTTTCAAACTCAATCTGATAGTCTGCACGTTAAAATTATATTAATTATATATTAAATAAATATATATATATCACTCCAAATTCAGGGGCACTCGGACATACATAATGTTTCCAACGCGGTACTTTCACAACACCATAGCTGTATTTAAAAAGCCAAGCGCTTTCGGTTCATAGATACAGATGAATAAGTGTTTAATTAAAACATTTTATGACAATAACTAAATCTTATTGGGATCCAGATCTTTCATTTGCATATTACAACTAAATACTAGTTATGCCTAGCTAGATAAATGTGAGAAATGTGCCTACAAATAAACATAGTATTTGAGAATACAGAAGATTGGGGCAGATGTATTAAGCCTGGTGAAGTGAAAGAGTGGCTGGAAATAATGCACCAGCCAATCAAACTGTCATATTACAGATTGAGGTTGGAAAATGACAGTTGGGAGCTGGTCATCTGCTGCGTTATAACCTTCCACTTTATCACTTTTCCAGGCTTAATATATCTGCCCCAGTGTTATTATACTCACAGCATATGATCTGTAACCTGTTGACTTGTACCTTCCTCTCTGTATATCTGAGGTCTCTGGGTGGGAGAAGCTCAAACAGCACTTTGTGATGTCATACAGGCCTGGCCAACCTGTGGCTCTCCAGATGTTGTCAAACTACAAATCCCATCATGCCTTGCCACAGTTTTGCTATAAGGGAGTGTTAAAACTGTGGCACGGCATGCTGGGATTTGTAGTTTCACAACATCTGGAGAGCCACATGTTGGCCTGTCCTGTAATATGATAAAAAGTAGATATTTACAGGGAAACTGTACCTTTATAATAATTGAACTGTTAAGGATAAGAAGTTATGCAGGTAGAACTACCTTTGGCAATAACACCCAGAGGCGTAACTCTGGGAGGCAATGGAGTCATCTGCCACCGGACTCCTGCTCCAAAAGGGGCACCTCTTCTCCCCTGCAAGTTTGAATCAGTAAATTGAAAGCCGTCAATATCACTTCTGTGGCTGACTCTCCCTCCTAACATGATTTTTACAAGTGTCTCCCTGTATTAGAAGCCATGACCTGTCTCAATGGAGACAGACACAAGTTCCTAGTGAGATGATAAGCTGAATATTATTTGGCCTATCATCTCACTAGGAACTAGTGACAACACAGAGGCATAAGGTCCGTTCCTTAGAGGAGCTGCTACCCGGCTTGTAGGTGACAGGAAAAGTGATGATATAAATAAGGAAGATATCTTTTTTATTTAAATAAGTTGAAATAAAGTAATTAAATTGTGTTCTACCTAGTAAAAAGAAATGTTCCTTTAGCTTTAGTCACAATAATTTTAACAGTTTTGGTGTACAGTATGTTGTCTTTTTATGTTTTAGCTGTTATTTATATATTGTACATGTATTATGCTTTACAAATTGGTGTAAAGTCACATTTTAATATTTTAATTATAATCAATAGTGGATTAGTGGATCTCAAGTTTTCATTTTAGTCTAATTGTATGTTTTATTGCCTTACTGTTTATTGCTTTGATATTATCCCAATACTTACCTCTTCAGGCAAGCCTATCATATGTAAGTACCACACGCATAACCCTCTGAGGCACTTATGTATTATATAGCTTCCCTTCTGGACTTGTAACTTGGTGGCACTGCTATGCTATTACTGGTGCCTGTCTTGTGTTTCCCTCCAATATCCCTATAGATTGTAAGCTTGCAGCAGGGCCCTCCTACCTCCAAGTCTGTCTGTTGTTACCCAGTTTGTTTTATCACTGTCTACAATTGTAAAGTGCAATGGAATCTGCTTCGCTATATAAGAAACTGAAAAAATAAATAAATAATAATAATAATAATAATAAATAATATTGCCCTAAGGCAAGGGGATGAAAACTTTGGCCCCAAAGTGCTCAGCGCCCCATCAGCTGGTCCATCTGCCCCATTATAATTTGTCACTTTGAAATATTTAAAGAAAATAATAAAAATTAGAGGGGTCTAAGCTTTGTCCTTTCTTTTTTCACCAAGCTTGCCCTCAATTTCAGCTAAATTGCCAAATGCTTGTGCATTGGTGTGTGTGCAATAAAGTTTCCTCTGATGTGACAAGGCTTCCAACCATTTATTTATTTATTTACAGTTTCTTAATAGCGCAGCAAATTCCATTGCGCTTTACTGTTTCCTGCCTGTTTTTGGTTTATTTTAATCTATTTTTAAAGCAATTCAAATGCTGCTCTTCACATGGTGTTCTAAGCCCTCCCCTGGTAGAAACTTAAAGAGCGTTAAGCTGTCAAAAGCACAGTAAACAACTGTGTGTTCTAAGATAGTATCACAAATCCACAAGGAGAGTCCAAGTGTGCTGGTTGTTGCACTGCCTGACCTTCCCATCACTGTAGGGGAAGAGGCAGTGGCGTAGCTATGAATTGGGCGCCCCTGCCATTAATGGGAGGGTGCCCCCTCCTCCCGCCTGCACCCCCCTCCCCCGCCCGCAGCCTTACCTGTCTTGCTGGTCCCGGCTCCCTTGCTGTCTTCATTCTTCTCCTATGGAGACGGACCAACACAAAATGTCCGCCCCCATACAGCAGACAGTTTCATAGAACTGTCTGCTATATGGGGCAAACCTTTTATTGTGGTCCATCTCACTAGCAGAAGAATGACCACCACTGAAGACAGGTAAGGCTGCAGGCTGCGGATGGGAGGGCGTGCGGGCGGCGGATGGGCGGGGGCTAACTATAGCACCGCAGCCCCCCAGCGCCCCCACATGCACAGCACCCCCCCCCCCCCGCGACCGCGGGGGCTGCGGTGCTATAGTTACGCCCCTGGGAAGAGGTGTCTCCTTCCACCATTTGCATGCCCTCTACATATGCTGGAATGATCACCCACAGTCTGGGTCCCTGATATTGAGACTTAAGGTGTCACTGTTGAAGTACACCAGGAGCTGGCGCTGGGGATAAAGCTGAACAAAGAGGATGCTGATGGTGATGTGGTTTGCTTAAATGAGGCACCGGGCGAGAAACTTGTTGTCCGTGAGATGAAAAATCCATCGCCATGCCTGGGCAGAAAACCAAAAAATTCACTTCTACTTCCTGCTGGAATTGTTTTCATCTGGATCCAGACAACAATTGTCTTGCCATTTGTAGCATATGTAAAGCTGCAATATGCATGGGTAAGGACGTTGGCCACCTAGGGACATCCTCTCTTAAATGTCACCTAAAGTTCATTCATAAGTCACTGTTTAGTTCAGAACTTTTAGGCACTCCAGGAACGCCTAAATCCATTGTTCCTGTTGTATCCAGGCACCTGCAATTCACACCACCAACTCCCTCCTCAGCAATTACCTCCTCATTCAGGATGGGTAGTACTCCTTCAGGTCATGTCACTGTCATGAGTCAGACTGACTCCTCTCCCATCCTGGATTCTTCCACAGGATCCTACAGTGCTACACCTACCGCTGTCGCTGCTGCTGCTGCTGCTGTTGCTGCTGGGAGTCGTTTCTCATCCCAACAGCACTACTTCTTTCACTAAGCAATTTACCATCTAACAGTCCTTTGGGAAAAAGACAAAGTATGACAGCGGTCATCCTATGGCAAAGCCTTGACAGCTATGTTGGTGTTAGACATACGTCCGGTATCCGCCATTAGTGGAGTGGTATTTAAACAATTGATGGAGGTATTGTGTCCCCGGTACCAAATCCCATCTGGATTCCACTACACTAGGCAGGCGATACCAAATATGTACAGAGACATCCAAAAAAGTGTCCTCAGTGCCCTTAAAAATATGGTTGTACCCACTGTCCACTTAACCATGGACAAGTGGGCAAGAGGTACAGGGTAAACTAAAGATTATATGACTGTGAGAGCCCACCGTGTAGATGCATCACCTTCCACAACAGCAGCAGCAGCACCAGTAGCAGCATCTCGGAAATGCCAGCTCGTTCCAAGTTTGGCAACACTGTATATCACCGGTGTCACAAAGAGGCACAACACCAACAACCTCTTAGAGAAACTGAGGGAAATTATCACGCAATGGCTTACCCCACTTAGACTCTCCTAAGGATGTGTAGTATCGAACAATGGCACAAACATTGTGCGGGCAAATTCCAACATGTATCATGTTTTGCCCACACAATAAATTTGATGGTGCAGGGGGTGTGGCTTGGCCGTGAACGTAGTAATGAGCAAAACTTGTGTGCTCCCTCCATATATCCTTAAACCCATCCTGTTCTGCTGCCGCCGGGGACCCTGACATCTATAACGGATGTGGAACGTCCCACTTACCGCCCTGCTTCTCCGCTGGAGTGTCCCCTGAAACATTTTGCTGCCGGAGAGTGAGAATCAACAGTTGCAACCTGGAGCTGCGCTGAGCCCCGGACGCCGCAGACTTCTGCTGTGCTGATGAGATTTTGTCTCAGCGCCTCTCTCCTGGGTGCTGCAGCGGGCCGGGTGACTGGCGCTGATTACCTCTGTGAAGTTGAGCAGTGTGGGCGGGAATCGGTCTTGTTTGAGATGCGCTGCCGCTGTCCATGCACCGAGTGCCAGCGCCATCTTGCCCGCGCGTCCCCCTGGGCTGAGGCGCTTGTGGTTGCCTGCTGAACTCCTCCTGGGACCGGCTGGGATTATTGGCTGTGTACTGCCCTGTATTGACATCCCAGAACCCCTGCAAATCTCCTGCATAGGCTCAATAAGAACCCCTGATCTATCTGGAGCCTGCAAGGTGGGTTTGAACTCTGGTGAAGGGTAGACTCCTGTTACAGCTATCTGCCACCTGCTAGACTATACTTGTGACATAATTTGGAGTGAATCAGTAGGGATTTCCGACACCAAATAGCTTGTATGAATACTTAGCTATTCTCCTTGACCCCTCTGAATACTATCCTATTCGACTCTCTTCAAGCTGTTGACTTTCCACATATACTTGGCGAAGTGCTAGCCATCGCCCTCCTGCTTTTGTGTGGCTACTTTGCAGCTGAGGGTTTAACATATTAGAGACAATCATATTCCTACCTACAGAGTGCTATACAAGATTATGGAACTTTCCACTCAAACAATACAATTGGCGATTCATGCTTCTACTACCAGGCTTTTAAGCAAGTTTGATGACGTATATTATGGTGGTCCGTCTCCTGCTTGTTCCCCTGACGCTGAGGTGGAGGCTGCAGAGGTCGTGAAGGGCGGCCTGCCTTTACCCACTCCATATGTGAATTCTATCGCACCTGTACCAGCTCCAGATATATATACCTTTGTTGCTATGTCTGCAGTAAAACTCGCCTTGGACTTCTTTAGGTCTCTGGGATGTCATGTTTATACTTTCTGAACGCTGCCCGGGTTATCCCAGAGATGCTGGGGACAAACTCCTTAGTGCCAATTCTCCTTTACTGTATGGACTTGAAGACTGGCCGGTTTGATGATTCCACTGTATTGCACCTTGAGATATCCCTTCCACCGTACATCTCCGTTATTTAAATTAGCATTATTATTACCTTTTTCTTATTACTGCCGTTATATGTATAGATCCTGTTTCTAATCTTGTCGTAGGTACTGTTAATGTATACTATGCAATGCTGCACTACATATTATGTATGACGTGCGCACTGTTATTTAATAGGGTGGTGGGAGATAGATTTTGATCCGCCGACACATAAGGTCTGAGTTCACTACCCCTGACAAAACCTTGTAAAAAAATTATATATATCATGATAATAAGGGGGGGGGGGGGGTGTTTAGATTAGTATAATTTAGAATAGGGGGCTATGGTTAAGGGATCCAGGTACGCCTTAGTTGGGGATGGGTTGTACAGGGTAGGGGGTTATAGGGGAGTGTTGATTTGGGATTTTTGGGTGGGTCAAGTTAATTTTTACTTCTTGTTTTCCTTGTTGACTGGGCACCTGACTTTGTAATGTTAATTTTTTTTTATCTTTTTTTATTGGGTACTATACTGACAGACTATATTTCTTTATCTGCACTGCTGAAGCTTTGCTATATCTTAGTGTGACATACTAATTTGAAATTATGGGTGTTATATACCCATTATTATCTTGAAGCCTTAGGGTAATGGCAATCCATATATCCTGCAATAAACCATTTTCCTTGTTATGTTAATATCCTGGATACACTTTTGTCTCCTTACACTACTTTACGATTAATAATACTCTGGCAATTTCTTGATGTATAAATACCCTGCATTTGATGTTTCAACATGTGTAAGGTTTATGCCCCTTTCCCACTGCATGTCTAAAACGGTAAATTGCCGATTTTTCAGCGCAATTTACCGTTTAAGGCTGCAGTGGGAAAGCGCCAGAGTTGAAATACCGGTTAAAGATAACCGGTATTTCAACCCGTTTAAAAAGTCCTACATGGTTAAATACAGTTTTTAAGGCAGTGGGAATGCCTTTTAAACGGTATTTAAACTCCAGGCAGTCCCTGTGACTGATGAGAACTAGTAGTTCCCACTTTGCACATGTGTCATGAGCGCAGTGCATAATAATAAGCCGCTCATTACATATGTGCATATGTAATGAGCAGCTCATTATTATGCTCTGCGCTCATGACACACGCGCAAAGTGGGAACTACTAGTTCTCATCAGGCACAGGGACTGCCTGGACCCCGTATGGACCCCCGCTGGCTCCCCACTGCCCTGCATCCCCGGCCTGGATCCCAGTGCAGGTAAGTACAAGGGGAGGGGAGATGGGGCACAGGGGGTTAGGCACTCTTTACACTGGGGGTGGGGGGTTAGGCCAGTGGCGTAACTACGTTTTGGGCGCCCCCCCCCCCCCGCCGTTAGGGAGGGGGCGCCACCCCGCCAAGCACCCCTACCCCCCTCCCCGCATCGCCGCGCACCCCTACCCCCCCCCCCCGCCCATGCAAACCCCCCTTCAATCCCCCTCACAGCCTTACCTATCGCGCTGGTCCCGGCGGCTCCGTTCTTCTGTGAGGACCACCAGAAAATGGCCGCCCCCATACAGCAGACAGTTTTAGAGAACTGTGTGCTATATGGGGGCGGCCATTTTGTGGTGGTCCCCAGCAGAAGAACGGAGCCGCCGGGACCAGCGAGATAGGTATGTCTACGGGGGATTGGGAGGGGTTTAACTATAGCACCGCAGCTCCCGGCGCCCCCACATGCACAGCGCCCCCCCGCGGTGGCGGGGGCTGCGGTGCTATAGTTACGCCGCTGGGTTAGGCACTCTTTACACTTGGGGCGGGTTAGGCACTCTTTACACTTGGGGGTGGCGGGGTAGGCACTCTTTACATTTTAAACGGTTCACTGCAATGGGAATGGTACTTAAACAGTATTTAAAACGGTAATCTGCTGCAGTGGGAATGCTAATACCGTTTTAAATACCGTTTAAAAATACCAGTACTTAAAACGGGTCTGCAGTGGGAAAGCAGCATTAGTGTCTATGGGCAGTATTCAATGAGAAAAATTCGCCCTGTTTTATGGCGAATTTGTGCTTTTTTCACCTTGGACGGAGCATTTTGCTCTCCAAAAGCGAGCAAGCCTATTCAATGTGAAATATTCGCCGTCTTTTTAAGTGATTTTCGCCGTCTCTCTCCGTGTAGCAATTCTCCATCTTTTCATGGAGAGCTGGAATGTGAACTTTTAAACTAAAAGTTTTTTTTTTGTCAAAAAATCTGTTTTTTTTTTTTCTGTGAAGGGGCATGTTATTTTTATTCATGTGCTTATAGCTTATAGCACATGAATATATATTTAATAAAAAAATTTTTTTTTTTTTTACACAGAGCAGCCAGCAGGGGGCCGGAGCGCTCAAGCCGCTCATTAGATATTCATATATTCACTGCATCCGATCAATACATATGCACGATCAGGTGCAGTGAATACTGGGTCCCCCGCTGGCTATGGGGGGGGGGGCAGCTTGTGCTGCCTGGGTCCCGGAGAGCCCCCTCCCCTCCACATGTGTTCTGGGGCATCCAGGGAGACTTTAATCTCCCTGGCTGCCACCGTCCCACGGCTCCCTGCCAGCTCCCTGCCGCGGACGCTCGTCCGCTGCAGGGGTTAAGACTCGCCGCGAGTGGCGGCGAGTCTTTTTTTTTTTTCAATATGTGTTTTATTGAAAACTTTGCACATTAAACACAATGCGTTTAATACAAACTGAAACATTTTTAGGCATCACAGTAAGGGTTGTAATAGTTCGGTTGTACAAATCATTGGTTTGAAAGTTTCAACTAATACTTTAGCCATATAAATACAACATATCCAATGATATCAGTAGTCCTAAAATTTTACGTAGCCAAAAAAAGAAGGTAATTGGGAACTTAAACGAGGAAGGAGGGACAGTCAACACATGCCACATGTATGTTTCCGTCCAGCGGTTGGCTTGTCGGCCGGATGTGTGCAAGGTAGCATACATTGTCCGTCAGCCATACTCCGAATAATTGTGTGTCAAAATGCAACAAAATTAGAGCTTATATCTAACCGGTTTTTCTTTTTTTTTTCATTTTAAACTAGTAACAATAACCATCTACTACTACTAAAACCTATTGCCTACCCGTTTCCAGGAGCCGTCGATCCATCCACAGAGTATCCATCTAGTCAAGGTATAGGGAAAGTCAGGGTGATCAGTCAAGAGGAATATGGTTGTGATTGGCAAGGAGTTGGTAAGAGTACCATGTAGTGTGTTGAAAACAGTTTTGTATTGCTGTTTTAGTGTGGGGGGGAAGGGTCTGTATGTATTTTTCCCAGCATTGGAAAAGGGAGGGTGTTAGTTTTTCTTTATGTAAAGTCGTTTCTAGCCAGTCCATAGTAAACAGGAATAAAAGTCTAGTGGTTGCCATGTGGACAGTAGGTGCGGAATCATGTATCCACTGTTGTAGTATAGCCTTCCTACCCACTGCAGAAAGGATAACTATCAGTTTTTTGCTATATTTTGGGATCTGTGGTTGGTCAGTTAGGCATCCAAAGAGTGCCCAAGAGATAGTGCAGCTAAAAGATATGTTCAGGGTTGTGGCGCTGTACTGACATAGGTCATTCCAAAATTTCTGTATATGGTGGCAGTCCCAGAAGCAGTGTAGAATGTCTGCATTGTCTGTGGAGCATTTTGTCCCTTCTGCAATACCCATTAAGTGTCTTTTTTTAGGTGATAGGTATGCTCTATGGAGCATTTTGTATGCCATTTCTTGGTAAGAGCTTGCTGGGATAAGTTTTAAGTTAATGCTGAAAGTTTTCATGAGGGTCTCGGGAGAAAGAGAGGGGATTTGAGTTGTCCATTTGGTTATTTCTAGAAGTTCCGTTTCTGGGTCGAGTTCAGTACGTATCCGTGAGTATATGACAGAGGTGGAATAGGATGTGGTGCGGTGTAAAGAGTCTAGGGGATTTGTAAAGTCTTGGTTCCGCAGCACGGACAAGACAGATCGCAGATAATGGGATGCCTGAAAGTATGCAAATTTATGTTGGGGTTGTAGGTTATATTTCTGTGAGGCCTCCGCGAATGTCAGTGGCTTGTTAGAAGTATTCAGCAAGTCTCGTAAGGTCGTGATGCCAGCGGGTCTCCACTCTGCAAAAGGTGTCATAGCCAATCCTTTTTGGAAATCTAAGTTGCCTACCAGGGGGAGGAATAATGTATGGCGGTGTTGGAGTTTTAATGTTTTCCTAGACATCTGCCAAGCCCGCACAGTTGTAGTCAGTAATAGATTGACTTGCAATCGGGAGTGTAAGATAGAGGGTTTGGCGTGTAGTAGGTTAGTGAGGGAGAGAGGAGTACATAGCTGCGACTCTAGCGTTACATCTGTGTATATGTTGGATGTCGTGATCCAGTCTAACGTGAAGCGCAGAAGGCAGGCCAGGTTGTATTGTTTGATATTGGGTAGGTTAGTTCCTCCCCTATTAACTGTTTGTGTCATTTTCTTGTAACTAATTCTATGGCGGCGAGTCTTAACCACATTGAATAGAGCGAGCAGGAGTGGCAGCGAGCCCTCCGGAACACGGCGAGTGCATGGCGAGAGAAAATATCTTTTACCATGCACGGCGAATCTTTCACATTGAATACTGCCCTATGTCTGATATACTCCTTGCTTATATTGGGAGTTCTGTTTATTGTTTTCCAAAAAATCTCAATAAAAAAACATTGAATAAAAAAAAAAAATTGTTGGTGCAACATTTCTTGAAAAGTGGGCGTGCAGGAGATGCTTGCGGTGGCCTGCCATTTTCACCAGCAAACCCTCCTGAATCTGCCACGTGATGACCCTAAACAAGAGGTAGTGACGAAGTGGAACTCCACCCTCTATATGCTGCAGAGTATGGAGGAGCAGCAAAAGGCCATTCAAGTCTACATAAAACAGTCCCGAAGAAACCCTTGCAAAAACAGAAATGAGAACCATTTTTAATTTTGGTACATTAACTCCAGGAGGATTGAACTTGGATTTCGAAATTAAATGGTTTCTCTGATGGTTAACTTTCCTCCTTTTAAATGTCTTTCTTATGCCTTTCCTTATCTTTAGTGAGGGTTTGAATAAAGCAGCCCATACACGCTGCGATGCGGGCTGTCCCGATGTGTGCTTTGAGGTGCGCGCTCCCGCGGCACCTCATCGCACAGTACAAAAAGTATGTGCTTGCACATACTTTTTGTACTTAGTTTTCATCACATTGCATCGCATTGCATGCACAACGCATGCACAGGCAATGCAATGCGATGTGATCCGTGCTAATTGAGCACAGAAAGCACCCCCGGGGCGTGTATGGGCAGCTTAAGTCCTATTTTATCTTTTCTTGATGAAATGGAAATAAGCATGTCCTACCACCAGATTAATATCTTTTTATAGTATTATAGCTATGTAACTTTCATCCCTTTACACTGATGCATATTATTGCGTTTCAATATATTTATATTTACATCTTACTTGGTTCACTTCAAGCCTTTTAATAATATGACAGCATTGGTCACTGGACCCCTATCCATGTTCACATATTTATCCTTTAGTTCCTTAACATCTACTTAGGACACCTTATCTATTAGGGATTGTTCATATATTTATATATACAATTGTAAAGTATTAACACACAATTGGCGCCTCATATTAAAAAAAAAAAATATTTATATATATATATATATATATACACACACACACACACACACACACACACACAGAAGAGTATCGGCGCTCACCCACACTGGAACAAATCTCAGAGACTTAAAGGTGCGTTTGCAACGTTTCGGTTTTCTTTATTAAACCCGTCGTCAGGCAGTACAGGATATTGTACTGCCCGACGACGGGTTTAATAATAATAATAATAATAAAAAAAAAAAACGTAGCAAACGCACCTTTAAGTCTCTGAGATTTGTTCCAGTGTGGGTGAGCGCTGATACTCTTCTGTATGTATCCTGCTCCGTTTGCGCACCGCCCCAGCAAGTTCTGAAAGCAAGTGCCAGCTATTTACCTCATATATATGTGTATATATATATATATATATATATATATATATATACTGTACACTAGGAGGCCCCCTTTTACCTTTATTTTACTTCACCCATTGGGATATAGGGTTTGGCTTGTGGCAGCAACTAGAAGTTCCGGGGAGTTCACAAAACCAGAAGAAATCCATAAATGACACTTTATTTTTTTGGTTAAATCACTAAAGTTCGCACCTTCATCACTATTTGTTTTAGATAGGGGGGAAATGTAGTAGCCTGGACGATCATGGACTATCTGCTGTACGAACGGCTACAAACAGAATGATAAAGCTGCCGAGTTCTCAGGATTTGTATTTTCTGATGGTGAATTCATTTGTATTTGGCTGCTGTGGCATTACCCTTATGGCTGTTGGAGTCCGTGCTGGTTATAAAAATATGGGAGACCCCTAGTCTTTTTGTCCCCCATGTTTTTGTAAACATTAACAGGCCAGCACAGCCCGGTGCTGTGTCGACCAATAGTGGTGGACCTAATTACTGTGGACCCTATGCAACAGACAAACAGGGGCAGCCTGCGATAATGCGGGGATGCGCGTCAGCGCTCATCGCCGGGACAAACATACTGAGTGGTTCTTGTGCTGAAAGCAGCTCAAACAATAAAACTGACCTGCTTCCACCTCAAAATTACCCAGTGTGTATGAGCCTTTACAGTACAAAACATTGCATAATATGGTATACAAGTTTATTACAGTTCATAATCTTACTCTTTCACCTAGTAATACAACACAGCATTGCCATTTATGTCAAGCGTTCTCTTGTGCACCAATGTGTATTGATCAGAGAAGAAAATAATTTCTGTGATTAGATACAGAGGATTGTCTCTTGTACTGGGGTTACACAGAGTTGTCCTAACTTTCCTCCTGACCACTATCTGTGTGCTGCTTACTGATTCCCTTACTTTATACAGTCACCCAAATGTTACAATAATAATTGTACAATGATTATGGGCATTTATAAAAATGACAGCAAAGTGTTGTATAAACTTGTAGTAACAACTTTTAAATGCCCTTTAGCATGCAGGTTACAGTATGTCTACAAGTGTTATTATTGCTAGTAGGGAAACCAAATACATTTTATATAGGCCATTTATCTTTTATATATTATTTAGTATCACAAGATGCTGTAAAACATAGCACATTTAAATAGATTTTAATGTTGCATTATTATGATAATTGGGATGAAAATTCTCAATCAGGAGTGGCATTACCTAGTACTGCGGCTGCTCTCTCTACCTACTTCTATATTTCCTGGCCATCCCTGCCATGCTCAGTTCCTGCCTTCAGGCCTCCTTGCCTGCCACCTCATGTATTCTGTCTTCCCTTCCTCTAGACTGTAAGCTCCTTGGAGCAGGGCCCTCTTCCCTCCTGTTCTCACTGCCCTCTTCTTGCATTTCAATTACAGCTCTCTTACTACCATCTGTACCCGCATCTCTTCTCGCTTGTGTTCATTCATCTCTACCACTAACAACTTGCCCCTGGTTACAGGCAGCCATCCCCTCTGCTTCCTTACATCTCAGCTGTATTGTGTACTAAGAATGGTGCTGCTAATTGTTACCTGTGCTCTGTTTTTGTTCTTCTGTTACTGCTATATTTAGTTCTGTGCAGGGTCGGACTGGCCATCTTGTACTTCTGGCAAATGCTAGAAGGGCCAATTGTGCAGAAAGTTCTCAGAACTTTCTGTAGTAGCGATGAGCCCGCCTTGCCGCCCTGCTGCCTCGAGTCCTATGTGCCGCCCCCGCCCCCCCCCAACATTTGCATAATGACGCAGACAGTCCTGAGCACACCCCGTTGGCTCCTGGCCGCCCGTCACTATGCGCCACCCGCCCCGCACATCATTTGCATGACGTGGCCGCTCCTGAGCCCGTCCTGCGGCCTCCTGGCCGATCATCACTATGCGCGGCCCGCCCCGCACGTCATTTGTGTGACGAGGCCGCACCTGACCCACCGCAGGCGCTGCCATCCAGATTACAATTCAGGGGCTGGAGAAGCTGCACGGTGCCATGGCTGGGTGCTCAGAGCCAGTCACATGGTGTAGTTGGAATGGATCTGTCCTGCTGTGCCAGTGCCAGTGCCACAGTGCAAGAATACTACTAGTAAGTGTCCTGCTTGTTTTTTGTCTATGACTAGTCCTGATTTCTACTCCTAGTACCCCACACAGCACCTCTGACTTATCCCTGCTGCCTGTTGCTGCTGCAACCCACACTGCACTCTATAGTGCAGACTCAGTGAGACTTCTTCACTGACTTCTTATCTGAGATAAGGTACATTTGCACCCAGCCCCAAGCCAGCAGGAATAATTGCCATGGCCCATAATAATATGCAATGGGTATAAGGATTTTGTCATATTCTATAATGGGCGTTACGGTGTGTCCCATAATGTGTAATGCCTCCTTTTTGGGATGCCACGCCTCCTTTCCATGAAGCCATGCCCCCTTTTTTCTGCATATGTCCCACCTGCTGCACATGGGCCTGTGTGCTCAAAATGCCAGGGCCAATTTCTGGTCCCACTTTGGCCCTGCTTTTGTGTACCCTGTATTGTTCTTATATGTGCTATATGTACGGCGCTGCGTAATATAGTGTGACCAACTCATCCCTTTAATCCGGGACACATATTAATTACACAGGTTCTGTGGCTGGCTTTCACCTGGCTTTAAACTGCCACACCTCAAGACTCCATTTCACCTGGTTTTAAACTGCCACAGAACCTGTGTATTTAATATGTGTCCCGGATTAAAGGGATGAGTTGGTCACCCTAGCGTAATAAATGCCTTATAAATAAAAATGTAATAATAATAATAATAGGAAGGAGGAGCTAGAAAAACAGCAAATATGAGAAGACAATCTAGTCCTGCTCTATGTGTTTTATGTATTCTGGAAAGTGAGAGCTCCAGGGTTCTATAGAGTAAAATGTGGGCAGAGCAATAGACAGTTATAATTAGCTATCTCCTATCTATAACGTATTAATGATTGATCATTAAAAACACAGTTTAATAAAAACAAGTTTGTGAACATCCTAACTGTCCCAGTCCCAGATAAAATTCTATGAAATGGTCATTATAACATTATAACACTGACATCAATATAACTTTAGTAATTATCGTCTGTAAACAGTAATAGAAGTGGCACTATGCAGTTGTCATGAAAGGACAAATCAATGAATAGAATGAATGCACACATATGATAGGGCGCTACATCTACCCAACATGACCTGACCATTGGACATCATATAATTCTATTACCTTCTATTCAGACAATTCAACTATCCAACATGACTTAACTCTGAACAACATCACAATACCACCTTCCCAACATAATCTGACCATTATATAGACCATTGTATAGTATAATCATTGAAAATATTTGTTTATATTCTCAGTAGACATATAACAAAATACCTCTATACATAGTGGTTTACCCTATTATCCCTGGTAAAACATCAGGAGCAAATGATGGCAGTTTTCCACTGTTTATCCCAATGTTTCGCTGATGATTTTTATCAGGCTGTATCAGGGTGTCCTATTGGATCGCCCAATAAAAGACAAGTTTTTTGCCCAAAAACACACAGGTTCAGTGAAAATGGGGCTGCTTCAATTATCTGACAAGCTACGGCTTGTGACGGCTTATCGTGGCTAATTAGTTACCCTCCATGCGATACTGCCATTTTTAGTCATTATTACTTTGTTGCAATTTTTTTTTATTAAGCAGTTATTTATTTATTTTTTAAGCTAAGCTTATTTGCAAATTAGAGCTGCATTAAAGTTGTTCCATAAGTGCCCTTGTGATGGGATATAAGTGCATTTAACCCTAATGACCTGTAATGTTTACCTTATATAGGAATTTTCTTTTTCTTTTTTTTTACACAACATTTTTTGACAACATTATATAACAAATGTGAGCGAGGCTGGCATTTTTAGCAGATATTTTGCACATCCCTCACAGATATGTTGGCACTCAAAGGGTTAAGGGGTGCCTCCTTTAAAAAAAAAAATAACTGTCCAAAAATGGAGAGGCTACACTACATAGACCGAAGGGTAGGCTCCCTTGTACAACGTAGGCTCACATAAATAGGTCACATTGCACATAGAAATGTACAAATGTAACCAGATGTATAGAACAAAGGGAGAATTAAATATTTATCATGTGAAACAGAGGTAGTCAGAATGGGGGAAATTTACTAAAGGAAATGTGTAAAAAATAGGTGTATTTGTATACAGAAATACACTTATTTTTGACATTTACTATCCCAAAAATACGGCAATTCGTATTTGTGTTGATAGCACATCAATACGACTACGAATTGCCGTATTTTCGGGATAGTAAATGTCAAAAATAAGTGTATTTCTGGATACAAATACACTTATTTTTTTACAAATTTCCTTTAGTAAATTTCCCCCAATGTGTCCATATTGTTGGTTATTTTATTAAATATGAATGAAACATTTTAATGAGTAATGGGTGCAGGACAAATGTGATAGCAGCGTGATAATGGGGCAGATATACTGTAGATATACCTAGAACAGGCATTCCCAACCACGTTCCTCAAGGCACACCAACAGTGCAGGTTTTAGTTATATCCAGGCTTCAGCAAAGATGGTTTAATCAGAATCACTCAGGTACTAATTAATCACCTGTGCTGAAGCCTGGATATCACTAAAACCTGCACTGTTGGTGTGCCTTGAAGACCGTGGTTGGGAATGTCTGACCTACACAATGGGTGCCGGACGCGGTCCCGACAGTCTGGGTGCACAGTTTACACCTAAATGCTACCTGTCCTGCTCACTCCATCCCTGCTACTACTACCCATTTACTGTTTCCCCATTTTGCCATAGCTTTATGTCTTGAGGAAATAGTTTACAAAGCTTACAGTATAGAAACTAATATTCCAGACTCCGATAAGATGAGTTGGGGTTTGGGGGGTTTGCACGATTTCTTGATGTATTTGAAACAATCTAGTGGAGGCATTCATGGGAAGATGTACTATACACATGGGGTGAAATGTAATAGGATGAGAGATTCAGAAAGTGAGAGATTTGGTAAGAAATCTCCAGTTTTTTTTAAAGTGGCAATCATTGACACAGCAAAATCACACTGGTTTTGCTGTGTCAATGATTGCCACTTTAAAAAAACTGGAGATTTCTTACCAAATCTCTCACTTTCTGAATCTCTCATCCTATTACATTTCACCCATGGTCTCTGCTTCACCTCTTTACCAAGGCAAAGCAGAAAGCCCCGCTGACAAGATATATTAACATCTTGTCTGCCGAAGAGTGGGAGTTAAAATTGGCGATCCTCGCTTAGAGCACACAGCGCATCAGCCAAGTGGGGATGTGCTGCGCCTCTCTCCCGGCCAACTCCATTGGGAATGGTAAAGTTTGCTGAGCAGAGGCAGATTTAGACCTCATGGGGCCCTAGGAAAGATACGGATTTAGGAACTTCTCCCTGCAATCCATAGCACTATATTTTTGCTGCTGTTTGCAGCTGCCATTGATATAGTACCTTGCTGCGTGCACAGTCCAAAGATAAATGCCTAGTTGAATGAACATCGGCATTGTGTACAAATCTGAATCAGGCCCTCAATATTTTGAAAGTAGTCTGAATACCTGTGTCACATTTAAAGTAAACTGACTGCTCACAGAGGGCAGTATTCAATGGGAAAAGTTCTCCGTGTTTTGTGGAGAATTTGTGCTTTTTTCGCCATGGAGAGAGGTTTTTTTTCTCCAAAGGCGAGCCACCCTATTCAATGTGAAATATTCTCCGTCTTTCTTAGTGATTCTCGCCGTCTCTCTCCGTGAAGAAATTCTCCATCTTTTGATGGAGAGCAGGAATGTGAACTTTTAAACTAAAAGGGTGTTTTT
Source organism: Crinia signifera (assembly GCF_055691185.1). NCBI lineage: Eukaryota > Metazoa > Chordata > Amphibia > Anura > Myobatrachidae > Crinia > Crinia signifera. The sequence goes on from NC_139221.1 coordinate 268,271,696, forward strand.
TTTAATTTTGGTGTCAAAAAATCAGGTTTTTTTTTCTGTGGAGGGCCATGTTATTTTTATTCATGTGCCTATAGCACATGAATATATATTTAATTTTTAAAAAAATATTTTTTTTACATTTTTTTTTTTTTTCTTTTTTTTACACAGTGCAGCCAGCAGGGGGCCGGAGCGCTCGAGCCGCTCATTAGATATTCATATATTCACTGCACCCGAAGCACGTTCGGGTACAGTGAATACTGGGTCCCCCGCTGGCTATAGGGGGGGCAGCCTGTGCTGCCTGGGTCCAGGGGAGCCCTGCTCCCCACCCCATATCCCCTGCAGCAGCCAAGAGAGACTTTAATCTCTCTTGGCTGCTACGTCCCCCGGCTCCCTGACAGCTCCCTGCCACGGACGCTCGTCCGCTGCAGGGGTTAAGACTCGCCGCGAGTGGCGGCGAGTCTTAAAAACGTTGAATAGGGGGAGCAGGAGTGGCAGCGAGCCCTCCGGAACACGGAGAGTGCACGGCGAGCAAAAAAAAATGCTCGCCGTGCACGGAGAATATTTGCATTGAATACTGCCCTATGTCAATGTTGGGAGGTATTGTTTTTATAATATTTGTGCTGGATGTAGCCCTCGGGGATTGGCATTGCAGTACATATTGTAGTACGCATCGGATGCCAGGAGCTTTGTGGGTGAGCAGATGCCACGTCACTAACCCACGGTGCCGCTACCTCCCGCTCCGGCTGGTAAACAGAAGGTTCCACCAGCAGCTGGAGGCAGATGTAGGTGCAGAAAATGTCTCCATAATGGGAACATCACCGGACCAGGGGGCTGTGATCTGCACTAAGCCCTATAATTAGTGTTTAGTAATAATACCTTATACCTCAACAATACTCTAAATATATATTATAAATCTCATAAATATTAAAAAGCATACACAATGACCCTTTTCTGGGAAGGGAATCCTTTTGAAATGTGATCCTTTGACAACTACACCACAGGAACCTAATTGTTCTCTTTCAATTTTTTTTCTGTGCCAAATCTGATGTTACTTTTGATATACAACTAGTCATGGACGTGCGGTGAGGTAAATGGCTCAAGAGTCCCTGGAAAGTACCAGAGCCAGATATGCACACAATATATGAGCCATGGGGTACATACCAGCATTATACACATGTGCAGCAGTGTGTACTGCTGGCGATTCACTGAGTTTTGATAAGTGATGTGCAGAAAAGGTAGCCAGGTGAGGCACTGCCTCACCTGCCATAGAATTTTTACTCCAGAATTCAAAACACCAGCATATGCGCTAGTATGACAGGAAAGGCTGTGCCTCACCTGCCTCACCCCACTGCACACCACTGCAACTAGTGATCATTTTCTAATCTTGATTTCATTTTTCATAATCTATAATTAAACCTCGTCTGCTCGTCCGCCAGACTCCTTGAATATGAGACCATAATCCATCTAAGGGAACCCTACTGTTGGTGTTGTGTCCCAACATGGTCATCATATAAGCGTCCAGACTCTCAATACCATCAGGAGGGACACTTCTATCCAGACACGAGCAGCCTGACGTTGTAATATACTTTTGGAAATGTTTCAAGACTTTTTTATTGCCTTACTTTATTTCTTGACAGATGATAGCCAGTACAAACCTAAAATAAAGGGTTATGTTTAAAACAATTATATTGATTTATCAGCCAAGGCTCGCATGTATTCGTTGAATATGTATTATTAATTGGGAGTGTATGTTCATCTACAGAGATAATCCAGATTTTATATATATTTGTGTTTATATATATTATAAGTTATTCTATTGAGATGGCCACCTACAATTAATGTAGTTTACACAACAAACGATGCGATTTAGCACACCCCCACTATCCATGTCACCCCGAAGCATGACGAGCTCCCAACCTTTTCCTAACCCCACTATCCAGGTGGTCGTGGAGATGATTTTATAAAGTGTGGTGAGCGCAGCGAGCCACCGAGCCTGAAGCGTGACGAGAGAACGTGGATTACTTTACTTTACATGTATTCCGCATCCCCTCGCGGGGCTCGCTGCACTCGCTCTGCTATGGGCTCGGTGGCTCGCTGCGCTCGCCACACTTTATTGTAAGCTCCACATGGGTTAGATTCCCAACACAGCCCTAACTGTACGGAGTTTGTATATTCTTCCCGTGCTTGTGTGGGTTTTCTCCGGTTTCCTCCCACAATCCAAACATATACTGGTACTGTAGGTCAATTGGATTCTATCAAAATGAACTCTAGAATCAATGGTGTTGTTTTACCTATGGGCTGCCCCCCCCCCCAGGTAAAATCCACCACTGTTTTCTGCCTATGAAGCCAGATACAGTCTGTAAGACTGCTCTGGCTTCAATGTGAAGTCCGACCTGCCAGTCACTCAAGGCAGTCCCATTGGGAGGTGTTCCCTCACTCCGGGAGGCCTCTCTGTGTGCAAATACGGGGCAGCCTTAAAAAACCATTTCTGCGCATGCGCAGTACTGCAGACGACATTGTGCATGCGCCAGACTCAAGAACCTGATTAAGCCTCCAGGGGCTGCTGTAAAGGCAGCCCATAGAGGCTTGGGCCAGCACATGCGCAGTATGTATGAAGGGGTGGATTCCAGGGGGGGGGGGGGGGGGGGCACCCAGGCACGTCCCCCCCCCCCCCCCCCGTCATTTCTGAATTCCCATGAATTGTAGCTGAGGACTGGGGCTTTCCAACGAGCCCAGCCCCACGTCGCTAGCCCCCCCCCGGGAACCCGAGATACAACCAGGCAAAGCTGGAACATTTTCCCCATAGGATATCATAGGACCCACTAATTCCGACCCCCACCCAGTTCCGATGGCTGCCAGTTCCTTCCCCAGCATCATAGTAGCATGCTGGGGGAGGAAGATCTCATTCGAACCCAAATTGCTGTCCCTTAAATCTGATATCAGGCTGGTCCATATGAGTCAATTGGTTCCTGAGATATTGTGGGTAAACCAATTTTTTTTAATTTCTGATGAAATATCATGGCTGTATATGTTCTTTGAGGGTTCCAGATTTTTCTGGAACTAAATGGCCCAGTTTCACGGGACAAAAATATTTTGAAGCCCACTCAAAAGTTCTTCAATATGATACTGGTCTCATGTAAATTGGTCCGTTGGTTCCGAAGATATAGCCGGTAAAACAAAGAAAATGCAGGGACTAGGCTGGTGTAAAAGGGACCAACCGGGGAATGTCCCTGCATGATCCTGGAACCATATTCCCATGGAAAAACCCTGCATTTTCTGGTGTGAAAGGGGTATTATTTCAAATAGCCGGGACCTGCAGTTCTCTGAATACAGCCGGGTTGCTCTCCGCTCTCTGCCTGGCTGTCAATGGCTGTCACTTCTGCCTGGTGGTGGCTGTCCCCTAGTTGCCACGAGCATGTATTCCCCCTTGGCAATGAGCATGTAAACCCACATGGCAATGAGCATGGAACCCCTGGCAATGAGCATGGAACCCTTGGCAATGAGCATGTAGGTAAGCAGCACTTATGTAGCATCATTTTTAATAGGCAATATGGTGTTTGGCACAATACGTAATGGACATTATGGTGTGTGGCTTAACATATAATGGGTATTATGGTGTAAATTTTTACACCATATATGAAGCATATTGTGAATTTTGGCTCAATCCGTGTAGCATTATGTTAATTTTGGCTAAATTTATGTAGCATTATGTGAATATTGGCTCAATCCGTGTGGCATTATATGAATTTTGGCTCAATCCGTGTGGCATTATGTGAATTTTGGCACAATCCATGTGGCATTATGTGAATTTTGGCTCAATCCTTTTGGCATCATGTGTAAGGGGCAAGTATAATGGGTCTAGCGTTTTGTTGCACCGGAGCGCCCCAGGGGGGGGGGTGGGGGGGGGTGTGTACCTGTCCTGCGGCTGTGTATATAAAGCTTGCGGTGGCGGCAGCGGGGGGTCCCTGCAGTCAAGAAATAACTTCTGTTGTGAAAACACTGGCCGCACGGCGCACGCTGATTGGCTGAATCTCAGCCAATCAGCGTGCGGCCAGTGTTTCCACAACAGAAGCGCTTCCGCGTAGCCAGACGGATAGCGCTTGTTATTTCTTGACTGCAGGGACCCCTCGCTGCCGCCGCAAGCTTTATATGCACAGCCACAGGACAGGTACCCCCGCGGCACGGGGGGGGGGGGGCGAAATGCCGCCCTCCAGTGGCCGGCGTCCTAGGCAAATGCCTAGATTTGCCTAGTGGTGGCGCCGGCCCTGGTTGCATAATTTGTAGAGGTTTTATATGGTGTGGTACACTACACTCAAGGACACGCCCTCATTTGAGTGGCCACACCCCCTTTTCCAGAGCGTGCCTTCGGCACGTGCACAACTACATCCTTCACTTTTGTCACCAAGGTGGGCCTGTGTAGTTTAAATGTCAGGGCCTATTTTCTCTCCTCTCTCTGCTCTCCTCTCTCTTAGCATGTACACTGGCACCACTAATACCCCCACTCCCCCTCCCAAACCCTCTTCTATCATGGTGCCCACCTGTCATTTTCTCCTGGGTCCGCCCCTGTATAAAGTTACTGCGCATGCTCTAGCCCCATGCAGGGTTCGGCGACGGGGGACCGGCAGCAGGGAGCACAGCGGTGGCAGCGGAGGGGGGCCCCGCATCGCAGCAGCCCCCCTCCTCTGCAAGGGTAAGAGCCACCACTGTCTAGAATTAATGTGTATGTGTGTACGTGTGAAAATAAATATAGATTGTAAACTCTACTGGGGGGTGTGAATGGCCAAACATTTTCTGTAAAACGCCGTGGAATATGTGTGTGCTGTATAAATAACTGGTTATGGTAATAATACCACTCTAATATACTTCTATGCTGTTTTTCTATGTTACTTTGCATTTTGAGGATACAGGCAGATTTCTCTATTTTCATCTGCATTTCCACTGGATAACACATCATTCGTTTTTACGATTTACTAATAGCATAGGTAAAACAAAAATAAACAGGAGCGCGTATGCCTGCGATAAGTAATTTTTTTTCTGTGTGATAGGTGCAATAACTTTACTAGTAATGGTCATAGGTGTGCGCACATTGAGTGTTAGGGGTGCACAGGCACCCCCTAATGCTGTGCCCACCCTTATGAACACCTCTAGCAATGCCAGCAATGTCTCTAGCCCCCCGGGAACCGGAGATATCGCCTGGCAAACCCGTAACGTTTTTTCCCCATAGGATAATATGGGACCCGTCAATTCCGACCCCACCCGGTTCCGACGGCTGCCAGGCATCACAGAAGCTTGTGGTTAATTTCATTCAATTCCAAATCACTGGGCCTTCAATATGATACCAGGCTGGTCCAAATCGGTCCATCGGTTCCAGAGATATTGCGTGTAATACAATTTTTTTATTTTTGAAGTGTAATTTCATGGCTGATCATGTTCTTTGAGGGCAGATTACTCTGGAAATAAACATTCCAGTTTCATTGGACCAAAATCATTCAAAGCCCACTCAAAAGTTCTTCAATATGATACTTGTCTCATGTAAATGGGTCAGTTGGTTCCGAAGATATAGCCGGTTAAATGAGATAACTGGTTAAAGGGGGGAGTGGTGGTTTTCTCTCCCCCCTCACACCAGAAAATGCAGGGACTAGGCTGGTGTAAAAGGGGCCAACCTGGGAATGGATGTGAAAGGGGTATTATTTCAAATAGCCGGGACCTGCAGTGCTCTGAATACAGCCAGGCTCTGCCACTGTCAGTGGCTATCACTTCTGCCTGGCGGTGGCTGTCCCCCATTTACCACGAGCATTTATTCCCCCTTGGCAATGAGCATGTAATCCCACATGGCAACGAGCATGGAACCTCTGGCAATGAGCATGGAACCCTTGGCAATGAGCATGTAGAGAAGCAGCACTTATGTAGCATAATTTTTAATAGGCATTATGGTGTTTGGCATAATACATAATGGACATAATGGACATAATGGCGTGTAACTTAACGTGTAATGGATATTATGGTGTAAATGTTTAATGCGAGCCTTTGGTGGACAATGTCCCTGTTTATGAAGTGTATTGTGAATTTTGGCTTAATCTGTGTGGCATTATGTGAATTTTGGCTCAATCCATGTGGCATTATGGGAATTTTGGCTCAATCCGTGTGGCATTATGTGAATTTTTTTCCCAATCCGTGTGGCATTATGTGAATTTTGGCTCAATCCGTGTGGCATTATGTGAATTTTGGCTCAATCCATGTGGCATTATGTGAATTTTGGCTCAATCCGTATGGCATTTTATGCATTTGGCTCAATCTGTGTGGCATTATGTGAATTTTGACACAATCCATTTGGCATTATGTGAATTTTGGCTCAATCCGTGTGTGTTATTATGTAAATTTTGGCTCAATCCATGTGGCATTATGTGAATTTTGGCTCATTCCATTTGGCATCATGTGTAAGGAGCAAGTATAATGGGGTCTAGTATTTTGTTGCATAATGTGTAGAAGTTGTATATGGTGTTGACACGCCCCCTGTTGAGTGGCCACACACCCTTTTCCGAAACGCGCCTTTGGCGCGCGCACAACTACATCCTTCACTTTTGTCGCCATGGTGGGCCTGCGTACTTTAAATGCCAGGGCCTATTTTTAATTCCATTCCCACCCTCCTGCCGCTCTCTTAGCATGTACACTGGCACCATTAACACCGCCCCTCCCCCACCCAAACCCTTTTATCATGGTGCCCCCTGTCATTTTATCCTGGATCCGCCCCTGCATACCTGTGTCATCTATACATGTTTATGACTGTATTTGCATGTACTGTTACATAAAGTAATTAGATTAAAACTGAAATAGGCAGGAGCTTATGGTGTGGCTAAGAGACTTTTTATATTGTAGCGAGTGCCAATAGTTGACGGAAGACACGCCTGATTGGCAGTGTTAGACACGCCCAATAGGTGGAGCTACACAAACCCCTTTGACAGTGCATCATAAAGGGGGTTATTCTAGTCCATTCTTTCTGACAAAATCCTTCTTAGATGGACAAAACCAAGGACCTTATTCTAGTTCACTCTTTCTGACAAAATTCTTCTTAGATGGACAAAACCATGTGCACTGCAGGGGGGCAGATGTAAAATGTGCAGAGAGAATTAGATTTGGGAGAGTTATTTTGTTTCTGTGCAGGGTAAATACTGGCTGCTTTATTTTTAAACTGCAATATAGATCTCACTTTGAAGTAAAACCCCACCCAAATCTAACTCTCTCTGCACAAGTTACATCTGCCCCCCTACAGTGCACATGGTTTTGTCCATCTAAGAAGGATTTTGTCAGAAAGAGTGAATTAGAATAACCCCCCATGTGCACTGCGGGTGGGGCAGATGTAACTTGTGCAGAGTTAGATTTGGGTGGGGTTTTTCTTCAAAGAATTAGATTTGGGTGGGGTTTTTCTTCAAAGTGAGATCTATATTGAAGTGTAAAATCATGCAGTCAGTATTTTCCCTGCACAGAAACAAAATAACTCACCCAAATCTAATTCTCTCTGCATATGTTACATCTGCCCCCCTGCAGTGCACATGGTTTTGTCCATCTAAGAAGGATTTTGTCAGAAAGAATGAACTAGAATAAACCCCAAAATGTGCTGAGCACGCCTATGGTAATGGTTCACATTACGGCAGCTCATGTTGGATATGTGAGAAAAGCTTTGACTCAGAAATCCTGCAACAAGTTTCACCAATTCTCATAATTACAATATGATATACAATGGCAGTATATACTACAACACTTATGCACACAGCATGAAATGTACTGTACTATGAAAAATAAAAATAAATTCTAATGAATTCTAATTCTAATGAATTATAATTCGAATGAAGTTACCAATTTACTATGTTTTAATTACTATGAAAAAAAAAAAAAACTGCCTTCTTGTGTTCCAGCATCTCTGTTTAAATAAAGCTGGAGGTTTAAAAAAAAAAAAAAAAAAAAAAAAAAAAGAGAAGACTCCTTCGCTGTACATCCTGTAGCTGTGGCTGGCAGTGGCTGGCCAGCCCAGCAGCAGAGTGGGAGGCGGCAGCAGCAGCAGAGACTGCCGGAGGAGCTCACTGACTGGGCGTCTGGATGCAGCAGTAGACCGCGCACTCTTGTCTCTTGCATGGCACCTCAGCAGCGTTGGCAGAAGTCGCCTGCGGTGGGGGTCAGTCCCTGATGGTGGCCACTGGGTGAGCTGCTGCGTGCAGGAGAAGGGCAGATTTCCCTGCTGCATTTAGCCCGAGACACAGCTCACAGCAGCCCCGCTCCCCATTGCAGCTGGGCAAAGGGTGCAGGATGACCCAGGTGGATGGCACCCAGGGGGGCGCTCCCCCCAAGTCTTCCCCGCAGGAGGCGCCTGGCACCCCCGCTACGTCTCCCACTGTGTCCGCCGAGGAGCCTGGCATGATCAGCGTGGACATTGCAGGACTCTTCTATCAGTTCTCCAAGACTTTTGTGATTATCTTCCCCGTGTATGTGCTGGGCTACTTTGGGCTCAGCTTCAGCTGGCTGCTGGTCGCCCTGGTCGTCCTCATGTGGTTTAGGAAAAATAAAGGGAATAAAAGTTCCCGGTTGCACAGGGCTCTGGCGTATTTGGAGCAAGAGGAGAAGGTGGTGAAGCACAGTATCAGCACGTCAGAGCTACCAGCTTGGGTGAGTGTCTGTGGCCCAGGCAGGGCGATCTTCACCTGGTGTATCAGAGCCATATGCCACTCAGATGTTACCAGTGCATGCCAATGCAGCTGGAGAGACATAGGTTTTATAGGCATGGTTTGTGGCATGTGGGCAGCATTGCCAGGATGTAAGGTGATGTGGGTGTTGCCATGTTTTCCTGCTGGACCAGGTATAATGTTTTACAGTAAGCTTGCTTCCAGTCTGCCTGGCCAGTGTTGACTTCTTGTCTGCTGCCTAGGGCAATGTTACAGTACAGTTTGGATTCTTGTCTGTTGCCCAGGGCAATATGTGTTTTAATACAGCAGTACATTGAGAAGCTAGCTTTAAGCAGCACAGAGATAAATGACAGGTCACTAAGCAGCTGCAGTTGTACTCCTAAAGTAAATGTGAGCCTCCATGGGGGTGCCGGACGACTCACCGACAGTCGGGATTTCAACAGTCATTACCCCGACTGCTCCCTCTTGGGGGTCCACGACCCCCATAGAGGGTGAATAATATAGGTGGCGAGCGCAGCGCGACACTGTGCCTGCAGCGTGGCGAATGCAGCGAGCCCGCAAGGGGCTTCGTTGCGCTCCCCCCGCTGTGCAGTCGGGATTCCGTCGTCGGGCTAATGACTTTCGGAATCCCGACTGTCGGTGTGTTATACCACACCCCTCCATGGTAACCCCAAAAAATCCTATTTCGGGTAGCCTGGCCTAATATTGCAGGCAAGCTCTGCGGGGTTGGCATTGGTTGGTTTCATGAGCTTGCCTGGGGCTGAGCTATTTACTTACAAGGGCTAAAAAATCCTATGTTGATTTCCCATTACCCACTTGTGGAGGAGGACAGGTATAGTAGCTGCTGGGTTACTCTATTCATGGGATGTAGTTGACCACTATTGGGTGACACATGAAAAAGGTCGACATGAAAAGGGTTGCTGTGAGTTGTTGTTTTTTCAATAAAAGGTGGTATTTCGGGGGAAATTTGCTAAAGAAAATTTGTAAAAAATAGGTGTATTTGTATCCAGAAATACACTTATTTTTCACATTTACTATCCCGAAAAGATGGCAATTCGTATTGATAGCACATCAATACGAATACAAATTGCCGTATTTTCGGGATAGTAAATGTCAAAAATAAGTGTATTTCGGGATACAAATACACCTATTTTTTACAAATTTTCTTTAGTAAATTTTCCCCTTCATCCCTAACTATCCACGTGGACATATAGGGAAAATATAATTGTGTGCCAGGCACCGTGCCCGAAGCATGACGAGCACAGCAGTATGCTTACATGGCGTCCATGTCGACTTATGTTGACATAGACACACAAAAAATTTGAAAAACTCATGTTTACTTTTTTCCATGTTAACCTATTGCGTGTGTCAACCTTTTCGCCCATGTTGACTTAATGCATGTCGACTCTTTATGTGTCAACTTTTTAACTGTCGACCCAAGTACAGTCCACCCTGTGACCAATACCCCTATTCATCAGGGATGCACTTTATACATAGATGAGGAGGGAATACATTTAATGAGTGCTCGTAGGTTATATAGGGTTAATAATTAAAATCAGACAGAAGTATATATATTGTAAATGGCTGATCAATAATGGCAGACTGGACGGCTTATGTACAGTGCTGAGTTGTCTCTATGCAAGGTCCAACCCCTTTACTGTATATCAGGCAATTGTTCTCCCCTGATAATGTGAAATACAAGGAGTAGTATGTCTGCATACATCAGGGCTGGGCAACACCTGCCCTCCAGATGTTGATGAACTACACATCCCAGCATGCCTTGCATCAGTTTCAGCATGGCCACATAGCAAAACTAATGCAAAGCATCCTGGGATGTGTAGTTCACTAACATCTGGAGGGCTGGTGTTGCCCAACCCTGGCATACATAAAGCATTAGTCACTGGCACTTCTTTCTGCTCACTCCTTACATGTAGGAGTTTCTGCTATCTTTATGTGTGTGTGTAAACGTGAACCTGTTAAAGATAAAATGCATTTTCACCAGATTAAATTCAGCTATACAATACTGCATACAGATACAACTGTTTTCATTTAACATTCAGGCTGCAGTATTCCAATTTGCCCAAAGTATTGTTGTTTTTGCAAACTTAAGACCATATGGTACAGTGTGCATTACATTGCTTTACAGCTGCCAGCCAATGATTGAGTCATGCAGATAGCTCATGGTGTTTGGCTTGGTTCCCTATACGGAGTAGGGAGGTACTGAATGTATATTATTCTTCTATGGGTCTGGGGGATTGCCAGTTAAATACCTAGCAGCCTGTGTTGGGGGTGGGCCTTGATTCTTTAGTGCTGTTCATTGGTGACAGAGTGAGGTGTTCCTGTTAGGCAACTGTTCAGATATGCACGCCTGTTATATACTGTGTATTCTTACTATCCTAGCTAACCTGTAACCTTCTAGCTATGTAACACAGGAGAAGTATGGATGGTATAATGGTTGGCATTACTGCCTTACAGCACTGAGGTCATGGGTTCTATTCCCACAATGGCCCTAACTGTGCAGAGTTTATATATTCTCCCCGTGCTTGCGTGGGTTTCCTCCAGGTACTCCAGTTTCCTCCAACAATCCAAAAATATAGAGGTAGGCTAATTGGCTCCCTACAAATGAACCCTAGAATGTCTGTGTGTAGGGAATGTAGATTGTAAGCTCCACTGGGGCAGGGAATGATGTGAATGGTCAAATACTCTCTGTAAAGCGCTGTGGAATATGTGTGCGCTATATAAGAAACTAATAATAAATGAATAAATAAACAGTGTACTTAAGCACCAAACACTAGGGCGGCAGTCAATTGTTTTAGCCAGGGCACCCAATGGAGCTATTTAATTGTTGATACATTCTGGTACGATCAACTGAAACAGGACTTTTTGGGGTGCAAAACGCTCGGAAAAAGATCAAATGAATATCGCCCCTCTATCTCCAATCACTTTAAGCAGGCGTTTGGGCGCGATGTAATTATTGGATATTGCCCATAGTGTTTTGAGTTTGCTGGTAATGCAACAACATGTAAATGGTCAACATGGACACACTTAAGCCCCGTACACACGGGGGGAGATATATTACTGAGCAATATATTGCTTAGTGTCTCCTTTTCATCAACGACCAGAGATGGTCGCTGATGAAAAGGAACCTCTGCTGGGGGAGCTGCAGAGGTAATTAGCTGGTCGCAGGAGCAAGCTCCTGCGACCAGCGATTACAATGGGGCTGAAAAGGGGAGCGCGCACCCTGCGATTTATCGCCGGGGCACACTTCCATCACTGGCAATATGGTCGCCTGCGACCATATTCCCAGCGATTATAGCCCCTATCGCCCCCGTGTGTACACAGCTTTAGTTTACCACGTGGCCTCGCGGCACTTCTATATGCTCCCTATATGCCCACTGGGTTAGTGAAGGAAGATGTCTGCTCTTTTTAAAACTGTCAGTACAGGCTGTCGGGATTCCGATGTCTATATAATAACGTTACAAATCATCACTGTCGAGATGCATACCTCACCCACCCCATGGCCCACTTGTCTTTGATGTACATTATGATCAGATCCAAGGGTGAGACATAAACACATTTATAGATAATTTTAAAAGTAAGACCATTTCATACACTGTGGAAACCTTTCAGTGGGTTCATTGTAGTCACCGTGGAAACGTTGTTATCGGTGTCTATACTAAATTGCTCTTTCTTTTAGGAACTAGAGCTAAAATTGTTGTGTAATATGTTCCAATCACATTTCTTGCATAGCACTTGTAAAACTCTCAAGTGATCTAGTGAATTGTGTCATTACAAAAATCTAACATTTTTCTTCTAAGTACTTAACCCTTTGAATGCCAACATCTGTGAAATATGTGCTAAATATATATACTAAAAATGCCAGCGTCGCTCACATTTGTTATATAAATTTAAATAAAATTGTTTTGTAAAAAAAGATAATTTTTTCTATGTAAGGTAAACATTACAGGTCAATGGGGCAGATGTATCATTAAGCGTTTTACGTTTGTGACATAACGAGTCCCGCTTCTCCTGCATAACGAGGAGAAGCGGGCACTCGTTATGGGGAGATGTATTAACATCCCCCAAGCCGATAAGGAGAGCCGTTATGCCCAGCGTTAACGGCTCTCCTTATCGGCTCCCTCGCCGCCCCACACATGCGCACTCCCCGTCGCCCCCCCTGCCCGGCTTACTGGGCATGCGTGAGATCTCGCAAAAACCGCGAGATCTCCAGCGCAGCCCAAGCCAGACGCAGGGCTAGCATTGTCCCCACAGTGGGGGATAGGACAACGCTAGCCCTGAGCTGGCGAAGCGGCCGGGGCGAATTAACGCCTTGAAGGCTGTTAATACATCGCCCCGGCCGTTAATCCCTGGGGGGGATTGCAGGGACAGCCCCGCCGAGCGTAACTCGGCGGGCTGTCACTAGCGCATGTTAGGTGCGCTAGTAATACATTAGGACAGACGTAATCCCCCCCAGTTAACCAGCGTTAAGTGCATTTTTGCACTTAACGCTGGTTAATACATCTGCCCCAATATGATTAATTTTCACACCTATTTTGACAAATTCACTTGGCACTCAAAGGGTTAATATACTTTATTATGCACATACCAAGCTCTGTGCTGCTTTATAAAAACTGACAGTCCCTCAAGAATGATCTTGCATACCAAATCCACTGAACTTTGCCAACAGGAATTTTTGTCCGTTGCACTTCTCATAGTTTACCAGGTTATTATCCTACCAGAGTAATGGTGTGTACACACAGTGAGATTCCTTTGTTTTTTTGACTATAGGTGCCCACCCTTGCTGGTCAGCCCAGGCAGGGTCCCTGGGGGAGTGGAGTCCCTCCCCCTCCAGGGGAACCCCGACCTGGGCTGAAGCCCGGGGCTGTCCCTGCCACCTCTGGTCTGTGGGTGGCTTGCTGAGTCCATTGTACTAAAAATACAATAGCATTGGTGGAGAAGGGGAAACAGCAGCCTGGTGCGGATTTTTTCCTGTTTCGGGGGCTGCTGCTGCTGCCACCGCTGTGTAGATGGAGGCATGGCCACTGAGCGGGGAGGGAGGCACAGGGGAAAAGACAGCTGGACTCGTAGGAGACCTCGCAGCAGCGGCAGCCAGCTGTAGAGGTCTGATGACTGCAACAGATTTCACAGGCTGCAGGTGCGACCTAGGAGGTGCGCTGCAATGCGCATGGATCATCTCACCTATTGTCATGTACATGCGATTTATCGTTAAAATCGCATGTAAATTGCCCAAATTGCATGTATATTGCCCTAGTTCAGTGATTCCCAAACTGTGCGCTGCGGCTCCCTGGGGTGCCTCAGCACAGTGACAGGGGTGCCGCGGCGCCAGTGTCCCTGTCTAGAGGCAGGCAACCTCATGTGAAATTAGCGGAGGGAGGGTGCGGGAGTGAGCGCAGGGAGTGCGCTCCGGGAGGGTCCAGGGAGTGCGCACCGGGAGAGGGGTGGGGACCAGGAGTAAGCGTCGGGCTGAAGGTGCAAAGAGTGAGCGCTGGGATGGGGGGCAGGGACTGGGAGTTAGCGCCGGGCTGGAGGTGCGGACAGTGGGATGAGTCCACTCGGTGACCTGTCATAGTAATCAGCCTGCCGCAGTGGGGTAAGGTTGACCAGGTAACTTATGGTACTTAAGCCCCGTACACACGGGGGAGATATATTTATGAGCAATATATTGCTCTGTGTGTCCTGTTCATCAGCGACCAGAGATGGTAGCTGATGAAACAAACTGCCGGGGGGAGCCCGGCAGTGGAAATCAGCTGGTCGCAGGAGCATGTTCCTGCGACCAGCGATCACTACAGGGGTAAAAACGTGAGCGCGCACCCGGCAATATATCGCCGTTGCACGCTCCAGCCTCAAATCGAATCTGTCAGCAATCTTATTTGCACGCTGCTCCCTTCTCACTGTCAGCCATCACAGTCAGCAGTGGTGCAGAGCCAGCACAGGCTGTGATGGCTGGCATCTGCGATATGTTAACCTGCAGCCTGCGCCTGGAGTGCCAGGCATGCAGACTGCAGGGAAGGAGACGGGATCCTGCCTCCTGCCCTGGCCATCACCTTGCCGCTCGCACGTTTGGCCATCGAATGCTGCCCACCTGCTGTCTAGGATAGAAAATATGCAGGTTTATGCTTTATATTTTCATATTATGGGAAACAGTGAGGTCTAGCTATGATGGGGCGACAGAGATGTAAGGATGACGAGAGATGCAGGGGTAGGGATGGAGAGATGCGAGGGTTGGGACATCACTACATGTGTAGGGGCCATAGTGATAGAGAGGTGTGGCCCCGCTCATCGCTATTGCATGGCAATTAATATCCACCATGCTGGATATTAATCGGTCAGGGCCATGGTTCTCGCCGGAGAACAGTGCTGACACATTGCTGTGTACTGAGCGGCGATCTAGCATTTCCCCGTGTGTAGGCCCCTTAAAATTATCAGATTTGCTCAGCTACTCAAAATAGCAACAAACGAACCAGTTCTTCTTTCATCTTACTACAAACCATTAACCTCGCTATAAAATTTATCGTATTTTAGTCATGAAATTTTTGCACATGCCACCTAGTTACTCATAATAATTATTTTGGCTTAAGGGTGCCTTGAAAAAGTTATGGAGACCCGAAGGGTGCCATGGACCGAAAAAGTTTGGGAAACTCTGCCCTAGTGTATGGGGGCCTTCAGATTCGATTGCTATGCAATCTTTGCTAACGCATGTGCTATTTACATACACTTTATACTATCTACATTCATTCTGCACTATATAGTCATTGCTGCACTGTTTGTTTGGCTTTTCGATTTCAGCTGAACGGGATCGTGCATCGGCATCGAATTGGGATAGAAAGCTTAAAAACATGTTCTATCTCCATACGATTCGATATTGACTATATAGTCCAAATCGAAGGGTAAATTGCACTGTGTGTACACACCGTTACTGTGTAGCCTGCAATTTCAGTACGACTAAAGTTTGCTGTCCTTACTTCTTGCAGACTGGCTACAAGGATTCTAATAATATAGTCACAATGTATACATGCTACTTCATTATGAGCAACTCTAAACTAATCTAGAACAACTGCTAATCAATTTCTGTGAAGGATATTTTGCAGCCCTTGTGTAGTGTCTAGAAAGGTGCAGTTTATTGTCAGAGAAGTCCTGTCATGTATCTCACATCTACAGATGTAGCTGCGCTCAACGTCACCAAATCGCCACTGCTCATGCCTATTTGTCGTGAAAAATTCGCACCCGCATGGCAGAATTGCAGCGCTGTGATATCGCTGTTCAATGCATTTTCAGAATGGAGTTGTGGAAGTGAATTAGACGCACACGCATGGCCACAGGATTGTGCCAACCACAACGCGAGTTGCACAAGGCGATTGGTGTGGAAACGGTGAGTCTGGCTACATTTTCACTTCAGGCCACCTGTGTTTTAGAATTTCAGGATGAATTCATATTGTGCTGGGGCCCGATAGCATGGAAGTCGTCAGAGCTGTAGGTTTTGGGTTGTGTTGGGTTCCTGGGATCTGTTCCAAATGAGGCCCTTTTATAGCTCTTGGGCGTTGTGGACGTGGGTTCTTGAACAGTGACCTATACAGTTCAGGTAAGGAGGAGTATGTAGATAGAATAGTGTTTCTCATATTCTGTCCTCAGGCCCCCACACAGTTGTTTTTCCTGGTACCTGTGAAGCTTTGAAATGTGACCGATGGTGATACACATAGGGGGTGATTCAGCACTGCTGTCTAAGCAGCGGTCGTTCACTGCTTAGTGAGCGACTTTACTCCTTCTGGCTGAACGCCCCCCCCTCCCCCCCCCCCCCCCTCTGATTACCCTTGAACACATCCTCTTGCATGCGGCCAAAGGGGAGAGAAATCATTTGATGGTCACCGATCATCGATTGATTTCTCTCCCCTTCGGAAATAAGTCAGCCACCATTACCGTCAAGCATCGGCACGTCTGCGTTCCCCTGCAGCTCCCCCCTACCAGCCACCAGCCCTCCCCGCAGCGAATGACCCAGCGAATGTGTATCTTGCCTAAGCCATTCAGTGCCAGGGTTTGCACATGTGTAAACCCCGACCATTAGGGCTGGGGCAGAATTCGGATAACTACGAGCGATCCTGAATCGGCCCCATAGTGACATGGAAAATGGGAACTGTGTGCGGTCTGAGAACCGATTTTGAGAACCACTGAAGGAGAGGAATCCTTTTTAAATCAAAAGGTAGAATTATTGAGATTCTACTCATGAGTCTACGAAGCTGTCATTCAATGGTTTCCAAAATGCTTCGAAGGGAAGTACCGTACATGCTGAGGCACCTAATTTTACAACAAAAAACTCTGAAAACTCATTGACTCAAGTGGGACCCTCACTCGAGTATAAGCCGAGGGGGGCTTTTTCAGCATAAAAATTGTTCTATAAAAGTAGGCTTATACTCAAGTGTATATATAGTAATATCTAGAGACAGCCTAGATTGGAACATATGTGACTTCAGAAGAGGATTGCATTGCAGCACGTAGCATTCTGGGCAGGTTTCGTTCAGTGTAAACAATACAGTAATAGCTCTTATTAGGTAGCTTTGCAGTGCTTAGTGTTCCAGGCAGGGGTATGTTGGAGTAGTATGTGGTAGTTGGGTTTATAGCGATTTGTCTTTCTTGCTGCAAGTTTGTGTTTAAAATCCAGCAATCCATATTGGCCTCAGTTCTTAGCTTGCTCAGCAATCCTTTACCTGGAATGAGTTATGGAGGACAAAGTTTGAATATATCTCTGTACTGTACATATTTAATGCCATGTTATCTGTAATAATACCTGATGTAAACACTGTATATGCAAATCATTTACCGAGACGCAACCTTTATTTCATAGTAACAGATATGGCAACAGTTTGTCTTCCCCTTGACTATGCCGCTTGTTTACATACATTGCCCTTGCAGGCTATTAATCCTAAAAGTTGTTTTTTTTCATCAGTATCGGACTACAAGCAGTTGATGTTATAGGGCGTACACAAGGTTCGATATAGTCCTATTTTTCTATTTGATTTTGCTTATAAAACCAAAATTGAATGCATATAAAAAATGGATTATATCCCAATGCACGGGCTCACAGCTTTGAAATCGAATAGAAAAATAGACTGTGCAGGCAAGACTATACAGTACAGATCTGTACTATATGGTCATAATCGGATGTGTACACGGTGCTGTGTGATTCGATCCCAATTTGATTGGGAGTGAAAAGAAAGTACATTGCACCGTATGCACACCCCTTTAGTGTCGCATGTAAACAGAGCAAGCCACAAATTGTTTCATGTTGGCACTAATATACACTTAATCGCATCTATAGATAATAAGTAATACCGTGTTCTCACTGCGAGTGAGAAATACACGGCTTTTCCCCGGCATTGAAATGCCGGGGACTGCCGCGCTGGACCCCCGTTCTCACTGCAAGGCAAATTCCCGGGTGAAGAAGTTCTACCCGTGAATTTGCCTTTTAACACGGGCTTTTCGGCAGTGTGAACGGGTCAACCCGTGTCTGCATACCCGGATCTCAGACACTGGTAAAAAGAAGGGTTTTACCCGTGTCTGAGATCCGGGTATGGGACCCGTTCACACTGCCAAAAATCCCGTGTTAAAAGGAAAATTCCCGGGTCTACATGTTAGACCCGGGAATTTGGCTGCAGTGAGAACGGGGTATTAATAGTAAATAATGACTGATTTTAATTTTGCTTTTGTATGACTGTGTTTGTGAAGTAATGAATTTCTTTAGGCTGCGTGACTGTAGAAATCCCAGAACTTGACACATAGTTCTGCTTATCTGTACTTAGACTTTTTTCCCTCTCTGCTCATGTGTGTTTCTGTATCTCATGATAAGGCACAGCCAATGAAAGTGAATTGTTTTATTGCCTTCTACTAATACTAGAGTCCTGCACATGTCTTTATAGAAGGTCTCGCTGTAGCCTGCTCACCCTAGGGTGTTGTGGCATATCTAATGCACAACATGTCCAAAGTATAAATCTATGCCCTGCCACTAAGCCGTGTTCGGGCATTGAGTAAGAGTCCATTTGGCTTGTAGAATGGAGTGCTGCTTGACATATTGAAAGCCCTTGCATTTTGTACAGTACTTGAGCGGCATGCATGTTTAATGCATAGTAACATAGGGCTTATTGCATATACAGGCATATGTGTAACATGCTGTGTATATGAAACACCGTTCATGTACCCATCCTATCACCTTCTTCATCAATCTTACTGCAGCTTGCGTTTACTGTAATGTAAGACATATTATCGGGTCTTCACAGATCTAAAATGCAAAACCTACAGTAGGTTCATTTGCTATTCCATCCCGTATGGTCCCATTATTCTTACCCCTGTCACCACCATCATCTTCTTTCCAGTTGCAGTGTACATGGTGCACACAGTGGCAGCAGGGTACATGCATTACCCGTGGGTTGGTGTCAAGATTTGACAGTATTCCAACCATCAGAATGCGTGTTGCTCGCCGTGTTCCAAACGCCGCAGCAGGATTGGTGTGTTGCATGCAGTACTATCGCAGAAGCTTATTGGTGAATCTGGCAGGAGGCCTTAATTGACACAGCGTTACCAGATTATCACAGAGCTGCTGTGTCCATCTGTGAACGATGCCCTTATTCCCAGGGTACTGGTAGGAAGAAGCGTCTGGTTGTGGTTTCATTTGTCAATTTGTTATCTAGGGGGGAAATGTAATAGGTTGAGAGATTCAGAAAGTGGTAAGAAATCTCCAGTTTTTTAAAGCGGTAATCATTTACAATGCAAAATCAAATTACCACCCCAGCTGTGCAGGTGTAGATTAAAGGGTTCACAGTAACTAGGTTGACCATGAATGGTCTACAGACACACGGTCAACATGGGAAGAAGGTTGCCATGCAGTAGGTTGACTTGGGGACATGGTCAAAATATAAAAAAATTGTCTACATGAGTTTTTATTTCAATGGGGACATGGGCCCCCGATTAGTGTAACATGTACCCACACATGGCTCGCTTCACATGGGTTGGAAACCATGAAAAAGTTGTAAAAAATTGACCATTGACATTGCTTGTGTCGACCTTTTGTCCATGTTGACCATATATCTGTTGACCAGTCAGTCAACAGCCAAGAAGTATTGACTGTCAACCTAGACACTGTTGACCTATCAACCCGGGACCAATCTTTGCGCATTTCTTGGGGCTTTGGTATGGGTCATTGGGTTGACCACTGAAGGTCGCTGTGGCTTAGGTCAACATAAGCATTATGTCAACAGTCAAAAGGTCAACATGAGTTTTTTTTCACTTTTTTTTTTTTTTTTGTCCCGAATATCGACACGGACACCGTCTAGGTGTAACACATCCCCTCGCATGGCTCGCTGAACTCCCCATGCTTCGGGCACGGTGGCTCGCTACACGCTGCACACTACTCTATTCTCCCTCCACACTCTAATGGATGATACGGCCTGTCGGCTAAAAAAAAAAATCTAAATAAAAAATCCATGTCAGTTTTTTTGACTGTCGACCTTAGGCATGGCGACCTATTCCATGTGTCAACCTAAGCTATGTCAACCTTTAGTGGTTGACCCAGTGCATGTCGACCTAACGTCGTATACCATGGGGCTTATGATATTTTATCTGTCACATATGTAAGCTATTTTACAGCTATGGATCTTCACCCTTATGTCTTTACTTTTGGCAGTGAGCTAATAGCTGGAACTGATGCTGCATAGAGGTAATAATAGAATGCGTTTGCACAAATGACACTGATGTGATGTGTACAGTAAGTGCTCTGTAGCAGTGGAGTGCTGAACACTGCTCCTTTTCTGCTTACAATGCTGCACACTGTCCTCTTACCACTGACCTGTACCTGATCTGAACATTGTACTAAATGAAGTCAATCCATTTTTAATGACGACAGAAATCCTATCTGTCAGCACTTGTTTTGGGGTGTATTTTGGCACAGGAAACAAGAGGCTTTGTCCTATGTAAGATAGATGACTAGTGCTAAGATGACATTAAGCTTATAAGCTCAGATCTGCAGTTGATATAAATTGCCTTATTGGAATATGAAACCTGCGGAATGCAGCCCCACACACACACACCTTAAGAAAAGAGAGCGAAAACAAACCAAACAACCATTGGCTCTGAAAGTTGAGAACACAACGATCAACATGTATTAATGGTCACTATAAAGGCCCCCGTACACTACTGCGACTTGTCTGAATGACAAGTCACATACCATTTCCTTTGAACTTCCCCAGCAGCTACCCGGCTATGCATGTAAAAAGAGCTGCCGAAGTAGTTCAAGGGAAAGCAGATGCGATACATCGCAAGTACTTAAAAGCACCAGCGATGCCATTGATCGGTCCTATTGCGATTTATCCTATGTGCTGCACATAGGAACTCCAGCTACTATCTGATGCGCACGGGACCTTGCATCGGATCAGATGTCAAACACAACCGATTTGTCGGCATTGAGTGAAAAGAGGCCATATGGGACAAATGATTGTGGTTTATAATATGTGGGTATAACTAATGCACAACGCTGTTATGTATGATCATTTATCGAAATGATGTAATCAGGTGATAACTGTACCGTGTAGCTTTCATTTGTTCTGCAGTCTGAAGTTCCCACGGTTACTGTTAGCTAGTCACCGGGCACACTTTCCCTGTCACACTCCACTTGGATCTAGTGTTTCTTTTTTAAATGATTGAATATCTACAAGCGAAGGAGACACTTTTAAAAATGAATGTGGTGCTTATGTTACCTTCCGCTGGAGTAGCTTACTACCACCCTGTGCTGCCCCCAGACTTGACCTCATGCGAGGGAGCAGGGTCACCGTCAGGAGAAATTAGCTGTCTGACAATCTCTTGGATACTCTGAGCAGCGCTATGGGATATTGTTGGCTGCAGGGTGCCACTCCAGGTGCCTTGGTTGCCAGCCCCATGGACCAGAGCTCTGGGCAATGGCACCGCATACATACTCCTTCTTATGGTTGTGGCACAAAGAGAGCTGGCTCATATGTCTCAAAAGAGTTATGAACCAGCTCATGTGACACCACCCTTTGCACACCATTAACATACGGAATTAGTATAACCTCTATTTCATGGGCTACTTGAAGGCCACAAAACCTGTTTCCAAAATGCTCGAATATTTTTACTGTTCTACATTGTAAAAGTTATGTTATCTTCCTCGCGACAGTACTGAATTTCAATAATGAACTAATTTAAATAATTTACACTACAATTTATATTTCAGCTTAAACACCCCCTCACTCATATCTTACCCTCTCTGCTCATGTTACAGTATAACCCCCCCCCCCCCCCTGCAGTGCAGCACGGTTTTGCCCATTTGAGTAATATTTAGCTTTTTCGATCAACTCTGAACCATTTATGTCCATGTTGACATTCTGAATCAGACTCCGAATCCACTTTATTGGCCATGTGTGCTTGCGCACACTAGGATTGTTTTGTGGATTACAGTGCCTCATCAACCAGGGACAATCAAGACATTACATACAGGGAACACATGCCCTCCGAGCTGCACAGCGCCTAGGCAGCCATGAGCGGCGCCACTGGTCGTTGTAGCAGCCAGTAGGTGACAATATAAGCAGGGACAGTACAGTTTATCACACGGGGAACACATACATGAATGTCGCCATGATGGCTACATAATTAGTCAGATAATGGAATCTGATTGGTTGATCCTGTATGGGCAACATGCCATCTTTAACGGAAATCCCATCTTGGTAAATGCACCCCTATTTTCTATAGGTAAGGCCTTTTTTATATGACACTACTTCTACTTTTCAGTTTGTATACTTATTTAAATGCATGTACTGATATGGTGAAGTGAAAATCCCTTTTGTGTTGCATTTCTTTTCTAAAGGGTTAAGTGGTATTTGTGTTTGACCCATGATAGAAAGCTGGGCTATTTATATGGAGGCTATACTATGACCTTACTTCTAGTGTTACAGCAATCATATGTACTCTGGTTATAGAGATCCCTCGTAGCCACTTGTGGTGACCTTGGGACTATTGCTTTGGGCAGCAATAAGTTTTATAGTACCTTTTATATTGATGCATCAATACAGTGTTCAGGCAATTGATTTGCAGTGAAGTGATTTTTAAAGCTCTTGCAATTCCTCATTTTTGCATGTAAACCAATCATGTATTTGCAGTATAAAATAAAACCTAGAGATTTTATTTGTATAACAATTTTTTTTCAAACCTAGAGCTAATTTAAATATTGCATGCTAAGGTTTCAGTGAAAGCCTTCAGCTGATGCAGTCAGGTCTGTATTGTTCTGTTTTCCTGTTCTTCCTGCTGCCCAAATAATGTTCAGCAAAGCAGGTGGCAGGGAGAGGTCATTGCCGGAGGCGTGCTGGATGAGAGGTCCCTGACAGTACTGTACACTGTTATGAAGCACTATCTCACAATCTGTCTGTTCGTCTGTGAGCCCTAAGGCTGGGTACACACTGCAAAGATGTATCTACCAACCTGCCCAACTGAGACTGAATAAAAAAACTGCACATACTTACCAATCTGCCACTCAAATATCACAGCTGTGTGGGAATTTCAGTTTGCCCACCCAATTGTGACTTACCAATACACACAGCCAGATGTGGCGATATATCGGAGTCGGCTGTGCTGCAGGGCCAATGCGATATGTCTGGGAATTACATCATTTACAGACCTATCGGTTATACACATACCCAGCCATTCATTTGTGATATATATAGCTATAAATATGACAAGTGATTAATAGACCAGGGTGTACCCAGCCTATGTAAATGCAGGCCACAACATAGAAAAAAAACTATTTTTTTGCATCTGGGTGTTGCATACCCGAATTAGCAGGAGCCATTTATCCTGTAGGTGATTCGATCCCTAGCACAAAATGTTCACTGATCCTGACAACCCTGAGATGCTTGCGATTGTCTGATTGTAATATGAACTCTCCCACCACTAGTACATACATTCTAATGTAGGGTACACACCAGGACGACCCGCTCACGATGCACATCGTGAGCGGGTTGTCAGTGTCTCGTCCGACCCGCTCATGGTGACGCGGGGGGGCACGACCCGCTCACGATGTGCACCGTGAGCGGGTCCGATCCGATGGCGACCCGCACCCGGCTGTATGGTCGTCATTGAGATCCTACCTGCAGCAGGTAGGATCTCAATAACGACCGACCGACCCGCGGGACCGCGCATCGGATTGGTATCGGTCCACACCAGGACAGAAAAGGGCCCAATCACCACACAATCTACATCCAATTGGTCGGAATTGGATCTAGATTGAGGGGATCGGGCCCTAGTCGTCCTGGTGTGTACCCAGCTTATGCATGGCTACTGCTGTTTGCATTATTTAATTGATATTTGCATTCGGTCTATGGCATTTCAGCTGGTAAAACAAAGGACTAAAGAGGTTGTTATTAAGTTTAACTTAATTTTATTTTATAATTTTATCTTGCATAGTAAATACGGTACTTGTGTATTTTCACGGCGCCTGATATATTGATGCGATCCGAACCGATTTTTGACCTGTTCATAATGATTTTATATAGTGTGGCGAGCGCAATAATCCGCGTCCGCTCGCCACGCTTCGGGCTCGGTGGCACGCTGTGCTCGCCACACTATATAAAATCAACTCCATGCGTAGTGGATAGTGGGGTTATGAACAGGTCAAAAATCGGTTCGGATCGTATTGATATATCGCATTCGATATATCAGGCGCCGTGAAAATACAATGAAATGTGTGTGTTTTCCTGTATTTAATAAGTGTTTTCCTTTCTTTTGGAAGATGCATAGTAGAGGATTCCCATTGGTTCTGCAACTGATAGGCATATAACAAAGTTCAATGTATACAAGTGCAAGGTTATAGTGATCACATCTATCTTTTCATCTGCTATAAATATCAGGGTTATGTTTCTCCTGGCACGGCACATCTAATCTCTTGTGTGTATCGGTAGGTACTGACTGCTTGTTTATGACTTTTTACCATGTTGCTTTACTTTCTACCTTTTAATATATGTTGTACACATGGTCACGTCTTCTGGTCTGCCACAACTTGCAGATAAGGATTATTTGGGTGGAGAGTTCACTTTATATTTTCTCTTTGGTCTCATTTCTGCCCACATGTCATATATCTGCTGGAAATAGGTATTTATTTTTATTCATCATCTCAAACTTGACATGTCATACATGTACTGCTAGCCATACACAGTGCTATGTGCAATAGATCCAATTAGACCATAATATGGGATTAAGCCATGGCACAAAATATCCATGCCTCTATACATTGAATGAAGTATGGGTGCAATACATAGTTTATTTATATATTTATTTATTTATTTTTTCTCTTACATTCTTATGGGATACAGGGAAGTCGTTCATAATGATGGGGGAAAAGAGGGTTTCCGTAGGAGACAGGCACATATAAACTTTTATACAGGGTGTACTGGCTCCTCCCCTCTGCTCCCCTTCCATCTAGCCAGTTTAAGAAAATGTGCCTCAGGAGAAGCACGCATCAGGAAAAGCTCCAGAGAGTTTGTCTTCTGTTTATTTTCTTTATTATTTTGGGACTGCTGTTTTGGACTCAACAGCAGTCCTGCGTCGTGGGAGACTGGGGGAAGGGTTCAGCTGCAGGCCACTTCATGGTACCGAGCTGTCCCTGCCACAGGACCACTGTCCTGCGTGGGTGATGTTACCGCGGGCATTGCGCTGCAGCGCGCACACCCCTGGCATGCCGCACACCCCTAGTCCAGTCTGAAGACGTTGTGTGGTGAGTACTACCCCGGGGCCCCCCGCTGTGGGGCCCCCGGGTTACTGTGCGGCAAGATGGCGGCGGTATGGACGGTGCCCTGCACAGGGACCGCGCAACCCCCCGCATACACTGGGACAGGGTACTGCCTCCTGTACTGTCCAGGGCAGTTTACCACGGGTTGGACATTTTTCAATGTCAGTCTCAGTATAAAAATGCAGGTAAGCTCCGGCGCCATTACGCTGGGCGGAGCTTACCCAGAGCGGGACCATAGCTCTGTGAGGGCGCCAAAACCTGCTTCCTGCTTCTTCCCTGGCTGCTGGAAATGCCATTGTACTGCTCCAGACACTCCTCAGCGGTGTGGAACAGAGGGAATCTGCTAGCAGAGACAGCATCAGGTTTTCAGCACTTGTGCACTTGCCTGCATACACTGAAAGTACTGCTATATTACTGTACTGTATACCAGCTCTTAAAATTGGAGAGCTCAGGTTGTTTGGTGTATTGGTCCCCTCCATTACCCTCTGTACACTACCCCACTAGCTTGTTAAGCTATAGACTGGTCAGATAGTACTACACATAGTAATTATCTGTGTTTAAATCACACTGCATATCCTCTGTGTTTGCTCTGTGTGTGAGGGGAGATTGTTTGTTTGTCACAATGGTGAGGAAACTTACATGTATGGTGTGCAGTGATAAGTTTGTGCCAGCTTCTTCCTCACAAGTTACTTGTGGGCCATGCATGTCCCCTCAAAGTAGTGGGGTTCCCCCACAGCTTACTGGACAGCAAAGTAGCACACAGGACAGCTCACAGGAGGGATGAAATCCATGCTAGAAACTGTAACAACACAGTTAGCTACTAACGCAGCACAGACCCAGAGAGTGCAAAGGGAGCTTGCTATCCTCTCTGCCAGAGTTGACTCCTACTCCTGGGGTATCTCGTAAGAGAAGTGCACCCTCCCAAACCCCTGAGTCTGGTGCAGAGGACGGGGGGGGGGGGGGGGGATGAGGATGAAGAAGCAGACATGGGAGGTGAGGAGCCTGATGCTTCACAGTCACTGCTCCGGGGCACAGAGCCATTAATTATGGCAATCAGGGAGGTGCTTGACCTTCCCTTAGCTGAGTCCTCTGAAGGGGATTCCTTCTTTGACACTCAGAAAAAAACAGCAGGTTGTTTTCCCTGAGCAGACTGACTTGGAGACTACTTTTAAGTCAGCGTGGAAAAACCCAGAAATGAGGTTTAAAGTGTGGGAGGAGCCACCTGAGGTGGATTCCTCTGTGTCTCGTTAAGCAAAAAGGATGGTGCTTCCAGTACCAGGGTCTTCCTCTCTGAAAGACACCACGGACAGAAAGGTTGAAAATACCCTTAAATCCATTTTCACTGATAGTGGCGCGTGCCAGCGTTCAGTTTTAGCAAGCTGTTATATGGCAAAGTCTATATATACATGGGCCTCCCAGATTCAGGAAGGCCTTCTGGGTGACAGGACAGTGACGCAGGTGTCTGAAAAATTACACCATATTCAGGACACAGCTAAAGTTCTGTGTGAGGCGCAGAAAGAGTTATTAGCCATTAACGGCCGTAACTCAGCCATGGCGGTATCGGGTCGCAGATCCCTCTGGCTCCGGCAGTGGATGGCTGATGCTGACTCCAAACAGAGCGTTGAAAACCTTCCCTTCACAGGCGAACGGTTGTTTGGCAGCGATTTAGATGAGTTAATCTCTAAAGCCACAGCAGGGAAGTCCACCTTCCTGCCATCGACCCCACAGGCGCCCAAGCGTTCTTTCCCTTCACACACCCAGCAGTCCTTTCGGACCGGCAAATTCTGCCCAAAAGCCAGGGGTGGTTCAAATGCAGCCAGAGGCTCCCGAGGTAAATTCAGGAAGCCTGCTGCTTTGGCCAACATAGAGCGGCCATCCGGGGCAGCTGCAAGTAAACCCGCAGCATGACGGTGGGGCTCCACCAATAGCTCCGGTCGAGGTGGGAGCCAGACTGGCGTTCTTCGGCCATGTTTGGGAAGCCTCGTGCCTCAATTCTACGTGGTCTTATTTTGCACGGCTACAAGCTAGAGTTTGCAAAACAACCACCTCACAGGTTTTTCAAATCAGGCCTTCCAGTGTCCCCAGTGGACCAAATGGTATTGCAGCAAGCAATCCAAAAACTGATGCAGGCCAGAGTAATAACCCCGGTCCCTCCCCTAGAAAGGGGGCAGGGTTTTTATTCAAATTTATTTGTTGTCCCAAAACCAGACGGGTCGGTTTGCCCAATACTGAACCTAAAATCCCTAAACCCATTCTTGACTGTGACCAAGTTCAAGATGGAGTCTTTGCGGGCCGTGAAAGCGGCACTGGTGGAGGGGGAGTTCTTGGCATCCTTGGATGTGAAGGATGCCTACCTCCACATCCCAATTTGGCCACCTCATCAAAACTACCTGAGGTTTGCGCTGTTGAACGATCACTATCAGTTCCGCGCACTGCCGTTCGGCCTGTCCTCAGCCCCGCGCATATTCACCAAGGTGATGGCGGAGATCATGGTGGTTCTCAGGAAACAAGGGATCTGTGTAATACCATACTTGGACGACCTGCTTGTAAAGGCTCGGTCGTCGGAGGAATTGCAGGCGGCCTTACAGATTACCATGCAGACCCTGTTGGGTCACGGTTGGCTCCTAAATTTAGCAAAGTCCTCTCTGATCCCTTCTCAGAGACTCCTGTTCCTGGGGATGGTGTTGGACATGGCTCTCATGAGAGTGTTCCTGCCACAAGAGAAGATGGTGGCCATTCAACAGCTGGTCACAGACTTGTTGAAAACACCCCAGGTGTCAGTGCATTGTCCTTCTAGGAAAGATGGTGGCCTCTTTCGAGGCCCTCCAATTCGGCAGGATCTTCCAGCTCGATCTACTGAGCAAATGGTCCGGTTCACATCTTCAGATGCATCGGAAGATTGGGTTGTCGTCTCGGACGAGACTGTCACTCCAGTGATGGCTCCACATGCCCAACCTGCTGGCAGGGCGAAGGATTGGCATCCAAGATTGGGTCTTAGTCATCACGGATGCGAGCCTCCTGGGATGGGGTGCTGTGACCATGGGTCAGTCCTTTCAGGGCAAATGGACCCTCTTGGAAACACGTCTCCATATCAACAACTTGGAGTTACATGCAGTGTATTATGCACTCCTGGAAGCGGCCCCTCTCCTCAGCGGACATGCGGTCCGCATCCAATCAGACAATGCCACTACTGTGGCGTTTCTGAACAGGCAGGGCGGGACCAAAAGCAGGTCCTGCATGCGGGAAGCAACAAAGATCCTGTCGTGGGCAGAGAGTCACTGTCAGGCTCTGTCGGCCATCTTCATACCCGGGGTGGACAACTGGGAAGCTGACTTTCTCAGTCGCCACGAGCGTCAACCCGGGGAATGGAGCCTACACCACCAGGTGTTCAGTGCTCTGGTGGCTTGGTGGGGGAACCCACTAGTAGACATGATGGCGTCAAGACACAATTGGAAGGTGTCCAGGTACTTCTCCAGGGCGAGAGACCCTCAGGCGGAGGGAGTGGACGCTCTCTCCATACCGTGGGCGTTCAACAGCCTGATTTATGTCTTCCCACCATTTCCCCTAGTGGCTCGGGTGCTAAGGAAGATAAGGATAGACGGAGCCGAGGTCATCCTAGTGGCTCCAGACTGGCCACGAAGAACGTATTATCCAGATCTTCTAAGTCTTCAAAGCGACTCGTGGCATCTATCTCTGCAAAGAGACCTGCTCATGCAAGGTCTGTGCGTCTTCCAGGCCTTAGAGCAGCTTCGTTTGACGGCCTGGAGGTTGAGCGTCAGATCCTAATAGAGAAAGGATTTCACACATCAGTCATCAAGACCATGACGAGTGCTAGGAAGCCAGTAATGGCTGCACATTACCACCATATCTGGAAGAGATATGTAGGATGGTGTGAACAAGGGAAGTTTGCTCCGGCGGAGTTTAAACTTGATAGATTCCTCAGATTCCTTCAATCTGACTTGGATCTGGGCCTACGTTTAGGCTCCTTGAAAGTGCAGGTATCTGCACTGTCTGTCTTTTTCCAAAATAAGCTGGCTAATATACCTGAAGTGCAGACGTTTCTACAAGGCGTCTTGCATATACAGCCTCCTTTTGTGGCCCCAACTCCACCATGGGACTTGGATGTAGTTCTGACGTTCCTTCGATCCTCCTGGTTCGAACCGCTGGAGGAAATAGATTTAAAATATCTTACATGGAAGACGGTGGTCTTATTAGCCTTAGCCTCGGCTAGGCGGGTCTCTGAGCTGGGGGCGTTAACCTGCAAGAGCCCTGATTTGATCTTCTATGAAGACAGGGCAGAATAACGCACTACCTGTAATCCGCGTTTTCTTCCCTATGTGGTGTCAGCATTCCACGTGAACCAACCAATTGTGATTCCTGCTAGTGGACCTCAGTCGGAGGTGCCGACAGCTTTGGATGTGGTTCGGGTTCTCCGTGTGTATATCCAGAGAACGGCAAGAATTCGTAAGATTGAAGCACTTTTTGTCTTATATGATGCCTAAAAGATTGGGCGCCCTGCTTCCAAGCAGTCTATTGCACGCTGGATCTGTGCAACTATAAAACAGGCTTATGTGGTTGCAAAGCCTCTTATGCCTGCTGAGGTGAAAGCCCACTCAACTCGTTAAGTGGGGACTTCCTGGGCGGCTGCCTGAGGAGTGTCGGCTTTACAATTATGTAGAGCCGCTACATGGTCAGGCCAACACAATTTTGTCAAGTTTTCCAAATTTGATGCTTTGGCCACTGAAGATACTCAGTTTGGGCAAGCGGTGCTGCGACATTCTCCGCACAATCCCGCCCGTTCTGATGTCTTTTATATATCCCCATCGTTATGAACGACTTCCCTGGCTGTATCCCATAAGAATGTAAGAGAAAATAGGATTTTAATACCTACCGGTAAATCCTTTTCTCTGAGTTCTTATGGGATACAGGGCGCCCGCCTCTGTGCGGAGTTCTGCCTTACTCACTCTGGTGAGCTGTGGACCACTACTGGGTCCTTTCATTACCCTGGTTCCTTTGACGGTGAACAAGGGTGGAGGTGACCAGAATAACCTTATCATTTACATCATGTAACTCAGCTGTTCATGAGTGTTGTTGTCACTTATTTGACATTTCTTATAAAGTTGTCCCAGTTGGGACACAAAGTAGTTACAAATGTTGTCAATAGTTGACATATTATAAGGCCCTGAGACTTCCACGTGTTTTGTGGTCGCTACAAGGGTATCTGTATGTTGAAAGTTATGTTTGGGTGTGCTGGATGAATCTCACCACATTAAATATTACACATATTCCTCTCATATTGTTCTTCTCCTTCGGCACAGTTTTCTATTAACTGGCTAGATGGGAGGGGAGCAGAGGGGAGGAGCTAGTAAACCCTGTATAAAAGTTTATATGTGCCTGTCTCCTACGGAAACCCTCTTTTCCCCCATCGTTATGAACGACTTCCCTGTATCCCATAAGAACTCAGAGAAAAGGATTTACCGGTAGGTATTAAAATCCTATTATTAGCAGTTTCTTATATAATGCACACAAATTCCGCAGCACTTTACAGAGAATATTTGACCATTCACATCAGTCCCTGCCCCGGTACAGCTTACAATCTATATTCCCTACCACATGTACATGCAGACACAGACATTCTAGGGTTAATTTGTTTTGAGCCAATTAACCTACCAGTATATTTTTGAATTGTGGGAGGAAACCGAAGTACCCGGAGGAACCCCACGCAAGTACGGGGAGAATATACAAGCTCCGCACAGCTTGTATATGGGTGGGTATTGAACCCATGACCTCAGTGCTGTGAGGCAGTAATGCTAACCATTACACCATCCGTGCTGCTACAGTTAATTTAATGGAACAGGCAGAACGATGGTTGACACAATGGAACATGTTTAACTATACTATGCCAACCATTATTCAGCCATTTTCATGCATTGTGCGATAATCATTCATATACACATACACGGGATGATTATTGCTCAGCTCTCCTTGTGCGATTATTGCTCTGTGTATGGCTAACATAACGGTGAACCAACAAATACTTGTTCTCATTTTCTAAGTTGTACTAGATTTCCATCCAGAGTTACTGGTGAAAAAAAGAAATTCCTTCATAATGTCTACAGCAGCGGTACCCAAACTGGGTGCAACTGGGCACTTGCAGGGGTTTCACAGGGGGTTCCTGGGCCAAAGCAAATTATTATGGTCAATGTGATATGGGCAATATCAATGCTGGTGGCTGGCAATCATAAAATATGTGGACAAGTGCAATCGTGTCCACTACCACATAACTGACCCCAACAGTTAAGCATAATAGTTAATTTTATTATTTTGCTGAATTTTACAATAGGGATATGCAGAAGAAAATGTTCAAACTCTAATACCCCCCATACACTAGGACAAGTCAGACTAGTTTGCCTTTGAGAGCCCCCCGGCAGCTTCCCGGGAGGCTCGCTTACGATTTGGCACTTGATCACACAAAATGGCCGTCCCCTTACAGATCTGCGAGTCCACAGGCACGCGGCACAAAATTTGTCATTCTGCCACTGTCTGTGCACATAACTATTACTCACACCATTTGTTGCAATAAACTCTGATACATCTGTACTCTCAAAACCAAATTAACAGAGTAAGTGATAGCCCTTAGTCTGATGTCTAAAAATATGTGAGTGAAAGTGTTGTTTACAATGTGACAGAGCTAAAAGCTTGTCATCTTGTCCTTTCACAATGTCAATGAGCAGTGACCAGGGTCTTCCATTGCAGCTGGTGGCTTTTATATGCATTTACTGGTGTACCTAAAGCTAGAACAGCGCTTGTAAATGGGGGTGATGCCCGCTGCCATTCATACGTATGTTGGGGGTATTGCGTTTTACATTTGCAATACTAAAACACATAACTGTATTTGGGAATTGCTCTGAGTGCAAGAAAAATGTCTTGTGGAACACATTTTCCTTATTAAAAAGTAGTACAGCTGTGTCCACATACATCTATCCTACTTTACACACAGGGCCTGATTCTGGTTCACTTGCAAAAGCAAATTCTGTCTTACTACAGGTGGGGCAGATGTAACATGTGCAGAGAGAGTTAGAATTGGATGGGATTTGAATTTCAAATTGATATCTATATTGCAGTATAAAAATAAATCAGACAGTACCATGCACAGTAACAAAATAACACCAAAATCTAATTCTCTCTGCACATTTACATCTCCCCAATGTTCAGTGATGCAATAGAGAAATGATAGATCACATTGTATTGGTTGCTTTGGGCAGAATCCACCCATTTAAATTTTTAGAAGCTTTAGTAAATTTACTCCTGTGTTTCTGCAGTCAGTGTACAGTGAGATGTTTTCGAGTACACAACTTTTCACTCCCCCATCACAACTATGCTAATTGCATATGTACTAACCTATGCATTTATGAATGCAAAGGGCAGCTCTCCCGATAGAGCTGCCCTTTGCGATAGCCGCTGGTTACTGGACTTCCCTGTCTGTGACCCAGGTCCCTTTGTGCATGCACACATTGATGCCAGCAGCCCCGGGGCATGTTGGGAGGGCCCAGTGTCTGATTCCTCACACAGCACTGCAGAGAAAAGCCCATAGGCCGCTAAAAGCCCCAACAGAAGGACTTTGGAAATGTGGCAAATCTACCCCTAAAAACAGTGTTTTTACCACATTTCTTCTTATCTCACCCATTATCTTGTACTAACCACATTGCCTATGGCTGCTCATACTTCCAAAGAGGGGAGCGAAGACCCTCCATAATGGTCATTTTGGTTTAATTTTTTTTTTGGGGGGGCAATAATAGCTAGGATGAATAGCCTGAGAAAAAATGTTGATGGACAGTGAAGTTTTTGTATAAGAATTCTTGCTCGCTGAGTCAGAGCTCTCATGGGTCTTAGGTAAGAATTCTTATATGTGAGAACACTTTCTACCCTAACTAGGAACTTGTGTGTCGCTATCCTCGCTTGTCCTTCAGTGCACACACTGTGTCTGGTTTGCCTGAATACAGGTTCTAAACTTTTAGCAATAAATCCAGATTGTATTGCCAAAAAAATAACTTTTTAAAGTGCGTATCTGATCAATGGGAACTCCCACTTTTACAGCCTTGTTTAGAAATCCACAATGGTTTACTTGTAGACGGATCCAAAAAAGTTTTTATCAGAATGCTGCAATCAGACTGGTATTTCATGTGTACACACAATGGCTTGGTTCTGGGACATGGCAGTTGTGTCCATCACACAACCAAGTCTATGAATTTGAATCCAACGTTTTAATTCACATCCTACTTATTTAAATCTGCGCTGAGTAGTGATTTCTTCATTCTTATAATCATTCAATCTATCCACACAGTACAAAGGTCTCTCCTTGGCACAAAGAGCTATGATTATAGAGAAATTGTGTGTGTGTGTGTTGTAGGCAACTTTTGGGGATGATTCAGACCCATTTGTACTTATCTGAATCCAGCCCCATTTGCGATGATGGGAGGTCTGTGCATGCGTCTTTGCGCATTTTCAGTCCCCCTTTGAGGCCACCAAGGCATTCGCACGGGCAGGGGGTGGCATCAAAGGAACACCCAGTGTTTTATGGGTGTCCCCATGAAAACGTTGGGCGGTCCCCTTGGGAATTCAGGTGTGGCAATGCTTGCTCAGGGCAGGCGGCTGACGTCACATGTTGCCCTGTTTTCAGCGTTCAATGGCGGAAATAAGGGGAGAGAAATAATTTGCTGGTCGGCGACCATCGAATGATTTGTCTTCCCTGCGGCCACATGCAAAGGGTTGTGTTCTCGTACACATCCCCTCGCATGCTAGTGAGAGGATGTGGGGGCGCTTACCTGTTTGCTAAACTGCGAGTATAAGCTGAATCAGGCCCTTTAATTGTAACAGTGCCATATATTACACAAAGTACGTATAGCAGCCATATATTGAGCAACTCCATTCTTGAGGCGCTAGTGGTATCACTGAGACATACTGTAATTAGTTCTTTGGAAATTGATGGGCTGTATGTTCCAAAGTATTGGTTTAGACCAGCGGTTCCCAACCGGTGGTACGCGGTGGCTCGGCCTGTAATGGCGGCAGTACGCGGCGTCCTGACTCTAATTGCAGGTCAGGGAGACGGGATGCTGGGGACGGGCTGCCGGGGGTATGCGGCGGCCCGGACTCTAATGACGCTGGTGAGGGAGACCGGTTGCCTGGGACGGGCTGCCGGGGGTATGCGCCGTAGTAGTGGTGTCATGTCGGCGGGGTCGCGGAGAGTGGAGACGCTGGCTGGGTTGCTGGGGTGACGGAGCTTTTCATCTTGTGGTCTGATGGTGTGCCTTGGTAATTTTAAAATCTTGTTGGGTGTGCCGCAAGTTTAACAAATCACTGCAGTAGAGACTTCAGAGACTGGCTGTCGGTTGTACTGTTGAAAACGTGTTTCACATTACATTCCTTACCACTGAGCGTAGCGCAAAACAGAATGGCTAAAAAACATGGATAAGTATACTTTTAAATGTATTACTTATTTATACAGTTTCTTATATAGTGCAGCATATTCAGTTGAGCTTTACAATAGGAGACAGTGATAAAACAAACTGGGTATTTACAGACAATCAAAGGTACGAAGGCCCTGCTCGCAAGCTGGCAATCTATAGGGAAATAGGCATTGAAACAAAAGGACAGACATTTTTATTTATTTACAGTTTCTTATATAGCGCAGCAGATTCTATTGAGCTTTACAATTGTAGACCGTGATAAAACAAACTGGGTAACAGACAGATGTGGAGGTAAGAGGGCCCTGCTGCAAGCTTACAATCTATCTATAGGGACATAGAAGGGAAACACAAGGACATGCACCAGTAATAGCATAGCAGTCCCACCAAGTTACAAGTCCAGAAGGGAAGCTATATAATTCATAAGTGCCTCAGAAGGTTATGCGTGTGGTACTTAAATATAATAGGCTTTCCCGAGAGATAAGAAACATCTCTTCCCCCTAATTTATGTCATTTTGACTATAGGGAAGAAATTAATTCAAAAAAATTGGATTGATAAACATCTCCCTAGACTAGACCTTTTAAAAACAAATCTCCATATATTACACTTAGAACTACCCTCCCAGATGTGGAATGCAACGTTGTCTGTTTCTACAAGATATGGGGCCCGCTTATAGACTCTCTAGATCTGGGGTAGCCAACCCTAGTCCTCGAGAGAAACCAACAGTGCATGTTTTGCAGGTCTCCTCACAGAATCACAAGTGAGCTAATTAGCTCCATCTGTGTATCTTTTAAAATGTGTCAGTGATTAATGAGTGCAGCTTTGCAGCAGCTAGGTTGTCTGGAAAATGTGAACTGTTGGTAGCTCTCTAGGGCTAGGGTTGGCTACCACTGCTCTAGATTCTAAACAACAGCAGCAGATAATGACTCTACCAGCTGGTCACTTCTACGACACATAGAGGACGGCCAATGAGACTCATTTGGAGCCCTTCCTACTATCTTTGCGGCTCCACAAAATTACAAAAAGCATACAGTATCGATCAAGTCCTTACTTGGTTATGACTTGATCTTCAAAAAAATAAGTATGATAGGCTTGCCTGAAGAGGTGAGTTTTCAGGGAACGCTTGAGGCTTGGAGGCTAGTGGAGAGTCATACTGGTGTATTCAATGCCGCGGCGAGCGGCCAGCGAGGGGGTTAAACTGCAAGGATTGCAGAAAACCAGAAATCTTTGCTGTTTAACCCCCGCGCCGGCCGCTCGCTCTATTTAACGTTCCGGGAAAATCCTCGCCGTCACAGGACGGGGAGAATTCCCCAAAACAGCGAGACCCGTGGCTAATGCAGGAAACTCGCTGTATATAGCCGCGAGTCTCGCTGCTTCTGGAGCCACATACGCCAATTTCCCCTCGCTCAAAAAATGGAGCGAGGGGAAATTGGCATATGAGGGGGCTGCGTTAAGTACTGTCGGGGTGAGTGGTGACAGCGAGCAGGAAGCTCTGCTCGCTGTCATCACTCGCCCACAGCATTGAATACCCCTATTATTGTGGAAGGGCATTCCATAGGGTGGGAGCAGCCCGATGAAAGTCCTGTAATCGTGAATGGGAGCTAATGGTCCGTGCACAAGAGAGACGACGATCTTGTGCAGAGCGGAGTGGTCGAGATGGGAGATATTTTGTGATAAGTAAAGGGGTATAAGCTGGTGCAGTATGGTTAATAGTTTTATATGAGTGTAGGAGAATTTTAGATGTTCTTTATTGTATAAATTACACCAGATTATAATTAATGTGGCTTGCTTGATTCTGCACAGAACCATAATACTTACAAAATATTCTCTGTAAAGCGCTGCGGAATATGTATGCGCTATATAAGAGACTGTTAATAAATAAAGGTACTCTTTACCTAGAACGGCGCCCGTCGCGGGCATCGCGGGTACATTTATGCCTGCCCGCGACGCGACCGACGCGATGGCCGCGATTTTCCCATTGAAAACCATGTTAAACCTGAAAAATCGCGTCGGTCGCGTCGCGGCCGGCCATAAATGTACCCGCGATGCCCGCGACGCGATGCTCCCGATTTCCCATAGGAAGCAATGTTAAAAGCCGCGATGGACCCGATTTTAGTGTTAAATGCCTCAATCCACCCGATTTGGCCATAGAAATCAATGTTAAATGGGCCACAGAGCCCATTAACCCTTAAATGTCCCCCCAATTTTTGTACGCCACCCCACGATCCACGGCAACCCGAAGCGTGGCGAGCGCAGCGAGCCCGCGAGGGGCGGCGGTACGCGTCCTACGACCTTTTCATGCCCTACTATCCACGTCGGCGTGGAGTTGAGAATAGAATAGTGTGGCGAGCGCAGCGAGCGGACGCGGATACCTTCACAGGTAAACGCGTCCCCTCGCGGGCTTCACAGGTGTCCGTGGCCACGCGGACACCTGTGAAGCCCGCGAGGGGACGCGTTTACCTGTGAAGGTATCCGCGTCCCCTCGCGGGGCTCGCTGCGCTCGCCACGCTTCGGGCTCGGTGGCTCGCTGCGCTCGCCACACTATTCTATTCTCAACTCCACGCCGACGTGGATAGTAGGGCATGAAAAGGTCGTAGGACGCGTACCGCCGCCCCTCGCGGGCTCGCTGCGCTCGCCACGCTTCGGGTTGCCGTGGATCGTGGGGTGGCGTACAAAAATTGGGGGGACATTTAAGGGTTAATTGGGGCTATTTGGGCTCTGTAGCCCATTTAACATTGATTCCTATGGGAAAATCGCGGGCATTGAGGCATTTAACGCTAAAATCGCGGTCAATCAGGCTTTTTAACATTGTTCCCTATTGGAAAATCGCGGTAATCGCGGGTACCCGATTTTGATGTACCCGCGATTTACCCGCGATGCCCGCGATTACCGCGATTTTACCCGCGATGCCCGCGATTTCAATCGCGGGCGCCGTTCTAGGTAAAGAGTACCTAAATAAATATTAGTAAAACTTTGTTACATTGTAAATATACAGCAAGGGGACACTTTACTTAAATTCTCTAACTGGTAATGAGATGACTCAGCAAATTATCCCGAGCTACCATAAAGGATTTGCAGCTAGTTATTGGTCCAGCATATTTCCTGTGCATTCAGCATTTATGGCCAAAGGCTGGCAATATTCTAATCTGCCCTCTGGGTCTTTAATATGACAGACAGCAACATGGCTGCTGCTAAATGAATATTGCTGTATGAAAATATTCACAGAAAAATGCACTGTTTTATTCCTTCCTTAAAATGGAAAACAAATGGAATACCTACCCTATAAGTAAATGACACAAACTTAATATGTTCTGGCTCATTCATAAATCACTCACTGGACTGTAGTGATATTTATACCAGGAGGTTAGTGGTCTGTTATAAAGAAGAGAGCTGGTATGTGTAATGCTTAGGATACATCTGTACTTTCCATGCTCAGAGCCTAAAATACTCATCAGGGACACTATCCAGAGCTCACCGTATTTTACTGAAAGGGCAACTGAAACTCAATTACATGTGACATTATCTAGTTATACATTCTGCTGCTTTCTTAAGGGGCCTACACACGGGGAGATTTGCTGAGCGATGCTAGATAGCTCAGAATGCTCAGCACCCAGCCATGTGCCAGCGCTGTGCGCTGAGCAATCTGTCA
Source organism: Crinia signifera (assembly GCF_055691185.1). NCBI lineage: Eukaryota > Metazoa > Chordata > Amphibia > Anura > Myobatrachidae > Crinia > Crinia signifera. The sequence continues at coordinate 268,310,256 of NC_139221.1, forward strand.
GGGCCAGTGTTCTCCGGTGAGAACATTGCCCCTGCCCATCGATATTACTAGATTTATCCAGCATGGTGGCTATTAATCATCAGGGGATAGCAACACGTGGGGCTGTGCATCACTAGCACTATGCTTCTACACACAGAGCGATGCAGTGGCATTTTCTAAGCGATCTACCTGTAGTTAGACTTCTCACAATATGTTCTGTGTTCTGTGTATTGAATTGTGGTGCTCTTTTTACCTGTACTCTAATTTTGGGGGGTTGGGTTTCAATTCAGCGCCAGAGCTATTCAATTTGCTGCACTCTGTATGTTGTCAGAACTAGAGTTCTCTGACACAAGAGGGAGCTGCTCTTATTGCACCATCCGCCGACCCGTGCCTACACCAGAATGGGGTGCGCCTCTCAGTCCTGCCGTCTGCTAGCTCTAGCGATGTGGCAAACTGGCAGCAACACAGACAGCGGCTCCATCTGTAATACGGGCAAGAACCAGCTTTGGTGATGCTGTTTATACAGCGTTTAAGGCAGAAAACATTGCAGCACCAGTTTACATAAAATATTCTGGTCCTCGCACTTATTGACTCATATAACTCTCCATTTAATTGATCCCAATGTTAGCACACGTGAGGTGAAAACCTAATTTTGATGGTTTCATTATTAATAATTGAAAATAAATATATTAATGTCAAGTGCATCACGTACAAACTTTTAGCAGTAATCTAGCATAACCAGTGAGTGAGAACAAAAAGTGCAGGATTTTATGAGCGGAGGCATCTAGTTGACTCCATGCTTGATAAATGGTTGAATATTTGTTTCCAAATTTGGTTTCGGTAATTTGGATGATGTGAGGCACGTGGTTGTTCTTGGATTGGCTTCTGTGAAAATGATCCTGTGTTTGCGTTGCAGCTCGGGAGGATGAGTATTTATGGCAGTCATACATCCTGTGACGACAGCTGTTACCAGTTAAGCAATTGTAATCTCTTAACTTGATGTCCCGAACCATTCATTAGTTTATATCCCTGATGAGATTTAAAAGGAAAGAGTTAAAGTTTCAATAGTTTTTTTTTTTCTTTTGTGCCTGAATTAGCTATACAAATCTTGTCAAAGGCAAAATATATTACAGCTATAAATGGAAAGTCAGGATAAAACTTTTCTGTGTATATTACCTTGATGCTTTTTAAGTTAAAACAACAAATGGGAGAGCAGTGCCATAAAACCATAAAAAAAAGGGGATTGAATTGTTTTCAAAATAATTTTTATAATAATAATTAAAGCTTAAACACTGATTAAAACAATAATATTGCACGTATATTTGTCTAACATTACGTCAAGACATTGGTGAAGACGGTCTGTTACTATAGTGCCTGTGGAATGTCAGACTTCGGGGGATATTCAATGTAGGGTCATGACTGTCTGGCTGACCCGACAGTCGTGAGCCTGTCCCGTTCTCGGCCGGCTCGACAGGAATTTTGCAGGCGGGATTCAATGTCCCACCTGTCAAGCGCTGAAAAGGGGGCGTGGCTGCGAGAAGCGGACGCAAATCTGTGAGCTGCAGCCCGGGAGCTTGTCAATTCCTGGCCGTTCTCAGCAGAACGTGCCTGACTGCTTGTGAAGTTGGACAATCTCTGCTGAGATCCCTGTTCAATGCTGTCGGGAAAGACTGCATTGAATAGAGCGCCGCCGCCATTTTCCCCGTCGTGAATGGTGGCTGAAGATTGAATATCCCCATTTTTCCTTGAATGCTGTATAGAAAATGAAAACAATATATTAGCCACGATATCCTGGTGGTGGAATATAGTCAAGTTCAATATTGTGGTAAATTGCGGCAAAGGGTAGGTCCAAGGCTGGTTCAGACTGCAATTTTTCAACAATTTGGATGTGCAAAGGTAGGGGCTTTGTAAATTATATTCTTTTTAACACTAGTAATACCTCAGAGCAGGAGCTGCCATTTTTTTGTACATCTGCTTGGCCAACTTTAGTTGGCGCAACTGGATAAATGATTGGATAAATATGATTTAGAATCTTTCCTCCCTGTTCCTGTGTTTTCGCAAGAATATAGGCTTGAAATACTAATCACTCAACAAGGCAACATCTTGTCAGACACGCCGTGCAATAGGATTTTTGGTTTGGTAATGCAAGTGCAGTCCCACAATGTTAATTTGCAGTTTGTTCTATCGTAAACTACTCTTGTGGTCCATAGAAAATAGCACAGTGACCAATGTGATCCCATCTTACATAATAATGAGCTTTAGGTCCAAGGCATACCCTGAAATAACATAACAATATGATGCGGAAGGTGGATCTTCTGATATGTGGGCAGATTTATATTAGATCCTGAATGGAGGGTTTCCTGAGAAGGGTCCACTGTTGCCCATGTCTTCAGGAAATCATCCTCTCAACACACATTGAAAACTATACACAGCATTCTGCTCTGATAGAGAACAAACAAGTCCACCAGTTGTTTTGGTCAGTTCAGAATAGATTAGAGAAGAGAGATTTAAACTGACCACAAATGGGTTGGTTTGGCTGCTCATTATGAGCGTTGAAGCTGTTCTCTAACCTGCTAATAACGCCCAATTATTCCATACATGTGCCCGATAACATTGAGAACATACTGTATATGAGAGGGGTCTTCAAAGCTAAATGCTTATAAATTCCCTTCATATTATCATCTTTCTTTCACATTATGGCTTGATTAAAGAATCACAATGAAAATGTCAATTACAATGTAATAACCTGTGCTTGCAACATATTCCCACACATTTCACCAGGACCTTTTTAATGATCGTGATTTTAGCAAGTCTGATTTATGGATTTTGCAGAGAAGAGTAGGATGGAACCATCTGAGATGCTTCCTGCAAGGGTAATCAGGATAATGTATAATGTTTAGGACTCATCATCAAAGTTAACATGCAGAGTATGAGCATCACACGTAAAACAAGCTATAGTATATTACAGAATAACACATTTCATATTACACATCTCATAGTTTTACTGTTATCATAAACTTTTACAATGCTATAATCCCCTAACGAAGAAGAGCCAACATTTTAGAAATTCATCATTTTAAGTGATGTTTGGTTTCCCAGCAGAACTTGCATCTTATTTTCTGTGAACAGAGACTCCATTTCCAGAAATCCGTATGTCTGGGGAATCTACATGGCCACCCCTGCAATTAATCTCTGGCTTTGATACTCTGTTTCCTTTTATTTATTTATTTACAGTCTCTTATATAGGACATCAGATTCCGTTGCGCTTTACAATAGTAGACAGTGATAAAACTGGGTAACAACAGAGGTAGCAATCTTACAATCCATAAGGATATCGGAGGGAAACACAAGGACAGGCACCAGTAATAGCATAGCAGTCCCACCTAGTTACAGATCCATGAGGAAAAGCTATAGAATACAAAAGTGCCTCAGAGGGTTATGCGTGTAGAACTTAACTATGACATGAAGAGGTGAGTTTTCAGGGAACACTTGAAAGTTTGGAGGCTAGTGGAGAGTCTTATTGTAATTGTTTAATCATTCATGATGATGATTAGGGAAATCGCTGGGCGGGAGAACGCTCCGTGCATACACATGGAGCGTTTTTTGCCCGTTTTAGCAATTTTTCTTTTTTTTCCCCTCCCAGGGTGGATGATTTTCCATAGCAGGATTCGGTGTACATGTTGACATTCGGGACAACAAATGTGAAATCCCTGTGGACCTTTTGACCATTGACCTTCCCAACGTCCACCTAATACTTGTGTCGACCTTTTGAACCTGCTGACCTTAGGCATATCAACCTTGTTCATGTGTCTACCTAAGGCCGGTCGACCTTCAGTGGTTGACCCAATGAATGTCAACCTTACTAGTGTCGACCCATACCCACTGAAACAGACTATAGATTACTGCAGTGCTGCTTGTGAGCTGATTTTCCAGCACAGCAATTTGCCCAGTACGTTACCGGGTAGTCAGAATATTGCTGTGCCGGCAGATACCAAAACCAAGGCTTTGTAGTATTCTCACTTCCCTTGGTATTGGCATTGGTACAGTTGATTTAAGATTTCTTTATTCCTACTTATGATTTAATTCTGAAATGTTAAGTACTTGTCTGTGTAAATCTATGGCTTTGCTTTGAACTAATTGTCCATGAAATTGAGCTCTAAAATTGATTTTTTTTCCCCTTTCCCTTATTTGCTAAACCCTGAAGATCTAAGAGAAAGGGCTGACCTTTTTGTGTTTGGCTTCCTATGCATTGCATAAGAATAATCTGATTTTTCTTTTTTTTAAAGTAATTCCATTTCAAAGTGTGTTTGCTGCCTGTTGGGTGTCAGGTACGGGGTGCACCAAAAGGGAGATGAATTAAAACATGCATTGTTTTCCATGCGTGTGTGTGTGGAGAGCACATGTATGCAGGCACCAAGCATACCACATATTATGAGCTTACATGTTTGCCTGAATAAAGCTTAAAGGGCATATTCAATCCCAGCAGATATCCAATCCTCAGAAATCTCTTCATTTTCAGGTAGAATAGATTCAATTCGTATTCAATCTATTCCATGTTCTTTTATTCCGGCTTTCCAAAACATTCCGAAAGTTCATAAAGATTTAGATTGGCAAATCCACATCTTGTTCCATAGAATCGCCCGCTAATTCTCAAATTTCACGTCCATTTCTGCGAATGCCGATTCAGCTTTTCAAGAGCCAAAACTGGAGTGGCATGTACCCGCCAAAAACATCAGGGGTTGAATAGGTTCTAGTCGATGTTTCTGAATATTGGAAATATCAGCCACCATTGAATATCCCCTAAATATCTTAAAGGCGGACTCTGCAAGTATGGTGGGTTAGGTTTCAAAGTCCTGCCATAAAGCATAAATCACTGAAAAGAAGCAGCCATAGGGCTAAATTCAGGTCCTCATGGTGTACTGTCGTGGATTGCTACTATTCCAGCTGTACCCATTTCGGCCTGTAGTGCCAGTCCCTCAAGTTTCCCTCCAACCTCTGTGGGGTGTGATGAAAAACGAACACTGCGGATGTGATGTTCCATTCCGGACCGCACATGTTGATGACCAGGAAATGATTTCCACAATAAACATACTAAATGTAATATAACATTTGAAAAAAGCACTGTTCTGTAAATGGAGCCCTTCTCTGACATCCTTTTGAGCATGTCTTTAGGCTGGAGTTGATTATATAAAGTGTGGTGAGTGCAGCGAGCCACCGAGCCCGAAGCGTGGTGAGCGGACGCGGGTTACTTGACTTGTATTCCGTATCCCCTCGCTGGGCTGACTTGGATAGTGGGGGTGTTTCAGGAACACATTCACACCTGTCATGTCAGGCAGGTTAAAAAGGTCAATGGTTCACACACAATGTAATAAGCGCTGACTGACTACGTTAACTAGTAAGCTCTGTCTAGCTGCGAACGGGTGGGAACACTATGCTGATACTGACAAGGATGCTGACTACACTGGCCACGGGAACACTACGCTGATTCTAACATGCTAACTACGTAACTGCCGCCGTGAAACTAAACAAGTACCAGCAAATCTGTATTTAGCTTTATGATTTTAAATGTCTAAAATTTACTTGTTTACAGTACATACTGATCTATTTTATACATGAATTTATAGTGGTCTATCATCATCACTGCCAGACTTAACATATTGATTCAGTTATTTATAATGCAAAACTAAAGATTACTGTAGTTTTTGTATTAAGCCTCTAAAGTGAGACCTGTTTGACAGGGTGGAAGTGGCAGGCTGGCAGATCTTGTGAGGGGCAAATGGAACTGAGAGATGTGGGATCCTAGCACTCTATACAAAAAAATTACAAAAAATTATCTTGAGCGCTAAACTCCACCCTGCTGCTGTAAAAAATAGTTCAACAAAAGTTAATTCAAAAGGATCTGAAGATATATTGCTGGACCTATAGTTCAGAAAGAACTTGATGCTTAAAATAGTCCCAATAGATCACTTATTTATATTTAACAAATGATGGGAAAAAAAACAGAAGACAAATCCTCTCTTTAAAAAAAAAAAAATTGCATAGTTTTTATTGCATCACAAAACACAAAAGTATATATAAAAAAATATCTGATTCAAAAAAAAAAAAACACGAAAAAATATAAAAATAACATAAAAAATCTTTGTACTGTAAAAAAATGCACAAAAAATGTTGTCGCTTTTCAGGCATGTAGTTAGAGATAGATGTAACCCACTGGACCTTGTGGGGTACTCCTGTCTATATAATAAAATGACTACAGGGATTAGATGTTATTCCCGGGTATCCCTGCACATGTTATTCCCGGGTATCCCTGCAATAGTCAAATGTATGTATATAGAGAACCTTTTATAGGGTCCGGATTATGAGTAAAAAGAAGGTGCTCTCACCCGTTCTGAGGAATCCTAGCACTCATTACATAGAACATAAGAGGGAAGGCAGAAATATCTAGATGAGATGTCAAAGTTGCTTCTAGTTGTGATTTTCACATGTAAGCTTTGTCGGATGACAATATCAGCAGTGTGGCTGTAATCAACCTATTCCCACCAGCCAGTCATATAATGAGCCAATCGCTGTATCTCAGAGACTACAAATAGCTGACAAATCAGGTACACATGAGAGAAAATAGTCATCCCGAGGCAACAAGTCCCGTCGCGTCACCTTGATTTCTGGTAAACCGTCTAAAATATTTTTGATTTGCAGTGGGTAATGTATTGTCGTCTTTTGTACAGTTTCATTTTTTTTAATTATTTTTCAAATAAATATCCCATATCTGGGATGTGCACGGTGTGGTTTGAACTAGATTGCATCGCATCTAGGGTGTGATTGTGGTTGCACATAGGCAGTTATGCGCATGTGCAGCCGGGGGTTTCGCCCATGGTAACGCCCAGCAATTTCATGCCCATTCCCCTGAAAACACTAGGTGTTCACATGGTAATTCCCTGATGGTGCTGGGGTCGGGCAGCTGACTTCCAGCACAGGACGCCCGCAGATCAGAGACACCACAGAAGTGTCTCAGATCTGCGAAAGCTGGAGAAATCGTTAGATGGTCGCCGACCATCAAATGATTTCTCCCTTGTATCCAAGGCTGCGGATGGAGGTTTATGCTAAACATCCATTCACAGCTGTGTGGGGGATCGCAGCGTGTGTTTTGAACTAGATGTGATGTGATCTTGTTCAAAAAGTACTGGTTGCATTGCATTGTGTGTTGCGCGTATCGCCTTGCAAATCAGGATCGCACAGTGTATGGGCACCTGTAGACTGATACAGATAGGCTGTACTTTTGATGAGAGCGGCTCCATCTGTATGTGCGCCGAAGGCAGTGGCACATCTTGTTGAATTTCATTTCCTCCAATTTCATGTATGTTTAGATGACAATGTGTTAAATGTTAGGGGGGTGGTTACGTTTCATTCACTGCTTTCTTAAACATTTTCAAATCACAACTATAACCCAGGTTATTGCTAGGTTGAGGTACAGTGTGACAGCACCAAACTAAATAACCCGGGTCGCCCTGTGTACTTTAAGAAGGGATATTCCAAAGTTTAGTGTGAAAGGGTCAGAGCCAGGATCAAAATCCCAGGTCTCTCCGTTCTTCGCGATGTGAAAGCGGTGTCACAAACCTTTTGTTACTACAAATAGAACCATGCCATTCCTCTGTTTCATGGTTTTTATTTATAAATATCTTGTTAGTTTTTTTGTTATGTAAAGAATTTCAGTAAAATAAATAGTCTTGCTGAGTTACAAGCCAACACAAGAGCTATTCCTGTACTGTTGACTTCAGGGCTTTTTTTTTTTCTTCATTTTTCTGTATTTTAGGCTTTCATTTCATCTCCCAAATCAAGTTGCAGCCTCTTCCCTTCTCCTCCTACCAATCTACAGTACTATGGGGGTTATTCTGGTTCACTCCTTCTGACAAATTCCTTCTTAGATGGACAAAACCATGTGCACTGCAGGTGGGGCAGATGTAACTTGTGCAGAGAGAGTTAGATTTGGGTGGGGTTTTCCTTCAAAGTGAGATCTATTTTGCAGTGTAAAAATAAAGCAGTCAGTAATTTCCCTGCACAGAAACAAAAAAAGGTACTCTTTACTTAGAAGGGCGCCCACGATTTTGATCGTGGGCATCGTTAGTAAAAAATCTCGGGCATTGAATGCACTAAAAAATCGGGTGCGATCAACCGACGAGATGCCTGAGATTTCCCATAGGGAACAATGTTAAATGTCTCAATTGACCCAATTTTCCTGTTCAATGCCTCAATTGACCCGATTTTTCCATAGGAAACAATGTTAAATGGGCCACAGAGGCCAAATAGGCACCCTGAAGTGTATAATGGCCACCCGAATTGTTAACGCCACCCCACGATCAACGTCAACCCGATGCGTGGCGAGTGCAGCGAGCCCGCGAGGGGCGGCGGTACGCGTCCTACGACCTTTTCATACCCCCACTATCCACGTCGGCGTGGAGTTGAGAATAGAAAGTGTGGCGAGCCACCGAGCCCGAAGCGTGGCGAGCGCACGCGGACAGCTGTGAAGCCCGCGAGGGGACGCGGATACCTGTGAAGGTATCCGCGTCCCCTCGCGGGGCTCGCTGCGCTCGCCACGCTTCGGGCACGGTGGCTTGCTGCGCTCGCCACACTTTCTATTCTCAGCTCCACGCCGACGTGGATAGTGGGGGTATGAAAAGGTCGTAGGACGCGTACCGCCGCCCCTCGCGGGCTCGCTGCGCTCGCCACGCATCGGGTTGACGTTGATCGTGGGGTGGCGTTAACAATTCGGGTGGCCATTATTCACTTCAGGGTGCCTATTTGGCCTCTGTGGCCCATTTAACATTGTTTCCTATGGAAAAATTGGGTCAATTGAGGCATTGAACAGGAAAATCGGGTCAATTGAGACATTTAACATTGTTCCCTATGGGAAATCTCGGGCATCTCGTCTGTCGCATCGCACCTGATTTTTTAGTGCATTCAATGGCCGAGATGGGCGCCCTTCTAAGTAAAGAGTACCCAAAAAAACTCACCCAAATCTAATTCTCTCTGCACATTTTACATCTGCCCCCCTGCAGTGCACATGGTTTTGTCCATCTAAGAAGGAATTTGCCAGAAGGAGTGAACCAGAATAATCCCCTATGTGCCGACTGGCCACTACCACCGCACAGATCAGTTGTGTGTTGTCTCCTTTGCTCATCACAGATTTAATTTATATCTTGTCTGGATTAACTTCATTTTAAATTTATTTTTTAGTTTTGGTACCACGTATCTCTTGTCTATACTACTACTCTGGGGATAACTTGTGAAAATGTATAGGTTCCTTTTGTGTTTGTGTCCCCTCTATGTGAAAAGGATCAACACCTCCCATGCACACCAATTACATACTACTAATTCCAAATTCAGTGTTTCCTGTGCTACAAGACTTGCTTCTGGTTTCCAAACATTCAAATGCTTCCTGAGAATACATGTACTTTGTCAAGCTTATCCTATTTCTGAAGCACCACATATTATCCTCACTGGGCTTCACTTCATAGTTGCCTACCCTCCTGCATTCTGCAGGAGACTCCCTGAAATAGCAGCAATCTCCCTTTCTCTCTCATTAGTCTAGCAATCTCCCTCATGTCACCTAGCCCACATTACACTGCTACATTTTGGGGGGAAATGGAATGAGAGATAGATACATTTACATTGAATCAACAGCACCATTTCCCAGCACTTTAGCAAGTATTGGGACACTGTGCAAAATTCTATTTCCAAAAAGGTGTCCCTGCACATAGGGGGTTATTCTGATTCACTCAGAAAGGCACAATCAGTCTCTAATGGACAAAACCATGTGCACTGCAGGTGGGGCTGATGTAACATGTGCAGGGAGATTTAGATTTGGGTGTTTTATTGTTTCTGTGCAGGGTATTTTCAGGATTACTCCATTCGTCAGCGTAGACTGTATACACAAGTAAAGTTACACGTTTATTTTCACCTAAAGACCTGGAGTGACGCCTGTTTCTTTTGCTGCACTATATTGGGCTTTATCAGTATTTGATATATTAGTTTTGCGATGTAAGCACCATCTCCTTATTTTGGGCTTCAGTGACATGTACCACCAATTTGAATATTATGGCAGACGTGTCTCCCCATTTCTGTCAAAAGAAAAAAGTTTGGTACCGTGTTAGCCAGTTGATAAGAAAAGTTTTATTGTTCCTCAGTGAGAAAAACAAAATAGCAATCTAGCAAATATGATACCTTTTAATGGCTAACAAAAATAAATGTTGTTAAAATGCAAGCTTTCGAGACTTCTTAGGTCTCTTCCTCAGGCATGGTATACCATGCCTGAGGAAGAGACCTAAGAAGTCTCGAAAGCTTGCATTTTAACAACATTTATTTTTGTTAGCCATTAAAAGGTATCATATTTGCTAGATTGCTATTTTGTTTTTCTCACTGAGGAACAATAAAACTTTCCCCATTTCTGGCAATGGTATTCACTAATGACTTTGACCTATTCCGGCAGTATAATGCTCTCTGCCTTACTGCAAAAATTGATCAGGAATGGTTTGAGTGGCACGGCAAAGAGTTCCAGGTGTTTTACTTGGCCTCCATGAGTATGAGCCTTGTGCGTAAAAATGTAATATGACATTATTTAGTCTTATAAGCTAAAGTCAAATAGGACAAGAGGCTCAGGATGTTTATATAAGGAGTTGATTGAAACACAGATACAGGTACAGTATTATAGTGAGCATACTCCTAAAGCAAATATATATGCTATTTAGAGCGATTTGCTGCCACTTTTTTAGCCTTACATGGTTTTGATAGAGTCCCAAGATTTGTCCCTGTGTGAAGTACATACATGAAATTTTCGGTAACATTGTTCCTGGAAAATATATTCAAATGATTGCTACAATTAATTAGTTTAAATTGTGTTCATATTTTCATACCATGAGTGATGTAATAGGGTTAAATTTTTCAAAAAATTGTTGGGGTTCCCCCATATTTAAGAAACCAGCATCAGGCTTTTGGACCAGTCCTGGTTCCAAAAATACGGGAGACAGAAAAACTCCCTTGTTTTGGAACCAGCACCGGGCTCCAACAGCAAACAGGGTAATGAAACAGCCAAAGGACACTTTTTATGCTAGGTCCCCCTGGCTAGTCCTTGATGGGGTCTCTGTCAGCGTGGGGACACTCCCTATTAATGCCCTACTCCCCCAGGCTAAAGCCTGGGGCTGTCCCCAGCACCCCTGTAGAAAATAGATGGATAAAAAAACATTGGGCTGTGCAATGGAACACAAAGTTCCAGCAAGTCTCCCCCCGCATGAAGAGACTTTGAGAACCAAAAGTCCCAGCCTGCGGAGCATTAAATGGCCAGCTGGGTCTTGTAGTTCCACTGCATAACCAGTGTGAAAATAAAAACACATTTACTGTTGGTAGCTGGGCTTACTAGTAAGTCTGCACATATGGTGTATCTACAGTAGCCCAGAGATCACATTTCTGTAGGTAGCCCTGCAATGGGTTTGAGTGGATGTAATGTTGCTTGAATTTCCAAGCTGTTGCAATATCACCTCACAAGGATAACCCTGGACTTTATTTACATCTCAGACTAGTCTACGCACTGGTCTGATCCTACCATAGTCGGCAAAATTACTTGCATCCAGTGTAATTAGTCCGTGTTCATTTGCGTTAAATTGTAAATGAGAACGCTGTGATTATGGAATTGCTCTCATGATTGTTTATAAATTCCAGTTATAAAACTGAGTGTGAGAGCAGCACTCTGACATGTTTGAAATAGGCATTCCACTCTGTATTAGTGAGTTTCTTTGATCAGCGTTGTGTTTATCCTTACAGCAAATGTTAGCCGTCTGAAAGAAAATGACACAATGAATGTTGTAATGTCACATATATTTATCTGCAATGGGGGTACAGTCAAGAAGACAGATATGCTACACAGTGCCTTGTTTCTGTTTTACTTCACTTCTACGGGGTTACATTTCTATTCTACTACTTTGGTTATTTTCTGTTCAATAAAGGTGAATCGCTAATCTTACATCAGTGGTTTCCAAGTGTTCTTGAATCGGGATGCGGTCATCTATTAGAATGAACTTAGGTCTACAGTCATTAGGTCGACCCCACTAGGTCGACTGGCAGGAAGGTCGACCTGACTTAAGGTCGACATGGGCCGAGGTCGACATGACTTGAGGTCGAATTTGCATAAAGGTCGACATGAGGAAGGTCGACTGGTCATAAGGTCGACATGGGTTTTTCACTGTTTTTTGAGCCGACATGTGCCGACAGGCGGTATTTCATGCCCAACCATCCACTAGGGCGTGGTGGGAGAATAAAATAGTGTGCCCGAAGCATCGCGAGCGTTGCGAGGGTCCGATTCTCATTGCCAACTGTGTCCATGTCGACTGTGTCGACATTCGGATAAAAAACAGTGAAAAACCCATGTCGACCTTATGACCAGTCGACCTTCCTCATGTCGACCTTTATGCAGATTCGACCTTAAGTCATGTCGACCTTGGCCCATGTCGACCTTAAGTCAGGTCGACCTTCCTACCAGTCGACCTAGTGGGGTCGACCTAATAACTGTAGACCTAAGTTCATTCTGACAGATGTACCGCTTCCCTTGAATCATGGCGCCCTAAAGCGTCAACATTTGTTTGTTTTACAGGCACCCTGAGGTCAAAACTTTCCTATCGATCAATTCATAAAAACTTGTTCCCAGTTTTGTGGTTGTGGGCAGAATTGTGCTTCTGATTGTCCACCAAGAATGGCAGCCACTAGCTCTGGTTATGCCTGTCACATGGACCATTAACACATGGCATCCCTGCAAGTGCCTCCCAGCAGTCCGTTTGGGAACCACTGTCCTAGACTTGTGAGCACCCACTGACCTAGACTTGGGCACCTAAAGTGTGTGCTGTTGTCGGGTGTGATCTGCGTTTTGCTTCTCATTACTAAAGGATCCGATTTGTGCCAGCCTACAAAATAAATATTGCTCTACTGTACATGTTAAACCTAACCTTAAGCTTTATATGCATAGTGTTCATTCTAGCACCCTGCACCTTTCAAACCCGAGCAGTTCCTTTTTTCATGCCTGAGGTGCCTCTCTCTGCTCTTGTGCTTTCAGAACAGACTGGTCTATATCTCAGTGCTGGCATACAGACCAGACTCTGTTAGAAGCACTAAATCAGAGAGCGATACCCCTGGTAAGAAAGGAGAACTGCGTGGGCTCTGAAATGTGCGGGGTGCTAGAAGGAATATTGTGGATTCCTAGGTCGACACCAAAAGGTAGTCGGGGTCAAAATGTCAACATGAAAAAGGCGACATGGTCAAAAGGTCGACATGAAAGTTCACATTTTTTGTGTCAATGTTGACACCTGTCTACATGGATCACCAGTTAGTGTAATGTATATGCTCAGCACACTTTTACTGTAGTAGCTATGAGTCCCAAATTTTTTTTACAAATTTTCTGAAAAACTCATGTTGCCCTTTTTGACCTATTGCATGTCTATCTAGTCACTGTAGATCTATCAACCAGAACCAATGTGTTAGTAAACCACTATCAAACAGGGTAGGATGTTATAGATACACTGGCTTACTGACACATTGCCTGTAATACAGGGTAGATACAGTGATGGATAGAGGTTATTAAATAATACACATATAACATTTAGTTTGCTGAAAGAAATACCTTTTAATTGTAACTGTCTCTGTATTCCTTTGGTCAACAACAATTAACATGTAGTGTAAGAGAAGTACTGCAATAGCGGCTATTACTCAGAGGGGGCCTTCAAATAAAACAGCTGTTTTCAGGGGTTATGTGCCAATATTAAGGATTCCCCAAATTTAGTATCGATAAATCACAGCAGATGCCGTTCCCTTATACCCCTTTTACACCAGAGCGTCCACCCGGGGTATTGCCGCTCCAGTCCAGGTTGGGGCTTGGTGTAAAAAATTAAGAGCCATGTTCCCCGGGTTTCGGACTCTGCAAATGTTCTGGGTCGGACACGGGGCTTCCCCAGAGTCAGGGGCCATGTAAATGGGTTTCCCGAGTTATATGACCCAGGGACCCATTTCCACCAATAGGGTAGCCCCAACCTCTGGACCGCAGCATCTTGCGGTTGGGCAGGGGCCACGTTCAGCCTCCGCTGCTGTCTGCGGTACTATGTAAACAGCAGTGCAGGCTGGGAGGAGGTGAATGGATACTGCACACAGCGTGTCGGTCGGCTTTGCAGGGGTCCCGGCTGGCGGGTTTCCCGGCGCTTGTAGATGTCATCTCCAAACGCCGGCTCGGGGACTGATTTCGACAGTGTCGCCCACCCGGCATAATGCCGGGGAACTCCGGTGTAAAAGGGATCAAATGCTGGATCGCATCCAGGTCCAAAACCTGGGTGCAACCCAACAGTTCTGGTGTAAAAGTGGTATTAGATTTCTATGGGGCCTACAAAGCTGTCATATTCTGTATATACCAAGTTCCGGAATGCTCGGGCTTGATATGATAACGACATCTCTGCATGGCATCTCTACCATCTATTATCAAAACTAGTCTATTGGCTACTACATTACAAATTCTTCTGGAATGGGAACCGACTGCGCATGCACACTGGCTGCTGGGGACCCAATCCAGGAAGAGGCCTAATACCCTTTACGCTATCACACTGTTGCCAGCTCTTTGCGAAGCTGGACTGTTATCAGCCTGTCTCTGGCCAAGAACTTCTTAACAAATATTAACCCGTTATGTTTAGGACTTAGGTAGGACGGGTTAGTGGTGAGACACGAATACAAGAAGGGGATGAACTTGTGTGTCAACCGGCTGTTTTATTCAGCTTTAGTTATCTGGTGTCACTCATAGTGGTGAGCCAAGGTCTTAGCACCCATCTTTGGCAGGAAGGCTGAACTGATAACCCATCAGCAATTATACTGGATGTAAGAGTAGTTGCAGTACATTCCACTTTGATCCAGGGGGAGTTTTGCCTCCTCCCTAGGGCTGAGACCTGGGTACACTCTGAGATCAGGATCAAGTGCTGTGCCAAAATTGGGAGTTGGCCCCTGGCAACCCAGGTGGTATATGTGTACTGGAAATCTGACCCAATTATTATAATTTGACCATTCGGCTGCACCAATCTAGTGCTTTCCTGCCATACTTTACACTTTCCAATTATTCTGTATGCCTTATAATTATTCTAGAAAATATATGCCCTTATTTGGCCTAATTTGGTGTCAGTATTTTTTTTTAAGGAGAGGGATTTTGGTATGTCGGTTAGGTTAGCATTTGATCATAAAGGTTTAACTTCAAACTAACACAAATTTGTAACCATCAACTGATGGGAGACTTGTCGTTGCCATGGTCTAACTTAAAATCAAGTTAGGTGTGTTAAATTTCACTAATGCTGTCTTGATATTGTACTCCTGTGTGCTGTATTGGGAATGTAGGCCTCTGTACTTCCCACCTCCAGTACTTGTGCGCTATGAAGTCTCCTCTTTGTTCCATCCCATCGTCAGAATGGCGGACCTCCTGATGGTGGCACATGTGCAGCCCAGGACCGGTTTGCCTGATCATTGCCCAGGTTGATAAAAAGCTGCACAATCTCATTATAGGTTATACTAATTACAATGAGATTTTCTCTGTATTTTGCTGACACATGAAGAGATTCCGACCATCTCTAAGTACTGTAAAGCTGAAAGACGGCTGGTGAGCAGGTGCGAGAGGATTAGCACCTGGTCATACACAGATTTCTGAAGGATTCTCTACCCTAATCACGAGCAGTGATAAAGCTCAGTGTTCTTGCTGCCACAAACAGGCTCCACCGAACATGTTGCACTATTCAAATCTATATCAAATGTATTATTTCAGTCAGACTAGATGAGTTGTAATTGATGTTGATTATTATTATTATTATCCTTTATTTATATGGCGCCACAAGGAATCTGCAGCGCCCAATTACAGAATACATAATGAATAAGCAAAACAGTGACTTAAAGTTGAGGACAATAGAAGACAAGTACAGGGTGCATAAACATTGCTGCATCAGCAGAGTACACTGGAGTAAGTATCAGTGTGGCAGAAAACCACAGGAATTGGTGCCATCAAAGATAGTTTAAGTAAGAAATGGAAAAGCACATGAGGGAAGAGGGCCCTGCTCGTGAGAGCTTACGTTGTTTCTAGTACAAACTGTGCTTGTTACAGTAGGAGATACTGTACTGAAGGTGTCCTGTAATATGGAGCCACCTTTACTTGATATAATCTGCCCATGGTTGTTTGGCCTGGACTGCTTTAGAAAGTAAACTAAATCTGAATTTTTAAGCTGGGTGCACACTATATGATATATGGCTAAATTGCATTGCCCCCTATAAATCTGCTAGTTACATGTGCCGCATATATCTAGTAAATGATGACTTTATGTACTGCACTGTCCACAAAATGGCATACAAATTTAAAGTATCTGTACGGATCACTAGCTCCCATTCACTATTACAGGACTTTCATCGGGCTGCTCCCATCCTATGGAATGTCCTTCCACGCACAATAAGACTCTCTACTAGCCTCCAAACTTTCAAGCGTTCCCTGAAAACTCACCTCTTCAGGCAAGCCTATCATATTTAAGTTCTACACGCATAACCCTCTGAGGCACTTATGTATTATATAGCTTCCCTTCTGGACTTGTAACTTGGTGCGACTGCTATGCTATTACTGGTGCCTGTCCTTGTGTTTCCCCCCTATATCCCTATAGATTGTAAGCTTGCAGCAGGGCCCTCCTACCTCCAAGTCTGTCTGTTGTTACCCAGTTTGTTTTATCACTGTCTACTATTATAAAGCGCAACAGAATCTGCTGCTCTATATAAGAAACTGTAAATAAATAAAGTATCAAAGTAACATATGAAATCAGTGTAAAGGTTAGTAAATGTTGGTGGCTATCTTATATGATTCAATTGCTGGCACTACAGTATGCACATGGCACATGCAGTGGCTGGAATGCAGCTACAATTCTGTGTTGAGCATCTGTAGTTGCTCTTTGTTCCTCAGCCTCACCTTACTGTGGAATTTTATGGAGCTTGAGGTCTATCTGAGTTCCCCTCAGCAAAATAGAGTGAACCAGAGCCTACAGAGCTGCATACTGACAGGGTATGTTGTGCACAAATCTACAACTGCTTAAGCGGCCCTGCAGATGTTGTAGAACTACATGTTTTAGCATGGCAAAATAGCATACCTATGACGGCATGCTGGGATGTGTAGTTCTACAACAGTTGGAGGGCCACTTATTGCCCACCCCTGGCTTAATATGTACTTTTATATGAAGCACTGTATCACCACAGGGAGATTTGTCCAATTTTCAGCTCTTGGGATTGTAAGTTAAAGTTGATATAACTTTATTCTATATTTATTTATTTGCTGTAGCCTAGTAACGGGGGTATTCCTTTCCTGGAACACACACTGCTGGCTATATTATTAACCTGAGCTTGTATTTTCTATAGGGAAACTTTGTGGCTATATATTTAAAATACAATCCAACCAGACTTATATTGTACCAATTCTGTGTTCTGTACACACTAACCAATCTATAAACATTAGAATCCACATATCCTGTGGACTTTCTCAATCTTTCCTTTTCTGATACTTATTCAGAGTTCACTCATCGGCGGGTTAACAAAGGGCTAGATGCCGACAGCAGTAACTCCTTAAGAGCTGTCAGGATTCTGAGACACGGAGCTTAGACACTGAACCTCCCCCTCCGCTGTTACATACATGAGAGGAACCAGTAAGTGTTAGTGGCTAGTCCTGTACAAGCTCCCCTTTAATATTCTCCAATCCTTATTCTGCTCTGTTTTCTATATTTAAAAATATAAGGTTTTTTGGTAAGCAGAAGAAACTCATGCTGTATCCAATGTAATTCTATATGATGCAGCACAGCAGGTAATCTGCCCTGATAGCCTTATCTTTTCTTACTTGTACTATCCACTCTTACTTTCCACAAATAGGATTTAAGTTACAATATAATTTGTTGCAATATACTTTTGTGTGATACATAATATCCAATCTCAGACTTACCAGATCACAGGGACATCTCTAACTTATTAAAGTGGTAATACAATTTTCGGTACTTATGTATTATCTGGGCTCCCATGTTAAATGCACCCCATTTTTTCATACCCCTACTATCCAACTACGCATGGAGTTGATTTTATATAGTGTGGCGAGCGCAGCGAGCCACCGTGCCCGAAGCGTGGCGAGCGCAGCGAGCCTCGCGAGGGGACGCGGTCTCATAAGAAAAACGGGAGCCCAGATATTACATAAGTACCCAATTTTCTTACCCATATCTCCTTGAATTCTAATGTACAATTCCTCGCCTAGCACGGTTCATTCTACTTGATTTTTGTGCTACACACATAGATAAAACGTATATATTAGTAGCACAAACTAATCTCGCACTGTATGTTTGTCTTAGTTATATGTGATGTATGTTTTTTTATCAAAATTGAATAAAATATTTTAAACATTGTATAGATTTAGTAAGTAGTGCCCCAGCAAAAAAGAGTTTCTTTTCTCTTTTCTTTTTGTATATTATTTGGCAGGGTCCTGGTTTTCCCATCTAGCTGATAGCCTGAGGATTGTATTTCTCCATAGAGGGAAAAGATCGGAAGCAGCAGCTCTAATGGAAAGCCGTACAGCTGCCATGTCAGATCTTGCTTGAAAACAGAGCAATGCCAATGCTGAGTGTTATTGTTAATGCATATAGCGCTGCCATATTGTGCATTTACATTCATACCTAATATCTGTGCAAGTGGACATTGTGGCAATTAGTGTTCCCTAAGGCAGGGTAATAGTGTAAAGCTGTTCTATTTACCCTGTTCTACTTACCACACTAGTACCTCTACTAAGAACTCTGCAAAGTGTGAGTCAAGAAAACAGCTTTGTGTTTGATCCCTGGGCTGTATTAGTGGCTATAAGAGAATCTGTGGGTGTGGAGGGGACTCCTAAGAGATCTCTAAAACCCGCAGAGCCCGGCGCTTTAAATGTGTAAATAAAAATTTAAAAAATTATAATAAATTATAAAAAATTGACCAGGTTTTGGCTGCAGCAGGGGCAAGTGAGTCTGCTTGTGACTCACTAAGAATTTGGACAAGGAAAGGGGTTTTGCAATTGCGCTGCCAAAAACTGGTTTAAATCACCTGCGATCCACACTGAACAGAAGGACACCGGGGCACAAAATAATATAACAAAATTTTATATAAGACAAGACATACAGTACACAAATATACAGATAAGAATAATAAATAAAAAATATATGTGTATAAAAATATATAGGCAGATACCATATATTCAAAAGATGGGTTGCTCATATGCAAATGAGGCCCAAAAAACAGAAATGGATTTTAAAAATAGCCAGCAACACCAAATGAATCATGTATTCCACATTTAAGCGTATAAGCACAGTTCGTATATAATAGCGGAGATGAATGGGTTAATGAAAATGGAGCAAGGTTTTAGTAAGCCAGAAATACTTGAAAGAGTTGTTCGTATAGGAGCTCAATGCGATATGCCTGGTTAGCGCATGTAACGCCAGATGAAGTGAGGTCAGGTAGCGCAGAGACTTCCTTTAATTATGCTCACCCTCCTTGATGTTTGGAGACGGAGGGGCGGGGAGCCCAGATGGCAAAAGGCTCTACCCGCTGCAGATGGTAACTGGCGTCCTTGTACTTCCAAAAGTGCGGCTGCCGGGCCGTGAGCCGATCAGCTGGTAGTGGCGGCTGTACACGCTGGGCGGAGGTTTGCAGCTGGAAGCCGGGGTAGGCTGATTGTGGTGCTAGATCCGTGATGCTGTAAGCGTGATCTCTCACGTTGTTAGGTGTGCTGGCGGATATGACGTTGACGCGTTTCGTTCCCTAGCAACGGGAACTTTTTCAAGACGGTTTTTGTATTAGTGGCTATCCCTATGTAATGACATGGCTAATAAGTAGGGATGACCATTGATGATTTGAAATCATTGATGGTTTATGGCCGATGTCGAATACTTTTGCCATCGATGGGGAGAACCAGATGGTTTCCCTCCATCGATGGCACAGCATAACCGATAAGTTTTTTTTTTTTCAGAGTGACGGGACACTGAGCATAGCTCCACCCCTGGCACACATGAAGCCCCGCCCCTGTGTTTTAATTGGCCCACAGACCAATCAGTCAACCAAAATGTATGACCATCAATAGGTAAAAATATTGATGGTCATCCATTGCGTATTTTAACACCATCGATGGCCTGTTGCACTATTGCCATCGATGGCAACCCCTACTAATGAGCACAAAGGGTAGCATTTTACCTAAGACAGTCAGTTTTGGTTTTACTAGTGTAGTTAAGCAGGTAAGAATGCTAACATTTTTTTTTTTTAAAAGACTGTTTATTCAAGGATTTTGTAGAAATATAATACAATGTGTAAACAATTGGAGGGAGGGTAGACAAAAGAAAAAAGGGGAATGAGGGAAGGTAGTACAGCACTAAACATAAAATAATCATGTAAAAACAATAATATAACAAGATTCTTGAGATAACATTTCATTCAAGTAAACTTGTGATTTAAATATTTTTAATTATCTTTAGATACCATCCTAGCAAGCAATTACTGTATAAGTAGAAGAAAAAACCAATAAGGTTAAGCATTAAGATCTTTCAAAAACCAAATGTCATAGGCGGAGGGTCTTTATGATATGCTAAGCAAGGGTTCCACGTCTCAGTAAAGGAACACATAATATTGTCCACTATACTAGAGATAAATTCCATATGATAGGTGACCCAAATAGTTGCTGTAATAGCTGCCGTAGAGGGGAATGTATAGGATCTCCAGTGGGAAGCGATTTTGCATTTAAACGTGATGGTGGTATGCCAAATAAGTTTCTGAGTGGGTTTTGCTGTATCAGGGGTGTATCGTGGAAATAGAAAGAACGAAGGAGAAAACTGAATGTTTACATTAGTGAGACGTGAGATCAACCTACATTTTGCATTTCATAATGGAGCAATTTTGGGACAATCCCAGAATATGTAGAGCAGGCTGCTCATAAATCTGCATCCTTTCCAGCATAAGTCTGAAGTGTTGGGAAAAACACGATTTAAGCGCGTTGGAACCAAGTACCAGCGCACATAGATCTAAAAAGAATTTTATCTATGCCTAATTGCGGAAGATGAGGAGACTAAGTTCTGTCTTTTCTGCTCTCAAATGTCTAGTCCTAACTTTTCTTGTAAGTCCACCATCCCAGGCCATTTCCGGGTTAAAGGGGGTACATTATGCTTAAGTAATAGGCAATAGATCATCGTGATGAGACCCTTCGAGGAACAGCGGAGTGAGTGTAGAGATTTTAGGGTAGTCCTGAAAGGTCCTTTTGCCAACTTGGATCTAGCATCTACGTTTGTTAAAGATACTACTGTACCAACTTGTAGTGGGACATGTTTCTGTCACACTGGTGCTATTTACACAGAGCCCTCAGTCCCCTGGGTATGGTATGACCAACAGTAGGGATTAGGATGTCCGTTTCTCAGATATTGGAATCCCAACTCTCAGGAGCCCAACAAGCGGATGATCGCATTCAAGCCCCTTGCAAGCGGGCTTGGACCTATTCTGTTCTCCCTCTATGGGAGTCGTGGGCCCCCACAAGGGAAAATTGCCCATGTGAGTCAGGATTCCTACTGTTAGGCTGCTGGCAGCCTGGATTCTGCTTTCTGAAAAACGACTGTTGGAATCCCGAGTGTCGGTGACTCATCTGGCATCCATCCCCACTTTGGAATAATTGTGTTGCTTACATAATTGTGTACCTAGCGACATTGCGGCTGATGGGATCCGGCAATGGCAGAGCGCTGCAGGAGCCATTCTGCATATGGAAGCATGGCCCTTACTAGCGCTGATACACTGGACAATGTAACCGGTATGTCGGTCCGATGCGCCGCGTGTATCTAGCTTAAGGCTCTACAGTAACATAATGTTTTGCACCATCACATTCCACTTCCTGCATGTTGATGGTGTGCGTGTATGGCAACATGACCAGCAAATTCATAGATAAATGAATGCTCCCTCAGCATTCATAATCCTGGCGTGCCCTGAATTGCTTAGTGAGGTGTGAGCTTTGGTTCTTATTTTGTAAGAATTTCTCAGTCCTTCTTTCCCCAAACCGGAAGAGAACATCATGTAATATGACCAGAGTTGAGCTCAGCAGTGTAATTAAACATAGGCCCTGAGGGAAATTTAGGACTGTCCCCCACCCCTGAATCAGTCTTTAAATAAGATGCAAGTAATTACATGAAATATGCAAGACAAGTAGCACTGTACAACTACCTGTTCTTATGTACCATTTACTGTGCTCATTCTGATAAATACATAACAAGATGTAATCAGAGTAAAACAGAGAGACCTATGTATAAAAGTTTTGAGAGAGATAAAATGGACGGCGATAAAGTATCACCAATCGGCTCCTAACTACCACATTGCAGGCAGTGTTTAAACAATGACAGGAGCTGATTGGTTGATATGTTATCTCTCTCCAAGATTTGATACATATGCTCCACAAAGCAGCAAGTCAGTCAGGGAAGGAGGGTGGGAATAATCCATTATCATTAAAACATAAAAGTTTGGGGCAGTTTTTTTCCTTCAGATTTTTCATTTCTTAGAATGGCTAGAAAACATAATTCTTGTGAAAACAGTTTGTTTGTCACTGTTATACTGGCTATCCAGGGAAAATGGGGAACCCTTGAGTGATACTGTCAGCCATGGTGAAGTGCCATGGATGTCTCCCTAAATTGCTTTTGTCGCAGAAAGGCTAATTGTGTGTGATTCAAAAACTGTTTTGCCTTGTCACCAAATATCTTTGCCATCGATGGAGGAAAAACTTCTGAGAGAGAGAGGGCACATACTGTATGTACAGCAATTCACCACTAGGCTGTGGAACTTGTGATCTGACAGAACGTGGACTTATCGTCAGACCTGGCACACAGCCTAAACCAGTTATCTCCAAGCATAATCTCCACAACACAGTCGCTATGATCACAAAGGACCATGTAGCTAAAAGATTTTATGTGCCCAATACACAGCAGCGGTGATCACATAGGACCATACAAGCTACATATAATTGGTGTTGTGCTGCAGATCATGACTTTGCAGCTGCTTGTCCCATTGCAGTGTGCCTGGCACGTGAGAACACCTCTGTCTCAGTGGGAGTGCCTTTCTACATCTACTGTACTTGTTAACCTAAAAAGGAATATAAAATCAGGTGCTCCGAGTGATCAACTTGATGCAGTATCACTCCGTCATGGATTTCACGTAAAAGTATCATATAATAGTGAAGTACATTCAAAAATGTATGAACATTATAATGAGCACTATGCATGGAATAAAGTGCACAAATTACATGTAGATAGCACAGAATAACATGGACAGACATCAATGGTAGTGGTGGTGGCGGCTAATTACCGGGTCAGTAGAACTGGGTTTAGTCATTTCTAAAACAGCTTGTTTCAAATGTCCAGGTCCTGGCTGCTGAATGGAATATTGCCCGGGCTACAGTCCCTGGTCTGAGGCTTAGCTCCTCCACTGTCTGTCTGGATAAACACAAAACTCTCACACAATGGCCTTTATTCAGATCTGATTGCAGTACAAATTTGTTTGGAAAATGGGCAAAACCATGTGAACTGCAGGTGGGGCAGATGTAACATGTGCAAAGAGAGTTAGATTTGTTTGACTTAGATTGTTTCTGTGCAGGGTAAATACTGGCTGCATTATTTTTACACTGCAATTTAGATTTTAGTTTCAACACAACCCACCCAAATTTAACTCTCTCTGCACATGTTACATCTGCAGTGCACATGGTTTTGTCCATTTTCCAAACAAATTTGTACTGCAATCAGATAGGAATAAGGGCCAATGTTAGAGTTTTGTGGCTTCAAGCACATAACGTCCTGTTTTGTCACTGATGCATATTCCATACATAGGGCAGTATTCAATGACAATATTCACGGCGTTCAGCGAATCCTGTTTAGGATTCGCTGCACAGTCGCCGTGTTCCGGAGCCTCGCTGTCCCCCGTATTCAATGAGGCAGGGGCTCACTGCCCCTGACCGCGAATTTGAACTCCTGCGGCGGACGCCGCAGGGAGCCTGAGGACGGCGGCAGGCAGTTAGATGGAAGTCTTCCTGCCTGCTCCAGAACGTATGTGGGGGGTGGGGTGGGGGGGGGGGGGGGGGCGGGGCGGGGGGCGGTGTGCTCCCCGGGAGCCAGGCAGCACAGGCTGCCCCCCGGGAGAGCCAGCAGGGGACCAGGTATTCACTGCACCCGATTGTGCATATGTAATGATCGGGTGCAGTGAATATATGAATATCTAATGAGCGGATCTCGGCCCCCTGCTGGCTGCTCTGTGTAAAAAAAAAATATATATATATATTTTTTTTAATGTAGGAAGAGAAGGTGCGGCACTCAGAAATCATGAAATAATAAATCAAGGAGCCATAGTAGTGGACAACGTTTCAGTTGTATTAAACAACTTTTTTCAAGTCTTACATGTAAGACTTAAAAAAAGTTGTTTAATACAACTGAAACGTTGTCCACTACTATGGCTCCTTGATTTATTATTTCATGATTTCTGAGTGCCGCACCTTCTCTTCCTACATTTACAGGTATTCAATGCTGTTTGCGAGTGGTGACAGCGAGCAGGTCTTCCTGCTCGCTGTCACCACTCACCCTGACAGCATTCAACACAGCCTCCGCATCCGCCAATTCACCCTCGCTCCGTTTTTTGAGCGAGGGGGAATTTGTCGGATGCGGCTCCAGAAGCAGCGAGACTCGCGGCTAAAAACTGCGAGTTTTCTGCAGAAGCCGCGGGTCTCCCTGTTTTGGGGAATTCTCGCCGTCCTGTGACGGCGAGGATTTCCCCAGTACGTTGAATAGAGCGAGCAGCCGGCGCGGGGGTTAAACGGCGTGGATCGCTGGTTTTCAGCAATCCTCGCTGTTTAACCCCCTCGCCGGCCGCTCGCTGCGGCATTGAATACCCCTCATTGACTCTATTTGTGAAGGCACCGGACCCATCAGTCAATTTATTGGGAGTGCCTGACCAGCTATCTTTTATATTTTTTTTAATTAAATATATATTCATATGCTATAAGCACATGAATAAAAATAGCATGCCCCTTCACAGAATAAAATTCCTGATTTTTTTTACACCAAATGTAAAACAACAACTTTATTTTAAAAGTTCACTTTCCACTTCACCATGAAAAGATGGCGATTTGCTACATGGAGACACACGGCGAAAATCACTTAGAACGACGGCGAGAAGTGCACGTTGAATAGGGTTATTTGCTTTCTGACCCAAAAAATCACCTTCCAACGCGAAAATAGCACAAATTCGCTGTGAAACAGGGCGAATTATCCTCGTTAAATACTGCCCATATACTCAGACAGAGAACACTTGTAGACACCAGAGCAAACATTTCCAAATGGTTGGGGGTGCCCCCTTCCTTAGGAATGTAAAATAGATAGTGTCAATGCAAATATTGGGGTGCTGAAGCACCCGCAGTGCTGGCTCCTGAGTGAACAAATGCATCAAATACAATACAATGCATTACAGATGACACCATATACATAGCACACTATATTTCTGTGAGACATTATCATGGCATCATCACCGTTGCTGCCAAGTAATGTCACAGATGATGACATTGGGATATTCACTTGTGCAGTTGTCTGTGTGTACAGGGAGATATCAGGGCAGTCCCCCAATCCTATAGGTCCTGCACATAACTCTGCAAACTCTGAGGACACTTCTGTTCTGTTTACGGTAATCATGTGCTAGGAGACCTGGGTTAGTAATGCTTGCCAGGCTGCAGTGCTGCAATATGACTCATAGAAAGGAAACTGACTGGTTTTGCCAGCTGTCTGGGTGTGGCATTCAGCTTCATGATTCACAGTGTTCTGTCTGCAGGGAACCTTGTTATTGCACCTACCATGCTTCTCAACAGTCCTTTATTTCCAGGGAATGTTCCAGGTTTTCAAATCCACTCAACTGTGCGAGATGCATATTGCAGCATTTATTCTTGTTGTCCCAGGAACTGTCCTGTATGTTGGAAGCAGAGCAGCAGCGGACTGTCAGCGATTGAGAGTCGGCTCCCATTCAGGGGGTGGAGACGGGGCGGCTACGGCCTCAGTTTGAAAAATGGAAGTGTTTTGCCACTGTTTAGGGCAGGGGTGGGGAACCTCAGGCCCTGGGCCCGTATGCGTCCCCCGTAGCCGTCTGAGTGGCCCTCCCACCCACCAGGCGGCTTTGCCGGGAGTCAAGTAAAGGGGAATTCTCGCGAGAGGTCGGTAGTTCTCGCAAGATTCCTCTTGATCAACAGCAACTGGTGACTGTCAGTCCTATTCAGCGGCAGCCGCCGAAGTGTGGGAGGGCTGCAGCCGGACAATTTGTAAGAGACATTTTAACATATGGCCCCCGAAGTATTTTTCCCCCATACAAACGGCCCTTCGCACAAAAAAGGTTCCCCACCCCTGGTTTAGGGGGTGGGAAGAGGTCAGGGATTCCCGTCATAGGATGGAGATTTTCTTGTCTTGTGATGCAGCTTGTGCGGCACCATAGGTGTCCTAAGCCAAGAGAGATCTCATGCAGTGCCCTAGGGCACAGGTCAGAGCAGTACTGCAACAAGAGGTGTCTGCTTGTAATGGACGCCTCCTGCTGCATTGCCATATAACGCTACGAAAGTACCAGGTGATTGCACCTCCAACCCCACTTGAATTAGCCTCCTAGAGTGAAAGGCAAGATCTAGTTTAAGCCCTTGATGTACTTGGCATCTACACTCTTGAGGCAAGCTTTTTTTTTTTGTGCTGAACTAATATTCAGTTTATCAATTTCATAAGAACCAGCATCACCAAAACTTGAGGCACCATGGTCACTAGAAAAATTCTGAAGTGTACTATGAAGCTGATTCAGAGGTGAATGCTAATTGCTAAGCCACTGCATCTTTGTGTCTAGTGGTGGTGCAAAAAAGGGGACGAACGTGGTTAAAAAAATTCCATAGAATTCCTTGATATACTGCTGCATCCAAGGGCGGAGCATCGGATGGAGTTTGTGGCTATCAGCGGTCAGGTTACTCAGAATGGCTGCCGTCACTCCTCTGCGGAGGCCAGTAAATCTGCATTGGAAGACGCAAACACTGGCCTCAGCACTACTATGAAATGGAGCTGATCATGTTGCCCCCATTTAGTCAAGCCTTCCACGACTCACCTCTGCCCATAAATGGTTGTAGCTTGTAAATTGGGCTATAGAACCGCGAGTGTTATTACATCCGCAGATCTCAAACCATCAGAGATGTTTATAAACATCAAGTTAATAGTGCATTTCCGCATCTGGTGTATGTTCGGTGCACAGTGTAAAGATTTTTATTTGAAGAGTTAAATTATTTAGTGTTCATTCTAGCACTCGCTGTCTTTGAAAACCCATGCAGTTCCTATTCCCTGCCTGGGGTGTCACTGTCTGCTGTAGTGCTTCTAGCACAGTGTGGTCTGTATGTCAGCACTGATATGCAAACCAGACATGTGCTAGAAGCAACACAGCAGACAGTGACACCCCAGGCAGGGAAGAGGAACTGCATGGATTTTCAAAGTTGGTGGGTGCTAGAATGAACACTATTATTGAATGAATAACAAGGTGGTTGGCGGGTCAGTTTGGGGGTGTTGCACTGTGCTAAGGAACTGATCAGATTAATACTTTATTACTATGTATGTGACCAAGCAGTGTAAAAAACAAAACAAAAGCAATAATAGGCAACCAACCTTAGGCCTAGAATGATACTAGGTGGATATAAATGATTCATTCATTGGAATCTCTGGCTGCTGACCAAGCAGATTCTACAGCATCTTAAAATGAAAAACAAAAATAGAACAAGATAAAACATCAGCACTTCTTGTTCTTTAAGGAAAAACATTAAAACACAATTGACAATAGAAAAAGATAATCAGAAAATGTTTATTGCAGAATCATGGACAATTAAAACAAATCATTGTGTGTTGCCAACTGTACATGAATTGCATTCAGGAAATAATTATTAATGCAAATAATATTGGTTTATGCAGTATATATGAAATACTCATTAATGAAGGTTGTTGTTGATGAAGTACTGTTATAGGCCCTACACACAAAGCTATGTGTGTAGGACGACATAGCTATGCTACGTCGGGCAGTTCTGCGTCTCTGTCGCTCAGCACACAGAGCTGACAGCCCACACACACGTGTGTGTGTGTGTATTTGTGTATATGTGTGTGTGTGTGTATATATATATATATATGTATGTATGTATGTATGTGTGTGTGTGTGTATATATATATATATATATATATATATATATATATATATATATATATATATATATATATATATATATATATATATATATATATATATATATATATACACACACATAGTGTATATGCTTTATTGACCTGTGTATACAGTAATCAGCCAATAGACAGTGGCAGATCTACTAATAAATTAAGGTGCAATACTAGTGGTTATATTTACTAAACTGCGGATGTTCAAAGTCACCTAGTTTTGGTGCTTATTGCTCACAGGATTAAAATAGCAATAATATTACCTGCATAGGCTTTATGTTCATTATTAGAACTGCTTGAAATCCCAGGGGTAGAACCTTTTCCTTAATAAAACAGGAAGGTGTTATTCCTCATTTAAGGAATATATTACTTCAGAATAAACTACTTTATAATGGGATGCGGTCATCTATTAGAATGAACTTAGGTCTACAGTCATTAGGTCGAC
Organism: Crinia signifera; assembly: GCF_055691185.1. Lineage (NCBI taxonomy): Eukaryota > Metazoa > Chordata > Amphibia > Anura > Myobatrachidae > Crinia > Crinia signifera. Next base: position 268,338,990 of record NC_139221.1, read on the forward strand.
CCCACTAGGTCGACTGGCAGGAAGGTCGACATGGGCCAAGGTCGACATGACTTAAGGTCGAATTTGCATAAAGGTCGACATGAGGAAGGTCGACTGGTCATAAGGTCGACATGGGTTTTTCACTGTTTTTTGAGCCGACATGTGCCGACAGGCGGTATTTCATGCCCTACCATCCACTAGGGCGTGGTGGGAGAATAAAATAGTGTGCCGATCGCAGCGAGGCACCGTGCCCGAAGCATTGCGAGCGATGCGAGGGTCCGATTCTCATTGCCAACTGTGTCCATGTCGACTGTGTCGACATTCGGATCAAAAAACAGTGAAAAACCCATGTCGACCTTATGACCAGTCGACCTTCCTCATGTCGACCTTTATGCAAATTTGACCTTAAGTCATGTCGACCTTGGCCCATGTCGACCTTAAGTCAGGTCGACCTTCCTGCCAGTCGACCTAGTGGGGTCGACCTAATGACTGTAGACCTAAATGCAGTCTGACGAATGATCCCATTCCTTTATAATGAACCGCTATCAAATGAATGAATACATTTATCTACATGATTATGTTTCTAAATAGAAGAGAGAATGTTATCTGAGAGCAGTGGTTAGGGATTGTGCAATATGTTGCATTCAGCGAGGAGCCCATAAATCCACTTCTTGTGATGGAGAAGTTCTAAGCATTTTAATAGACCATCAACAATATTACTCTGTATTTTTTAGAACAGAATGTGGGCCTTAATGTTATTCACTGATGTCTGATATCCAAGATGATGAATTATGAATACTAGGTTATTATTAGATATATTAAATGTATATTTATAACATTGTACATAGGAGCCAACACGTTTATTTACATAATTGAGGGTGTAACATTACCCCCCACCCTTATGCCATGCATATGGACAAGGTTAGTGGCGACACAATTATTTGGGATGCTAAGTCCAGGCTCCAAGGACGCGATATATGACAGCATATTATAACATGATTCACATAGCAAGAAATGGAAGGAGAGGAATGTGTATGCGTAGCTATGAAGTGTATGCTGCCATATACAGACCTTGTCACTATATTTTAATAATGACTGATTACATAAAGATCGTTGTTAAAGGCTAAATTGCTCACCCTCCTTGTATTGAGTAATCCTATGTTTCATAGAAGTTGTGTAATAGCATGGTGCCCGTTACATAGTTAGCGTAGCATCCCTGTCAGAATCAGTGTAGTGTTCACGCGGCCAGCATAGTTAGCGTAGTCAGTCAAAAGTAGCGTAGTGTTCCCGCTAGCCCATTAGCCCGAATGTTGCTGTGTACACACCATTTGTTTTAAACATGACAGTTAGGAACTGATTGGCTGGTACTTTGTCCCTGCATGGTTTGATACATTTCCCCCCTGTATAAAATCCAGAAAGCTATCTGGTGATTATCAAGCATGTTGTGTTTGTGTAATATATTAAGAGATTTGGAAACCACAACGATGTGCAGTAATGTTGCAGTAGGAGTCTTGTATTCTTTAGCTCCTCCTTCCTTTTATGATCCTCTGCTGTGTCTTAAGACTCTACCATTGGATCAAACTTGTAACATTGGCCGGCCTTCTAATTAGCCTTCAGGTTAATTCAAAAGACACTAGCGTTGGCATTCATACGAAATTTGTGGACCAGGCCCGACTCCACCCCCAATGAAATGCTGCCACTTTGGGGCACTGCAAGCGTGATCACAGGCAGAGATCTGCAGAAGTGCAGTACACATCCTGTGTATGCACTAATATGAAAACCTTGGGGAGCTCTGAATCGGGCCCATTTTCAGAAGTTTGCCTATTAGAAATAGATGGCTTTTAGCCTCCGTGTCTGGATTTCCGCAAAGCTGGGGAAAAGCCTATATGAGATTAGTAATGTGATAGCTGGGAATTCATCTGGTGACGGAGTTTTCCGAGTTTCACATCTTTACTAGCTAATGCTATTTCCTCAGCTGTGACTTCTGAAATGGAGTAGTCCAGTACTGTAACTGTTCTATGGTGCTGCTGACTGCCAGGCACTGCGAGCGTCCTCCTCCCCTAATATCCACTTTTCTTGTTCTGGAAGGCCATTTGCTATAGGAGTGGTAGGATATAATAAAGCCAGCTCTTGGCAGATTATTATTAGGATAACTACCTCTACTCAGGCATTCCTGGTCACAAATATCCAGCCTGTCTGCATCCTGACTGGTACACGTTTATTTAGCTCCATTCATTTCTGGATTTCATTTTGTTCCCTTTCAGTGATCCCCCGGCTTATGCAAAGGCCGTTGGTGTAACAGATCCAACTTGTTGTCAATTCGTGTTCCCTATGTTAGCACATCACATCTGAGGGCATGGCAGAAAGTCACGACCTGTAGGCCTTCCAGCAGCAAAGGTGATACACCCTTGCGGGGGGGACGGGACGGGACGGGACACTGGGGAAGACTGTACCTCTACTACTTCCAGAGCAAATACAGATTGGCGTTTACTAAAACAGAATGAAAAATACTCTAATTTACACATTTGGGAAAAGTCAACAAAATACAATTTAGTGCAGTAAACATGAAATTCCTTTACACTGCCAACTGGATTATTATTGGCAAGCCAGGGCTGGTGTAGCCTTTAAATAGACAGACATGCGTGGACATTTCTCAAGGACCTCAACAATTTATCCTCATGCAAGTTTAGTTATCAGCATTTAGATTAATTAAAGGGATTGGCTTATCAGGATGCTATGTCTATTTATTTCAGCGTGCTGTGAAGGGAAACGGTCATTAGGTCTACAACAACTAGATCGAGAAGCATTGGATCAACACCACTAGCTTGACTTCTTTATACCCGTGTTTGAGATCCGGTATGCAGACACGGACTGACCCGTTCTCACTGCATAAGAACCCGTGTAAAAAGGAAAATTACCGGGTAGAACTTCTTTACCCGGGAATTTGCCTTGCAGTGAGAACGGGGGTCCGTCCCTGCAGTCCCCGGCATTTTAATGCCGAGTAAAAGCCGTGTAGTTCTCACTCGCAGTGAGAACACGGTATCACTGTTTTTTTGCTGTATATTCTATACATTTCTGACCAGTATGACTTTGCATATGGTTTATACTAAGCTTTATTGTATAGGAGTATTTCAAATGCATAAATACAAATGTGTTGCCAGAGGACCCACCCTACCTGTCCTGTTGTACAATCTTACTGGATATTGTTTTAAAGGGAAAATGCACAGCCAGCTATGGAACAAGCTGTTTTCAATTCTTCTTAATACAATTCTTACATGGTTTCTATACCATGAAGTATAATCTGAGGAGCTGCCACCAATTACAGCGACAAAACAACCACTATGCTTTTGCTTAATAAAAAAAAACAAAGTTCTGTTTCTTATATTAAATAATGAAATAAGTAGAGATGTGCACCGGACACTTTTTCGCGTTTTGGGTTCTGATTACCTTCAGGTTTTGGGTTCTAATGGGTTTTGCCAAAACACCCCCTAAAGGTTTTGGGTTTTGGGTTCTGATTTTTTTGAAAAAAGCATAAAAATGGTTAACATTGCATAATTTAGGTGTTTTTTTGCTCCTATGCTATTATTAACCCCATCAGCTTTCTTCTCCACTCATTTACAGTCTATTCTGAAGACCTCACACCTCACAATATTGTTTTTAGGCCAAAATGTTGCACCGAGGTAGCTGGATGACTATGATAAGCAAGACAAATGGGCGGCACAAACACGTGGCCCATCTAGGAGTGGCACTGCAGTGGCAGATAGAAAAACTAGGCCCCAAAGAGCACATTATTCAAAAGAAAAAAAGAGGTGCAAGATGGAATTGTCCAAGGGCCCTCCCACCCAAACTAGGCCCCAAAGAGCACATCATTCAAAAGACAAAAAAGAGGTGCAAGATGGAATTGTCCTACGGCACTCCCACCCAAACTAGGCCCCAAAGAGCACATTATTCAAAAGACAAAAAAGAGGTGCAAGATGGAAGTGTCCAAGGGCACTCCCACCCAAACTAGGCCCCAAAGAGCACATTATTCAAAAGACAAAAAAGAGGTGCAAGATGGAAGTGTCCAAGGGCACTCCCACCCAAACTAGGCCCCAAAGAGCACATTATTCAAAAGACAAAAAAGAGGTGCAAGATGGAATTGTCCTACGGCACTCCCACCCAAACTAGGCCCCAAAGAGCACATTATTCAAAAGATAAAAAAGAGGTGCAAGATGGAAGTGTCCAAGGGCACTCCCACCCAAACTAGGCCCCAAAGAGCACATTATTCAAAAGACAAAAAAGAGGTGCAAGATGGAATTGTCCTACGGCACTCCCACCCAAACTAGGCCCCAAAGAGCACATTATTCAAAAGACAAAAAAGAGGTGCAAGATGGAATTGTCCTACGGCACTCCCACCCAAACTAGGCCCCAAAGAGCACATTATTCAAAAGACAAAAAAGAGGTGCAAGATGGAAGTGTCCAAGGGCACTCCCACCCAAACTAGGCCCCAAAGAGCACATTATTCAAAAGACAAAAAAGAGGTGCAAGATGGAATTGTCCTACGGCACTCCCACCCAAACTAGGCCCCAAAGAGCACATTATTCAAAAGACAAAAAAGAGGTGCAAGATGGAATTGTCCTTGGGCCCTCCCACCCACCCTTATGTTGTATAAACAGGACACGCACACTTTAACAAACCAATCATTTCAGCCACAGGGTCTGCCACACGACTGTGGCTGAAATGATTGGTTCGTTTGGGCCCCCACATCACAAGCTGCCATTTAATATGTCCCTGCACAAACTGGCTCTACAGAGGCAAAAGGTCGTCCTCATCCTCATCCAGCGATTCCTCACCACCATCAGTATCTTGTTCTTCCTCACCCTCACAGAGTATTAATTCGTCCCCGCTGGAATCCACCACCACAGGTTCCTGTGTACTTTGTGGACGCTGGTCTTTCTCGTAGAATTGATAATTCATTTTTATGAACATCATCTTCTCCACATTTTTTGGAAGCAACCTCCTACGCTTATTGCTGACAAGGTTCCCAGCTGCACTAAAAACTCTTTCGGAGTACACACTGGAGGAAGGGCAACTGAGGTAATATAGAGCCAGTTTGTACAGGGGCTTCCAAATTTCCTTTTTTTTCTGCCAGTACTGGTAAGGACTCTCTGACATGCCTACTTGGGTGCTGTCACCCATATAATCCTCCACCATTCTGTCAATGGTGATAGCATCATAGGCAGTGGAAGTAGACATGTCAGAAATTGTTGGAAGGTCCTTCAGCCCAGACCAAATGTCCAAACTTGGTCCTTTATCACCACCAGCGGGGGGTTTAGGAAATCGCAGTTGTTTCCTTGCAGAACCAGTTGCTGGAGAAAATGAAGGAGAAGGTGCTGCTGAGTCACTTTCCACTTCAGAAGATGACAGTTTTCTAACCAGCAGTTCTTTGCACTTCTGCAGGCTTGTGTCCGCCGGAAAGAGTAACACCACGTAGGCTTTAAACCGAGGATCGAGCACGGTGGCCAAAATGTACTCCTCTGATTTCAAAATTTGTACCACCCTCGAATCCTGGCAAAGCGTATGAAGGACTTCATCCACAAGTCCCACATGCTTAGAGGACTCGCTCCGTCTCAGCTCCTCCTTCACTTTCTCCAACTGTTTCTGCAAAAGCCTGATGAGGGGAATGACCTGACTCAAGCTGGCAGTGTCTGAACTGACTTCACGTGTGGCAAGTTCGAAGGGTTGGAGAATCTTGCACAACACTGAAATCATTCTCCACTGTGCTTGAGTCAGGTGCATACCCCCTCCTTTGCCTATGTCATAGGTGGATGTATAGGCTTGAATGGCCCTTTGCTGCTCCTCCATCCTCTGAAGCATATAGAGGGTTGAGTTCCACCGCGTTACGACCTCTTGCTTCAGCTGATGGAGGGGCAGGTTCAACAGTGTTTGCTGCCGCTCCAGTCTTTGGCATGCAGCCGCCGAATGACGAAAGTGGCCACAAATTTTTCGGGCCACCGAAAGAGTCCCCTGCACAGCTCTGTTGTCTCTTAGAAAACTCTGGACCACCAAATTTATCGTGTGAGCAAAACAGGGCACATGCTGGAATTTGCCCTGCTTTAATGCCCGCACGATATTGCAGGCATTGTCTGACACCACAAATCCCCAGGAGAGTCTAAGAGGGGTAAGCCATTGCCCAATGATTACCCTCAGTTTCTGTAAGAGGTTATCGGCGGTGTGCCTCTTACGGAAAGCGGTTACACACAACGTAGCCTGCCTAGGAAGGAGCTGGCATTTCCCAGGTCCTACTACTGGTGCTGCTGCTGTTGTTGCTGCTGGACAAGGTGATTCATCTACCCAGTGGGCTGTCACGGTCATGTAATCCCTAGTCTGCCCTTTTCCACTTGTCCACATGTCCGTTGTTAAGTGGACAGTGGGTATGACCGCATTTTTCAGGGCACTGAGAACACTTTTATGCACTTTACTGTACAGCTTCGGTATCGCCTGTCTAGCGAAGTGGAATCTTGACGGTATTTTGTAACGGGGACACACTAAGTCCATCAATCGTCTAAATCCTACTCCAGCAGTTATGGACACCGGAAGCACATCTAATACAATCAGATCTGCTAAGGCCTCAGTTACCCGCTTTGCCATTGGATGACTGCTGTCATACTTCATCTTCATGGCAAAGGACTGTTGGACAGTCAATTGCTTAGTGAAATAAGTGTTCCGACTTCCCCTCCGGGATGATGAATGACTCCCAGCAGCAACAGCAGCAGCGGCAGCAGTAGGAGGCGTAGCAATGCAGGATCCTCCAGAAGAATCCCGGATAGGAGAGGAGTCAGTCAGGCAAGTAACATGGCCTATAGGACTACTCCCAATCCTCATTGAGGAAGAAATTGACGAGGAGGGACTTTGCGGTGTAGTTGGGCACGTGGACACAACAGGACAAAGGGATTTAGTTGTCCCTGGACTGTGTACATTCTTAGCCACAGTTTCTGAACTAAACAGCAACTTATGAACGCTCTTCAAGTGACGTAGAAGGGAGGATGTCCCTAGGTGGGAAACGTCCTTACCCCTGCTTATTTGAGCTTTGCATAAGCTACATATGGCAAAACAATTGTTGGACGGTTTGGGATAAAAATAATTCCAGACCGAAGAGGTGGATTTATTGGTCTTCTGTCCAGGCATGGTGATGCCCTTTGGGATCTCACGGACAACAACTGTCTTGCCCGGTGCCTCATTTAAGCAAACCGCATCAGCATCGTCCTCCTCGTCAATTTCTCCCTCAGCACCAGCTTCATCAATATCCTCCTCCTGGTGTACAACACTGACACCTTCATTATCGACATCTGCAACTGCACTGTCTGTGATCCTTCCAGCACATGCAGAGGGTGTGCTGCGAATGCTGAAAGGAGCATCCTCTTCCCGTACAGTGATGGGAAGGTCAGGCATCGCAACCACCAACACCCTTGGACTCTCCACTGGGATTTGTGATACCATGTCTTCTTTGGAAGGCAGAGTTGTTTGCTGGATTTTTGTTGGTGACACCTTAAATCTCTTAAATTTTAAAGTGGGAGAAGGAGGAGGAGGAGGAGGAGGAGGAGGAGGAGGAGGACTTTGATCATCTTGTGAAGCTGAGCCACTAGTCATGAACATAGGCCATGGCCGTAGCCGTTCCTTGCCACTCCGCGTTGTAAATGGCACACTGGCAACTTTAAGTTTCTCCTCCAATGATTTGCTTTTTCTTTTTAAGGGCCTTTTACTCAACTTTGGCTTTTTGGATTTTACATCCCCTCTACTTTGACACTGGGCATCGGCCTTGGCAGACGACGTCGATGGCATTTCATCGCCTATGTCATGATGACTAGTGGCATCAGCTTCAGAAGCACGACGAAGTGGCTCCTCATCTTTTCCTTTTTTTTTATCCTCCATATTTTGGATATCTAACGGTAGGCAGCGGTGTCAGCAAACTGGATACCGAGATATCAGCTGGTTGTTGTCACTATCCAGTGACAACAGCAGCAAGATACAAAAGTGGATATATATCAGTAACACAACAAGTGGCGTCAGCAAACCAGAGTTATGTACTGCGATATCTAACGGTAGGCAGCGGTGGCAGCAAACTGGATACCGAGATATCAGCTGGTTGTTGTCACTAGCCAGTGACAACAGCAGCAAGATACAATATTTATTTTGTGGATAGTTACACTGGTAGGTAACACAACAAGTGGCGTCAGCAAACCGGAGTTATTTACTGCGATATATGTAACGGCAGCGGTGGCAGCAAACTGGATACCCAGATATCAGCTGGTTGTTGTCACTAGCCAGTGACAACAGCAGCAAGATACAATATTTATTTTGTGGATACACTGGTAGGTAACACAACAAGTGGCGTCAGCAAACCGGAGTTATTTACTGCGATATATGTAACGGCAGCAGTGGCAGCAAACTGGATACCCAGATATCAGCTGGTTGTTGTCACTAGCCAGTGACAACAGCAGCAAGATACAAAAGTGGATACACTGGTAGGTAACACAACAAGTGGCGTCAGCAAACCGGAGTTATTTACTGCGATATATGTAACGGCAGCAGTGGCAGCAAACTGGATACCCAGATATCAGCTGGTTGTTGTCACTAGCCAGTGACAACAGCAGCAAGATACAATATTTATTTTGTGGATAGTTACACTGGTAGGTAACACAACAAGTGGCGTCAGCAAACCGGAGTTATTTACTGCGATATATGTAACGGCAGCAGTGGCAGCAAACTGGATACCCAGATATCAGCTGGTTGTCACTAGCCAGTGACAACAGCAGCAAGATACAATATTTATTTTGTGGATAGTTACACTGGTAGGTAACACAACAAGTGGCGTCAGCAAACCGGAGTTATTTACTGCGATATATGTAACGGCAGCGGTGGCAGCAAACTGGATACCCAGATATCAGCTGGTTGTCACTAGCCAGTGACAACAGCAGCAAGATACAATATTTATTTTGTGGATAGTTACACTGGTAGGTAACACAACAAGTGGCGTCAGCAAACCGGAGTTATTTACTGCGATATATGTAACGGCAGCGGTGGCAGCAAACTGGATACCCAGATATCAGCTGGTTGTCACTAGCCAGTGACAACAGCAGCAAGATACAATATTTATTTTGTGGATACACTGGTAGGTAACACAACAAGTGGCGTCAGCAAACCGGAGTTATTTACTGCGATATATGTAACGGCAGCGGTGGCAGCAAACTGGATACCCAGATATCAGCTGGTTGTTGTCACTAGCCAGTGACAACAGCAGCAAGATACAAAAGTGGATACACTGGTAGGTAACACAACAAGTGGCGTCAGCAAACCACAGTTAAAAATTTAATTACTGAGTCTGCGATATCTAACGGCAGCCAGTGGTGTCAGCAACAACAACAACTTAATTATTTTTTTTTATATTTTTATATATTTTTAATTTTTTTTTTATTTTTTTTTATATACTCTGAGAGGTAGGTACAAGGTAGTGGCACTGGCAACAACAGAGGTGACTGCCTGGTAGGTGTTTACAACCATATAACAGGTAGCCAGGCAGCACAAAAACCCTCTCTGGCAGCACAATAAAAATTATTAAACCCCCCTCTGTCTGTAGTATTCTGTAGCAGGCTAGCAGCAGCAGTGACACAATTAGAGATGAGCAGGCTATAGCAATATAGAAAGAAAACCCCCTCTGCGGCAGTACAATAAACCCCCCTCTGTCTGTAGTATTCTGTAGCAGCAGCAGTGACACAAATTACAGATGAGCAGGCTACAGCAATATAGAAAAAAAAATCACTCTCCAGCAGCACAATAAAAATGATTAAACCCCCTCTGTACTTGCAGCTCTTTAGCAGCAAGCAGCACAGTGACACACACAACGCTCCAGCAAACCCCCCTCACGGAGCAATAAATAAAACCCCCCTCTCTGGCAGCACTGCTGCCTGCTCTGCGTCGCCCCACAGAATGAAGATGGCGGCGGCGGGTCCCGGCTTTTATGTAATCCGGATCTCGCGAGAATCCGACGTCACCAATGTGACGTCGGGCCTCGATTTCGGCTCCGGGCCTGCGCGGGAGTCCGCGGACGTCCTGGATCCGGATTCGGATTCAGGACGTCCGTGCGGATCCAGGTCTCGGAGATCCGGACCCGCTCATCACTAGAAATAAGTATTTTATAGTACGCTGAGCACAGTAATTAGGGGAATATCTCGGTCAGCACCAAAAGTCAACAATCACTGTAATTATTAATAGCACAGCTGTAAAAAGAACATAAAGGCTGCGTAACACAAGGTTCAAGTCTCATAATATGTGCTGAGTGTTTACATCCGCAATTCAGCATGGGAACCCTGGCTAGGTCAGTAGACATAACCAGGATTATTTTTATGGGGGTACACATACCTCACACACACGGTTAGGTTCACTTGAGGTGCCGCTGATGCGGTTCTGTAGTTGTCTGCAATTAGATGGTCATTCTTCTGGGAAATATCCTGTGTTCTAAGGCAGGACGCAGAGTTCTAGTCTGTTTTCAGTAGTTTTCTTTTATCATCCCTGAGTGGATTCTATTGTTTCCTATTGTCAGGTGAAACAGGTGAAAGTGTGTGTTTTGTAGATCATTATCCACTGTCACTGAATAATATCAGATATTTTCTTTGGTTCTGATTCAGTGATGTAGGAATGCCGATATTTACAGAGGTGAGAGATTGTCAGTCTACCAATGCATCACAGTGTTGCAGTGAATTTACTAAATCTTCTGCCCATAGCAACCAATCCGCTTCTGCCTGTCATTTTTATATTGCAGCGGCGGTGTCTGCGGCGTCCTCAGTCGCTCGGCCCTGCTCATCTGCCCACAGCCACACATGCGGGAGATGAGCAGGAGCTTTCTGAGCGACTGCTCTCAATTGTCCGGCGGTTCTGTTCTGAATCTTGGTCAGATTCAGAACGGCGGCAGCTTGCATGTAAATCGCTGTGTGGGCTATACACACCGCGATTTACAAGCGTTTTCAGGCATTTTGTTAAAATCGCTCAGAAAATGCCTGAATATCGCGCTGTATGTGGGGCCCATAAGCTCCCAGCTGTGATGCCATATGCAGAGGCGACTATAAAATTAGCATATTACTTCACATTTGCTGTGTACGGCAGTGGTTCCCAAGCTGTGTGCCGTGGCTCCCTGGGGTGCCTCGGGACACTTGCAGGGGTGCCTTGGATTGGTGGTCCAGGATCAATTCAAATTATTTATGGTCAATCTAAAAGGCAAAAACTTTGCTGGTGGGCTGTCAATAATAAAATATGTGGACAAACAAGCTAATCCTGTCCCTCATCCATAATTAAACATTTGTATGACATATAAAACAATTTACTTATTATTTTTTTTTTTTTTTTTTTTTGAATAAGAAACTTTTGGCCTAGGGGTGCCGTGTAAGATATTCTGATGCTCTAGGGTGCCGCAATTTTAAAAAGTTTGGAAACCACTGGTGTACGGGATCACAGCCGCAAGTGAATTAGCATACATTCAATCAGCCCCTTAGTAACCTGGGCCCTTATTCTGATTGACGCGGACTTTACCGCATACTTTCGGATCGCGTGTTTACAGCGTCTGCGCATGCGTGGAGAACGCAACGCGCATGTGCCACGCTTTGACTCGGTACCAGTTCGGCCAGATCCCGTCCAGAACTGTTCACCGCTATCATTCGGGAAATAGGGGCGTATTATGGGCGTCATGCGGAATGACACATGGGCGTAGTTTCAAAGTGGGCAAAACGGGGCGGAAACATGGGCGGACACGGGGGAGTACACTTATGTTGGGGGGCGTACATTCGGAAACCACTCCGAATGCACGCGATCAAAAAGGGCAGAAATGTGCGGTGTCCACAAGTGTACTATTGCTTTGCGGACACCACTCGTTCATGCGCTAGGCGAACGTACGCCTAATGACTACAACCATTAACACCTGAACCCAATAGAATCTACTCCTTTACTCATTACTCACTAATAGGACGCTTGTCAGTGCTTTAATTGAAACCATTGCTGCTTCAAGGAACCCGTACTAAACACCCACATATGCTGTACTTGTCAGACACTTTCAAACTGCTAACAATGGACATGACAGAATATTAATACTAGCAATACACATGTGTATTTGACATGTACTCATGAAACCACACATTTTGGGTAAAGTAAACACATTTATTTATATTCATGTCACAGTCAATGCCAGTGTGATGCAATGACCATAAAATAATACATACAAACAATAAACAACATGGCAGGAATGCCGCAAAATAAATAATAATACAAAACAAATATAATTGCACACAGATGGACTTCAGCACCTCCTATGTGCCACTGCACATGCAGCCAGTGGGAAATGAGGAGGCTGCTGGCCCTTCTACAGCAGGGCAAGCTGCACCTGACCATTCAACAGCAGGGCACCCTACACCTGGCCCTTCTGCAGCAGGCCAACCTGCAGCTGGCTCATATGCACCATCAGCAGAATCATTTGGAACACAACCGGGGACTTCACAAGATAGTACCATGGCCATCACTTCGGTACTTATGTAGTATCTGGGCTGCCGATTTCTAAATCGGGTCGGATCGGGAGATCGCATCGCATCGCATGCGACCATGCGATTCGATGCGATGCGATGCGATGACCCGATTTTTCCATAGGAATCAATGTTAAAATGGACTGAGTCCATTTTAACATGAAATTCAATGGGAAAAATGGGTCCTTTTCATACCCCTACTATCCAAGTGGGCATGGAGTTGGATATAAACCTGTGGCGAGCGTAGCGAGCCACCGAGCCCGAAGCGTGGCGAGCGAAGCGTGGCGAGCGAAGCGAGCCCCGCGAGGGGACGAATACCGTCCCCTCGCGGGGCTCGCTTCGCTCGCCACGCTTCGGGCTCGGTGGCTCGCTACGCTCGCCACAGGTTTATATCCAACTCCATGCCCACTTGGATAGTAGGGGTATGAAAAGGACCCATTTTTCCATAGGAATCATTTTAACATTGATTCCTATGGAAAAATCGGGTCATCGCATCCGATATCGGATGCGATATCGGATGCGATGCGATGCGATATCGCATCGCATCGCATCTGATTGTATGCCTTAACTTAAGGCATACAATCAAAAAATCGGCAGCCCAGATACTACATAAGTACCATCACTTCAAGTACAGCTGACAGTAATGGCAGGCAAAAGAGGGCAACAGGGGAACCACAAAGGACATATGAAGCAAGGGCTCAGCTGGTTACCCTCAGCACGTGATTGGACACAAGAAGCTGACACACACAGCACAATGGAAGATTTGGGAACACATAACGGCGGAGATTAATGCAGCCACAAGTTCATTTCCGACCACGTTTGGCCTTGGTAGGCTCCTTGGCCTGTGCAGCAGCTCTTCGGGGACGGCCAGATGCTGGGGCAGGTGGAGCAGATGATGTGGAGGGGTTGGCTGGTCTACCCCTCCTGCCAGCAGGGAGTGTTGCCGCTGGTAATGCACCAGAAACGGATGCCATTAGGACCCTGTTGCTGGTAACCAGCTCCACCATAAGCTCATTATGGTGGAGGAGGAGATCATTTTGGCGGGTGGCTTGCTCGGCCAGCACCTGAGCACTTGCAGCCATGGCCTGCATGCTCGCAGCCATGGACTGCTGGGTGCTGACCAAGCTCGCCAGGATCTCCTCGGTCCTACGCACCCGTTCTGATGCCAAGTCTCCCTGCTGGTTGATGTCCCCAAGCACCTCGGCCAAGGCGGCCAAATCGGCTTGGCCCGATGCCTGCTGCTGCACAGGCCTACCTCTGGGGCCAGGTGGCACGGACTCCTCCACCTCCTGAACAGAGTCGTCACCAAGCGGTGGGGTGTCTGTGGGAAAAGATAAACACAATTAGGAGACATTCTACGATAATTACTTGCACAAGTTTATGGCATGACCAATATTTACCTTCCAGAAAAGACGCAAACACTTCAGCTGGGGCCTCGCTATCCATCGTGCTCACCCCCCTGATCTCCTCAACTGATATACAGCTCTCGGCCATCACCTCCAGGGGGGTGAGCTCTAGCCCTGATGGCATGGGGCCGGCCCCAGATGTCTGGCTGTGGTCCCACCGCTTGGTCATCTTCCTCTTCAGGTTGGTTTTAAAGTCCTGCCACCTGCAATGTAAGTTGACATATTAATACATGTCACTCCCAATGTTAGCTGTTGCAGCCATTGCTCTGTGCTACATATTACAACATGTGATTAATGTCCCATATATAATATTACATGCAACTATGATATCAACCGTTACAATACACATTCACAATCACCCTACTCTAACTCTCAACGAAATAACATGGCAATAATGTATGTGTATCGTAACAACCTCACGGCCCATTTGCTAAATGCATCTAAGCATCAATTCAATCATTACTTGGCTATTACTGGCCACATGTATCACAAAACAACTTGCCTCTTCTTCACATGGTCCGTCTCACGAACTTGTGGCGCTACTTCATTAATCTCTGCCGTTATCTGTTCCCAAATCTTCCATCTGCGTGTGTGTGTCAGCTTCTCGGATGGACACTCTATCCAATCACGTGCTCGGGGAACCAGGATGGCCAGCTCCTGTGCTTCATATGCCTTATTTTTTTTGGGTGGTTCCGCTGTTGCACTGGCTCGCCCCTTGCCACGTCCCTGGCCACGCCCCCTGGCACCAGTCGCTGCACTTGAAGTGCTGGCCATGGTACTACCTTGTGAAGTCCCCTGTTGTGTTCCAAACAATTCTGCTGATGGTGGATATGAGCCAGCTGCAGGTTGGCCTGCTGCAGAAGGGCCCGGTGTAGGTTGCCCTGCTGTAGAATGGTCAGGTGCAGGTTCCCCTGCTGTAGAAGGGGCAGCAGCCTCCTCATTACCCACTGGCCGCATGTGCAGTGGCACATAGGTGGTGCTGGAGTCCATCTGGTCAAATAGTTGCTGCAGCACTGGGTCCACCTCTGGTTGGGATCCAGCCATGTTAGCAACAACATTGTCACCTTCTAATACACCTTTATATACTGTTTGTGTAATCTGTTTGGCGGACATCAGCGGCAGCTGCGTTCCGTGCGTGAGCGTACGTCGCTGTTTTTTCGCGCCGCATACGGTGGCGGAAATTCCATTGTGTAAAACCTGGCGAAAGTTCTACATGAAATACTGGTCACCAATGCTAACATTGCATAGAATCTTCTGATACACCTGTGACTATTGCACAATACACATGCTATTTGCTAGCATGACATGACATTTCATTCATGACTACTGTGGTATTGTGGCGTTTTAGTGCAAGCTAAAAGTAGCCCAATCCCTTAGAGAATCCAGCCCACAAGTCATGCAATACTCATCTCTACTGTTATAGACCACACATGTGAGAGCCCTATAAATAGTGACTTCCTGCTAGAATCATTTGTCTCCAGATCTGGACTTGTCAGGGTCTAAGGTAAGCTCTTCCATGCTCCTTGTAGATATGATATCCATTAACAATGTAAGTGTATGCATGTATGCACCATTGCCTCACTGACTACAGATTGTTGGGCCAGCAAAGTGCGTGTATCATTATTGCAACATGTCACATGTTCACTATTTCACTCACAGGTCTTAAACATGTGTGGGTTCATCTATTGCAGGACAACATGTCCCAGCAATAGATGAAATGTCTCATAGTACATGATGTCGGCAAAAAATGCTGACACCTTTATATGTGTGTTTTGGACGGTGTGTATTGAGTTCATATTATTGTGTCATCATTAGAGAGTCAAATGGATCTGCGGGATTTCACGGGGCGGCCATCTATTGTACGTATTGAAGGCTACAAATCTATTTGTAGTGGGATATGGCCATTATGTGCATAGGTGCATCAGTATTTATGTTCATTTCTTTATAGGTTGCAGAAGCTATTATGCGCTACATGGAGAGGAGGCTAAGGGCACTTGCGGCTCTCCCCACTCGTCGCCCAAGGAGGCCAGGACGTGCTAGAATCTATCGCACACGGGTGACTCTGTTTGCTATGCCCGATGATGAGGTACTTACTAGGTACCGGTTACCGCCACATGTAATTCTGGATCTGCTCACCTTAATTCAGAGCGATCTGGACCCTCTACACGCGATCACGACAGCAATTCCGCCTCACACACAGCTGCTGGCGGTGTTGCATTTCTGCGCCTCAGGATCATTCCAACAAGTAGTGGCAGTACTTGCTGGAATATCTCAGCCGGCCTTCTGCCGAATCCTGAGGCGTGTGACGTCGGCCATGTTCAGGCGCAAGGGGCACTTCATGGCCATGACATTTGCCACCGAGACCCTGCGCAGAAGCCAGCAGGCCTTCCATCAAATTGCTGGCTTCCCTAATGTGATAGGGGCTGTGGATGGCACCCATGTACCATTTGTGCCTCCATCTCGAAGTGAGAAGATATATAGGAACCGCAAATTGTTCCACTCACTGAACGTGATGGTGGTATGTGGCCCATCCATGGAGATTCTCGCCTTCAACTCGAAGTTTCCCGGAAGTGCCCATGACTCTCATGTCATCCGACAAACCGGGATATGGCAAAGACTCCAAGAGCTGGAAGGCCGTGATGCGTGGGTTCTGGGTGACTCCGGTTACCCATGTACGCCCTGGCTACTTACGCCGTACAGCTACCCAGCACCGGGCCCACAGGAGGCATTCAATCGGGCGCATGTTGCCACCAGGCAAGTGGTGGAGCGCTCAATTGGCCTTTTAAAAGGTCGATTTAGAGTGCTCCACCGCACTGGTGGTGACTTACAATATGCGCCTGAAATGGTGTCGAGGATCGTGGGCCTGTGTATATTTTTCCACAACATTGCTGTGCGGCGTGAGATACCCTTTGATGAGTGGGAGGTACCATCTGAGCCGCAAGATCCGCCCATGCGCCCATCCCGCGCCCCTGAATGCCGGAGGGGATACCAGCTGCGGGACTCTGTGGCGCAAAGATACTTCAGGTACATGTTATCGAGTTGACAGAACACACCAATTATTGTACAAATCACCCCTTCAAATAAGTACAGTGTGTTAGTTGTCAGTGTTACAACACGAAAATTAGCCAGCCTGCCCTCCTAATGGCAAAGAAATAGGAGATATTTATCATATGTGCTTAGTTTTGGGGGAAGTTAAATATTGGTGCTAATTATTATACCTTGTTAAAGGGATCTTATGTGTTTGTTATATCTTCATTATTGTAGTTGATACTATCCCTGATGACTGGTGAGTACATTGATTTATTCTGTAATGTGTTTGGGATTTTTTCATGTGTTGATGTCTGATTTGTTTGCAGATATATATATATATATATATATATATATATATATATATATATATATATATATATATATATATATATATGCTATTCGAATTTATTCACATGTTTCAACATTTCAAGGAGCAGGCAGCCAGGCAGGCAGGCAGGCAGGCAGGCAGGCAGGCAGGGCTGGTGTATAATGCTGGTCTCAGGATACCTGCAAGTGTGTGTATGTGTCTTTTACACATAAATGTACGCATACACATAGATGCATAGAGTAAATAATGCTAAGTACAGCTAGGCGTTGCTAAGCTATAGCACGCGTTGCTTGGCGGAGCGAGGCGTCATTGGATTTGCTAAGTGCATACACACTGTGTTTTATATATATCAGATTTGTTCATTGCCATACATCAACACTACTGTTTTGAAGGCATGCGAATTTGTCACCATTTGTGTTTGCGCAGACACGCTGTTCATGTAAAGATGAACAATAAAGTTATTAACACAAATAACTGTGATCAACCAATGCCACCACCTGATTGGTTGATAGATGCCATTGTCAACATGGCGGAGACACGAAGGGCAGAACCCTTCACACATGCGGAGCTGAGGGTTCTTGTCTCCGTCATGGAGACAAGGCTGGGCCGTGCAGGGCCCTTTATCACGAACCGGCATAAGCGGAGGGCCTATGCTGCGGCAGGGCGCCGAATTTACGCCCGCACTCGGGTGCGTAGGTCCCTCGGCCAGCTGGAGAGGCGGTGGTCGGACCTCCGCAGGCGCCAGCCCCAGCTGCTCCAGCAACTCAGGGGCGAAATTGCTGATTGTGAGTATTTTAGCTATGAAATTTCGCACTTACAACATAGCATATATAAACAATAAAATGTGTCTCATGATAAGTGGGTGTCCATGGGTTTAAAAGTCCATAGACTGTTATGTGTGCTTCTTCCTGGTTAACATGCAGTCATGTGGCTTTTATATGTAATGCCATAGCATTGAGGATTATGATGCATACAATGTGCCAGATCTAATATGTGTTACACATTGATAAATGCCTGGGTTGTAATGTGTGAACAAATTACTACCAATCACATACTAATTTAAATGTCACAATTTGGAATCCATTAACAGTAAGGAGCTACTTTCTTGCATCGTTTGCCATCATTATCACCCTTCCATGTATGTCTTGTTATGGATTAATACATGTGCCCCAATGACCCCACATTGACCATGATGTTTTTCTACCACACAGCACGAGCCCAAGCACGACAGGCCCGTGAAGAGGCGGAGGCAGCCCTGGGCCAGGAGGAGGCCCAAGACCCGGAGGAGGAGGTGGCGGCAAGGGTGGAGGAGGAGGAAGTGGAGGAGGAGGAGATGGTGGTGGAGGAGGAGGAAGTGGAGGAGGAGGAGATGGTGGTGGAGGAGGAGGAGGTGCGTGAGGAGGTGGTGGAGGAGGATGTGGAAGCGGAGTTGGTTGCGGAGGAGGAGGTGTTGGTGGCGGAGGAGGAGGTGGAGGAGGAGGTGGTGGTGGTGGTGGAGGAGGAGGAGGAGGAGGAGGAGGTGGAGGAGGAGTTGGAGGAGGAGGTTGTTGTTGCAGAGGAGCTGGCGGAGGAGGGGGCTGAGGAGGCCACGGTTGCCCCGGAGGAGTCGGATGACGATGGGGAGGAGGCGTGCCAGGCCCCGGAATACCAGCAGATCGGTATGTTAACATAATGCATCATTCATGAAGTAGTTGTACTGGTATTTGTTATGTTGCACTGGTGATAAAAATTTGTTGACCCATACTATTCATATAGACCCCAAAGTGGGTAGCTACAGATACAGGTACGGGTTAGATGGGGTGTCCAAGGCATCCCTTTCATCCAGGACACCTCTGAATTACACCGGTTTGTGGGATGGCTTGGAGCTCCATTTTGACTGCCACATAACCGTTGTAGTTAAACAGGATCCTGGAGTAAAGGGATGAGTGGATCATTTGTGGATTAAATTCACCTGCTGCAAGCGTTGATTATGACCCATCAAATAGTGGAATCTATATTGTTGGTGAATGTTATTTATAAACTTATAGGATGTATGCTATAAATGGAGTATGGCCCGGCCTACCTTGGAATGGAGTCAGAAGTTGCCAGTGTCCCAGGAGCCTCCTCTACCTAAACACCCCCTGTAGTTCTGATTGTTTTTTTGCCCTCACAGAATTGTAGCTTGGTTTAGACAGAATTATGATTTTGAGGATGTGTACTGTGCATTCCTGACATTTGCATAACTCCCATGCCACGAACCATCACTGAACTTAAACTGAGCAGATTGTGACAAGTTCTTATTGACGGAGGCCATGACCTGGTTGTCATTGGTTAGTCATGGGTGGGTTGTGACTGAGAAGAAACAATATGACTGTTATGTCTTCTGCAGAGTAAAGGGTATAGGCCAAAAAATACAGTATGTAGTAAATAAGTTAGCATGTATGTATATATGTATGTGTCATATCTATTTATCTATGTGTGTCTCTATCTCTCTACAATGATATATATATATATATATATACACACATGTCACCTAGCATTTGTGCAATTTATGTCGCAGTATGTGAAATGTATGCAAGAATAACATGACTAATTTTTGCCCCTTTGACATGCCCACAGATGACACCACACCGGCAGATGAGGGGGTGCGTGGGGCCCTCCTGCGAGCGGAGCACCATCTGCGGCTCCTTCAAGCAGACCTGCAGGACCTCAAAGACCTGCTTATTTAATTTATAATTTTATATTTTTTTATTTCTGTTAATTGTCTGTTTAAATAAATTCTTTATGCAAGTTTACAGTTGTTGGTTTTATTTGCACTTTAAATAGTATATGTGTAGATTGGTTATAATCTTTTACACAGGGTGTAATACAAACCATTGCACTTACATTGCTGTAAGGGTTAATGTGTGCAATGCATGTGTTAGGCATGCTTGTAAGGATATATTGGAATCTAATTGATTCCAATTCCAAATAAGCAGTTTTTTATGAGGATAGGTAATTGAATAAGTGGGTCATGTGATGTATTGCAGAATATACATAATAGTGGGTTGTTTGGCGTAAATACTCCGCTTACGGGCGGTAGCACCGCTTGGCTCCCGTTCGGATGCGGTATTCCCGAGCATACTCTGTAATACTCTGTAATACCGTGCCGAATCGGAGTGTTTCTCCCGCACACGCATGCTTTGTATGTCGTCCGTAAACACGCCCTGTTCTTAAAGAGTGAGTCCGTCCGAATGCGGAGGACACGTGGGCGTTTCTACGGACGATGGCCGCACGCGGCAAAACACCGTGGCGTGCGGACCGCACCGTAAGAATGCGGGAATATCCGCACCGATCAGAATAAGGGCCCTGGTGATCATGTCTATGTGTATGACACAAGCACAGAATAGTGATGGAGTGAGAAGGTTTTATTCAGAAAACTCTGCAACGCTTCAGCTGTTGGAACGCAGGAGCAGGTTTAATATATGTTGTAAAGTAGATGCTTTGGCTCTGGTAGCTGTGTACACTGTAAGAGGATTATAGAACAACTTGCGAATTACAAGTGTGTGTTTGTTATAACCATTAAACCAATTTGTCATGCAGTTTTTTAGAGGCTGATGGCTGTCCTCATCACATTACATTCATTCCATATGAAAAGGTGACTTCAAACATATAAAAGAGCATTTAATGAGTTATTACCACATTTCAAGTATCTTCAGTTTTACAAGTTTCTGAAGCATTTCCGTGTATGTATGTCTTTGTATGACGAAGCAGTGTTTCCAATGTCCTGGGGTTGTGTACAAAGCTGCTCTGTGGATAGAATCATATTTAATGCAGCAAGCACAGAGAGGAATGTTAACACATAGCTGAGTATCACACCAGACAAGCAGATAAAGAGATGTATTTAGTAAAAGTTCTCAATTGTGGACACGCTGGTCAGAGAAGTGCAGTACTTAGCATGTAGGCGCATCCTTGGAACTGAGCTTGTGGTCTCCTAAATGAATATGATCTTCCATAATAAATTCCAGATTCTCTTCATTTATTTATAAAGTTTTCTCTGTTTTAAAGTGGTATCTCTTTACTACAGACTGTAGGGTACCGGATACTTGTATTTGGCCTGCCATGGATCTAACGTTAATAACACTTGGCTTTGTGTCAATGCAACTAATACCCTTTTGCACAAAGCTCATTAGCATGAATAGATAGGGCATTAAATATCATCTTAATGTCTATCATGCTATGATTGTATGCTACTCATGAATTCAGCCATACATCTGACTTACAAACATCGTGTCTATACAAGTGATGATCCATAGCCGGGATCTTGTAATCCTCAGGGGGAATTCAATACAAAGTTATGGACGTAATGTAGAGCAATATGTGCGCAGTAGGACATCGCTCTGTATTGCATATCCCCGATAGGCCGTTAGCAGGCCATGTTCCCATTACAGGACTAGTGATGTGCCATAATAAGTGTTTTTTACTAGCATACCACCATTAAATTTGTGTAATAAAATTACACTGGCATGGGCCTCAGTGCAGGGTTAGGGCCGCCTGCCACAGAGGTTTGGCCAATCATTAGAGAGTGCATGGTCTAGGCCCTTTGACGTATATAGTAAATCCTGATAGTGCCTGCAATGTGTTTGATTAATAACACCGATGCAAGCTATGCAGCGGTATGCAGTACACTATTTTGGGGTCCATCTGCTCAGGTGTTGACATTGACTCAAAAAGATTTAAAAAATGCATGTTGACCTTTTCTATGGGTCCCACCGCAGGTTTCTCTTGTAGGTTAGTGCAGCCCTGAATGTATTAGCCAGAGAGAAACAGGAAGTGTGAGACTTTTGTGCGTGTTCTCTTGCATTTTAAAGCGGCAATAATTTAGGTAATTTATGTAATGTAATTTGCAGGTATTACATTTCCCCCATTGTGTTCTGTATATGTAGAAGATAATTGTCCACTCAATAGCTTACACTTCCTAGCAGTGTCTCCAGAATACCACATTTCTTCACCTTTTCTATCTGCAAATTGGCTATATCCGTCTAGGTTACACATGGATTTGTAAGAGGTTTAATTTTCCTATTATTAACTGTAAAAGGCAAACGTGAATTGGCTGACAGTATAAATACCGTTTTATTTTTTCATGAAGTCGTATCCGTTGGACAGAGAACGTGTCTAGACTGCACTGTTTAAAAGTTACTAAACCTCAATTAAATTGGCAGAAGAGAGTTTATAAGGGAAATACACGTAGCTTGCTATAGGTTACCCCTGGTAAATTGAAGCTATGCAGGCCTATAGCCTTTCTTCCATTCCAGCTGAACAGAGTCCATTTACTGTGCTCTAGTAAATGGAATGGACAAATTGAGTCACACTGGATTGTACAGGTCATTGGCTGCCTTGACATACACAGCACTACTCACAGCTTCAATATACAGAAAATGTCAAAGAATTGTGTTAGTTTCCTGAGCTAACTCTAATTTAGATAGAATACAATTTTCCCTATTAACCCCTTCAGTGGCAATCCCGAGAATTTTCCGGGCTGTGCCTCAGTGCCCAGTCTGGCAAGCCTGGAAAATTCTCGGGATTGCCACTGTTTATAGCCGGGCAGCGCTGCTGAGTTCAATCACTGAACTCAGGCAGCTTCAGCGCTGCCCGGCTCCCTCCCCTCTACGGCGCCTCCGGCTCCCTCCTCCTCCCCTCCGTGTTTTGTATAAAGTCCCCGGCGCCGGCTTATGACAAGCCGGCTGCCGGGGACAGGGACGCGGTATGGGGGCGCAGGTCCGGGCAGCTGCTTATTGACAGTGCAGCGGTGCTGCCCGGACCCAGGGAGGCAGTGGTGTTTTTTTTTTTTAAGGGACAGCTCCCCATGAAAAACTCGGCCAGTGGGGAGCGCTCCCCCCCCAAAAAAAACACCACTGAAGGGGTTAAGGTGTGCTCACACTGAGGGGGAAATGTACTAAGATGTGTATTCTACTTCACGTGGGATGCTGCTATGGGCAACCAATCAGAATCTACTTCTTATTTATTTAGCACCCTCTAGAACAGTGGTTCCCAACCTTTTTTCTCTCCTGTACCCCATGATTAGGCTTTTCATTGATGAGTACCCCTCCTCTCAATTTAAAATATAGACAGTACTTATGAGTGGAGTGGAAGTGAGCGGTTTGCGTATCCTTATGCATGTCCTTATATTAAGGAGTAGCGGACAGGAATCGTGCCCTTCCGTGTCTGGCCGCTGGTTGTGTATTGTCTCCAGGGTTCCCACTTACACCTGTAGGATTAATGCCGCTGCTGCCTCCACCTGTGTCAGTGCAGGGCAGATGATCGCTGATGTCTGAGGGCAGCACGGGTTGCTGTTGTTTCTGTGCAGGGAAAAGACTAGCTGCTTTATTTCTACACTGCAATATAGATCTCACTTTGAAGAAAAACCTCACCCAAATCTAATTCTCTCTGCACATGTTACATCTGCCCCACCTGCAGTGCACATGGTTTTGTCCATTTGAGAAGGAATTTGCCTCAGAGTGAACCAGAATAAGGTCCTATATGCCTTTTATGTGTATGAATCCTAAAATGTGTGGGATAAAAAAGAGGTAATTCCCATTTTAATAACAAATTAACAGGAATCTGACAGAAAACACTTAAGTAGAGGCCCCACACATTTCCAGACTCCTTGTGCAAGCCGTTGGGAAGTGCATATTGTGTCTCAAACTATGTCAGTGCTGTGCGGAACCGTGTATCAGTGACACCATAAATGATCCTATAATCTTTTTTAGATGATCCATTCACCAACCTGTACTAAAATAATAATGAAAATGGCTGGTACAGGCAGGTATAAAGTGACCATCTGCTCCCTTATAACCTCTTCTCAGTAATCAATGACTTTGAACTGCAAGTTTAGCTGGTGCTAGACGTAGTACCAAGAATGAGGCATGGTGAATGATTTGGGTACGGGATGCTCCGTCTGACTGATAATGAACACAATTACTTAGGGCCAGATGTACTAAACTTGAAAAGTGATAAAATGGACCAGCCAATCAGCTCCTTACTGCAATGTTACACATACTTTCCTACTTTTGAAAACTAGTTTCAGGGAGATTATAGTTGAGGGTGTGTGCCGTGCACCACCCAAGTGGCGTGTCTATTCCATATATGGAGAGATTGTGAAAAGAGATTGTGAACGTGGCATCTAGAAGCGCGGGTGTGTGCTGCTATGTCTGAAGGGAATCTTTTAAAATGACTTATATCCAAATGTAGATGAGCCCCAAAGCAGTTAGTAAGAGCTACTATACTTGGTAAAGTGCTGGGAAATGGTGCTGATGATTTAATTAGATTCATTCCTTTTTCCCCAGGAGGGTAGGCAACTATGATGTTACAGGCTGTGTTTGATGACAGTTGGGAGCTGACAGGCTGGTTGTTTATTACTGTTTAATCATTTTTCAGGGCTTAGTACATCTTGCCCTTAATGTTGTGTAGCAGTAGCTCAGGTTTTCTTTATAATGTTCTTAATGCTTTAAATTCGTATTTTCAACCTGATTTATTGTCTTTTACAGGTTCATTTTCCAGACATTGAAAGAGCAGAATGGCTAAACAAGGTATTTATGTAATTCTAATGTTTTAAAACAAAAAAAAAAAAGCGATGTGTGCTAAACGATCTGAGTGATCTAGCATCGCTCTGATCACTCTGCACACTCGCTATCTGTGTAGGCCCCATTGCATTAATAATAATGTAACAATATAGCTTCATGGCAACAGAAGCAACTGGCCCATCCCATGCACTACAATTGTATGCTTTGATTTATCTTTACTATAGACTTACTATTATAATTACTACTTTTTTGTCTTTCTGTTGCTTTTTTCTTAAAACTGGTGTCACATTATGGTCTCCTAATCATTGCAACTATTTGTTAAAATATATAAAGCACTGTATTCTTATATATATATTTTTTTTTATCACAGACCGTGAAGCACATGTGGCCCTACATCTGCCAATTCATAGACAAGTTGTTCAGAGAAACCATCGAGCCAGCGATCAGAGGAGCAAATGCCCATCTGAGTACCTTCAGTTTTACCAAGATAGACATGGGCCTCCAGGTAAGAGTCACAGAGGGCTTATGCTGGCGTAACGCTGTATACCATAAACAAATGCATGTGACCTGTGTCCGTATTTGATGAAGGAATTAGATGTATTTTGGTGTAGTTCCCCACTGTAGTATGGTACATTGCCCTGCTAATGTCATTACTGTTGCTGCAGTACACGAACATGCTTTTCTGTACACCCCAGCAACATCCACATCCCTCACAGCATTCCTGATTAAACCGTTGACTGGGACAAATTAGGCCAGATCCTGTCATGCCCATGTCTAAGTAAATAAGGCCATTGCACTGTCCTGCAACAACACCCTTTTTATGGTTTTGTTCTGAGAACATGTTAGGTTGTTGGCAGGTCAGTGATAAGTTACATCTACAGAGAAGAACTTTGCAGGGAACAGTCAGATGAACGTTGTATATATTCATATACATTTCTTGATCTACACATCAGTGATTGGGATTTGTAGTGTCAGGGTTCCTGGGGAATGTTCAGCATTGGTATGAATTCATACGCCGATAATGACGTCAGTAATACAGTGCTGTGCTTTACACTTCTCATTATGTAATTCCTATAATAAGACATTGCAGAATTTTCTTGCAAACCAGATATAAAGGATTTCCCATGGCCTACGAAGATGATGAGATTGTACTTTCATATACAGTAGGTGGTGGTGACCTGTGCAACACTTGTTTAGATGTTACTTCCGTGAATCCAGCCATTACCTACAGTGCTGTTGCTTTGCTTTATTTGCGGTCTCCAGGCTTTTGTAAATGTAATAGACTTGTGGTGATATATACGTGGCAGTAGAGGTCCAAGAGAAGGGTCCTCATATAGAAGCTGCTTAGGGGAGTGTGGGTACAACATTGGATGATGAGCATGGTCCAAACTTATTGCAGAAGTTTTGCCCAAAGTTATTTGTTGGTTGTTATATTTTCGGTTTTTGAAGCATTCATCAAATGTGACCAAAGAACCCCAGTGTTAAATGTGACCATACTCTAGTGCCATTTGTGTCCCTTTCATCCAATTTTGACTCATATGGGCCAGAAATTTGGATGAAAAGTGTCAAATCACATGTGTTTTACCTCCCATCCCCCTGCGCATCAGATCAGTGCCTGAGATCGCTCTTTAAATAAAGTCATTGGAAGACCTTTGGGCAATGGTTCCCAAACTTTTTTGAATCACAGCACTCTCGATTTTCAGCATTTGTTCCTGTCATCCCCTAGGATAAATGTTTTTGATTGATACATTTTGAAACGGTGCCTACCTGTTATCCTTATGTCCGGTTATGTGGTGGTGTACAGCGGTTCTTTTAATTGTCAATGTGTTTCTATGATTGGCAGCAGCTAGCACAGGTTTTACCAATCACTTGACCATAACTAATTGATTTGGCCTTGAACCAGCAACTCCAGGCACCCCTGCAAGAGCCCTGGGGTACCCCAGGGTGTCTAGACACCCAGTTTGGGAATCGCTGCCTTAGGAGACTACTTTTCCACCAGTGTGAGGTTTGGTATGCTTAGCGGATCTACTGTATGTAGACCTGATGTCCTCTCCTCATTGGCATTGATGTAAATAAAGTATCACTTTCTGTATGGCACTGCATAATATTTATATGTATGGATTATAGCTTATCAATACTTTCCAGGCGATCCCAGAGGAGAGACACAATGGCAAGTGCAGAATTATGATAACAGGAGTCATGTTATTAAATCATGTCAGGGTTCATGTTACCACTTTACTAGGGAAGTATCCAGAAGAGCGGCTTACTCTCCCAGGAGTCCTAGAATAGCTCCACAAAGTACAGGAGTCTCTAGGAGAGTCGGGAAGAGTTGAGAACTAGTTTAAAAAAGTTTGCACTCAGCGGTCAAAACTATCCTTCAGGGATGGATTGATACCACACCCCCACAAATACCTCTATATTTGACTAAGCTCCGCTTTTTATTCCGTATGGACTGAATAGAGGCTACTGTTGATAGAGGTAAATACAGGTACGATATCCCGTATCCGTACATACCGTATCCAAATTATTCCAAAAAACATGTTTTATTTACGAATTTTATATACCTACTCTCCCTCTTACCACAAGACGAACGATCCATGCTAGCTTAAAAACCACTGCGTGGTATCTGGAATGGCTGCTCAAGACCCTCCTGTCTCTCTTGAATGAGAATGTGAATGTAATATTTACTGCCTCTCCTTAAGTAACCTTAAAGTGTCTTATATGATGGTTAGACAGAAAAATGCTGGGCAAATACAATTTAATATGTTCTATGTTTATTTGAATTTTATATTCTATACCACAATATGTTTATTATGTAACATATGCACAATGTCTCAATAAATTTTTTTTTTTTTTTAAAGTTTGCACTAGCTATGCTGCCTACAGCACACTAGTTTGCCTTGAGCTGTTCTCAAGTGTGCCCCCAGATCTAGAGATGCCCAAACCAGTTTACAGCCGCCACCAGTTCAACTGTTATTTACTGGTCTCATTTAAAGGGCCAGTGTATTTTATTTTTGTTACCTGTGGGGGCCAGAGTGATTGTTTTTCATATGGGGGCCAATAGGTTTGTTTTTTTCATGTGGGGGCCAATATGTTTTGCCCGGTGGGGATCTCATGGTGTGCCTTGGAAATTGTAAAATCTTATTTAGTGTGCCGCAAGGTAAAAAAGTTGAAAATCA
Source organism: Crinia signifera (assembly GCF_055691185.1). NCBI lineage: Eukaryota > Metazoa > Chordata > Amphibia > Anura > Myobatrachidae > Crinia > Crinia signifera. The sequence goes on from NC_139221.1 coordinate 268,366,995, forward strand.
CTGGCCTACGGCGTAATACACTGTCAGAGAAACTCGATTCATCTGATAGTAATGACAGAACCAATACAGTAGCTCCTACTTGGCTAATGAGATGTCTCAGTGACTATAGGAATCCAAAGTTTAAAAACAGCATTACCACAAAGATGCTAAATAGGTCCGCCCCAGAGTTCGTCCTTGTCCCTGCTATGTCTTTATTTAGTGGGAACTTCCCATTTCTTATCCTCTTATGAACTAGTAACTTTATATAATTTTGTGTAGTTGTATATAGATAGATATTGCCTGTCTATATATTCTAAAGTCGGTGCTGACTGAGGTATAGTATCTTCCAGTACAGTAATACAACTTTATTCCTTATTTTGTGGCAGCCATTACGAGTGAACGGTGTAAAAGTATACACAGAGAATGTGGACAAGAGGCAGATTATACTGGATCTTCAGATAAGGTAAACTCACATGAAATGACAGGTATTTCTGTGTATTTCCTATGGAATCATATCCTGCTAGTAATTTATGTGGAACTGAATTGATTGGTAGTAAGAAAAATTCTTCATTTCAGTGTCATAATACAGACATATGAAAAGTGACAGGGCTATCAAAATTGTGACTATAAAGTTAATTTGATATAATAAACGAAAATGCGCTGTACAAATAGTACAGTCCCAGCTAAAGATAACTTGCTGACAGTGAACAAGAGTACAGCCCTCCAATCCCGCACCATTTCTTCTGAGTATGCTCCATGTTGTACACATGATGGGGGAAATTTACTAAGGCAGGAATAAGACTTCACATGTGATGTTGCTATGGGCAACCAACCAGAGTCTACTTATTTATTTATTTAGCACCCTCTAGAAGATAGTAGACAGGATCTGATTGGTTGCCCATAGCAATATCACATGTGAAGTCTAATTCCCATCTTAGTAAATTTCCCCCAATGTTTGGAAATATGGTGCTATTGCCATATTGCTGAAGAGATCAACCCACGATAGTGCGGTTGCCAGCAGGATGGGCAAATAAGTAAATGTAATATATCACCATGTCGATATGTGTCCTTAAACATCTTTACAGCATTTACGCCAAACAGCTCCTGTTGGCATGCCAAGTAACGTGACAATCTTCTTTTTTTTTGCCGAAATTGCATCTTAGTCACAACAGTGTGATCTAGGATGCATGAGGAAACTGCCTATGACATTTGTATAGCTATATACCTCTGAGTCTCTGGGGTTTATTTACAAAGATGGAAGTTCTGCTGAAGATGAGATGCTGCTATGGGCAACCAATCAGATTCCATCTATCTTCTAGAACACATGTCTTCAACCTGTGGCCCTCCAGATGTTGTTGAACTACATGTCCCAGCATGCCCTGACAGTTTTGACATGCTCTCATAGGAAAAAATGTGGCAATGTATGTTGGAACATGTCGTTTCAAAACATCTGGAGGGCCACAGGTTGAAGACCCATGTTCTAGAAGGTGCTAAATAAACAAGTTGATTCTAATGCTTTGCTATGGGCAACATCCCATCTTCAATAGTGCTTCCATCTTAGTAAATAAACCGCTCTAAGGGCAGTATTCAACGTGAAAAATTCTCCGTGCATGGCGAGAGATTTTTTTCTCTCGCCATGCACTCGCCCTGTTCCGGAGGGCTCGCTGCCTCTCCTGCTCCCACTATTCAATGTGGTTAAGACTCGCCGCCATTCGCGGCGAGTCTTAACCCCTGCAGCGGACGAGCGTCCGCGGCAGGGAGCTGGCAGGGAGCCGGGGGACGGTGGCAGCCAGGGAGATTAAAGTCTCCCTGGCTGCCCCAGAACATATGTGGAGGGGAGGTGGGCTCCCCGGGACCCAGGCAGCACAAGCTGCCCCCCCCTATAGCCAGCGGGGGACCCAGTATTCACTGCACCCGATCGTGCATATGTAATGATCGATGCAGTGAATATATGAATATCTAATGAGCGGCTCAAGAGCTCCGGCCCCATGCTGGCTGCTCTGTATTAAAAAAAAAAAAGATTTTTTTTATTTTTAAATTAAATATATATTCATGTGCTATAAGCACATGAATAAAAATAACATGCCCCTTCACAGAAAAAAAATCCTGATTTTTTTTACACCAAAATTAAAAAAAAAACCTTTTAGTTTAAAAGTTCACATTCCAGTTCTCCATGAAAAGATGGAGAATTGCTACACGAAGAGACACGGCGAAAATCACTTAAAAAGACGGCGAAAATATCACATTGAATAGGGTGGTTCACTTTTGGAGAGCAAAATGCTCCTTCCAACGCGAAAACAGCACAAACTCGCCATAAAACAAGGCAAATTTTTCTCATTGAATACTGGCCTAAGTCTGTACATGAAGTGCTAGATTGTAGCAGCTATTTTTCCAATGCAAGTTCTGTTGGGCTCTGTATACAGACTGAGTGCAACACAATAGACAAGTGTCATACATTAAATTAATCTGCACGATTTCCTGGTGCACACTGGTCACATTTGTCTTGCAACCAAGAGGCATTTACAGTATAAAAAGACACCCAATATTAGCAGCGTTGCAAAGGACCTGGCTGCTCACTGACACCAGGTATCGGATATGCTGCATGGCGTACTGAGGCTACATGTACGAGAACACATCTGTATGAATCCTTGTGCCAATTACTATTAATATGTAGAGTGAGCCCTTTAAAACATATACATTTTTTATTCTTTTTTTTACTGACAAAATATAACCTAATCATTCAAGTTAGCAGCTAATTGCTTTCGCATGTCTGACATGACGTTACCGCAGTCTGGAGCAGATTTGGCCAGTTTCAAGTACTTCTTTGTTCTTTCTTTTTTGCAGTTTTGTAGGAAATACAGAAATTGATTTGGAAATTAAGAGATATTTTTGCAAAGCGGGTGTGAAAAGTATCCAGGTAATGTATATACTTACTGAGATGGGACGGTCATCCATTATCTTTATCTGTGAAGGGTATAAAAGCAATAGATGTATTCTCTAATAAATACTGTACTTTCTCGCAGCAGTATATGGCCAGCAAATCCCCCTTGATGAAGGTCCTGGGCGGCAGGTATCCTTCTGTATGTGTTGTACCACATGCAGTCCTGCTGCTGGAAGGCCGGCCAAGACTGTGATCAGATGCACACGGGACCAAGCATCGGATCAGATGACAAACATCATATTTGCCCAATTTTCACCTGATTTCTTGGCCCGATCCATTGGGATCAGGTGGAAAGTGGCCAAATCCGACTAATGTACAGAGATGAGGGGAAGCATTAACATATCTACATAATAATATGCTAACGTCCGTCTCGTTTCCAACATGCGCCCCCTTCCCCCAGACTATAGAGAAAGAATAAACCTAGTGCCGCAGTACTGGGGAGGATGGAATTAAGGCAGATTGGAAGGGGCTTTGGGTAGCGCATGAGCAGTAGTCGGTGATGGGAGTCGGGGGGGGGGGCAGAGCAGCGGAAAGAAGGATGGAGCCATACAGATGGGGGGCAGGCAGGCTAACTAGTGTTTATTATATTTGTACATTCTTAATACCGTGTGAGTTGTTTCTGTAGAAAAATCAATAATCCCTTGTTCGTTTCCCAGCTGCATGGTACATTGAGGGTGATTTTGGAGCCTTTGCTTGGAGACATCCCAATAATTGGAGCACTGTCTATATTTTTCCTGAAGAAACCGGTGAGTGAAAAGTTAAATGTATTCACCTCTCACATTGGTTCTCTTGTGTGCCATGCTATAGACCAGCGGTTCTCAAACTATTTTGCTCTGGGACCCCATCAGACAATAAAAATGATTACAGGACCCCCCAGCAAGTTACCCCAGAACGATCACACACATATGTTGCCAGAAGACCACATGTACATGGCAGTTGACCATTTGCTTGGAAATGCTGCAAAACTGCCAAACTGCCATTCATCCATAACCATGTTTTTGTTCCAACCAGCCAGATCTGCAGATAAATCTTAGTAGTGTATGGGCACCTTAACATGGGGTTCTCAAACTGTGGGTCCACTTTGGGGTCAGGACCCACAGTTTGAGAACCACTGCTATAGACCAGACCCATTGTCTTATCATAGTATCTCCGCCTAGTGGCAGCTGGGGGACACTGCAATAGTCTGCATTGATGCTTGTTCAGAAATACTGGGTCGGTTGGTCAACCTAAAGATGGTCGACAGTCATTAGGTCGACATACTGCAAGGTCAACAGGTCATTAGGTTGACATGGTCTAGGTCAACAGTCAAAAGGTCGACATGGGGTTTTTCACTGTTTTATTTTGAGCCGACAGGCGGTATTTCATGCCCTACCATCCACCAGGGTGTGGTGGGAGAATAAAATAGCGAGGCACCATGCCCGAACCATGGCAAGCGCAGCGCACTTATTCCTGTGTCCATGTCGACTGTGTCGACATTCCGGTAAAAAAAACTGAAAAACTTCATGTCGACCTTTTGATTGTCGACCTAGACCATGCCAACCTAATGCTCGTGTCGACCTAATGTCCGGTCGAACTTGTCCCATGTCGACCTAACGGTGTCGACCTAACGACTGTCGACCATCTTTAGGTCGACCATATGATCCATACCCAAAATCTTTTGCTAGTATGAACAAGCAGTTTACTTTAGTATTCACATGATTGAGATACAGGAAACTGTAATGAGCACATGCTTCTGATAGAGCAAATTGGCAGAGAAATTAGGGAATTAGAGTAGATGATATTTCCTTGATTGACGGCTGCGCTGCTACACTGTATCAGATTTGCTTGTATATGAGCATCTCCTCTATTACTAAGCCTAACAAAAGTATACTAGCATAATTTAGTATTTCCTTTCATAACACAACTGTTCTGATTAAAACTGAATATTCATTTTTGTAAAATTGCTCAATGCATGTTGCATAGTTCAGTACTTGAATCAATTAATAAATAAACATTCTCGTCTGCAGTAAATATTTGAAACATTTTCTGAAAGTCTCTCTCGCTATATAAAAATTGGTACATTTCCATTATTATGCAATTTTCTTTTCCCATGACATATATATAATGCATGTCACAATTACTGCCAACTTTGTCCACTCAACATGACAGCAGTCTTGACAAAAGCCGATCTAGAAGAACCTGTCAGAATTTATATCTCATTTATCCAGTAGCAGATTATGTTTTAGTTGCCTCGAAGTCTCTAAAGGGACCCAAATCCTTCATTTAAACGGAGTTGTACCATCACGACCTTTAGAGGATGATATTTGACCTTGGTTTACGGGACTTGCAGTGTAATTCAGATGACTTTGCTGTTGATTGCAAAATATTTGGACTATTACACTTGAAGATATTTGAGATGAAGTAGTAAATGTGGGGAGATGGATTTTTCCATTGGGGGACACCTCCGCCTATAGTAGCTGATGAGAAAGAGCAATGTCCTAAACTAATAGTAATTTTTTTTACTTATCAGTGCATGTTATTTATACTGAATATTTTTTTTTATTAAATAAGAAAACTGCAATTTAAGGTTTGGGTGTCCTTTAAATTATTTTATATTTAATTCATTATTCATTAATTTTAATGAAATATTTCAATGTTGTCCTGTCCTAACAACAGCCACTTGTGATGAACAATTTATCTGGAGCAGAACTTTGGGATGTTCTGATAACCTTGATACACACTGTAAGTTATATTGTATGATCTATTATTCTGACGCAGATCTGAACAATATGTCGTACACATCATAAAGTGTGTACCTCCGAAACGACGTCCCTGGCCGTTGTCCCATTGGATGTGCTGCACATCCAATGGGGCAATTCCACGGCCACTGCGGTGTAGCTACATGCAAAATCATAATTATTACATTAACATTACAGTAGCTGAAAAACTAAAACCGCTCAGGTAACAATTAGCAGCACAATTCTCAGTACACAATACAGCTGAGGGAAGCAAACGAGTTATCAGCGTATTGCTAGGGCTCGGGCTGCCATTAGAAGAGATGAACGATTACAAGTGAGAAGAGCTGAGGGAATAAACAGTCGCTAAGTAAGAGAGTGCTGTATTTGAAGTACGAGAGAAGAGGGCTGCAAGAATAGGAGGGAAGACAGCCCTGCTCCAAATAACTTACACTCTAGTTCATGTAAAAATACATTGCACTGCCATAGAGTCGATCATATAGTGTTTACTGTGGTTTGCTGTATCGATATATTGCATTGCTTTGACACACACTCACACACACACACCCCCGGCTGTATAAGAACAGGACCTCCATGGTGCGGCTATTTCAAAACTACTCGAGCCGTCTTCGCAAGCAAATCAGAGTTTGCCGTTTGGGAGCCAATCAGGAGCAGCAGTGCTAGCTCCTAATTGGCTGTCGGACTGAGCTTCAAATGGCTCGCGATCTGTCACAAGTTTTGAATTAGCTGCGCTGCGGTGGACCTGCTCTTGTATGCGCGGGGGGTTTTGAGGACCGCTCTGCCCTGCTGCTGCCGCCGTTACCAAGGATGAAGACCGCCATTTACCTGGTAATCCCCATGACACCAAGCATTTACCTCTGCTAGACCAAATGAACCCCTGGCAGAGCAGGTTAACCCCATGGCAAGGAGCACTTAGCCCTAGCAGACCAGGTTAACCCAATGACAACGAGCATTTACCCCTGGCAGACCAGGTTAACCCCCTGGCAGACCAGGTTAACACCATGTCAATGAGCATTTGCCCCTGTCGCATAATGTGTAATGGGCATTACGGTGTGTGGCATAATGTGCAATGGGCATTACGGTGTGTGTGGCATTACGTGTAATGGGCATTATGGCACATAGTATAATATGTAATGGTATGTGACGTGTAATAGGCATTATGGTGTACATTTTTGGGGCACTCCTTCGGCACGCACTGTCCCTATTCTTAGTTTATCTGGCCCCTACACTTTCATCCTGGCTCCTAGATTTTTTAAAGAAATTTGTCAAGCCCTGCCTTCAACTATCAGAGTGTCTAACAAGTGGCTGAAACATACATATACAACATAGAGGCAGCCATTTTGTGGGCTTAACCATTATTCAGCCTACCTATTCCTGATGAACCACTGAACTCACATAGGCCCTCTGTAATGTTGCTAGTGCAGGGGTTCCCAATCTTTTTCTAATCATGGCACCCTAGAGTATCAGAATTTTTCCAAGGCACCACTAGGCCCCAAAAAATATATATAAAATTAAGTAGATTGTGTTTATATGTGCTTATTAGGTTCAGTTATGTGGTAAAGAGCAGGATTTGGTTCTGATTGTACACATTTTATGATTGGCAGCCATCAGCACTGGTTTTGTCCAGAAATAATTGATTATAAATAATTTGAATTGGTCCTGGACGACCAACCCGAGGCACCCCTGCAAGTGTCCTGAGGCACCCCAGGGAGCCTAGGCGCACAGTTTGGGAACCACTGGCCTAGTGAATGAATAGCTGTCTTTACTATAACAGTTGGTGTAATTCATCATATGGCTTCCTCCATGATGTTAAAAACAATGATATGATTTATCATTATGCCAGCACTAAAATAAAGAAGTATAAAGATATAACCAAATGCTAGTTTTTAGTAACTGACTGTGCCTCCATAGAGGACAGTAATGTCTTAAGAGTAAAGGTCCATACACACTGGGCGAGTTTGATGGGGAAAATAGCTGGGTGTAATCCCTTCCCTGACACTCCCAAGAATTTTCCGGGCTATGCTCCAGTGCTGACTGGCAAACCCAGAAAATTCTTGGGATTGCCACTGTCTGCGCTGCTTAGCGCCCAGTGTGTATGGGCCTTCAGAGCTTGTACAGAAGCATTTATGAGGAAGCTATCAAGCTGATTTTTACTGTAGCCCAAGTGTGTTATCCATACACTTTATAGAAGTGATCTTTATTAGAATTGAAGCACAACACTGTACATGGGCACAAGTAGTTTTGAGAACTTCTACCGCAAAGTGTGTTTTGTAACAATAGAGTTCTGCTACTGATCTTCTTTGCTCAGCTGAGGTAGAATGAATTACTGTATTATCAGTGGTGGCAAATCATATGAAACAGGAGAAAGTCTGTACAGAGCAAAGCCTTTTGAATCCTTAAGTCAGAGAAAAGAATGTAGAATTCTGCAGCCAGCAGTGAAATCTAGAAGGATAAATGCCATTGACAACAGAAGTTTTAACACAAGCAAGTTTAAGATGCACTGGATGATGGGGAACTTGTACATTTGGTATGGTCAGTGCACTCTACTCCAATGGAGAGCCTCACTCTGACCTCTATACCAGGGATGGGAAACCTGCGGCCCTCCAGCTGTTGTTGAACTACGCATCCCAGCATGCCCTGCAACAGTTTTAGCATGGCTACCTGAGATTAATACAGTCCTGTTTGTGAGTATGTAATGTCTTTTTGTCTAATGTCATTTTAAGCTTCATATGCTCTGTAGGGGACCTGAGATACTCCACTTAAGCCACAGATGGAGGCTGGAACTTTTCAACTCTTCAGCAAATGTTCTGCATTTTTTAAATTAAACTATAACAATTTTCTTTAAATATTGAAGGATTGTCATTAGTATAAATAACCATAAACATGAATTGTGTTTAGGTAATGTATACCTTTTATAGCGTGCTAGGACATGATATTTTAACTAGGGCTATATAGATGGAAATAAAAAGCAGATTATTGCTTGTGCAGGACAGTGGAATCTGCTGGCTACATTACTAGGACAGGATTTGTGTCCCCCCTCATATTTTCCAGCAAAGAATAATTGGCAGAGGATCATCTTGTTGTCCCTGGTGTGTTTGCAGGACCTCTATGGCCATATAAGGCAATGTTGACTAATTTAATAATAATTTACATTTTTATCAAATTCGTCTGAGCGATCCCTGTGACTTCTTGTTTGGAACTGTTGTAGTGTATGCTAAGATACACTTGGCACCAGGTTGGAGAGTGCTGCATAGCTTTATGATGTGTGGAAATATATTAGTCATTATGGTAGAGTAAATGATTCATTTTTCAGCAAAGCAGCATGACTTTGTATGGAGAGGAGCCTGAGCTTTCTAGCAGAGGAGCGTTACATCCAGAGAGTACTTCTGTCTGATAGGAAAATTATATAGTAACTGTAGGGAACCTGGACAGTGGATCTTACTGCCAATCTTCAAGTACCTTTAACAGGTCATGTTTTCAGGATTTCTATCTGGAAACAGGTGAGATAACTACTGACCCAGTAACATAGATTAACTCACCTGTACATGAGTAAAGAAATCCAAAAAACATGAACTGACTAGCCGGGATACTTGAGGACCAGTTGGGAACCACAGAAATATACAACAGCTCCAGATGCCATAACAAGTCTTGCAGAGAGATAAAGTACCATCCAATGACCTCCTGTCATTTTTAAAACACAGTTAAAAGTTGGTATGTACTTTATTTCTTTCCAAGACTTAGTAAATAGACCATTACGTGCTACATAGTGAATCTTTTTAACATCTTCCTGTGGCCCATAGCGTTCAGCAATTAATGTAGTAAGCTCTAGTTCAGTGGTAACCAACTCCGGGCCTCGAGAGCTGCCAACAGTTCACATATTCCAGACAACCTAGCTGCTGCACAGGTGCACTCATTACTCACTGACACATTTTACATGATCCACAGGTGGAGCTAATTACTTCACTAACGATTCTGTGAGGAGATCTGGAAAACATTAGCTGTTGGTAGCTCCTGGGGACTGGAGTTGACTACACCTAGTATTAACTAGAGCTGGGGTAAAGTGATCGCATGTGTTTAAAAACCACATGCGATCGCACATGCAATGCGATAGATGTTATGTGCAGCACATAATGGGGGATATTCTGATTGAGTCGCAGCCTTGCAAGTCCACCAAATCCTGCCCGGCAAATGCTGGGCCGCCAGCCCCCCCTCGCAGCGTGTGCAGGCTGCGAATGGAGGTTTAACATAAACATACATTCGCATGACACGGGGAACACCCACATCTTTCGATGGTCGCCGACCATCGAAAGATGTGGAAGGTGCACGCGTATCAAAGTGACTTTCAAGTCATTTCCATATGCATGTACGCTGGGACGAAAATGGTCGGGTAGCTGACATCCGGTGATGTCCGCTGCCCGCACCCGTGTCACGGCCTCATTACCATGAGAACGCCCAGCATTCTCATTGAAACGCTGGGCTTTCAAATATGGTAATGGTGCCACCCGGCACCTCATGCCCCTCTCCGCACCCCCGCACGCTATGTGTACCCGGTGAACAGAACGTTTGTGGAGATATGTTTTCAGGAGAGCATTTTCTCTCCATGAAAGGAATTTTGAGAGTCGCTCCTTGTCCATGCTTTAAATGTGACATATTTTGTATTGCATCAGAATTGCATTTTTTAGTTCTTCGATCAGGGTAGTAAAAAGTATAAAGTACCCCCTATATAATCCACTGTAAAGAAGTCCTGTTATGCTGGGTACACACCAGGACGACTAGGGCCCGATCCCCACAATCTAGATCCAATTCCGATCAATTGGATGTAGATTGTGTGCTGATTGGGCCCTTTTCTGACCTGCTGTGGACCGATACCGATCCGATGCGCGGTCCCGCGGGTTGGTCGGTCGTTATTGAGATCCTACCTGCTGCAGGTAGGATCTCAATGACGACCATACAGCCGGGTGCGGGTCGCCATCGGATCGGGTGCGGGTCGCCATCGGATTGGTCCGATGGTGCGGGTCGCCATCGGATTGGTCGTGCCCCCCCCCCGCGTCACCGTGAGCGGGTCGGACGAGACACTGACGACCCGCTCACGATGTGCATCGTGAGCGGGTCGTCCTGGTGTGTACCCTACATTAGTTCTCTTCCTCTCATTGTTAATATAAGACAGAATTGAAACTACTTTAAATTAAAAAATAATAAAGGTTTAAATGTATTAGGAGTGTGCTCACTACTTTGAGATGATGTTTCACTCCTCCACCATGTGTTTTTCAGGTGGATTATAAACATCTACCTTGCAATGTGCCAGCTAACACATATCCATGGTTCTACTGTAGAGAACTGCAGTAGTGACAGCTAGAGAATTTCCCTTGATATATACTGATATAGATTTCTAGTGGCTTTTTGTGACAAGGACTGGGTGTCTAGAATGCATGCTGTTATATGTGACTTGGTACGGTGTACAATTCGCATTTCATGATTAACATTTTGCTCTGAAACCACTGTGCTGCGAGTATTGGTCTTCTGAGGGGGCTGCTTTCTATGTCCCAGTCACTTGTGACCGCAGATGTTTCCTAAATCATTAAGTAGCATATGTCGGTATAGGATGTGTGGTAAGTTACCCACAAACTGCTTCGTGTAGTTCTAGGAAACGATGAAAAAGGAGGGCTTAGTCTATATTTACTTACTGTATATCTGTGTGTTAGATATTATTCTGGAAACTAACTTTGGAGAAATGCTTTTCAAGACTTCTCAGTGCGTTTCTGATTAAGAACGCCTTTCTTTTACTAATTGTTCCTGAAGGAACATACCGCATGAAACTTGTAAATTAACAATCATTCACTATTCCTATGTGGTTGGAAAATTGTTCATGGTGCAATATGTATGTTATAAAATCTTGCGTTGAATACTTTGGAACGGAATGTAGGGAATCATTAGACTGTGTGTATACTATTTATGATGCTCTTAAATGCATGAAAGCTCTATAATAGATGGTAACATGCAGCTTCTGAGCATATTTACCTCCCCGTTCTGCCATTGGCTTGGTTACGGAATGTTTTCTGACCAAGAATGAGACGCACTCATGGGTATACACGTATATCATGCCATGTCTATGCATGCTGGGACTTGCAGTTCTGCAATAGCTGGAGGCAAAGTTTGCTAATGCCTGCATTACAGTTATGATATAAACTTTACAGTTATACTTAAAGAGAAAGTGGCTTTTGCCTTTGTGGATTGGCATTTCCTGGCACTTTGCAGAGTGGAAAGATATCTTAACGGCACAAACATAATGTATATGAGTCACCATTTTCCTGCAGTCTCATCTCCTGTAATATAATATTAATAAGGGCAGTATTGCTGTCTGTACATTTTACTGTGCTGTTTGGTGCATCTCCAAACCTTTCCGCTTAGTGATTCGGCGTATTGTAGCTGTGTGGCACTGAAGAGGGGGTGCATGACTGACACACATTACATGTGACCCACAATAAGGCCCATATGTCCATTGGGCCTTATTCAGATCTGAGCTCAGTACAAATCTGTTTGGAAAATGGGCAAAACCATGTGCACTGCAGATGGGGCAGATGTAACCTGTGCAAAGAGAGTTAAATATGGGTGGGGTGCACTGAAATCTAAATTGCAGTGTAAAAATAATGCAGCCAGTATGTACCCTGCACAGAAACAAAATAACTCACACAAATATAACTCTCTCTATACATGTTACATCTGCCCCACCTGCAGTGCACATGGTTTTGCCCATTTTCTGAACAAATTTGTACTGAGCTTAGATCTGAAGGCCCATTGTGGGTCTGCCTAAGATTTTGAAACCAACCATTGCCTAGGCTTTGACCTGATGAGATGGTCCTATAAAGTGTTTTCTGACATCATATTCCATGCTTCCCTGTTTGTATAACTTTACTCCCCCTATATGCCATCATTTCTAATGTGTGGTAACTCTTGGGAGGACAGCATTCTCTTCCTGGTCTTACTTGGTAGTTGGAGCCCTGAAGACTACTTGTAAAGTGCCTAAAATGTAAATAAAAATGTAAACGTTCGTGCTGCTTCCCCTGCATGATTTAAGAGCTTTCCCCCACTGCTAAGAGCTCTCAAATCAGACATTGCCAAACTGAACTATTTGCTAATCTCCAGATAGAGAGAATTACATCAGTCAAAACTAACTTCCTGTCACAAACCTTACCCATCCAAGTCCCAGCTAGTTCCTTTATTGGCACCAAAATCATTGGATCTACTAGAAAACATTATAAAGCTATTCAGGAAGCCAATATCTGACATCTGTTCTCTCTTCTGTGGCTTAAACTGCAACATCGGCCTACCCAAACTAGTACTCTTCCTACCTGGGCCTCTGATATGCAGTGCATTGGAGTCTGCTCTGAGTTAGTGTATCTCACATCTGGTGGCACTGCACCAAAATAATTACTGTATGGACAGACATCCACCATTCCAGCTAATACAGGATTCCATTTTGCAGACTCTATTGATTACGTCCTTGGCCCATTCTGAACATTGCCAAACATGTACATGAGCTGATACAGGAATTCATAACACAAGTGCCTTCTCAGCATGGGGTCGCGACTCCATGTTGCTGACCATCAGGCTGATGACTTTTCTAATCTCAGTCAGTGACTCAAGGAGTCTAAAGAATCTGTTAAATTGTCTGTTATGTTAGACTCCTCCCATCACTCTGTGCCTCCACAATGCTGCCATGTATGTGCTGTCTGCTGACCACACACGTGATGTGATGACCTTCTGCGGTAACTTGCTGGGGTCCTGTCATTATTTTTATTGTCTGATGGGGTCCCAGGACAAAATAGTCTGAAGACCCCTGAACTATAGCATTCCCCCTTTTCACACCCTCCTCCCCCTTATTTCTTGTTCCTGTAACCAACTATTATTAAGTCATATATATTGTTAAAAACAATTCATACAGTTGGATTTTCTATCAATGCTGCTTCATATGACCCATGCTGTTTAAGTGGGGTATGGGTTATTGGGGCGACCCATATTAGGTCGGCATGCATTGGGTCAACCACTGAAGAATGACATAGGTCAACATGGCTAAGGTGGACAGGGTTGGAAGGTCGACATAAGCATTAGGTCGACAGTCAAAAGGTCAGCATGGGATTTGCACAGGTTTTTTTTTTTATTTTTCACCCATGTCAAAATGGACATTGTCCAAGTGAACCATAAAGAGGTTTCACAGTTATATATATATATATATATTTATTTTTATATATATATATATATATATATATATATATATATATATATATATATATATATATATATATATATATATATATATGTCATAGGAAAGTAAAAAGTTCCATCCACGTACACTGTAAAATTTGCAGGATGATGCACGTAAACTATTTTGAAGACGGAAACTCCTTTTTAACCATGTAGTTGAGCTACTGAAATGTGAGCTAAATGTGTATGTATTGCTAATTGTGGCATGTTATTACGCTAGCCAAGCCTATCTTGCAGCTCATATGAATTTACACTTCAATCTCTGGTTTGGCTTTTATAAGATAAGGCACTGATGTTACTTGTTTGTTAACCCTTTGCAGTCCAATTTTTTTTTTGTTTTGCAATTCAAACAGTCTGGTTTAAATGTTTACATTTTTTTAATTCAAAAATGGTCTACATTGAATGTTGAAGAATCTTAATGTTCTTATTTTAAAAAGACTCATCATTGGATCTGATATTAGCGCTAGGGCTGTTGAGCCTGACTAGAGTTAATGCAAGTTTCTTGGTTTTCATTTTTTTTCATTCATTCTTTTTCTTTTCCAGCTATTAGATATTAACTGGACCGGACTTACAAATCTATTGGATATTCCTGGTCTCAAGTAAGCAGAAATTTAAAACGGTGTTTTGATCATATCCTAAAAGGAAAATTGTGGCTTTTCAGAGACTCCCTAGATCGCTGCAATAACGCCTGTTGTGATCACGTATAATTGTAGTCTCTAGTTCTGGAGGCTCAATTCCTAGCAAGTTGAACAAAACCCAGTGTACTGCATACACCAGTAATACCCGTTTCACACCTACATCAAAATACTGGGGTTTTGTATGTGAAGGGCTTCAACCTGGGGTTTCGGCATGCGTGCATGCAAACAATTCAGGTACCCGAACCTACTCTTGACCGGGTTCCGGCTTGCTAAGCCCAGCAAATTCCAGGTTTTGCTTGTGTGAAAGTGGTGTGAGACCTGGCAGCTTCTACTTGCTGTAGAATACAAATGTCAGATGAAATATAGATTGCTCCTATAGACATAAACTTACTCCAAAAATTATTTTTTTAAATGACAATATTTTTTTAGTACAATTTGTTTAGGTTGAATATCAAATACATTCATAGCATTCTATTATGCCCAAAATAGGGTCATTTTATTTGCCTCTCAGAAAAAACTAAAAATTGAAAAATGGGAGTTTTGTGAATAAATTGGGTTATCTATTATATTATATTGTTCATGTGTGGAGCTGATAGAGCCACGTGCTCTAAGGTTATGGAAAAGTCATTGGGCAGCTGCCAAATCAATCCAAGCCAGTTATTAGCTTGATGTAAGTGTTCATGTGATGCTGCTTCTCTGCAGAAGTCATATATCAGAGAGTAACTCTGCCCAGACTTGTGCAAGCAGCACGTAGACACTTGCAGCTATGGTGTTCTCACTATTGCTAAAGAGTACCCAAGTTTATCATTACCATTACAGTCTGCAACATCTGAATAGCAATGTACATATAACGTACCTCCCAACATTGCTATAGCGTTACCCGTACAAAAGGGAGTTGTGATTACAATGCATATTTATGTCACAATGGTTCAAAGAATATTCAGTGCCTTGTAGTCTGAGTAATAGTTAATCTGAAATGAAGTTGCAATATTAGAGAGCGTAATCTTAGCCCACCCGACTGTGGGGGGGGGCATCGTCTTTTCAGTGCATGCTATGGGATAAGTCTATTAAACCGACTCTGATTCAGTTTTAAATAATAAGTATTAGTACATAGTCCCCATAGACAAATACTACTTGATTTTCATTTGCCATATTTTCTTGAGAACCAACGCGTGTGGTTACTGTGTATATTTGTACATTTCCATATGTGTACATGATTATATTTCAGGGACTGTGACATCTGTGTTTATTATGTGAGCAAGACAACCACCTTCCCACCTGCTTCCCAGCATGCTGGAGAGGTTAATAATTGATTTACTCACAAAGAATGCTAGATGATTAGAATAGCTGTGTAATGACAAAAACTCAGCAAAGGAGATCACAATGGTCTGAACATGCTTACTGGTAAATAATGTATTTCTAGATTGGGATTAAGGTGCCAAGAATGTAAGGTGCCATCTGCTTCATTAATATATAATGTGTAAACACAGAAGCTCAGTGGTCTCCATAAGCAAAGCACCAGGTTATCAAATCCTGTGGGTATAGAGTATTGTGGGTGCATTACTGACACCTTGTGGCTGTAACAGGTCCTGGATTTAACTAGAGAATTTCCTGCATTGGCTCTGTATAGACTAGAGATTACATCACCATATACAGGTATAGCAGATTTCATCATTGATCTGAAGATCAGGTTTATAAAGGTTTGTTCGCATTGGGGTCATGTACAAACTATAGAAGCACAAAATATACTAGCTAAATAAATGGTGCACCCGTACTGTAAACCATGGAGGCTGCAATTAGGGATGGCCATCGATGGCAATTGTGCAACTGACCATCAATAGTGTTAAACTATGCAATGGATGACCATCGATATTTTTACATATCGATGGTCATCCATTGTGTTTGATTGATTGGCCTGTGGGCCAATCAAAACATGGGGGCGGAGCTTCAGGGTGGCAGGGGCGTAGCTTTGCTCCGTGTCCCGGCACTTTGGGGGAAAAAAGAGCGCAACATCGTTTTGCTGTTCCATCGATGGAGGGAAACCATCTGGTTCCCCCCATCGATGGCAAAAGTAATTACCATCGACCATGAACCATCGATGATTTGGAATGGTCGATGGCCATCCCTAGATGCAATGTGACAAACCAATATGGGAGCCTATCCATTAAAAAAAAACACTACGACATACAGTGGACTTTATCATTAACCATGTTAACCATTATAAAAATAATTGATAAATACATTCCAGTGCCAGGCAGGTCTGCAGTGCATACTAACAATCACTTCCATCTATGGAAAGTAGTAATGTTTTCTATTTAGTTAAAATGTTCCTATATCAGTACTTTGTCCCACACTATATGCTCTGACGTGTGGTGGGTGCAGACACACACACACACACACACACACACACACACACACACACACATGCATAAACCCTTAGGAGGTATTAAATCCAGGATCTGATTGTCTCCACGTCCCGATAGTCTGAATTTGTTTCTCTCGACTGCAACTCGACAGGCGGAATTCAATGTTCCGGCTGCTGAGTGTCGGAAAGTCTGAGGATTGGTAAAAACGACAGCAGATTGTCAAAAAATTACCGGAATCATCAATGTTTTAAAGTTGGATCTGTTTAATTGGAAACTGCTTTCAATGCTGTCGAAAACAGCAGCTATGAATAGTCAAGGGCCTCCATTTCCGCCGGTGAAAATAGCTGCAGGGATTGAATAGCCCCCTTAATGTGCAAAATATTTCCAACTCGTAGGATCCTTATCAAGAGAAAAACAGAATAAATTGAAACAGTAAGTTGTTCATATAAAGCATTAGATGTGCCTGGCCGTGTGCATCTAGTAATGAAACCATTTTCATTCTTTCACAGTGGTGTCTCTGATACAATAATATTAGATATTATATCCAACTACTTGGTTCTTCCAAATCGGATCACTGTTCCTCTTGTGAGTGACCTGCAGATTGCACAGTTACGGTTTCCCATTCCCAAGGTGAGTAAACTAGAAAATAGTCAAGTATTAAACAAATCTTTACGTGTTTGTGTATTCATTCATACATACATACATACGCTAGAAAGTAGGTTGATAAATAAATTAGGTACTTGTGTACTTTCACGGCTCCCATCGCATGCCATCGCATGCCAAATGTAGTTGCATGCGATGGGATGCGATTTTTGCCGTTTTTAAGCATTTTTTGCGATGGGATGCGATTTTTAACAGAAATGCATCCAAATGCATTGAAATTAGTATCAAACATGTTCAATGGCCCCCAAATGTCATTTTTGAGGCTGTACCATCCCCACTAACAACGCAAACCCGAAGCGTGGCGAGCGCAGCGGTACGCGTCCTACGACCTTTTCATACCCCCACTATCCACGTCGGCGTGGAGTGGAGAATATAAAGTGTGGCGAGCGCAGCGAGCCACCGAGCCCGAAGTGTGGCGAGCCCCGCGAGGGGACGCGGACACCTGTGAAGCCCGCGAGGGGACACTGATACCTGTGAAGGTATCCGTGTCCCCTCGCGGGTCTCGCTACGCTCGCCACGCTTCGGGCTCGGTGGCTCGCTGCGCTTTCTATTCTCAACTCCACGCATGCAATGCGATTTTTTTACTATACGATGGACATCGTGGGAGCCGTGATTGTACATAAGTACCGAAATTACACATATAAAAAATTAGAACACTTGTTATACACTTACAAACATCCTAATCTGTACCATATGTAGTTGTGTGTGTGTGTGTGTGTGTGTGTGTGTGTGTGTGTGTGTAGGATACATACTGTATAATGTAATGTTATCTCATTTGCAATCTGTGTACAGTCCATACCACCCTTTGGGGTTGCACCTAAATTCTCCTATCCTGCTTTCATTGTTTTTGGACTGTCTGGTCCTGGCCATGTCTTCTAGTGAATCCATAACACATCCTGATACAGGGAAATTGGGTTGTGAGAGGATTATTACACAGGAGTTGAGCTAATAAACAATAGTTTGATATTGCACTCTCAGTCTGATAGGCAGAATCATGGATTGTTTTATTAAAACAAATGTTATTACTAAACATTCTGTTAAAATGGCAAACCGGTTGGGGCATGGCAACCAGTTGCTCCAAATGCAATAAAATACATTGCTACATAGTACTACTAATATAGCAACAATATTATTAAAACCACAATATAAACACAACATAAAAATAAGTGAAAATTGTAACTGCTGATTAAGAAGTTCCTAAAGCCCCATAGCCATGGGGTGACCCAGCTATTTCCCTCAGTGATGTGCTTCACAAAGCCCCGGGCATTAGCATGCGCAGGACCGTGCATCGGCATTGTTGCAGGGTATACACACTGAGGGTTCCGTACTCCTTTTCTAAGCGATCTAGTCAGATCGCTTAGAAAAGGGGCCGTAATCACCCTGTGTCTATGCCCCTTTAATGTGCAGACTGTTTAATGAACTTGTTAATTACTCACATAGTACTTGTGCAACAAAGATCAAAATGTGCAATGAGTAGATAACTCCAGTGAGCACTGCAAAGGAGAGGATCGCTACGTGAGTAGGCCCCATAATTCAGCCAGTTTAGAAACTGTTCACTGTCCAGTCAGCTGATTGCCATATTTGCTGTATTAGCTGTGTAAGCTGTTTCCATCGGGCTGTGGAGATGTGCTGATATTCCCAATGATGAATGTATTACAGCACGGTTGGCACAATGCGGAATTCACTATTTCATGAGGGTAAGCTGGTATGTGGAGATGGTCTTAATGTAAAAATAAACTGCGGGTAGAATTTCTAACCGGTTTCACTCCTGTAAAGTGAAAAAGCTCTTGGAAAAAGAGCTCCCATTACAGGATCGGTTAGAGATTCTAGCAGCAAACACAGGGAGAATGTACAAACCCCACACAGTTAGGGCCATAGTTGGATTCAAAGCCATGATTTAATTCTGTTACATGCATGGGTGGTCAATTTGAACATGTTCCAGGCTGATCTTCTGAATCCCTCCCTGATTATATAGGTGGGTATTGCAGGGAGACTTGGCAACAACTAGAAGCTGCAGTATCAGTAATATAATGAAAGTTAGACTTTTTCCTTTTTAAGATTATTTCTTGGCTCTTTTAACTGTTCAAACGTTTTTTTTTTTTTTAAATAAATGTAGTTCCGTGTAATGCTTTTCTCCACACAGATCGTTATGTGCTATCTGGTTTTCTTGTGTTTTATCAGGGGGTTCTAAGGATTCATTTCATAGAAGCTCAAGACTTAATGTGGAAAGACACATACATGAAGGGACTTGTGAAAGGGAAGTCTGACCCATACGGAGTTGTCAGGATCGGCAATCAGGTTTTTCAAACCAGAGTCATCAAAGAAAACCTAAACCCCAAGTGGAATGAAGTCTATGAGGTAAAGAGCTGTGCACACTGTATGCTGATTGCTATAAAAAATTCTGCTGAGAGAACAAATACATTAAAGTCTATTTACAGATAGTATCACTAATGCCATATTACCGTCTTTTGTGGCATTGTGCCTATTTCCATGGGAAGAAGAGGATAGGTGTAGCGCTGATAACTGCATAAAAAGTTGGACGGTTTTATAGAATACTACTTTTCCCACAGGAACAGACCATGCCATGGTTAATTGAATCTGCCCCTTTTTAAGTAAAATTTTTACTTTTTAAAAACAAAATGGGTGTAAAAGCAGAAAGCAGCTCCGTCTTTTATTGTTTGAGCTGCTTTCAGCTCAAAAGCCGCTCAGTGTGTACAGGTGAGCGTGGATGCACGCTTACACATCATTGACGATGACCGCCGCTCATCTGCTGGTATAACCAGCAAATGAGCGACAGGGTGGACGGCTTACCATAGCATCCTGTGTGTATGGATCTTAACATTCTTACTTATGACAGCTGGCAGTCCTATAGCGCATTGCAGTCATTCTAATGCACATGCTAGCGATCATTGCCACAGTCTGGATATTGGCAGTGTACCTGCGTATAAGAACATATTCTATGCAAGATTAGAAGCCTTATACTTTCCACCAATAAATTGTGAAATTATGTACTAGGAGTAGCTACTGTAGATAGGTAGAATAGAGGAGTACTTTTGGTAGCGAGTACTTTTGGTAGCGAGTACTTTTGCATCATAAAGTACTCACTGTAAAATGTGTCATTTATCCAGGCTTTAATACACGAGAATCCAGGTCAAGAACTTGAGATTGAACTCTTTGATGAAGACACAGACAAAGATGATTTCTTGGGAAGGTAAATCCACTTACTAACAGTTACTGTATTTCATTGTACACCAGAGGACAGACATTTTCGGGCTGAATCCGTATTCATGAAACTGTGCAAGTAGTCATAGCCATTTTGTGGACTGTACCAATACGCAGCCTTCCACCATTTGCATATGGGAACGCCCAGCGTTGTATGGGCGTTCCCATGAGAACGCTGGGTGTTCTCATGCAAATGCCCTGATGGTGCAGGGGGCAGCCAGCTGACATCACCGGAAGTCAGCTGCCCACCCATTTTCTCCCACCACACATATGTAAGTGACTTGAGAATCTCTTTTATATGTGTGCACCTTCGCCATAATTCGATGGTGGTTGACCATCGAATGATGTGGGTGGATCCCACTAGGCTGCGAATGGTGCAGGCCCTGCAAGGGAATTGCCCTTGCAAATGGGTGGCAGTCAGGTCACCATTCGCAAAAGCGGGTTTGGTGGACTCAATCAACCAGAATAACCCCCTTAGTTCAATATCTGTATTATCAGAAAAGTCACTGTTCTTATTTTCTTCCAGTCTATTGATTGACCTGGCTGAAGTAGAGAAGGAAAGAGTGGTGGATGAGGTATGCCAATCTTGTTTGTTTCTTCACAGTTACACAGAAAATGACAGTTTTTCTGGAATAACATTTTAGTTTTATACTTTTGAAGAACATCTAAAATTATGTCTGTATTAACTTATTTTGAGTGGAGCAATAAAAGTTACTTTTGAGTTTCTTTTGGAACAAGTGTTGCCATGAGCCCGATTAATTGTAACCAGTGGCGTAGCTACAGGGGTCGCAGCGGTCGCAACTGCGACCGGGCCCCTGAGCCAGGGGGGCCCAACCCCCGCCAGTGTCATACCCTCCAACTGTACCGATTTTGCCGGTACAGTACCGTTTTTTAACAGTCTGTACCGGCAAAATCACTTTGTACCGAATGTACCGTTTTTCAGTGCTCCTCAGCTGCCCGCTCGGCTCAGCAGTATTAGCTTCCTTGGCCCCGGCGGCGTGCTGCAGTGATTGATGCCCTGTGCGGTGCGTTGGCTCTCCCCTCCCCGGCTCCGTTCCCATGAGTGCATTGCGGCGGGCATTGTGTGACGTCATGACGTCACGTGCCGACAGCCCCGCACCCTGCGCACTCAGGGGACGGATGAGACTCTGCCCTCAATGGCGCAAATCATGTGAGGCAGAGATGGTGCAGTGGCCAGTCGGGGCGCGCATTGAGGGGGGATCTCTGAGTCCAGGAGGACGCAGGTCACGGGTCCCGGTCCGGAGCCGCTGCCTGCCACACAGATCAATCTCCTCCAGAGAGTCTGCAGCATGAGCAAGGTGATGTGTAAATAATTATCACTCAAGCTGAGCTGAGACTATTCAGCATTGTTTCACCTGTCTGTCTGCAGTGCTCATGTCACATGGATTCTTAGTAGTGGGCTGCTGGCATATTAAATAAGTATATTAAATATATTGATTTAATATGCCAGCAGCCCACCATGTGGCATGAGCTTCATCAGGTGCTCGGCCGGGGGGCCGTTGTTGTATGTAGGGGGCCCCAAGCTGACCTTTCGCACCAGGGCCCATGAACCCTTAGCTACGCCCCTGATTGTAACTGTGTAATTTTAAGGAAATGTCACAGGGTTTCTTAAGGCACAAGCTCATGCGTCAAGCTGCATAGTATGAAAGCCAGTCTCTTCCCTGTGCAATGCACAAAGCACCCTCATACACCTAGCCTCAATATGCCATGCAGTGCGAGATTCCTGGTGTGAGTGAACAGCCAGGTCCCGTGCAAAAAGAAAACACACCTGACGCTAGAAGATTCTTATGCAACGTGGTGTGCCGAAAGAGGCTGTTTGTGTGACTGCAGCAAAGATGTATAAGCCGAATCTGTACCAAAATACAGACCAATCAGCTGATTTGGATTTACACTGATAACAGACATTACAGTTATGGGGGGTGGGGGGTGTTGGTGTGTTTTGTGGAGTTTCTAACTTGTTTTCTTTTCATAGTGGTTTAAGCTAGATGAAGCGACTTCTGGAAAGCTTCATTTAAAACTAGAGTGGCTTTCACCAAAGTCAACTACTGAGAACCTGGACCAGGTATGTGCACAGGAGTTTGCAAAATATGAACAAAAAGTATCCAATATTCTGGTCACTTATGTGAATAGAGGATGCAAGCTGACAAGTTAGGGGGTAATTTTGTACAAAATTAGCCTTAACTTAATCACCTATTCATGATTCAGATTTACCAGATAACCAACATTTAAGAAACCAATCCACCAAGTGGTAAGGCCGAAATAACATTTGGTGTGGTATAAGTTCAAATAGTGGTTATTGTCTTCTCTTCTATAAGGCATGGGAGCCATTTGCATTTCAGTAGCCTTTTATAACTCTAAATTCAACAAACAAAACAAAAACTAGGCGTTTAAAGAATTGGATAATTTAAATATGTTTATATATGCATGTTTTGTATCTACAAATTCCTGGTACACTGCTGCTGTCTGTGAGCGCTTCTGTGTGGGCTCCCCTAAACAAGTGTGCCAAGGACTTGTGGATAATCAAAGATTCTACGTTTATGTTGGGGGCCCGTGTTTTTAATAAATCCTTAATGAAAAGGTAGATGTCCCGGTAATGTTGGCGTCCCCGGCAAACAAGGGTCTTTTATCCACTGAAAGATTGTGTCCCGGTAATATGTAGGGTATAAAGCTCAATTGCGCTCCATTCCCTCCAGCAGGCCAAAAAATTGGGATCTCTGTAGTTTGGAACTCACAAGTAATGTTCCTCCGACGGATGAGTATAGGCCTGCAGCATGGATTTGTGACCAGGGACGAACCTCACCTGGCCGTCCCCTTAGAACAGTGGTTCCCAACCCTGGTCCTCAAGTACCCCCAAAAGTGCATGTTTTCCAGGTCACCCGGCAGGTGCACTCATTATTCAGACACATTTTAAAAGATCCACAGGTGGAGCTAATTATGTCACCTGTGATTCTGTGTGGAGCCTGAGGACGGTGAAAGGCAGGGAGATGGAAGTCTCCCTGCCTGCCCCAGAACATATGTGGGGGGAGGTGGACTGCCCCCCTGGGAGAGCCAACAGGGTACCAGGTATTCACTGCACCCAATCGTGCATATCTAATGATCGGGTGCAGTGAAGATATGAATATCTAATGAGCGGCTCTCTGCTCCCGGCCCCCTGCTGGCTGCTTTGTGTAAAAATATATATATTTTTTTTTAATTAAATATATATTCATGTGCTATAAGCACATGAATAAAAATAGCATGCCCCTTCTCAGAATAAAATTAGGCAATGCCAATCCTACTGGGACTAGATCACTTCATTGGTTATTTAGACATATGTGTACACTGTAGGGACCATTGCATTGTGTGCATTGTTTTGGTACCGGGGCTTTCTGAACATGCTTTTTACGTGTAGGTACTGACCAGCATTAAGGCGGACAAGGATCAGGCAGATGATGGCCTCTCTGCTGCTCTGCTTATTCTGTACCTGGATTCATGTAGAAATTTGCCTGTAAGTAATTTCAGCCTCTATATTATCCTGTGCTCATTAGTCTGTCTACGTTATGTACTTAAATATTCCTCTCTTGGTTTCAGACAAGTGTATTTTATTCCTTTGTCAGGAGTTGGAGAATTTCAAAGTGAAAAAATTCCACAACATTTCTGTGCTTATAACTATTATAGCCTGTGGAATCTAGAGAAGTTTAGCAATATGAATAAGTGTGGAAAAATAAAGTAAACCTTTAAAAGATGAAGAGTTTGAACAACGAGGCAGGAACCACAGAACAAGACAGCGAAATAGAGCAGTAGAAAAGATTCCGCAGTTACCAAGAACTAGGCAATGCCAATCCTACTGGGACTAGATCACTTCATTGGTTGGTAAGTAGGCTCAGATATTGGCAGCTTGTTACTGGCAACAGGCAGGTGCCTGCTACACCTTTTTAAGCAAGGTGCTGCTGGTGTAGGAACCTATTTTTTAGCATAGAGGGACGGATATATCAGGCCTTGCTGATTAAGTACCAACCAATCAGCTCCTACTGTAGGATCTGATTAATTAGTACATTATCTCTCTGAAGCTTTGATAAATCTTCATTAAAGTCTCTTATTCAGTTATATTTGGATAAATAATTTAATCCCAGCAGGTTCCGTACACTGAAATCACACATCAGACCTTTTCTGTTATTCCAGAATTCAGGAGCTGGCGGGCAGGATGTGCAATGTGTCGTAACTTGGTCCAATTGCATAGCTCATTAGAAGTTCCCTATGGGAGAGAATAGGAGGGAATTTATCTTCCTACACTCTAATATGATTGCAGCTGTAGGTAATTACTTTCCATACAGAAGCATTTTAAAGAACATGCTGCAAACAGTTTAAGGGCCTAGTAACTGTAACTGCCATGCATTAAAAGGGGAATGGATGCAAGGGATGCCAATGTGATAGTGCCACGTTACAAGGCATTGGTGAGACCACACTTCAGTTCTGGGCACCGCACCTTTAAAAAGGATATAAATGAATTGGAACAGGTACAGAGAAGGGCGACTAAGCTGGTAAAAGGTCTCGAATCACTAGAATACAAAGATAGGTTAACCAGGCTGAATATGTTTTCACTGGAGAAACGGAGGTTGAGATTTGATATGATTAGTATGTTCAAATACAGGATTGGGAATCATATGGATCTGGGAGATGATTTGGTCACTAACAGGCCTATACTCAGGACACGCGGACATGTACTGAGGCTCAAGGAAAATAAATTCCATACTGAATTAAGAAGAGGATTCTTCACCATTAGAGCAGTAAAATTCTGGAACTCATTGCCGGTGAAGGTGGTTACAGCAACTACTGTTAATGAATTTAAATCAAAACTGGATACATTTTTGGCCACTAAGGGAATCCTATAGATATGACTTACTCAAGTCAGATAGGTTGAATGGACTAACGTATTTTTTTCAGCATTAATTACAATGTTACTATGTAATAGATTATTAATTAATTTGCTCTATCTTTTTCTTCGTCTTCGTCTCTTAAGTGCAAAGATGTTATTACATAAGTCTGGTAGTATTTTGTGTATCTATTCATGAAAAATGTCTCCTAAAGTTTTGCAGGTCAGACGGCAGTATGGTGTATGTATGTGCGTCATACCTCAGTGGACGTCACTCACTTGCTGCCACAACTGTTATATAACTAATGAACAATAATGCACCTTGTGATTAACCAGTAGTAATATATATATATCATGACTATTATGTATAAGGCAACATTAATACACTGAATTACACCACACATGCCAGATTGTCTGCCCATGGAAGGGGCCACGGGGCCCGCCAACTTATTACAAACAACCCATGAAATGCATGAATGATGAAATGCCAAAACAGATTCACATAAAATTACGTGTGATTTTTTTTAATGATGCTGCTTCACTCTGCAATAATCATAATCAGCACCCATTTGCAATCACCATGTTTAATTCATTGTCCTCATTTATGTCTTCATCATTTGGTGTCAGTCCCAAATGTTTCCAGCTCGGAGATGTTTGTGTCCAAAGATTCACATCTTGTCATTATTTGTTTGTGTTCTGCACAGTTCATTGTTCTGATAAGAGCCTTCATATTGTTTGCTTCAATACTTATTTTATTATTATGTTTTATGTCTTGCTTCGCTTTGGTCATTCTTTGCTTCTTTTGCTCATTACCATCTGCCAAGAGTATCTACGAGGGGAATTTGGGTTGTGGATACTTGAAAGAGAGGAAAGCTTCTGGACTGATCTTTTGTGAAAACACCTCCTCCCTCTATAGAACATTGTTTGTGAGTTTCTTGGTGGTGGCTACTGAGTGCTGCAATAAACATGCATGTGTGTTACAGTGCATGCTTTTCAGCATGTCCTCTCACTGTTCCCAATGTAAACAAAACCAATCTCAAATATTAAAAAGACCATAATCAAAACCATTGCAATAATTTATATGTTGTAGTATGTGTTTGAGAACTGTAAACTTTCTCCTGGGAAAGAGGTCACATGTTACCTAGTTTTATAAGCCATACAACGACAACCGTGCTTGGAAAGATTAGCTTCTACTATTTTACAATTCAAAATTTGATATACATATTTCTTAGGGGAAGTTTAGGGAGCAGGAATTGAGAGATACACCTGGAATACCATGGAAAGTTGTAGGTTCCTTTTTACAAGTGATTATGTTGCCAGAATGACCATATATGAATATATTTTATATTACTGACTTATTTTGCGCCTTCCTCCTCCTCAGCAATGTTCTTCAATCTGTTGCTGCCAACCACGCACTTTTGTATAATATGCATGCACAACAGCCTGCCTGGCAGGAACTCGGAAAAGCCTGGAAAGCTTCAATAAATGTTGCGAAGTTGTCATTGCTGGCAATGGGGTACCTTACACAAGCCTTTCCAGGTTCAATAGATGTTGTAAAGCTCCGTACACATGGGGCAATATGCTCGCTGGGCAATATATCGCTCAGCAAGCATATTGCTCAGTGTCCCAGCACTGCTCACTGATGAAAACGAGGCACTCTGCCGAGGGAAGCCGCTCCTGCGACCACTACAGGGCTAGTCGCGGGAGCGTGCTTCCGGCAACCGTCTCCCTGTATGCATGGGGATATGGTCACTCAGAGAACATATTTCCAGCGACTCTTGCTAGAATTGCCCCGTGTGTATGGGGCTTAGGCGGTGCAGTGTCAAACAGAGGTAACCTAAGCTCACTGTTGTTTGTGAAATACTGACATACTTTCTTTAGTAAGTGGTAAAGGGTCTTTGGATCTGATTCAGACCTGATCACACAGCTGCGAATTCGCACAGCGGGCGACTATCAATACACTTCGCATGCGCGTGGCCGTGCTTGCGATGAACTCCTGCAACTACTTCTGTTCACTGGCCATTCACAAGGTGATTGACAGGGAGTGGGGGTGGAAACCGTTTTAAGAGAAGTGGCAAGAGAAACACTGAGCGTGCCGAAAAAAACCTGCTGGTAGTGTCGGGGAAAAAGCAGGTGTGCCAAAGCCTTGGGGGGGGGGGGGGTGTGACATCAGTAACAGGCCAGATATGCCTGTATTTATCGCAGCGGCCAGGGCTACGCAACAGCTGCGATGACTTGTGGCTAGTGTAATCATTTGACGGTGAGCCTGTTGCAATGGGTTTTCGACATTTTCACTCCAGTGGGAACTGATGTGCAGCCGTACACATTCTCCCACACAGCTAATACATTCATTTGCAGGGCGAGTCTTCACTGGAGCGGGCCGGAGGCTAAATTGATCACTGGCTGTGCATTCAGGTCTGAATCAGACCCTATGGGGTATAATTAATTAGTGTCAGAATGGATCAGTCACTACCTATTCAATCAACGACTGCTTCTGCTCACCCGGCTGAAGCCGGGACCCGGTGAGCGTTGGCAGGAGGAGGCGGGACGGCGCCAGGTTAGCTGCTCCCTCCCGGCCCCGCGGCGGGACACGATGAGGAGGGAGCGGGAGGCGGACGGTATCGGGTTAGCTGCTGCTGCTCACCTGGCACCATCCTCCCTCTTTCAATCCGACATTTCTCAAGTTGGATTTATATTGCTGGAAACGGGGCCAAAACCTGTCGGATTTGGCCATGTTTCCGTCAAAATCAGGTGGATTCCGCCAATCCACTTGGTTTACAGCCCATATTGAATAGGTCGGAACCCCTTCCAACCTAAATCAATAGGAAACTGCCGTCTTACCGACAAGAAGGCAGTTTCAACTCTAATTGAATATATACCTATGTCTCATTAAGTGGAATCCTTTTATTTGATAACATGTGGGTTAAAGGCACGGAGGCAAATCCAGACATGTGAGCCTGTATTTTTAATTCGAAAAACATTAAAAAGCAAATGCTACCTTGACGTAATCACCCCCGTGCCTGCAACTCACATGCTATTAAATAAGGGTGTTTTATATTACTAATTACCAACAAAAGATATAATGTGTGTTGTTGTTTTTTTGTGGTTTACTTTTTTTTAAGCTACAGTAGGTCGAGAAATAGATTGGAAGAGAAACTGTTAATTAGTTAAACTGTTAATTAGTTAAACAAAGTAGTTGTATTTAAGTGCTTCCTGGACAGGTTCATATTGGTTATAGACATAGAGACTACTGTGGTACATGAAAACGATTTAGGGAGCATTGCTTGGTTCAGGAAAGACTGGGCATTTGAGAACCACGTTCATTGGCAGATGCCCCTCTGTAAAATGATTTACATCATGTGTTCTAGTTGATATTACTTCTATAAGGTGAAGTTTTCGTTTTCTTTTGCTGAAGGTTGGCCCTACCTACGCTACCTTATTTTTGTGTAGTTGTTTTATTTAGCCATGAATAATACCATTTACATTGTCGCAGTGGGTGCTTAATGTTAGCATACATAGAAAGGGTATTTCTTTGGAGATCAGTTGACTTTATAAATTAGATTGTGCCAAGTTGCCTGTGAGAGAGGCTGCAGTAGTCTGTTTGGATCCGGTGTTATAATAATTCCCAGTCATGGGATATTGTATTGTTTGATATCTTACATGCTTTGTTCCCAAGCAAAGACTCTGTGATACCTTGATACTTGGTAAAATGTAGACCCATTGTGATACCCTTTATGGTGACCAGTTAAAACTTGTAGAATGAAAATAAGTCACAACGTTCTGCCATATTCTGTTTAGAAACATCAATCATCGGCTCATAACCAAAATTAACCTGAACATCGTTACAATTGTCTATTTATTTTGCTATTGCTGCATTTGTGGAGTCCACCTCTCCTTGTCTGTGTTGTGTTTTATGTTACGTCTGTTCTGTAGTTCAGTTTGATGTTTGTCCCATATCCTCCTGTGGTTAACCTGCTAGAGCAACCTCATAGCATGGTTTTATTAACCCTACATGTGTTCATTTTTCCCTGTTATAAGAATAATCCATTAGAAATTAACCAGGATGGCATGAAGAAGTCTGCTGTTGACAAAGCTAAAAAGGTAAAAATTCTAGTAAGAACCTTTGGACAAAGCAGCTAATTTCTACACAAAATATGTTTTCAAGGAAAGTGCACACTTTTGTCATAAAGTAACAGACAAGTCTGCATGACTTTCTATAGTTAACCTATCACCTATACACAGGAGGAAGCCATTTTGTGAGATGAACCAATATTCACGACCATCCTACCTTCAAAATGCCTGTCCATTGTGGCACTGTGTGCCTCATGGGATATATCACTCGTCTCCTTACACTTTGAAAGATCAAATTCATTTTGCCAGCACAATGGCAGCCTCTACTGTGGCTAGGTGTCTGGTGCATGATGTTATTACAATATTATATGATATTGTATTTGCTGTTGCCATGAAAGATGAGCCAAACCTAGACCAATCAGTCTTGGGAAACATTGGTTTTCTGTCATGTATACATGTAAATGGCAATTATTATATGGAGCAGCATATTGCTGGTTTCAGCTATTATGTACATCTGCAGTCTAGACAAACACGATACACATTTATTTCCAGTATAAAGAGTGAAGTATTCTTATATTCACTGAATTCACTAAAAGTGGGAAAGCAGAAAGTGTAGGTAAAATGAACGTTCTTTTAAACGTACCACCAAGTGGTTCCCAAATGTTCTTGAATAACTGTGTCCTAGAGTATTCACATATTTTTCAAAGCACCGCTAGGCCACGAGAAATCAAAAAATATATATATTTAAGAAAATTGTGCTTACTAGCACTAGCTAGTAGGTATGTGGTGGTGGGGGCAGGGTTGTATTTATTTTTGTCCAAATATTTTTTATTTGGCAGCCACCATTTTTGTGCATCACATTGGCCAAAAATTATATGATTTGGTCCTGGACCACCAGCCTGTGGTACCACTGCATGTTTGGGAACCACGGATACCATCAATGGCAGTAACCTGACCAGATGTTGAGTTAACTTTCCACTATATGAAGAGAAGCCCACTTTACTCACCCTGAAATATTACATAGTGCCGCAGATGTATTAAACCTGGCGAAGAGATAAAATGGATATAAAGTGGAGGCAATAACACACCAGCCAATCAATTATGTTTACCTTCCACTTCACCAGGTTTACTACATCTGCCCCACTGGATGTTAATGGTAGATCTTAAGCAAAGATCTTATTTAATGTGCTCTCCAAAAATGTGCTTAATTGATCTTATATTGTACATCTCAATCCTCAGCAATGTAAACGGGTGCGTAGCCAGTGTGTAGGCCGCATTCCCTGCAGTCGCACAATGGCTGCTTCACTCCTGTGTAGTCATTAAGTGCACTTTAAAGTGAAAGCTGCTTGTAACTTGAAGAAGGTTCGGTGTAATCCCCACCTAGATAGAACAGTGCCAGACAGAGCAGGATCCTCATTTTTTTTCCCCTTCATCCCAACTGCTATTTTCTTTGAATGAAATGTACAATTGTGCTCCTTGTAAGCGTTGTACATTTACAGCTCTGCATATATTCTCTAGCGGTGTCTTTCCCAATGTTAACCTGCATGGGCTTGCTTTATTTTTACCTATTGCCTCCACATCTGTGTTTCTGTGCCCAATTTTATTTTGGCAAAAAAAATAAGCGTAATTTTATTTTTATAAGAAGTGGAGCAAAAATACTACATTGTACTCAACGTTTACCAATGTAGTAATAACTATATACCTGCTTAGTGCATCAACATAACATTTAGTATTGTCTCTTTGAGACTCCACATGTGTTGTAATATTTGCCTTTCGGTCCCATTGTAGTCAGGAAAGAAAATCGGTAGCACACCGAACCCCTACGTGCTATTTTCTCTGGGTCATACTGTGCAAGAAAGTAAGGTAAGAATCAGTCCCATTGTAATGTACAGTAATACATGCAGTGTGTGTGTATAATATATATAATATATATATATATATATATATATGTGTAAAAATATATATAATAGAGCTATATATGTATAACTGATAATGGCTACAGTGTACAGTATATGAAAAAATGAAATTGTAGATAGGAGTGCATCATTGCAGACAGATTTATTAGGATTAGGAATTATACCAGTAATGGGGGACCGTTGTCCCAGCGGTAGCATACAGCCCTTTGAGCCATCGTCTGTGCCCCCTCCCCCCAATCTCGTTTCCGCTTATTATCAGATTTGATATGTTATAAAATATTATTAATAAGGCGTGTCCTTTTGAAGGTTTGACAGCCGTCCATGCGCACCGTATACCACTGAGTTATCCAGAGAAATGTAATACATTGGATAGATACCAGAGTTAAACAGCAGATGGAAGCAGTGGTGACATCAGATGTGATGGTGTAATGTAGTTCTTTATACAGCATCATAAGAAGTCATTCAATAGTAGTTCTGTATGGGGTGTAAAGCTGACTTCCGTTTGTATATTGCTATTTAGGTACTTGTGTATTATCACGGCGCCCACTAAGCTATTTGCTTAGTGGGCTATTCTGCGTAGGGAAATCGCATCGTATTGCATGGGCCATTGTAAGGGCCGTCCGATGCAATGAGATCCCATTTTCCTATGTAATGTATTCAGTGCTGTTTTGTTTATATTGTATAGGGTGTACAATGACATTAGGTATACAATAATGACATACAAAGAGGTTATAGGCAGCCCCCACTATCCACGCCACCCCAAAGCGTGGCGAGCGGTGGCGGAACGAGTCCTCCGACCTTTTCATACCCGTACTATCCACGTCGGCGTGGAGTTGATTTTATATAGTGTGGCGAGTGCAGCAAGCCACTGAGTCCAAAGCGTGGTGAGCGGACGGGGAATACATGTAAAGTAATCCGCGTTCCCTCTCGGGGCACGCTTCGGGCTCGGTGGCTCGATGCGCTTGCCACACTATATAAGGTCAACTCCACGCCGGCGTGGATAGTAGGGGTATGAAAAGGTCAGAGGACCCGTTCCGCCGCCCCTCTCCGCGCTTCGGGGTGGCAAGGATAGTGTGGGGGTGCCCAAAACCTCATTGTATGTCATACAATGATATAATTGTATAGGTAATGTAATGGCATTGTACACCCTATATATGCGGGAGATGCGATGCAATGCGATCCCCGGGGCTAAGAGAGCAGTGAATAAATTACATAGGAAAATCAGATCGCGTCGCACGGCCGTTAAAATGCCCCATGCGATGCGATTTTCCTATGGTGCCGTACGTAAGAAACTTGGGCGCCGTGATAATACACAAGTACCGCTATTTATTTAATTTTTTTTCAAAGATTAATTTACTACAGTTTTCCTCTAGGGGAGAAAAAGCACACGCACCATATCATGTATTAGTCTGGAGACAATTTCTTAGCAGTTTACATAATATGTAGCCTATATTATTTTCTGTTTTCTTTCTGCCAACTATTCAATTAGCTGCAAACAAGTAAATACTGTACTTATACGCGCTGAGGAATATGTGTGCGCTATATAAGAAACTGTAAGTAAATAATATTTGTCTTTTTAAACCAATTTAATTTACAGGTTAAACACAAGACCATTGAGCCGGTGTGGGAACAGACATTCACTTTCTATGTCCACAATCCTAAAAGACAGAACCTTGAAGTGGAGGTATATCTGATCTCTAATGTTGTATCTCCAGTGTGCGTGTCCCTCACCATTTCTGGTACTCTATAGGTTCAGATTGTGTCATTGATGTTCATTCTTTCCACTTAGTGCAGCTTGTAACGTGGCCTTTGTAGATGGAGCCACAGAGATTGTCCTGTTGCCTTGCCAGAAAGAGATTGCAAATCTTACACCTGTCATTTTGCCCTCTGTGTTTGTTCCACCAATCCTCAAGACATAAAGCATGTTTGAGGGCATCTTGCCACTTGTATGTAATAGATGTGTTTAGTGGATATATTAGTGTCCCTACCATGTAAGATTGTTTTGTCACTAGCAGCGTTTCCACTGAGTATAACTGATTATTGTCCAGAACAACAATGTGATAACTACTCTCCTACAGGTTAAAGATGAATATCATCAAAGTTCCATGGGAAACCTAAAGATTCCATTGAATCAGCTACTGACCAGTGATGACCTGACCATTAATCAGAGGTTCCAGCTAAATAACTCTGGACCTAACAGTACCATCAAGATGAAGATTGCACTAAGGGTACCTATATTGTATATCTGTATTTTCTGGCTAGTGTTATTAATAGTTTTTAGGTAGAATATACCTTCTTTTATGTATTATATTAGTATGTATTGTATTGTGTAATGTATTGTAGTTTGTATAATTGTACATAATGTAGACCGGATTACGGTTTGGATGTTAAAACTGAATTTTGTTGTCCTGTCATGGGGCAATGACAATAAATGAATCTGAATCTGAATAAAGGGTATACAAAAACAGTGCTGTAACCAGACAGGCAGGGGGCTGATTCAGTTAGGATAAGGAAATGCAAATGACTGGATGGACCACATGAGTCCAACCAGACTGAGGCCCTGGCGCTGTTAGTGGTAAAGCAGAGAAAATAAATAAACCTATATATATATATATATATATATATATATATATATATATATATATATATATATATATATATATAATTCTTTGTAAGACAACTAAAAAAAAAAACATGTAATACATCAAAACAAAAAATACAATATGTATACTAGAATAAAAAATAAAAAAGAACAATTCATAGGCACATAATATATAGGCAGAAAAAACAGGAAGGGATAGACTGCGCTACAGGGACTCAGATAATTCTAATAATGATAATAGATTACAAATACAATTATAAAAATTATGTAATAATTGGTCAGGTGTGCAAATGAGAGGATAAAAAAAAAGTATTTAATATAGGTAAAAGTTAAAAACAATTCACAATAGGCAACCAGACAACTATTAGAATAATGATAATGGATAGTCACCCTTATTTCAAAATGTCAGTCCACAGCAAAGTCTGCTTATAATCCACCCAATTAGGTAAAGGTGCAAAAGGAGACTATTTGGGTTGTAGTCCTCATCCACTCACTGTATCCAGGCCTTTACGGAGGTGGCGTGCCTCCAAAAGATTTCTTTGGCAAAGAGGTCTGGGGGACCAGATCCTTAGACAAAGTTGTATTCCAAATAAATAATTCCGTCTCCCATTTGGTAGTGTCTCACTTGATCCTTTTTGAGTGAAAAGCTGTTCTTGAGAAGTCTCCAGTCAATGTGATATGGGTGAGAAAGAAGCTACTGTCTGGTTGTCAGGAAAAATACCTTACGCATTTTGCTGCTTTCGTTTCACTGCAATGTGCAGCTTTTTCACCTTTGAAAAAGCTTCAGATAACTGCGAAACGCGTAAGAGTTTTTCCTGACAACCAGACAGTAGCTTCTTTCTCACGCATATCACATTGCCTGGAGAATTTTCAAGAAAAAGCTTTCCACCCAAAAAGGATCAAGTGAGACACTACCAAATGGGAGACGGCATTATTTATTTGGAATACAACTTTGTCTAAGGATCTGGTCCCCCACACGTCTGTGGTACAGAAATCTTTTGGAGGCACGTCACCTCCTTAAAGGCCCGGATACAATGGGCGGTATTCAATGAGCTGAATCGTTGGTCACAGCGATTCAGTTTTTTCATTCGCCAGCCAATCGCCGTTTTTTTGCTGCCAATCGCCATGCATGGGGATTCGTGGGGAGTCGCCGAGTCACCCTATTCAACGTGGCTGAGAATCGCCGGCCCTAACGGCGATTCTCAGCCAACCCTGCGTTTCCCTAAACAGCTTCATTAATGTCGTCAGTGTTTAAAAAATTGCAGTGAAATGCAAAAAAAATACAAATTACCCTGAATAAACGCTTCCAATACAGCAGACGGCAAAATCAGGGTAATCTGCACAAAGGCCAAACGAAGGAGTGAGGTGGGGAGGAGAATCATGGGTAAGTGAGGTGCACCATGGGTAAGAACAGTGCTTTGTGGGAGAAAAAAAAAATACCTCAAAAAATTAAATATACATTTGTATAGCACTTCTACGACCATCACATCACACAAGGGCAGCAAATAATAATACATTACACTTGCACAGTTAAATAGAACACTTAAAACCAATTATTTGACATGTTCCTATAAAAGTTCACCAGAAAAAGATGACGAGGGACACTCGGTGAGGAACGGCGATATGTAACAAGAAAAAGGAATCGCCAACTTCTCATTGAATACACTTTTGGCGATTCCCCTCGACTACCGTCGATTCCCCATGCAAAATCCTATAGACTAAAAACGGCGATTTGTAGAGAATAACATTTGGCGATTGGTGCTTCATTCACCGGTCCTTATCGGCGATTATAGGTCATTGAATAGGGTGATTCGCATTAGGAGCTCCAAAAATCACCGTCAGACACGAAAAAAACACAGAATCGCCATAAAACTTGGCGATTCTGGCTCATTGAATACCGCCCAATGAGTGAATGAGGACTGCAACCCAAATCGTCTCCTTTTGCACCTTTACCTACAGGAATTGGGTGGATTATAAGCAGACTTTGCTGTGGACTGACATTTTGAAATAAGGGTGACTATCCATTATCATTATTCTAATACCTGTCTGGTTGCCTGTTATGAATTTTTTTAACTATATTAAATATTTTTTTTTATCCTCATTTGCACACCTGACCAATAATTACATAATTTTTATAATTGTCTTTGTAATCGATTGTCATTATTAGAATTGTTTGTGTCCTTGTAACGCAGTCTATCCCTTCCTGTTTTTTCTGCCTATTGTATTGGGGGTGACTACCCCTTTGTTGACTGCTGCTGGGTTAAGCACACTCATACTGTAGCGCATGGGTCTTCAAACTGCGGCCCTCTAGATGTTGTGGAACTACATGTCCCAGCATGCCCAGACAGTTTTGGCATGCTCTTATAGGAAAAAATGTGACAATGCATGTAGGAAAGTAGTTTCACAACATCTGGAGGGCCGCAGTTTGAAGACCCATGCTGTAGCGCCTTACACGATATCTTGATATCTCTCTTTTGCTACATAATAATATAGATTGATTTGCACAGACAGCCGTCCACACAAATAATGCCCTGGTTGGCAACAGAAGGGTTATTTGCGCTGGCGTCCCACCAAAGAACCCAATGGTTAACTGAATAAAGATCCACCTAAATGTCCAGTTGAAATATAAAGAGCAGTGTCAGCCTGGTAATCTAATTTATATTTAAGGGCTCTGGTTTGGAGCAACAAGGGCCACCGGTTGCCACAGAGATGAAACACGTCACTTCCGCCCACTGTTGCTGCAGCATCTACCTACCGCACAATTCCAGCCTTTTGTCCAACTTCCTTTTTCCTGAAATTCTGGTCTGTCACCTTGCTGAGGTTTCACGCTCCACTGCCACCCCTGTGAGCCTGCCTGTCAGCTATAAAAACAGGCGGTACTTGTGTATTATCACGTCGCCCCCGATATTAAGTCGCACGACTTTTAATCGCATTGCATGCCATACACCAGGTGCATACCGATGTGATGCGATTTAAAATTGTATAAGCCCCCTATACGATTTTAAATTGTATAAGCACCCTAATGGGTGCTTTTAAGCACCCTAATGTGTGCTTACAATGTTAAATGCACCCCCACGCCACCTCCAGTATGAACGCCAACCCGAAGCGTGGCGAGCCCGCGAGGGGCAGCGGTACGCGTCCTCCGACCTTTTCATACTCCACTATCCACGTCGGCGTGGAGTTGAGTTTATATAGTGTGGTGAGCGCAGCGATGGGACGCGTATTACTTTACATGTATTCCGCCTTCCCTTCGCGTGGCTCACCACGCTTTGGGCTCGGTGGCTCGCTGCGCTCGCCACACTATATAAAATCAACTCCACCGCCGACGTGGATAGTGGGGGTATGAAAAGGTCGGAGGACGCGTACCGCCGCCCCTCACCGGCTCGATGCGCTCGCCACGCTTCGGGTTCACGTTCATTGTGGGGGTGCAATTAACATTGTAAGCCCCCATTAGGGTGCTTATACAATTTAAAATCGCATCGCATTGTATGCCATATACAATTTTAACATTGTATGACATCTCGGCGCATCGCATACCATCGCATGCCTTATGGTCTGCGATGCGATGGGTGCCGTGATACTACACAAGTACCAAACAGGCATTTCTTTCTGAGCAGCAATTCTCTACACACAGCTGCCCACCACTGCATGCAGCACGTGTACGCAAGGTCCTCTTTGTTCTACCCTCCAAACGGGAGAGGTGAGCATAAGAGATGAGATCTGAGATATCAGTAATGACTGTGCTTCATATGCATTTGTACTACTACAGCTTTGCTAACATTTACAGCACAAACCAATTTCAGCAGCACTAATTACATCTTCTGCTTCACTACTTCTGCCTACTTCTAAGCTCACTGATCTGATGAACTACTGCTACACAATAACCCATTAACCCTTGTTGCTCCAGACCAGAGCCATTGAATATCATTATTACCAGGCTGACCCTGCTCTTTAGATTTCAACTGGACATTTAGGCGGATCTTAATTCAGTTAACCCTTGGGTTCTTTGGTGGGATGCCAGCCCAATTAATCCTTCTGTTGCCAACAAGGGCATTATTTGTGTGGACGGCTCTCTGTGCAAATCAATCTATATTATTATGTGCTTATGAATTGTTCTGGTACTTGTTTCCTAGCACGGCGCCCGTCGGGTCCCATTGCATGCCTTAACTTAAGGTATGCGATGGGACCCGACCGACTCGATTTTGGGGCTTTAAAGACGTTTTTAACGCACTTTGAAAATCGATCGCATGCCATTATAATGGCATGCGATACGACCGACCCGATTTTTACATCGGACCCAATGTAAAAATGGTCCCTGAGACCCGATTTTACATTGGACCCAATGTTTAATGCCCCCCAGACCTGATTTTTAATTGTAACCCACCCTGATGGTTATTTTATGTCAAATGCCCCCCCCATGTTAACGCCACGATCAACGTCAACCCGAAGCGTGGCGAGCGGCGGCGGTACGCGTCCTCCGACCTTTTCATACCCCACTATCCACGTCGGCGTGGAGTTGATTTTATATACCGAGCCCGAGGCGAGGGGACGCGTAATACGTCTGAAGTAATGCGCGACCCCTCGCAGGGCTCGCCATGATTCGGGCTCGGTGGCTGGCTACGCTCGCCACACTATATAAATTCAACTCCACGCCGACGTGGATAGTGGGGGTATGAAAAGGTCAAGGGATGCATACCGCCGCCCATCGCGGGCTCGCCACGCTTCGGGTTGACGTTGATCGTGGCGTGGCGTTAACAATGGGGGGGGGGGGGGCATACAATGAAAAATGGGGTCTGGGGGGCATTTAACATTGGGGCCAATGTAAAAATCGGGTCGGTCGGGTCGATCGCATCGCATGCGATTTGGTTGAATGCGATGCGATCGACCCGATTTTTGCGACCCGATTTCATACAATTAAAATCTGTGGCGCCGTGCTAGGAAACAAGTACCATTGTTCTTTTTTATTTAATATTTTATTCTAGTATACATATTGTATTTGTTTTGATGTATTATATATGTTTTTTTTTAGTTGTCTTCTAAAGAATTAGATTTAGATCTTTTAACCAATTGTGTCTTGTGTTTTCACAAGGGGGATTGACCTGCCAATTATTATAGTGATGGTGTAACAGGCTATTAAGTCCATTTTCCCATTTCCCCGACAATCATTCCCCGGATGCGCCGGTCAGCAGCCAGAGATGATTGGCAATTTGTCAGGAGAGCGTGAAAATTAAGCATGTTAAAAATCCCTACCCACGCCGCAGCATTATGGGTCTGCCCATGACACATAATTATGGATCTGCTCACCCCGCAGCATCGTGGGTCCAGGACCCTCTG
Organism: Crinia signifera; assembly: GCF_055691185.1. Taxonomy (NCBI): domain Eukaryota; kingdom Metazoa; phylum Chordata; class Amphibia; order Anura; family Myobatrachidae; genus Crinia; species Crinia signifera. Next base: position 268,406,597 of record NC_139221.1, read on the forward strand.
TCGCATCATGGGCCCAGAACCCTCTGCCGCATCGTGGGTCCAGGACCCTCTGCCGCATCATGGGCCCAGAACCCTCTGCCGCATCATGGGCCCAGAACCCTCTGCCGCATCATGGGACCAGAACCCTCTGCCGCATCATGGGCCCAGAACCCTCTGCCGCATCATGGGCCCAGAACCCTCTGCCGCATCATGGGCCCAGAACCCTCTGCCGCATCATGGGCCCAGAACCCTCTGCCGCATCATGGGCCCAGAACCCTCTGCCGCATCATGGGCCCAGAACCCTCTGCCGCATCATGGGCCCAGAACCCTCTGCCGCATCATGGGCCCAGAACCCTCTGCCGCATCATATTTGTTTTGACCAATTTTCATCTCCTCTGGCAACCCTGGGGAAGCCACTTGTGAGACCTGTTACAACCAAAATATAGCCCTAAGTAGGAAACTAAAAGTGTATTTTACAGGATAATGTTTAGGATATGTTGCTGTGTCTTTACACTGTCAGTTTCTAGGATTCAGCTTCGTTTAAAGGAGAATATCCCTGGAATAAACTGTGTCCGTAGCATTTACTGGTACCTTCCTCTTTTAGATCCTCTATGTTGATAGACCTGTGCGATCTCCTGATGAGCAGTATACGTCCCAAGTAAAGAGGCCATCCATATTCAAGGGAAAATCTGCAACACCTTCAACCTCATCAGTTACAACAGAGACGCCGAAGCATCCACCAACACCAAAACTAGATGCTAATAAAACAAGTGTCAATAAGGAGAAAGAGAGCTCCCCGAGTGCTAGTCCCCAGAGACCAACAGAACTACACAAAAGCTCTTCCAACCTCTCAGGTTCCAGCTTTACATACTCTCCCTCACACCTGTCCATGAAAGAGCCCACTCCCAGCATCGCCTCGGATATATCCTTGCCCATAGCAACCCAAGAGCTCCGACAACGGCTGCGGCAACTGCAAAAGTAAGTTTGAGTCACCATGTGTATATGCTTCTGCTGTTCAGCAGATACTTACAAGCAGTTTTCACACACACAGAAGGTTATGTTTGGTCCACCAAGAGAAGGTTATGTTTTGTCTGCCAAGCCCATTTCTAGGTAGGTCATGGCTACTTGCACCTCTCAGGAGACTATAGTGCAGAATGTAGAGGAACCATGATGTGTGGGGAGATGAAATTACTCAGTAGAGGTGCAATGTCCTAGGGTAAACATCACTTCATCAATTCACTTTAGATTCACAAATTTCAGTAAATGGATTTTCCATTTTCAACCAGTTCAGACCTAATGTCTGCCTTACAGTATCTGCCAAACTGCAATGCGGAAGCGAAAACTGGTCATATGAAAAAGATAGGACGAGAGCTGCTAGGTGTAGGTCTGAGCTGGTGCCTTGTGTAGTCCTTTGGTGAAGTGGGAACAACCACGTGCCACACAGGGCAGCAAGTAACAGCACTAGGTGTACCATTCTCTTTCCTCATGTGAGTAATCACGCGAAAACGAACACAAGTGATCTACTAGTAAGGACACACTACACATCATTTAAGGAAATAAGGATTCTCCAAGCAATTTTGTTTTACTATAATGTATCAAGCCTTCAATATTACCATTATGCCTTCAAAAACAGGAGTGTAGCAAATCCAGCTGCATACTGTTCCCCGCAAATTGGTTAGAATTAATTTTTTTATCTATTATAGTCATAATCTAAGAAATATATAAAAAGAAAGAAATTGCAAGTCTTAACCATCTCTTTAATGAATATCATTTTTCAGGTGGTGGCAGATGAGCGTTTTTCTCCTGATTACCCAGTTTAAGTAGGCCTCATCTTATAGCATTGTATTGAATCTTAAGGTTCCCACACACAGAGTGATTCTCGCATTTTATTTGAACTTTTTAGTTCAAGTCGCATCACATCTAGTTCAAATGTTTATTTTACCTTGCGTTGATTGCTCCTGTGTAGTCCATATTGCAAGGCAAAATACCGATAGTATTTGCAGGCAGGTATTTCTGTACTACATTGCATCAAGTCTACTTCAAATCGCACCCAGTGTAGAGAATCGCATGCGATATGTACTTTACATATTCAAATAACATATTGTAGTCTCGTCCAAATCTTATGTAGTTCAAATAGCACAGTGTATAAAGTTCAAATTGCATAGCAGACTATGGGGCAGATGTATTAAGCCTTAACAAGAGATAAATGCAAGGGTGATAAAGAGAGAAAAATGTTCAGCCAATCACCTGCTAACTGCCATGTTACAGGCTGTGTTTCAAAAACTTCAGTAAGGAGCTGATTGGCTGGATGTTCATCTCTCCTTATCACACTTGTTAAGGCTTAATACATCTGCCCCATTGTATAGCTCAAATTGTACCTAGCACACATCTCACCGTGTGTGGGCACCATACAGCTAACAATGGGTGCTTAAGGCATTTGGTCTGACTAGCACTGGACGATATCATTAACAATATCGTTCAGTGTTTATCCCGCGTGTCATTCTTATTTTGTGGCACTGCTGATATTGTCAGCGATATCGGCAGTGCCGTATATCGTGCAGTGTGTACGGATCTTATGAGATCCTGTACAACGCCACCACTCAGGTCCTTTAAAAACAAATACATGTAATGTTCAGATGGGGATTAACAGTCCAGATGTGATGAAAGTTCACATCTTTTATTAGGAATAAATGACCATCTACAAGGTACTGGTCATGATAACAAGGGGTGTGGGTTTATATTGTGTAGGTTAAGCTACCAATAAGAAAACTGGCAGATGCATTAACCATATTGGCTTCTTAAATCATTTCTTTTTATTATAGATTTAACACTGTGTATCTTGTACTATTCTACATTTATACATTTATAAATGACAGAAAATTGCAGAAATCAATCATCTTCTACAGTTTATAGCCAGAACTATACTGGTCCCGAAAACGGTTGGCCCTTATAAACCACCAACATTAACATTATAATACGGAACAATAAGTACAGGTCGAGTCTCCCGTATCCGTAAATCCGTGATGTTTTTTGCCCCCATTCCCCGTTTTTTTTCCATACTTACCAAGTCCCCCGATGTCCATGGCGGCCTTCAGGATCTTCTTCAGCAGCCCCAGGAGTGCATTGTGTGAGCATAAACTCGGGCAATGCACTCCTGGGACCACTGAAGACGATCCCGAAGGCCTCCGTGGATGCCGGGGGACACTGTGGGACGTCTTGGGACCATCGGGACAACACCAGGGGACCAGGTAAGTATTAAAAAACAAAAGTATTCCAACAACCGAAAAAATTCCTTATCCAAAATGCTTTTGGTCCCGAGCATTTCGGATAAGGAATACACAACCTGTACTACATCTCTTTCATATCGGATACATACCCCAGATGTGTTATTAAATTAAAATGCTACAGATTGCAATATCATTTAAAAACAAAAAAAGCCTAGGATAAATAAGCTGCATACAATAATCTTGGCCTAGGATATGAATGTATACTGCGTGTGCCCAGCTGCTTATATCCTGTTTTGTGTTTTCAGTGGCACAACCTTGGGCCAGTCCCCTCTAGGACAGATCCAGTTAACCCTTCGGCACAGCTCTCACAGAAATAAGCTGATGGTTGTGGTACATTCCTGCCGGTAAGAGTGAAAAAAGCCGCAATATCACAAATTGAAATCGCAGATTATAACTATGTTAGAGAGCAATTACTGCTTGCATCTTTTCTATGAATGGCTGCTATGGGTGCCATTGAACTGTGTGGAAGAACATTTCTGTTTGCACGTTTGTGGCTTTTAAGCTGTTGCTTTGTATCCCGGTTTTATTACATTATTGATAGCATTGGTGCTTGGGCTATGACTTTAGTAGTAGATTTTGTGTATGATCATTGATAGTACAGTATGTCCAGGTGAACGATGCAGATACAGTGTACATTGGTGTTCCCTAATGATTTCTTTTTATTTATTTGTAGAAACCTAATAGCATTCTCTGAAGACGGCTCTGACCCATACGTTAGAATGTATTTATTGCCAGACAAACGAAGGTCAGGTCGAAGAAAAACCCACGTGTATAAGAAGACGTTAAACCCTGTATATGATCAAACGTATGTCCTCTTACTCTTTCCAGTGCAGTATTCATTTACTTATTGTATTACCACTTTTTAAATGAGCCATAACACCTCTAGGCACCACCTGCAATCTGCTGGGGTCTGCTGCTGCGTCCAAGGATGCAGCATCAGATCATGTGCAGGAACATCAGTCATTTGAAGGCAGTGAAGACATGACAAGGACACAGTCACTGGCCTCAGTGTGCCTAAAAAACGGGGAAGATATGCCACCATTTTCTCCAATGTTGTCCGTCGCTGTACCCTGCTTTGCTGCCAAACAGTGCGAGACCTGCACATGCTCAGTGCGTTATCCACACATCATTGGGTTTCAGTACATTTCTGAATGAGGCCCAGTAAGTGTTATTGCTGTGAGATGGAGCTATGAATTGAATGCACTCGTAAAGTGCTGAAACAGTTTGCTAGAGAGTCCGATATCTGCCATCCTGAAGTGGTAAAGTTTTCTATTTGATTCATGGTAATGGGAAAGCATAATGTGATTTGTATCCATTGATACAATACATTTGTGTAACTGTCAGACTATTATATTACTTTACATCACAAAATACATAATTCACGAGTACACATTAGAAATATTGCATACAAATCACTTGTATTTGTGTTGAAACGTAACACTTGTGTGGCTGAGCCCTCGCAGATCCGTTATCCAGTGCTCAGTGATTCCATACATCGCAGTGACACATTCTTTTCTGTGCTTGATTTTCAGCTTTGAGTTCAGTGTGTCATTGCCGGAACTCCAGAGAAGAACATTAGATGCTGCTGTTAAGAACAGTGGAGGCTTCTTATCCAGAGACAAAGGGTTGCTTGGAAAGGTGAGTTACCGTATCCAATGATTGCATACAGTTACAGGTGGTAGGCATATGTGAGAATGGAGTTTACACTTGCGCTGCCGAATCTATAGTGATAGCCTGTGAACCGTACTGAACAAAAGGACACCTGGACACACTTGAAATAATTATAATAAAGTTTTATACATATAATAAAACACAATAATAAAATTTACATATAGACAGGCAAGTACATTTAAAAAGCAGATGCGATCCAAATATAGTTTACTATATATTTGGTTTTGGATGACAAAATATAATAGAATTATAATGTGTAGCAAGTACCACACTCCAATGGGGTCACGAACTGGAGGTATTTAGAATAGATTTCTCCAGGAGCTAAATAAGCTCAAATGTAGCAGCCAGTCTGTTAGTAGCAGGGGTTAGGTTGTTAGGTGGTTGGGGGTATGCGGGGAACACAAGACAGAGCAGATGGATGTGAGTAAATGGGCAAGCTGCGTGAAGCCTGTTAGTGCATGCAACGCCAAAGAAGAACAGTCAGGAAACGCACTTAATCCTTTGTAATATGCTCACCCTCCTTGTGGTAGATGCTGGAGGGAACGGGGAGCCCGATGACAGGGAGGCTCAACCCGGTGCACATGATGGTGCCGCGTCCGCAGACGGATGCTCTGGTACAATGGCAATGTCGGGGAGCCCGGAGGTGCTGTGGCTCGACCCGAAGCAGGGGGCAGTGTGACGTCCGCAGATAGGGGCTCCAATAGGCTGTGGCTGATGTCTTAGCCGTAGGATAGAGTCCGGGTAGCGTTGGCTGAAGACGCTGTAGGTAGCTGCTTGCGGCTCAGCTCAGTTAGTAGCGTGAGCCGGCTCCAAGTCTGGAGATCGTGACCTCAGGAGTGGGAGGGCTTCAAAGCGGAAGTGACGTCAACGCGTTTCGTTCCCTAGGAAACCGGGAACTTTCTCAAGACAAACAGACTGGCTGCTACATTTGAGCTTATTTCGCTACTGGAGAAATCTATTCTAAATACCTCCAGTTCGTGACCCCATTGGAGTGTGGTACTTGCTACACATTATAATTCTATTATATTTTGTCATCCAAAACCAAATATATAGTAAACTATATTTGGATTGCATCTGCTTTTTAAATGTACTTACCTCTCTATATGTAAATTTTATTATTGTGTTTTATTATATGTATAAAACTTTATTATAATTATTTCAAGTGTGTCCAGGTGTCCTTTTGTTTAGTACGGTTCACAGGCTATCACTATAGATTCGGCAGCGCAAGTGTAAACTCCATTCTTGTATTTCTTAGTGAGACACCAGCAGTCTCATTTGCATTTGCTGCAGCTGGTAATCTAGAGTTTTTAAATTCTTGTATTTTACAAGCCACTGGTTAAGCTATACCCATTGCTTTTCTAACTAGCGCCAGGATCTGTGAATAGGGGTGGATCCTCCAAAGACCCTCCCACGTTCACAGGTTTCTTTTCGGTAGGCATATGTGAACCAGATTTTCCAGCAGTCCCAATCACATGTACACATTTTTTGGCTCATACACAAACAGCAATTTGGGGGTAATGAGGACTACTGTGATAAGATACTGTAGGCTTTCTGCATCAATATACTGTATGTTACAGCGTATGCTGCCAGTGTCATTTCACTGCTGCATCTGTATCTTGCAAAGGTTCATACTGTATGTTCCAGAGTACTAAATGTCTCTGCATCTGATAAATGGCAGTTTCTGTGGGGCCCATCAAACGGGATGCGGTCATTTGGTCGAATGCATTATGGTCGAATGTCATTACATCGAATCCATTAGGTCGAATTGCTAAAAGGTCGACATGATTCTAGGTCGACATGGGAAAAGGTTGAAATGATTCTAGGTCGAAAGGTCATTAGTTCGACAGGTCATAAGGTCGACAAGGTCATTAGTTCGACATTGTCTAGGTCGACATTCACAAAGTCGACATGGGGTTTTTCACTGTTTTTTGAGCCGACATGTGCTGACAGGCGGTATTTCATGCCCTACCATCCACTAGGGCGTGGTGGGAGAATAAAATAGTGTGCCGAGCGTAGCGAGGCACCGTGCCCGACGCATTGCGAGCGCAGCGAGGGGATGCAGTGCACTTTAAACTGTGTCCATGTCGACTGTGTTGACATTCAGGTAAAAAAACAGTGAAAAACCCCATGTCGACTTTGTGAATGTCGACCTAGACAATGTCGAACTAATGACCTTGTCGACCTAATGACCTGTCGAACTAATGACCTGTCGACCTAGAATCATTTCGACCTTTTCCCATGTCGACCTAGAATCATGTCGACCTTTTAGCAATTCGACCTAATGGATTCGATGTAATGACATTCGACCATAATGCATTCGACCAAACGATCCCAACCCCCATCAAACACATGCAAGAGACCTGTTTTGTTGTGTGTCTGGGGCCAGTTACTCATTATTCACATTATGTCATGCTTATGTGATGTAAAGCCAAAGTGTTCCAGATCTCCAGCACCAAGCATGTGGAGTAGATGTAAGGGCTGATAACTGCCACTGCGGCTTTCACATCCGTGAGAGATGGGGCAGTTTATATGCACATCCTAATGGGTATGCCTTAGTCATATAAGCATTCTATTGCACTCAGAAAGCAGCCACATTCTGACCTGAGTTATATTTAGAATCAAGCCCTCATTGTTTTTTTGCAGTTTCTGTACTGATTTCTAAATTTTCTATGTTGCGTCGTCAATCAAATTTGCCTGCACTTATCACATATTGAACATACTAAAAGCTGTAAACTGTAGAGGGGAATTAAATGTTTTATTTGCATTCATTTTACAGTTATTGCTGGACCTAAACTCCGAAGAAATTACCAAAGGATGGACACAATGGTAAGATAAATCTATTCTCATTAAGTTCCAAAGCACAAATACCACAGAGGTCACACAAGGACTCTGATTAAGGGGCAGACAAACGGAATCCTCTGGATGTGCTGCCAAATTAAATATAGTCCTAAGTAATAGAGGATGCTGATTATACTGCATTTGTTAAGCAGAACAGAACAAGTTCCATACTGTACGTCATTGTTTAAGTAAGGTGTCCACACTAGAAAGATCTGTGATCTTAAGATTTCCCTTGAGCTCCCCGTCAGTCCTGGACAAAAGATTTCTTGCAAAAAGTACATTTTGACAAAGCTTTATCTTAAGATTTCAGGAAAAAATATTTTCCCGTTGGTAGTATGCAAGAAAATTTTCTGTGTTGAGCTGTGCTGCTGAAGTGGGCTTCCCCGGAAGATTTCCGTGCATGCCACTGACATGTAGGTGGCATGCACGTCACTTGCCCACATTCACACGCAACCCGTCCCGCTGCTCCCCCCACCGATCGCCCAGTTGCTTAAATACCTGAGCACACTAACGTGCCCGGACACCTGGATACCCAAGCGCAACCAGACACCTGAGCACCTGAACACACCCAAACACCCGAGTGCAGGAATGCGCCCAAACGCCAAAAGCACAGGAACGCACCTTAACACACCACAAGCAGGAACGCACCCAAACACCCAAGGGCAGGAACACATCTGAAAGCCCGAGCGCAGGACCACGACCAAACACAGGAACGCAGCAGGGAAGATCAAATAATGAAGATAAAGATCCGCAGGAGTGTGCATTGAATCGTGATAGTTCAAAATTGCGATTGATTTGCGGTAAAATTTGTCCAATAATCAGCCCGGAAATCACATTATTGTGTGGGCACCTTTACAGTCTAACACTCTGATTTGAGTGTTTCATTTGTAAACCATTACTTCTTCAATGGAAAACATGAATGGGTATTCTAAGTGAATCCTACGGTTTTCTTTTATTATTTGTTACCTTTTTAAAGAGGAGCATTCAAAATATAGGCATCAATATAAGTCCTGATTCAGCATTTTCCAGAATGTGACAACGGTTTCAGGAATTCCGCATGCACAGATTAGCAAAAATCTGTGCTGGAAGCATGATTTAGTCCCATAAACACCACATTATTTATTATTATTTATTAACAGTTTCTTATATAGAGCAGCAGATTCCGTTGCGCTTTACAATGGTAGACAGTGATAATACAAACTGGGTAACAACAGACAGACATGGAGGTAGGAGGGCCCTGCTGCAAGCTTACAATCTATAGGGACATAGGAGGGAAACACAAGGACAGGCACCAGTAATAGCATAGCAGTCCCACCAAGTTACAAGTCCTGAAGAAAAGCTATATAATACATAAGTGCCTCAGAGGGTTATGCGTGTGGTACTTAAATATGATACATACTTTAAAAATACAGTATTTTGCATGCCATTGTAATAATCAGGCCTTGAGCTATATTAGAAATTGTATTGTTTGTTATTTTATATTAAATAAGGTGACCATCTGTTTCCTGTTTCAGCAAACTTATAACTGTATATAAAACAATTTGTTATGACACTTGCATATTTTCCCCCCACAGGTATGATTTGACTGAAGATGGGACGCGAATGTCGATTTCAAACTAGCCTATCACAGCTCCTCACAGCGCACCTTTTATCAGCAACTACATATGATAACTGCATTGTGCTTGCAAGATTTATCTATATATTTTTTTTATAAATCCATTTATTTCATAACCAGACTCGCTCATTTTTAACTTTTTACATTTTTTTTTTGCAGACTTTGGTAAATCCTGTTATTGAGCTTAATTAGCGATGCAGCGTTACCTTTTGTCTAATAATGTGCAATAGGGTGATATCATTGCATTAAATTCAAAGTATGTATATCCTTTTATAAACATGGTTAAGATGTGTTTTACTTTATGCAGGTGGAGATTTGTGTTTCACCTATATGAATCATGTAAATATATATACGGTTATATTTTGTATGCGCTTCCTTGGTTCAGTATTGTTTTGGACTGTTGGTTATAATGACATTCGGTTTAGAAGGCTCTGCGATGCTAACGCCTTGAACAAAAGGATTAGCATAAACTCTCCAGTGCTTTCAATTACTGATCCTTTTAGCTGTAGGGATTACAACGGCAGATTGTTGTTTGTACTACTGTTTCTATGTTAACGTAATTGATCCTGTCCTTCCTGAAGATCTCCTTTGTAATCAGATAGTCATGCAGAAGGCATAAGCAGCTGAAATAATTCTAGCTCATATTTAAAATTGTCCTTAGAAAAGAGACCCTAGAGAAGCCTGTGATTGGCCAGTATGCTGAGATTCAACAGAATGTTTACATAAAAAAAAAAAAACCTCTTGCGGTAACGGACGGAGCCATTTACATTTTCTAGTCAATTTCATTTTAGTATCATGATAAAGTAGGCTGTGAGGTCACTGGAACCTAGTGATGTTACTGAGTCTATAACCTTTCCTGCAATCTTACTCGCTTTTAATCATTTCAAAAGTTGCACTGTTTTAAATATTGGTTGCAGTCCCAAAAGAGTGGTCTATTTTCGTAATACATACATTAAATCATAAAGGGCATGCAATGTCAGATATAATCCACAGTATGAAGGTAAAATGCTTTGTGCAGTGTTAAGGCACTCGTACACTTATATGATATGGCCCCTTTTGACATGATTTCTACCCATATCGCATAATCGCATGACGAGTCATATCGTATAGGTTGTACCTTCCGATCTAATGTGTAGTCCTGTGCGCATTGGATCTAGAGATGGCCATGGCTGCCACAAGGACTTGTCAGATCCTGTGGCAGTCAATGGCACTGCATATGATACATCTTCTGCAGAAGGAGCACATACAGTGTATCGAATGCGATCCTGCCCCTGGCAGGTTGTTGGCAGAGTGTCCTGTGCGATACCTCGCAGTAGTGTATGGGCGCCTTTAGTCAGATCTGCAGCTCTGTGAAATAGCTAAATCTGTGTACTCCACTACAGACAGACAAAGCTCCTGCATATATTTTGGATTATATCTGATACAGGTCAAATATATGGCCCCAATTCCACTTCAGCAGTCAAGGGTAGTCCGTTGAGGAAAAACAGCATGTTAAAAATACCCAACTCTCCTATTCCTATAGTTTTCTGGTTAGCATTCGTGAGTTAGGGAAATTGAACATGTTGGTTTTCTCCAATCCTTTGGCATTGGCAGAACGGGGAATTGCCGCAATGTAGCCTAGATCTATGGGCCCCATAAAGGTGCCCACACACTAGAAAGATCTGCGATCTTAAGATGTGCGCATAAATTAGCCTTCAAATCTTTGGTCCGCCCTAGACCAAAGATTTCAGGCAAGCGCACATCTTTACCAAAGATTTTTCCTAAGATCCTGTGTGCGTTTCTATGGATCTTTTGTGCAGCACGTAAGATCAGAAGATTCAGCTAAAGATCCACGGGAGCGCGCATCGGACCGATATCGGCCGATTTTCGACCGATTATCGGTAAATATCGTACGATCTATCAGCCGATTTATCGTCAATCGGACAAAAAATCGTTCTAGTGTGTGGGCACCTTAACACTGTAGTCCTTTCAGTTGCCTGACATCATTGACCCCGCCCCTATATGTAAGTCCACCTAACCACACAGCACATTTTTGGAAAGTCTGCTGTGTTGGAAAATGGCTGCCACTTGCATCATAACCTACTTCAAAGCATTAAATCAGGGCATGGTGGACATATATATACTAAAGTATTTATTCTGCATATGCCCAGCTTTTCAGAACTATTAATAGAAAATTCTGATTTTACATGCTTATTAATGCTGACAATATCCTAGGCAAGCTCAGCTGGCAGTAACATAACAGGAGCAGCGCCCCCTACCAATATGGTATGTGCCTCGAGCAGTCCACACCAGTGGCGGGTACCTGCTGTGAGCAGTCTGCACCAGTGGTGGGTACATGCTGTGAGCAGGACACCCTTTCCTGCAGCCCCTTAGAATCAAGATTATCCCACCTAAATTAGGGTAGTTTAGAGGTATTTTTTTTTTTACATTTCCTTCTTCAGCACCAGCTTATTGCATTGCCATGTACAATTGAGAGGTCAGAGGGCCCTGCTCATATACTTTTTATACAATTATAATATAAGACCATTTTACAACACCAATACAGAGCTGACTGACATCTGCACAACTTTCTAACTGGGGCTTATCCTCCACTAATAAAATAAATATCTGATACACAAGTAGAGGAGATGAAGACCTTTAGCGTTATGGCAGCTAACTGTATATTTTAGTGATTCAAGTCTATGGTGTTTAAAACTTGGTTTATTTGTAACTTTAAATCCAGTCGCAAGCAGTTTGGCCTTTATCTTTGTTGGCAAAGTTAAAAACCACACAACTGGGCAAACCATGTTGCACCGCAGGTGTAAAGTGCAGAGAGAGTTAAAGTGGGGTGGGGTTTGTTCAAACTGAATTCTAAATTGCAGAGTTCAAATAAAGCGGTCTAACATCTGTGTTCTACATACAGAAGCAGACAATATTTACCCTGCACAGAAACTACAGTATATAAATGCATTTTCTTCCCTTCTATTGCAACATGGTGTGTTCCAGACATAGAATTACTTGCTTTTTTTTTGCATTACTGGAGCTGGCCCAAAAGTACACGTCTTTTGTTAACTAATTGCTATAATAGTTGTATTAGCTGAAGCACAAATTATCACTGCTGATATGTAGAGTATAAAATATACTTATGTAGCCAATCATTTTTTCTTTTTTTTTTTTTTTTTTTCATTCTGGAATTTTACAGGAGTGTAAATGCTATCTCCTGGTTTGTAATATGCTGGTAAACTCTGGGGAGGAAGCGCATGGAAAATACAAAGGATGATATCTCTACGTATTTAACTGACAGATATGCTGGTTGCAAAGAAAACCAGATTTTTGGTTTAAAAGTAAACCAGCATTAAGCAGAATAGGCACCTGCACATAGCAGAGGGGTTGTCTGATCATATGCTATAGTAAGATCACAGGGCCTCATGTGTCATTGGTGCTGCTCATTCCTGACGAACCGATTGTCCGATGACCCTACTGTGTCTGCAGCTGCTGCACCCTTTAGGAGAGCCAGGCTGACGTACACTACTCATTTTGGGTCAATGCTTATAGTTAGACAAGCACAGCATCATTAAGTGGAAAGTATTTGTTTCATTTCAGTACACAATACAATACAGGTTGTAGGATAGTTATTGTCCTAAAAATCCTCAAATACCTATTCATTTACTGGATCTTAGAGAAAATGAACCCGTATAAGGCACTCCAAGCACAATTTCAGTACCCCCACTTTAAGTGGTGCTATAAAAACAGATAATAGGCTGTAATAATGTGCTTTCTACACAAACAAATGTGGGGGTTAGAATGCATAAAAAAATATTACTATCATACAAAATACATTGTTTTGCGGAATTCTGTGTACTGTACCAGCTGTTTTAAGGACCATGTGATATATGTCTCACATAGTGGGCCAGAAGTACTAAGCTTGAAAAGTGATAAAATGGAGAGTGATAAACCACCAGCCAATCAGCTACTACTTGCCATGCCACAGGCTGTGTTTCAAAAATGTCAGTTCAGAGCTGATTGGTGGTTTATCACTCTCAATTTTATCACTTTTCAAGGCTTAGTAAATTCGGCCATGAATGTTACCAGTCAGTATATGGTGTATACACTTTCTTCACCTCCAAATTCACCCCCCCCAAAAAATATATGTTTTTGGGAGCAGTAAAGTTGTGCAGCATAGTTTTTAGACTCAACTTATGGGAAACCCCTTAATCAAACATTGTTATATGTTTGACATATATAAAGGTAAAAAGACAACATTCCATTTTCTTTCTATCACAAGTGGCCATTGTCTTGTTATGAAATAAGTCTGTTTAATATAAGGAGCACTAATTGTGGAAATGTGATCTGAACAGTTATATAAAGAGTATATACTAAACTTCTAGACTGCATATTAACCCCTCCCAAAAAAATCCCAGTACAGTACATAAGGCATGTAGTCATCATGTCGAGAGTCAGAAGATCAACACCACAATGACGACATGGTTAAAATGTCAACAGTCAAAATGTTGACCATAGAAACTTATGGGTTAGGCTTGGAATTGGTTTGGTACAATATGCACCTGATGACATTTTCAACATGTAAACATTTGCCAGTATTGACATTTAGCAAGTCCACTTTCTGGTTGTCAACATTCAGAACATTCGCAACACAGGTCGACATATGAAAAGGTTGACATGAGGTGTTTGTTTTTTTTTTTTTGTTTAATTTTAAATTTGGGACAGTAAAGTGTGCCAAGCGCTGTAGGAGCGGTGCAAAGCACCTGACCCGAAGCATGGTGAGCAAAGCAAGCCATGTGAGGGGACACCGGACACTATGGGGGAATTTACTAAGATGTTTATTCTACTTCACATGTGATGTTGCTATAGGCAACCAATCAGAATCTACTTATTTTTTTTAGCACCTTATAGAAGATGGTAGACAAGATCTGATTGGTTGCCCATAGAAACCTCACATGTGAAGTAGAATACACATCTTAGTAAATGTCCCCCTATATGGGGTCTAGGGGCTCAGGTGTCCACATTGACACCAAAAGAACATGAAAAACCTGAACTTTTCATGTGTCGTCCTTTTGCTAACGTCGACATTGTGCATGTCACACGTTTACTGTCATCCTAATAATTTTCTGTGAGCTATACCATGCCCACATTCCAGTTACAATGAGCCTGCCTACATATTGACTGTCAACATTGTGATTGTCAGCAAATGTATCGAAACCATTCATAATGGATATATTGAGGCAAAATGACCTCACTTTGCCCCAACATAGAGGGAAATTTACTAAGATGGACGTCTTGTTTCATATGAAGTTTTTCATATGGGCAACCAATCAGAATCTACTTATTTGTTTAGGACCTTCTACAAAATAATTGTATCTGATGGTTGTCCATAGCAATCATCCCATGTTAAATAGAATTTCTGTGTGTATAATCTGCAACTCATTCTATAGGTATGTCACTTACCTGAAGGTACAGATGGAGCATCCCTCTTCCTTGCAGGGGCTGGTGGTAGATTCTCCAGCCCCCCGCTGGAAGGGGATGTGAGCGCACGTCCCCTTACAACAGAGCTCCCCCGGGTCCTCGCCGCCGGTCCCTAATGCGGTCAATGAGCGGCGCTACATCTGTAAGGTAATATTGCACACAGTGCCTTAATATTTATTCTTGGAGCTAAATTAGTTATTTAAAACAAAATAATAATTGGTCTGCAGATTACTAACTAAATCTAACTACTTTTGAGGGGCTTATAAAACATTGTCCACATTTATAAATTCTACTTTTAGATGCATATGGGGGTATTCAATGAGTGCCGATATTTCCAAAAGTCAGAAATATTGTCACTTTTCCTCGATAATCGATCAAATTTACATGCACCTATTCAATCTAGGTCAGATAGCCGTGGATCAGAGAAACTACCCCCTAATTCGGTGTCCATTTTTGCTAGTGCAGATTCAGCTTTTGAAAAAGTCGAATCTGCATAGGTGAAAACGGCTGCTAAATTCGGACGCTAAATTCACAATAGTTTTTCTACGCATTGAATAGGTGTGTGCCAATATTTCCGCCAGTCGGAAATCTTAGCACACATTGAATACCCCCTATAGTTGGGCAGTTGCATTGATTAATGTCATATGTGGGGCTTGGAGTACTATAATATACATTAATTGCATTTGAGCACTCCTTAACCCTTTTTAGCGCCAAGTGTATTTGTCAAAATAGTTGTGAAAAACGCCAAGCAAACATTTTTATTCATTACAATGACCTATAATGTTTACCTTATATGGGAAATATAATTTTTTTTTTACACGTTTTTTTATTTGAACTTATATAACAAATGACGCTGGCGTTTTTAGCGCATATTTTGAACATCTCTCACAGATAAGTTGGCACTGAAAGGATTAATGATTATTAACTTAGAACGCCCAGGGATAATTCATCCAAGAAATGCTTTAGTATGTAGATCAATACATGGAAAAACAGGGACATGTCCAGGGAAAAAATATCTTTTAAACCTTGTACTATGTCTGGGAAATAGGGATCGTTGGGAACTATGTCCATGTATCATATATACTGTAAGTGCACATTTGGTAGAACCCTGATTATCCTGGTTAAACAAGGGAAGAGTTTGCATGGATAATCAAAGTCAATGTTAATCCAAAAATGTATAGTGTACAGTATGTCCGATGCAAGTTTTGATTGCAATTTGAGTAAATATTACTGAAAGAAACTGTTTATAGTGAATATGTTGGATCTATAGAGGTGCAGTCTGGCGCACACTACTGTATAGAATTGACTGTATTTATACTACAGGGATAAGAGGTTTGTAACCATGGTTAATATGCCCTTATAATCGGTTTTCTACTGGATGTGGCAAACGGTACAATAACTTGGTGAGAAGCTACAAAATGTCATTGGATGTGTAACAGTGGATTGAGCATCCTGAAATTTTATTAGGGACCTGATTTCTGTCGTGCAATTTTACGACATTTTACTTTACCGTCAGTATTTTTTACATAAAGGCAATATAATTATTTTTTTATCCCCTTTTATAGCTTCCCACTAATCTCCTAAATTATAATTTATTGCCTTCGACCAACACCGTCCCAAAAGTGTCACATTTGTTAAGGCGCTATAGCCTCACAAAACTATATGTGGCAAATGATGGTTCCTAAACTGAAATAATATCGCACTTGTTAAAGGTTTTCTGGTTTTCATTACATTACTACTATATTAGTAAGTCCTTTGTACATAGTAGGCAACTAAGATGTAGGCTTATGCTTTAAGTGTGAGGGTTAACTCAACTTTCAGTGCCCCTCTTCTCCTGTTGGGCATGCTGGGAGATTCACCGCTGTATATTATACATTCTCTGCTCTACGAGAACATTTGCAGCCTCTAAGCTAACAAGACTTTTTTTCTGTTGCTTTTCTATGCTTCAAGCTTATTGCCACTGTGGCCATTTTCTGAGTACACCTGGCCCAGAGAGTCTTTGATATGTTATTATATATTTATCTTGTGCCTTAAATTACTAAGTGTAAATGTATCTTCATTATAAAAAAAACAAATGTTTACTGTATTTTTGTTTATGGAAAATAATACATGTATATAAGTGTTGCCGATAGCAACAAACCGATTAGCCATATAAAGAGAGCATGAAGTCCAGATATGAATCGGTGTACCACTTGGATTTGGATTCAAAAATAAAGAGTTATATTTGTGCGTCTGAGGTTTAATACCTGAAAATAATGATATGCACACATGTGGCTCGGCTTCCACGCAGCTCAGAGGTGGCACAGGATGGGTCTTATGCAGAGCAGTAGTCAGACGATATTGGTATGCACACATGTGGCTCAGCTTCCGCGGAGCTCGGAGGTGGCACAGGATGGGTCTGATGCAGAGCAGTAGTCAGACGATATTGGTAAGCACACATGTGGCTCAGCTTCCGCGGAGCTCAGAGGTGGCACAGGATGGGTCTGATGCAGAGCAGTAGTCAGACGATATTGGTATGCACACATGTGGCTCAGCTTCCGCGGAACTCAGAGGTGGCACAGGATGGGTCTGATGCAGAGCAGTAGTCAGACCATATTGGTATGCACACATGTGGCTCAGCTTCCGCGGAACTCAGAGGTGGCACAGGATGGGTCTGATGCAGAGCAGTAGTCAGACCATATTGGTATGCACACATGTGGCTCAGCTTCCGCGGATCTCAGAGGTGGCACAGGATGGGTCTGATGCAGAGTAGTAGTCAGACGATATTGGTAAGCACACATGTGGCTCAGCTTCCGCAGAGCTCAGAAATGGCACAGGATGGGTCTGAGGTGATGCAGTAGTTTAATACCAGAATATATTGGTATTCACACATGTGGCTCAGCTTCCATGCAGCTCAGAGATACACAGGTGGGGTGCACTCTTAATCCCCAATTTGAAGTTGCTCTATTAAGATGCTTAAATGTAATTAAACGTGTTACAACTCGGGGGTGCACCACTGACCATTACACACACGAAGCAATAGCCAACGGTTTAGGCTGGGGTGTGATGCTAACATTGGATTTCCTTGGGTAATCATAGTCAGTTATATCACCATTTACATATCTGAACATATATTTCCCATGATCACCTAGTGCACCTTCCCCAAACAAATCTTTTCCAGAGATACACAGGGTCAGATGCACAGAGATTAAGCCTTCGGGGGGTTTGGGGTAACTTTAGGCAGGGGTGCCTACTCCTACTTGTAATTACTGGCCGCAAACTGCAGAGAAGAATATTACACTGTCAAAACACAGAGTAAAGGCAGTATAAACTTGGTCAATGGGTAACTGTTGGGGGGGGGGGGGGTTAATATAAACATATAAAATACCACATGAAAAACCTGTGTTTGTCCCTCTGTACCTTACTCTGTATGAGCCCTAACAAGCTCAGCACTGCCTCTAATTATAAACCCTCCCATGATGAGGCTGCTGCTGCTCTGTCCTCTATGGGCTTGAGAAGCATACGATGAGCTCCACCAAGCAGAGCTCAGCACAAGCCTCTCAGCCTCTGACCTTGTGCAAAGTCTCATGGGACTTAGTCAACTCCCAGTTATGCACTGCACACTTGTGCAGTCCGTGTGCCTTGGCTCCCGATGCTCAGCACCATTAATCATTGGCAGATAGGCAAAGCTGCAGCATTACCTCACTCCCATGCACAATTTTTTGTGGTGAGAAATACATGCCAACCACAGGGGGCCCCTAGATAGAGAGGGACCATGGGTACTGACCACCTGTGCCCCCTCCCCATTAATCCGTCCCTGATCGTGTCATTGTAGTCCCACCCCCCGCTGTACAATGCCTGTTATATTGGTATTATGCAGAAGGGGCGTGGCCACGATGATGTGATTGTGAGTGACACACGTCCTTTACCACCTCCCTTCGTATGCTGCCTCATGCCTGCCCCCAGCATGGTTTCTTTGTGTGCAAAGTCGTTTGCTTTGTTTTGCTTTTCCCTGAAACACATATAATCAGCCCCTAAGATTACATATTAATATGGTTAGTTGTTACAGCAAGATGCTGCTAAGCAAATGCACATAAATATGATATCATCAGATAGAATTGCTGCCCGCATATAGGGAGCAATTCAGCAGTTCATTCTTCAGCAGTCTGGATGCTAAAAACATTTTGCTGTTCAACAGTGTGCAAGGGGTTATAACCGGTAGAGGATTTTACCTATGGGCTGTCCTTCAGCCCCACAATCCAGTCAAATCCATCATCCCCTCAGTGCCAGTGAGCTCTGTGAGACTGCACTGGCTTCACTGTGACTGGCAATGACTTTCTATATTAGAAGTCCTATCCATCAGGCACAAACACGCAAGCAGTCTCATTGGAAGGTGTTCCCTGGGACTATTTCCTGAAGGTAGCCACTCCCTGTCTTATCACACAGCCCAATACAGCTTATATTGGCTGCAGTCTGAGCAGTCCATAGAAGCCAGGGATTTGTGCATGCGCAGTTGCATCTCTGTGAATATACATACGTTGGTCACGGCACCTGCTGGAAAAATTGCTGAGGTGACGCCACTCAGCAGCTGTCTCCTCCGGGTATGGGTAAGCCCCCCTACTAAACATAACTAGGAGCTGCCTCTGGTTATAACAATTTTTACACAGTTTAAATCATCTATAGTGAGGAACATTACTTAGAAATGGAGAACATTGTAAACCGCAGAATATAGCACCACAAATACTCTATAGTAACCATCAAACATATTCGGTACTTGTGTAGTTTCACGGCGCCACCTTACACTACGCTGTCAGCGTAGACCAATGGCAGCCTAACATAGTCAGCGTAGTGTCCCCACGGCAGCCCTGCGTAGTCAGTGTAGTCACCGTACTGTCTGCAAGAGCTGCAGCTTTGTCCCTGGCAAGCCTAGTGAGCACCTTTCACACAGCGCCGGTAACCTCCAGATCCCCTGCACTGGCGGATGCCGGCAGAGAGGCGCTCCATCTGCCTGAGAAGCACGAGCGTCTCATATGGAAGTGCGGCAGGGTATGGCAACCCTGCCCGTGTCTGCTTCAGGGAGGCGGTCCTAGTTAGGGGTTTGGTACCACGTGCGCCTCGTGGACAAAGGGGGGTGTGGGCGCAAATGCATCTCATGCACAATAAAGGACACATTTGCCAGTGCTCCATGTTACATACTGGCAAATGCCTCCATTTCAAACCCCCACTATCCACGCCAGCCCGAAGTGTGGCAAGCGCAGCGGTACGCGTCTTCTTGATCTGTTCATACCCCCACTATCCACGTTGGCATGGAGTTGATTTAATAAAGTGTGGCGAGCCACCAAGCCCAAAGCGTGGAGAGTGGACATGGAAAACGAGCCCCACCGAATACACGTCAAGTAATACACGCCTCCACGTGGGGCTTGCTGCTCTCGCTACGCTTCAATCTTGTTTTACGCGTCCCCTCGCGGGGCTCACTGCACTCATCACACTTCGGGCTCAGTGGCTTGCTGCGCTCGCCACACTTTATAAAGTCAACTCTGCGCTGATGTGGATAGTGGGGGTATGAACAGGTCGGGAGGACGCGTATGGCGTCCCCTCGCAGGGCTCGCTGCACTCGCCACGCTTTGGGCTGATGTGGATAGTGGCGGTGTTTCAGGAACACATTCACACCTGTCATGTCAGGCAGGTTAAAAATGGTCAATGGTTCCCACACAATGTAATAAAGGCTGACACAACAATGACTGACTAAGCTAACTGCCTACGCTAACTGTAAGCTCCGCACGCTATGTAATAAGCGGTGACACAGCGCTGACTGACTACGCTTACTGTGTAACACTGACTGCCTATGCAAACTACGTAAGCTCCGGTTAGCCGCGAACCTACTGACTAGGTTGGCTGCGGGAACACAACGCTGATGCTGACTCCGCTGATTACGGGAACACAACACTGATGCTGACAGGGACACTACGCTGACTACGTAAGTGGCGCAGTGAAACTACACAAGTACCACATATTCAATATATCAGAGTGTTCTGATATTAAGTGAATGGCCACTGTGTACCAGTGATATGTCTATGAATGAGGTTGTTGACAAGCATATCGCGTCAGCTGTGCATTGTGCTGTGTGTATAGGCAATCCGCCAACTGCCAATACATCAGAAACCAGGAGCCAGTGGTGATTGACAGCTCGACTGTGTACAGTATAAAAATGAGTCCTCCTAATTGTGATGTCAGTCATAACAGTTCAGGTGAGTATATGAAGAACACGCTGCCCAATCTGTAAAGCATCTACCTCTATGGAAACAAGCATGTCCATCAGCTGGCTAGAACGAGAGGGGAGCACTAAAGTTGGGTACACACTAGACGATTTTTTTATTTTCATTTGTTGTTCAGCATTGAATTGTAGTGATAAATTGTCCACATTGCTCAGTGTGTGTGTGCTCCCATGAGTTTTTCATCACATGTTTAGGTCAGTGATACAGGCTGCATAATCTAAAGCTCTTGTCAACAACAGCATATTCCTGGGTGCACTGCTTTCCTCAGCATACTGGTAGGTTTATCAGCCTCCTGACCATTTTGAACCTAGTGCAGGGTTGCCGACTTTAACATTCTCCTCTCCGGGAGAAGCCCGGAGAGGAGAGTTTCAGCAGCCGTTAAGGGGGCGGGGCTTACGAGTGGCATCGCTAAGCCCCGCCCCCATACTGTTAAAAGGAGCTAATTCAGGGATCTCCATGGAGGGGGCGGGGCTAAAATGACGCGATTGTGCCGTTTTAGCTCCGCCCCCTCCTCTGAGACCCGAGGATTGCAGCATTTTAATGCCGCGATCCAGGGGTCCCCCCTGAATCCGGGAGGGTTGCCCACCCTTCCGGGGGCCGGGAGGGGGTACCCGATTTTCGGGAGACTCCCGGAAATTCCGGGAGAGTCGGCAACCCTGACCTAGTGTATGCAAGTATGTATTTGTTCAGTGCCGGATTAACTAATAGGCCAGTTTAGCTGCAGCCTAGGGCACCAGGACTTGGGGGGGGGGGGGGCCTGGCAAATGGCACCCGGGGAATTAAATTAAGGCCTAATATGTTTTATGCTTGTTAGCTATCCTTCATTCTAATGTACTGTTCTTAAGGTGACTGCTAGATGCTATCCCAATGTAACTCACTGATGGAACCATCAGTTTATGTACATTGTGCTACAGCGCCAGCTGGGCAGCCTAAAGCCAAAGTCTCCTTCCCATACCCCAAGCATTAGATCCTACATGCCAGTTGTATAACCTTTGTTACATGCACATTGGCAGTATGAATGCATACCTCACAACAGTCCCGAAAACCGCGGGAATGTCACAGTTTTTGGGGACTTTCCTGCGTCCCTCCTGCGGCCGGCAGTGTCCAGCGGCGAGGGGCTATTGGGAGTCCCCTGTCGGCTGCTGAGCAGCGGTGAATAAACGCTGTCCGCATGCGCACAGCGTCTATTCCCGCAGCCAGGGGGCTGGGGGCATGGCTAGAGGCTCACAGAGCCTCTGGGTCATGCCCCCATAGCGTCAAAATGGGGGCGTGGCCTTGTGGGAGAGCCGCGAGTATAGGCCACGCCCCCAAAATTTTCGCACTCTGTCCCTCCTCCGTCTCCCTGAAAGTTGGGAGGTATGTGAATGGTATATCCCTGAGTGCTCATACATGTGTTTAACAGCATTACAGAGGGGTGCCGGATGGGTTCCCGACAGTCGGGATGCCGACAGTCATTTACCCAACGTCGGCATCCTGACTGTCAAAACGCCGGCAGCCGGGTGACCGACGGCCACCCGCTATTTTCCCACGTGGGGGTCCACGACCCCCATAGAGGGAGAATAGAATAGGTGGCTCGCGTAGCGAGCCCGCAAGGGGCTTTTTTGCACTCGCCATGCTGTCTGACTCCGGGCAGTCGGGATCCCAACGTCGGGATAATGACTGTCGGGATCCCGACTGTCGGAGTCCCATACCACACCCACAAAGGGAACTACCCTCAGGTACTCAGGATGGTGGGGAAAATCACTCTTCTGAGGCTAGCGAAACTGTCCAAGGACAAAGCCAGTGGCTTTGGCATCCGGAAGGCCACCTTCCCCCTTGTCATTACTCATGCTGTAGCATTTGGGGCACTGTGCCAGACATCACAGAGCAGCTTCTTCACATGCACACATCTAAAGACATCCGAAATGTGCGTTACCATCAAGTTAACTTACATCTCTGAAATAGGCCCTTAGAATGTAACCTACAAATTGCTATTACTACATTTGCCCTCATTTATGATTTGTCAGAGCATTCTTTATTAAAAGCAATGTATAAACCAACTTATTATAGAGAACAAAAGCAATGGGTATGGATCTTAGGGTCAATAGAACTAAGGTCGACATGCGTTGGGTCGACCACTGAAGCTCGACGTGAGCCAAGGTAGTCATGGGCTTAGGTCGTTACAAGCATTAGGTCTATAACTAAAAGGTTGACATGGGGCTTTTCACTTTTTTATCCCGAATGACGACACAGTCAACATGGACACTAAAAAAGTGCACCGTGTCCCCTCATATGGTTCGCTATGCTTTGGGCACACTATTTTCTTCTACCTCCATGACCTAGTGGTTGGTAGGGCATGAAATACTGCCTGCTGGCACGTCGGCTCAAAGAAAAAGTGATCAACCCCACTGTCGACCTAGCCCATGTTGACACAATGCTTGTGTCCAGCTGATGATATGTCGACCGTGGCTCAAGTCAACCTTCAGTGGTCAACCTAGTGACCATATCCCAAAGCAATTTAGCTTTCCCAGGTAAAAAAACAACAACACAGGTTAAAGCATTGTTCATTTGCATAGACATTGTTTCTAGTCTGTGTTGTTCATTATAAATGTTAGCTTAGTACAATTACATTACTTTTAATAGAGACATAATTAACCTGGAAGAAATGTATCCAGAGCCATAGTATATATCATGGGGTGACTTTCATTCCCTGAAGTATTTATACATGAAGGTAATATTCATATTTCCCACTAGATGGCAAACTTGTCATTAACATATATAAAAAATAATGACTATAGGAAATGTCAGGCATATGCTTTAATTGTGCAATAATTAAATTGCCTGTTTCTATAAACATAGCAGCAACTAATATTTTCAAGGGTTTGCAGCACCATGAAAGGAAATGTGTACAGGGATCAGAAGTAAGTTATTACATAGAAGTAATAACAGACTAACAAAAATGGAAGGTAAAAAATTCTTAAAAAAGCAGATAATTAAGAGACGATCATGTAATCTGGAGATCAATATACAGTGTTTCCCAACCTCAGTCCTCAAGGCACACTAACAGCCCAGGTTTTAGCACAAATGGATAAATAATAACTGATGTACTAATTAAATCAAACCTGTGATCAAGTATGGCTCTCCTTAAAGCCGGAGGTTTGGCCCGCCCCCTCAGCCAATCAGGAGCAGCTGCCGGGGAAACTCCGCTCCTAATTTGCTGAGGAGCAGGCCAAAAACTCCGGTTCAGGTGAGGAGAAGCAAATGTAAACAAACATCCAGTCCGAGGAGTATGCGTTGTCTCGGTTTGTTATTTTAATTACTGGGATGCCTACAATGGAACGAAGAGGATGCGATCTTTGCCCGACATGTCGGTAAGTATAATTTGATTCTACAGTGTATTAAAGTTATATTACTCATATGTGTCTGTGTGTTTTGTTTAACTATTTGTTATGTTGTGGAACTACCGAGTACCAGCGGGCCCTTTAATGCACCACATGCTGGGACTTGTGATTCTCCAAGTGTCTGCATGCGGTGCAGGCTTGCTGGGACTTGTTGTTACACAACATTCCATAATAGTTTAATTCTATTTTTTACACTTCATTCATCAGTCCAATGTCCACTGACCCGTGGCACCAGAGGTATCCTGAAGGGGGGGTCCCCAGGGTCCCTGCCTGGACTGAACAGTTATGAGGTTAATGCTTTGGATGGAGGAACTAGTGTAAATAGTTTCCCCCAGCTGTGGCATTACCCTGCTGGCAGTTTGGGCATGGTGCTTGTTGCCAAAATCCGGAGAACCCTAGTCATTTTGTCCCCCTTATTTTGAGAACCAGTACCATCCCTTGAGCCTGGTGCTGGTTTTAGAAATCTGTGTTTTTTGAGGGGCTGGTTCTAGGGGGGGGGGGTCAGGTGTTGGGGTGGGGATGCGGGAGCAGGTATAAACTGTCCTGCAGCGCCAGGGGGGGGTTTGGAGGACTCCAGTTCACGGCACCGTGCATCTGGTCGAAGGGGATGTCTGGATTGGGCCCAATTGGACAAGTGTATGGGCACCTTTAGAGATCATGGCTCTGGGGACCCTGTTCCTCCCACTTTAAAACTCTCAGTCTGTGGCTTCCTGCTACCTCCATTCCCCTCACATTGGGGGTTATTCTAGTTCACTCTTTCTGACAAAATTCTTCTTAGATGGACAAAACCATGTGCACTGCAGGTGGGGCAGATGTAACATGTGCAGAGAGAATTAGATTTGGGTGGGGTTTTACTTCAAAGTGAGATCTATATTGCAGTGTAAAAATAAAGCAGTCAGTATTTACCCTGCACAGAAACAAAATAACTCGCCCAAATCTAATTCTCTCTGCACAAGTTACATCTGCCCCACCTGCAGTGCACATGGTTTTGTCCATCTAAGAAGGATTTTGTCAGAAAGAGTGAACTAGAATAAGGCCCATTATGTCACTCCTCCTGTCATGTGCAACCCTGTACTCACTGACACATCCCTCATCTACTGATATCTCCCCTTTCAATGTCAGGAAGGGTGGCCTTCCTGTTCATATATAATATAATTGCAGCAAAGTGGTTTTCACGGCTGACAGAAATGGTGGAGTCAACGATGTAGCATCGTAGAATAATTTTCTTCGCAACCGTTACCACCACAGTTAAGAAAGGGGTCCACACTGTCTTACGTCCCTGTAAGTCCCAATTATCAAAGTTCACCCAGAGCATGGCTAACGGATCTTTCTGGAGTGTCAAGTGACAGGAAACATCAGATTTGGAAAGGCGCAAGGGGATCATTTGGATACAGTATGACACCTTTGGAAAAATCATGGACTGCAATATTGCCGCTTTCCGAAGCAGAGACAGCGGCAATATTTTCCATGCTTCAAGTTGCGTCAGCACTTTATTGATTATGGCCGTGAAGTTAAACTGGACTTCCCTCTT
This sequence comes from Crinia signifera, assembly GCF_055691185.1. Taxonomy (NCBI): domain Eukaryota; kingdom Metazoa; phylum Chordata; class Amphibia; order Anura; family Myobatrachidae; genus Crinia; species Crinia signifera. Next base: position 268,432,615 of record NC_139221.1, read on the forward strand.
TATGTATGATTACCATTTATGAAACCATCAGCTGTGTTGAACTACTGCTTCAACACAGGTAATGCCAATAGGAATGGTCTTTTACCACAGGTGATGGCAATCATAAATGAAAAGGGAGGTCCAAGAACAGAGCATGTGGTCCCTTCTGGAATGGGTCATACTGGGAGGTATGGTCATGCTGTGGCATTTGTCTGCATCTGTTGGCGTTAATGCCAGAAGTCAAGGAAATAGTTAATGCTATGGTTTGTTCCCAGCTATTGTCCACCTGTGCAATACTTGACTCTAGCAGACAACTTTGTAGGAAGCTTATATTTGTTTGCTCCAGTATTCATGTTGCCTTGGACGTCTGCCATCCCTGTTTCATTATTTTCAGCAATCTGGTCCTTTCATAAAACTGCATTACAGCTGCTATACTGTAAGTGCCAATCTATGCATTCAGAATTGGAGTGCACTTGCTGTTTTCAAGGTTTCAGTGTTTAAAGTTTTAAGTTGTTTTACCCCATATCTTCATTATTCAGTAATTATACTACTCAGGATTACTTGTACTAGTATTGTGTTAGATCAATACTTTGTTATCTTGTCCAATCAGTTCCTGTTATACTGTATTATCTGTTACATGTTTCTGATTTTCTAAACCAGGACAGACCACTTGTTATGTTTTATATTACAGAGACTTGTCATTGTATTTTTACCGTAGCTTTACTTGCAATATGTTGTCCCTGTTATATCGGTGTGTGTCTGCAATCCAAGCCATTTGCACTTCTTTTTCTTAAGCCAGAAGCACACGGTGCGATTTGGCCTGGCAATTTGGACTAGATAGTTAAAATAGCCTAGAAGGTAATCCAAAACCACACCATGTGTACACTGCGGGTGATAGCGATGCGAGGCCCCGCATCGTCACTATCGTTTGTCAAAATAGACAGTGCAGTCAAGGCATATTTGTCTAAGGTGTATGTATTTGGCCTATGGACAAAACTCACGTATTCAAAATCGCTTAGTCAACATTGCCAGCAGCCTGCCCATTTCTACACCCCTTTAGACACTGAACCCTTACTAATGTCATACAAATTCTTGCTATTCTAGAACTCATTCTTGCCTAAAGCCCCATATACACTAGATGATTTTTTACACGTTATAGTTAACGCACATCGCACACACACACAAACACACACACCCATTGGCTGAACTTCGTGGCTGATTTTGGCATTATAGCCAATGGCCTACATGTTCTTCGGGTTTCCGGTATAGTCACTGAAAGATATTGTTCAGTTTGTATGTTTTAAGCCAGTGGTGTCACAAGGGGATTGTAGGCTGCATTCTGTAACACCATCTGAGCAGGTGAAACCAAACAGCTCATCTACTCTCTGGATGGTATCACTGAGCGGCACGCGTCATGGATGATGTGGGCATGTGTGTATCATATACCTGTACTGTGCTTCCGGAGCGTTGGCAAGTATCCAACTTGATGAGGCTGAGCGGTCAGAAGACCATGCCGCCTTTCACTTTTGGCATGCACAGGGAGTCCGTAGGTGCTGCACTTAGTGTCACCTCCCTAAGTGATTCCACTAGCCTATGTTACTTTACCTAAAGGATTCCCTAAGTAGTGATCTATTAAATTTGAACTTCTGATAGTTATCGTTCCTTGGGTGGGATGTACTAAAATAAAATGCAGTAAAAATCCTGTTATCTTGGTTTTTACCACATTTTCAAATGCACTAAAGCCCCTCCTGCAGGGTTTCACTGTGGGGGGTTACACCAACCTCATAGAAGCCAATAGCTCTTCTCCGCAGCACTGCTGTGTGAGGGATCCAATACAGATTCCTCCCAGCATGCCCTACGCCTGCCAGCATCTGTGTGCATGCGCAGAGGAACTCCTGGGTCACAGACCCGGAAGTCCAGGCATCCGCTGGGAATTACAAAGGGCAGCTCTTATCGGGAGAGCTGCCCTTTGCATTGTTCTTCGCATATGTCAGTACTTACAGTATACAATGATCATTGGCGCGATGGGCGGCGGAATGAACCGCTGCTGCTTAGTACATCCCACCACTTGAGAGAAAGCAGTTTTCTCTCTAGGCAGACTTTGACATGTAATTCTCCACTCTGGGAACAAGATGATTCATGAATATACAACAGCACTTCCTTTGTGGTGTCCTATAAAAAGATTTTGACAAACCTGGATGTGTTTGTTTTGCTGCTTCTGACATTCTTCATCTTAGACAAGTTGTGAGTGAGCCGCCAGGTCATGTGCAACCCTGCTATTGACTGGCATCTATTTTTGCTGAAAATGCATTTTAGTCACAGATGGCACTGTGCTCTTTGACACCCGGTGCAGCGTAAATAATTCCCCCCTTCATGCACCAACAAGAAGGGGACATGATCTCTTGGGGAGGGGTGTGGCCTCGGGGCCAACACCTATTTCGAAATGAGCTGCTGGATTGCTTCTGGAGACCGTCTGGGTTTAGTGTAGCCTTCTTCACTGTGACAGTAGCCAAATGTTACATGTAGAGGAGCTGACATTTTGGAGGGTGACAGCTGTGTGCGGCCTACACCCCTCTAGTGATGCCATTGGTCTGATGTTGCGATGCAACTAGGATGCAACAGGAGACTAATTTTTTAATATGTGACACTATATATATCTGCCACTGTGTCTGTATACAGCTGCTACATTGTACTGTAGCACTTCGTAGACAGATTCAAAGACTCAAAGGTATACAGATATACAAGTGTAACAAAGAATGGATTACTATTAGTGCGCAAAAAGAAGTGCGGCTGATTACGGTTACTACAATAGTGTTCCCCTACACTCAAAAAGATTTCATGTACAAACAAAGTATGAGAAACCTCCACCAGCGCACCATAAGATATTCTTTTAAATATTTACTTCCCTGATCAAATTCGATCCTAGGTTCAATATCCTGGATTGCACAGACATTATATAATGGTGATATTGGATTGGGTCACATGAAATAAAAAAAGGTACAGCATAGCATAATACCGTTTTTTTTAATTGAACATATCACATAAAATATCACACATAAATTAACATTTAAAAAATATTTAAAAAAAGAAAGAATTTTATTTGTGCATGTGTATTTTTAAATGTTCATTTATGTGTGATATTTTATGTGATATGTACAATTAAAAAAACGGTATTATGCTATGCTGTACCTTTTTTTATTTCATGTGACCCAATCCTGGTGAGGACATATCACCATTATATGGTGGAGGTTTCTCATACTTTGTTTGTAGATATACAAGTGTGCCTAAAGGCCCCCTTACACTTACAACTTATTGTTCAACAAATTGAACCTGATTGACTCGAAATTTATCCTATGTGCAGGAGGTTCAATCTCTTCCAATCTCTTGGTTATACCCAATGGCAAGGGATTGTGGATTGTGTCCTACACATCAGACACATAAGATTTTGTCAGACAGGCACATAAGATTTTGTGAGATAAATTGACTCAAATTGAATCAAATCTCACAAAATCTCACAAGTGTAAGGGGCCCTTAAGACACACCCAATGCTAGTAGAATCTGTAAAGCCCTGGCGTGATATTTGGTGTGCTGTCTGAAATCACAGCAAGAATAAAAATGGCACCGATCGCTGGGACTTATATAGGGCGTCTGGGTCTTGCCAAAATACAACAGCGGGAAGATGATTTGGATCTGGAAAATGGCGCCAATGATCTCGCGAGCTGCTTCGGATCAGGTAAGTTCGGGTGGTCATGCAACATGATGCAATTAGACCTAAATCAGCTTTTGTTGATTAAAATAATAAGTGGCATGCCTATATTTTGTGTGTAATTATGACATTCTGCATAGTAAATGTTATGCTACAGTGTTTTCCTGCACTGTGCTGCTGGTGGCATAAATTGCCTGACCACCATTATTAAAGCCTGCCTGTTATTACTGTAGATGATGCTGGGGAGAAGGAGGTAGGGTATTCTGCATAGGGGAATTACATGGAGAAGGAGGAGAGGGTTATGCACTGGGAGGGGAATATTTTACACAGGGGGAAATGCCGGTAGATCACTGCTCAGTAAGTGTACAAAAAGTAGATCCTGGGTTACAAAAGTCCAGACACCCCTGGCACAGTGTGTACCCAGCTTTAGTGTAAAAAGGTCTTAGAACCTTAATAATTTCTCAGCCAATCAACTTCAGCTTGGTTTTTGTTTGGGTGTGAGCAGCCTGACTGTTACCATACTAGCTGTTTCTGATTGGCAGGCAGTGATGTAAATGACACAACCCACAAGGGATCCGGCCTTTGCATGAGTAGCACTCTATGTAGAGCATGTATTATCAGCGTGGCTATTGTTTGGTTGGATTCGGGTTAATCATTTGTTTTTAAACCTCTGGATGCCTACTGGAGAAGAGTATTTGATCTAAACCACGGTATAGGTGAATATGGATTCCCCCACCAATTGTTAGATTTCTCAGGAGAAGAGGACCGAACATGCCTGTAACGTGCGTGGGTGAATACAGCGATGGTGGTGGGCTGAGCCCTCAGCCGGAACCGCTGTTTATAACGGCCACGGCGAAGCCCTACGCTGACTCTGTTGGCCGTCCTGGACAAGTGACCGCAGGCTGCAAGGTGCTAGGCTTCTCCTTTAGTCGCCACGTCCGAAGGAGCGAGTTAAGCCCGCTCCGACCCCGATGCAACCAGGTTTTATGTTGGGACAAACCCACGGCGACTGTCAGGGACTGGACCAAAAGGAGGATCTAACTACCAGGGCCTAACTGAACAGAACACCCTACCTAACGGCACAGGCACCAGTACTACCAGCAACGGGGTGCCACCAAACACAAACACGCCAACACAAAATGGTACAATAACTGTACCCCAAAACGGGCATAAATCTCTGAACCTCGGAGAGCCAGGCAATGCAGGGACAGAACAACTAAGGAATAAAGGGCAGCTCGCCCAAAAAGTAACGGATAAAGAACCGGGCTCCACTGGAGCACTTACATGACCGGATAGGAAACTCCAGCGGCAACAGATGGAGAAGTGCACGTCTGGAGTAACTTGGCAGGACCAGATGACAATATAGCTGACCAAGGAACGACCGCAGGACCGGCGGTCGGATACGGCTGACCCAACGGCAGGCGGTACGGCACGGGACCGGTGCACGGCAGCTGAATAGCAGGGACCAGGATACCAGAGATCAGCTGACCCTCTGAGGGGAAACAATATCACCGGCGGGGCTGTGTTAGGCCAGCTCCCTTAAAAGGGTTGTGCTGGCCAATCAGCCTCCGCCGTAGGACCAGGCCCCCAAGATAAATTAATTATTTTCAGCTGTCTGGGCGCGTGCCGCCCGGCGTCCCCTGGTTGCCTGGCAACCCCCGGGTGACATGGCCAGACTTTCTACACTGTCCCCCGGCTGGGCGGAAGTGACGCGCCGCAGCCGGGCGGACGTCACCTCCTCTGCCCGGAGCTCGCCGGGCGGAAGTGCCCGAACCGCCCTTCTAAGGGCGCCGGGACGACGCTGCTGCGGTGGTGCCGCAGCAGCACGCTTGTCAGCTCTGCTGACAATGCCAGGAACAAGATGAGTATACAGTCTGTGAGTGTGTGTGCAACTGCACTTGGTCTGGTCCTGTTGCTCATAACATGAATGAAGTCATATTTTAATTTCACATAGCTCTGCACCGGTCCTTCCAACTACCTTCCCTGCTGCTGCAGCCCAGGCCACCTAAAAAGAGGAGCAACTAGGGCAGCACAGACGGTGTAATGGTTAGCATTACTGCCTCACAGCGCTGAGGTCATGGGTTCCATTCCCACTATGGCCCTAACTGTGCGGAGTTTGTATATTCTCCCCGTACTTGCGTGGGTTTACTCTGGGTACTCCGGTTTCCTCCCACAATTCAAAAATATACTGGTAGGTCAATTGGCTTCCAACAAAAATTAACCTTACAATGTCTGTGTGTGCGTGTACATGTGGTAGGGAATATAGATTGTAAGCTCCACTGGGGCAGGGACTGATGTGAATGGGCAATTATACTCTGTAAAGCGCTGCGGAATATGTATGCACTATAATAAAAACTGTTAATAAATAATCAATAAATAAACTGCAACCCTGCAGGAAAAAAACACTGCCCACCAGAGTTATCAGTGTGCCGGGCCCCTAGATTTCTGTTTTGACCCTGGGTACCAGTAAACCCTTAGGGCCCAATTCAGACCTGCTCAATGGGCTGCAAGTTTTAAGAGCCCAGCAGGCAGGTAAATGCGTTTGCAGATGTGCATTTAGAATCACTCACTATCTAATGGTCTGCTAACAGAGGGGAAAAGGAGGCCGCTGATGATGTCAGCGGCCCTCCCTCCCTACGGCCAGGGAACACCTGAGTTTTCTGAGGCACTCCCAGAAAATGCTGCGTTTCCGTCCCAAATGGCAGCAGGGTGCCAATCACTCTGGGAGCAGCCAACGAAGGAGGTCTCACGCATGCACACGGCGTACCCAGGGCAAGCGAATTCGCAGAGTGACCTGAGTATGTCTAAAAAAATCGCAGATTTCCGTTCCCAAAATCACCAGAAATCACATGCTATTTTTGGTAACGTGCGGTTTTTATTAATGAGAATGTGTATATAAGATATATCACTTACAGCAGCAATCAACGGATGGCACTCAGAGACCATAAATTAAGATAGAAAGACAACGATTTGTTTGCCGTCCATTGATTGCTGCTACAGTATCTATTATATTTGGAATGGCAACAGAGCACATTGTGCTGGTTATGTGAGTGCCTGACCTTCATTCATATCTACACAGTTTTCCTGTGATCTTCATGTGAGATTATTTTTGTCTTGTTCTGGGTTCTCTGCTTCTGAACTCCGTGATAATTATTTCCGCTCCATCTGTGCTGTCATCTGTGCTCCTTATAGTAGAAAAAAAAGGGAAAAAATTGTAGAATATCAACTGCCATACTTTGCCAAATATACAATGCTCAGCCACATAATCAATGTGGGACACAATTATAATAGTACATTGGGGGCTTTCAACAATGTAATCCATTATTCTTGGCCCAAGACGCTACTTAAGTTTATCTAGAATAAAATAAGGTACTCTTTACCTAGAAGGGCGCCCATCGCGGGCATCGCATGTACATCGCATGCCATTATAATGGCATGCGATGCGACCGATGCGATGCCCGCGATTTTACATAGAAAAGCGTGTTAAATGTAAATCGCGTCGGTCGCATCGCATGCGGCCAAAAAATTGCATGCGATGCGACCAACGTGATTACCGTGATTTTACATAGGGAACAATGTTAAATGGGTCAATTGACCCGATTTTACATAGGGAACAATGTTAAATGGCCCACAGACCCCAAATAGCCACCCTGGGCCCCCCCAATTGTTAACGCCACCCCACGATAAACGTGAACCCGAAGCGTGGCGAGCGCAGCGGTACGCGTCCTCCGACCTTTTCATACCCCCACTATCCATGTCGGCGTGGAGTTGAGAATAGAAAGTGTGGCGAACCACCGAGCCCGAAGTGTGGCAGGCGGACGCGGATACCTTCACAGGTATCCGCGTCCCCTCGCGGGCTTCACAGGTATCCGCGTCCCCTCGCCAAGCTTCGCGCTCGCCACACTTTCTATTCTCAACTCCACGCCGACGTGGATAGTGGGGGTATGAAAAGGTCGGAGGACGTGTACCGCCGCCCCTCGCGGGCTCGTTGCGCTCGCCACGCTTTGGGTTCACGTTGATCGTAGGGTGGCTATTTGGGGTCTGTGGGCCATTTAACATTGTTCCCTATGTAAAATCGGGTCAATTGACCCATTTAACATTGTTCCCTATATAAAATCGCGGTAATCGCGTCGGTTGCATCGCATGCGATTTTTTGGCCGCATGCGATGCGACCAACGCAATTCTTTACCTTGCGATGCCTATTATCAAAATCGTGGGCGCCGTTCTAGGTAAAGAGTACCTAAAATAAATATTAATGATGTTTGCTGTTATTTAGCTATTATGTTTTATGGTACTGAACTGACATACCATACCAGTGCTTTTGGGTTACTTATATATTTCAAGGGGAACACCCAAAAATGTGTCTGTCTGAAGTGGGTGTTGCTGGTGGCGATTATGTGTTTTTTACCCACTTCCCTCCATGTATATAGCATAGACCAATTAGGTAGACATAGGTAGATAGATAGATAGATACTGTGCAATGTAACCTCTCTAACCATTAGATTTATCATGTCTAATACCCCTTTCACACAGCCCATCCGGCATATACCTGGGATTTAGGAGTGCCGGGTCATTTTGCCGGGTCTGCAGTCTGATCCCAATTCACACCAGAGGCTAATTTACAACCCATTATCTAATTTAAAGCTTTTCAACCCATGAATTTGCTGAAAAACCCGGGTTTTCTTTGTTGTGAAAGGGTCAACCCAGGTTTTAAATCCCGGTTCGCCGACCCTGGTCAAGAGCAGGGTCGGCAACCTGGAATTTAAGACCCGGGTTAACCCGGAAAACATAGATCTGGGGATAGCTTTTGGCAAAGTTTGAAGGAGATAAAGGGTTCTGGGTAATATATTTATTTTAATAACTCCTACTCTGCCTATCCATGATAATAGTTTCCCACCCCAGATAATAAAGTCTGCCTGAAGCCTGGTCAGTAAGGGAGGAAAATTGGACTGAAATATCTGGGAGAGATCCCTATTTTAAAGTATTCCTAGATATTTTAACTGCGTAGGATGCCACATAAAGGGGGACATGGTTTGGAGGACCTGCAAACTCGTCTGGTTTAATGTCAGGTTCATTGCCATAGATTTGGCTAAGTTAACCTTAAGGTTTAAGAGGGCTCCAAACCACTTAAATTCTATTAGGAGGTTGGGTATAGAAATCAATGGGTGAGAAATGACCAAAAGAAGGTAATCTGCAAAATGAGTTTATGAGAACAGCATTTTAGCGGTGGCACTGGGCCATGGGCCCAGCAGTTTATGGGCATCCCCATGAAAATTCTGGGCATTCCCAGGGGTACACAGGCAGGCTAATGCCCAGGACGAAGACAGGACGGGTGGCTGATGTCATGTGACATCAGCCACCCGTCCTGTCTTCGTCCAGGACGCCCGCAAATAAAAGTCAGTTGATTTCTCCTGCAGCAGCGGCATGGGGATAGGGATGTGTACCGCATGATTGTGAGGGGAAACAGTGTTATGGGGGGCATTCATGCGGGCAGCGGGCGGTGTTACATGGCTCGCTAAATTTCTCTGCTTAGTGAGTCAATCGGAATCACCCCCCTTGTGTAATAATAGGATCACAGGGCCTGTTTGTGAGAGTTGTATGCAATGTCTATTTAGCATGCAGTGTACCAATTTTTTTGGAGATACATACAGATCAACAGCACTCAGAATACCAACACCAGCATCCAGAACGAGCAAATCCCAACAGGAGTCAGGTAGGTACACCTAACTCTCCCTTTCCACAGTCTAACCCACCCACCCCCCCCCCCCTTTCCGAATTTGAATAACTTTTTGGTACTTGTTTCCTAGCACGGCCACACCGATTAAGATCAGGGTGATCGTGCTGAAAAAAATCGGGTCGATCGCATCGCATGCGATTTGGTCGCATGCGATGCGATCGACGCGACCGACCGATTTTTCACCCGATTTTTTCATTAAATCCAATGTAAATTGGGTCCCTGGGACCCAATTTTACATTGGATTGAATGAAAAAAATTCCCAACCCCCCCAAATTCAAGCGCGTAAACCCCACCCCACGATAGACGGCAACCCGAAGCGTGGCGAGCGCAGCGAGCCCGCGAGGGGCGGCGGTACGCGTCCTCCGACCTTTTCATGCCCTACTATCCACTAGGGCGTGGAGTGAGAATAGAATAGTGTGGCGAGCGCAGCGAGCCACCGAGCCCGAAGCGTGGCGAGCGCAGCGAGCCCCGCGAGGGGACGCGGATACCTTCACAGGTAAACGCGTCCCTTCGCGGGCTTCACAGCTGTCCGCGTCGCCACGGACACCTGTGAAGCCCGCGAAGGGACGCGTATAACTGTGAAGATATCCGCGTCCCCTCGCGGGGCACGCTGCGCTCGCCACGCTTCGGGCTCGGTGGCTCGCTGCGCTCGCCACACTATTCTATTCTCACTCCACGCCCTAGTGGATAGTAGGGCATGAAAAGGTCGGAGGACGCGTACCGCCGCCCCTCGCGGGCTCGCTGCGCTCGCCACGCTTCGGGTTGGCGTGTATCGTGGGGCGACGACGGGGACATTTATAATGTGAAATGGGTCATATTGACCCATTTCACATTTTTTGACATTTTTACACCATTTCAATGTTAAAATTTTTTTTAACATTGAATCCTATGCAAAAATCGGGTGCATCGCGTCGCATCGCGTCGGGACCAATGTTAATGGTCCCGACCGACGCGATGCCCCCGATATTTTAACTTCCCGACAAGATTTCAATGTTAAAAAAATTTTTAACATTGAAGTCAATGGAAATATCGGGGGCATCGCGTCGGTCGCGTCGGGACCAATGTTAATGGTCCCGACCGACGCGATGCACCCGATTTTTGTTTCCTAGCCGGCAAAATGGACCTGATTTCAAAAGAAATCGGGTCCATCGGGGTAATCGTGTCCCTTAATTAAGGGACACGATTACTTAAGATTGTGGCCGTGCTAGGAAACAAGTACCAACTTTTTTTTTTTTTCAAAAAGTTTAAAACAACTTTAAAGAAAAGAAGTACACAGCTACTGGGCCTGGCAGGTCTGGCTTTATTTTATGACAGTGAGCTTCCCTATTAACTTAAATTTTAGATGGCAATAGTTTTTTCATTTCTTAGTTTGGCAGAAGAGCAGGTAAGAGTAAATGCTGCAGAAAAAAATACAAATAAAATTGATTACAGATTATATTGCTATATAAATGTTTGAATATCTTTAATTTATGAAAAATGGACCACATCAATGCCAATATCAGAATGTTTTTTTATTTGTGTTTTTAATGTGTGTAAAAACCAAAAAGGGGTAATGAATAATAATTAACCTTTATAAAGTAGGTAGTGCTTGTTGGTCAATTGGATCTCTCATTATCTAGGGATTATATTGATTTAGCTTACGGAGTGCAACCACACACCTCTAACCTATACTGTACTTACATCCACCCACCGATGCTCAGACACTATAAAGGCCCCCATGCACTAATGCAAGGTATCATACTGTATGTGATACCTCTTTAAATGACCGGGCGGCTATATCATATGTAATACATCATTGTCTCTCTGCCATCTCATTTTGGATGTCTTCTCGCCAACTCAAACTCAATATTTCCAAAACAGAATTACTTATATTCCCGCCAACTAAGAACAGTTACCATCCTGATATCTCCATCGCTGTTGACAACTCGACAATCTACCCTACCCCACAAGCTTGTTGCTTAGGGGTCATCCTCGACTCTGACTTGTCCTTTCTTCCCCACATTCAATCTGTCTCCAAATCATGTTACATGCATCTAAAAAACATATCCAAAATACTACCGTATCTCACACAAGACACTACTAAATCTCTTATCCATGCACTCATTATATCCCGCATTGATTATTGCAATAGTCTCCTAACTGGTCTTCCCAAGAACAGACTCTCACCACTACAATCCAATTTAAATGCTGCCGCTAGGCTGATCTTCCTTGCAAGACGCTCATCGTCTGCTGATCCGCTCTGCCAGTCCCTCCATTGGTTACCTGTATCTTATAGTATTCAAAACACTTCTACTAGCATATAAAGCTATTAACCATACTGCACCAGCATATATCTCCTTACTTATCACAAAATATCTCCCATCTCGACCACTCCGCTCTGCACAAGATTTGCGTCTCTCTTCTGCACGGATCACCAGCTCCCATTCACTATTACAGGACTTTCATCAGGCTGCTCCCATCCTATGGAATACCCTTCCACGCACAATAAGACTCTCCACTAGCCTCCAACCTTTCAAGCGTTCCCTGAAAACTCACCTCTTCAGGCAAGCCTGTCATATTTAAGTTCTACACGGCCACGCATAACCCTCTGAGGCACTTATGTATTATATAGCTTCCCTTCTGGACTTGTAACTTGGTGGGACTGCTATGCTATTACTGGTGCATGTCCTTGTGTTTCCCTCCAATATCCCTATAGATTATAAGCTTGCAGCAGGGCCCTCTAACCCCCAATTCTGTCTGTCGTTAGCCAGTTTGTTTTATCATTGTCTTCTATTGTAAAGTGCAACGGAATCTGCTGCGCTATATAAGAAACTGTAAATAAATAAATAAATAAATATGTGGTTATTTCGCATACAATGTATCCCATTCACCTCCCCAGGCAATGGGGTATCCTTGGTGCCGCGGTGTTAATCTCCAGATATGATGCACGGGATCGCAGATCAGAAACGAAAGTATATGACGTATGATTTAACACTTTTCACATGATTTAGCATTCCAATGTGCCAAAACCATGTAGAAAAGTGCCAAATAATACTAGTATATGGCCACCTTAGCTGGACAAACTCATTAGCTTCAACAGATCATCGTGAATTATTGATCTTGACAACAGCACAATTATGAGAGCAGTCACCAGAATAACAGCTACTTAAATATCTACTCAATTAACACACGGCTGTCAAACTAGAAATAATTAAATTAAAGAGGAAATAAAGTAGAGGGCCCTCAGAGGACAACCCTTGATCTATGGCTAATCAGTATTATTGCAGTGTCTGGTGAGATACCACTTTTATCTTAATTACCAATTACTGTTTTGTCATGAAGTTTCATTTGAATAATGGTTGTAAACATTGGCAACAAACACATTTTTTTTTTAAAACAACCTTGTATTTCCTTTAGTAACTGAACGCTTGTTTTTATTAACATCTAATTGACACTAAGAAAGTGAGTAAAATAATTAAATAAACATTAGTTTTGTCATCATTGTGTCTTCATAGTTATTTACTAGTTATTTATACAGTCCATACACATTCCACATACAGATGGAGACATACAGATCCGTCTTGAAAAAGTCTCCATTACCACGTAGGAGACGAAACGCGTTGACGTCATACCACTGAGACGTTTGGAGCCGCCACCTAGAACAGCGCAATCATCGTCAGCAGCAGTATCGCCGTCTGAACATTAGGACGCTCCGTCCCTTCAGGAGAGCAACACCATCCGCCGGCGCCAGTGCATCTGGCGACCCACAGAGGACAATTACCGGCCCCTAACATCTTCCTCCCTACGGTGAACGGAGCAACCATCAGACTTGGCAAACGCTATCTGTGGGTGAGATAAAACCATTAACCCCCTGTTTCCAATCACTGCATACCATCACTGCTGCATACCTACTGCTTGCTATACGCAAAATCAACCATCTGCTTGCTATAGTGCGTGCCACTTACACGCCAGAGTGACTGTTACCTTTATTCATTTCATCCTACCAAATAATAACTTTTCATCGGACATTTATTCCATTATTCATATTAACTTATTTCTACTAACAGCATTTCTGAGACGCATAAAATCCATCTAACAAATTTCATCATTCTTTATGTGGCTTACTAACAGCGGAGTGCCTCCAATTTAACAAACGTCCATTTCTAGCCCCATTTAAGGACTATTATCTATCAGGCTACAACCACCCAGCCGATATATTTATCCTATGAAAGATTTTTTAATAGAGTGTCATTATTTAATGTGTTTTTTATTTTCCTTATATATGTAATTTTTGTGCCTGATTATTTCCCTTAATGTTTTATGTATTATTTGATATAATATATTAAATTTATACTTTTTTAAGCAGTGTGTCCGTGTCATTCACTGCACGTTGGTCATTCCCTCTATTTTAGAGTATATATACAATAAATTGGGTTCAGCAGCGCAATACATACCAATTACCTTTCCTACTGTTTTGTCATGAAGTTTCATTTGAATAATGGTTGTAAACATTGGCAACAAACACAATTTTTTTTAAAACAACCTTGTATTTCCTTTAGTAACTGAACGCTTGTTTTTATTAACATCTAATTGACACTAAGAAAGTGAGTAAAATAATTAAATAAACATAAGTTTTGTCATCATTGTATCTTCATAGTTATTTACTAGTTATTTATACAGTCCATACACATTCCACATACAGATGGAGCAGGTCCCATCTTTGGCCAGCGCTCGCCAGATCCCTTGCACTGGCGAGCACCGGCGATAGAGACTGGGTGCGTCTCACACGCACGCGCGTCCCAGTTTCCTGTCAGCAAGGGGACGGGACCCCTGTCCGTCTCTGCTTCAGGGAGACGGCTGGGGGGGGGGGGGGGTGCGTCAAGGCGGCGGGGACCCAGGGCAACCGTCGGCAAGGCGGCGGGGACCCGGTGGGAGCCCCGTTGTAAGGGGACGCGCGCATCTCGTGCGCGCACGTCCCCTCCCGCGGCTGGCGGGGGATGACGGCTGGCGAATCTTCCGCCATCCCCTGCAAAGCTGAGACCCGCTCCATCTGTACACAATTTTCTGAATATTTAGCCATTCATGTCAGTCCCTGCCCTAGTGGAGCATACAACCTATGTTCCCTACCACATGTACACACATAGCATGCTTAGGTTAATTTTCAGTGGAAGCTAATTTACCTACCAGTAAACCAGTTTACCAGGTGGAACCAACATAAGTATAGGGAGAATATACAAGCTTCACATGGATGGAGCCGCTGGTGGAATCGAACCCAAGACTCGCTGTGAGAAATAATGCTATGACATCTGTAGACAAAGCTGCCAGAATTTCAAACTAATGTGATAAACTTTCCCACTCAAGTAATATGAGACCTAAATCAGATTTCGTCAGAGTTAAAGGACATAGGGCAAAGTACTGTGTTCTACCAGACCCTAACTATGCATGTAGAGTAACCTGCATAGCTGGATGCACTATGGTTGCAAATGTTAAGAGATTCACAGTCTGCAGCCATTTAGGGGGCGGCAAGGCCCTTCGTTTCTGTAAATGGAGGCACTTTTTGGGTGACTGCTGAGGCTAGAATCTCTGTCAGAAGACTGAGATTTCCTTGGGTCCTTGTAGGAACTACAGCAGGTGGCTTGTATGATCAAACTGGCCACTAAACCAGACTAATTCAAGAAGGTGGCATCTACATATTTACTACTGCATTACCATAGTAACTACAATAGTGCTGGCGGTGCCTTGCACACAGTGCATATGCTCTGTGGGCACACTGTCCAACAGCACCCACCTCTGCCCACTGTCATGTATGTAGTGGTGAGCTCAGCTTCTCTGCCAAGCACACCACTATATACAGTACATGACAGGGCAGTGCTACAGCTCCACCTGCATGCTCTGCCCCCTCCCGGCTTACCCCTTCTCCGATGCAGCATCATCCCATCTCTCCCATCCAACCTTACCCTTCTATAGCATATCCAAAATTCCCTTCTTTCCCTGACATTCTGATCATATACCTTGAAGTTTGATTGAACTTCTCCATTGGTCTATATGTCTGCAGATGGTAAACTGAGGTGTAAGGGGTTTTAACCTCTAGCAACTGACACTTATTCTTCATTAGCCAAGACATAAAAGGCATACCCTATTTGGTAAGGATTTCTGTATTGGGCATGCAAGTGAACCAGCCAAAAATATACTGATAGGCTAATTGGCTCCCAACAAAATTAACCCTAAAATGTCTGTGAGTGTACATGTGGTAAGGAATATAGATTGTATGCTCCACTGGGGCAGGGACTGATGTGAATGTTCAAATATTCTCTGTAAAGTGCTGCGGAATATGTGTGCGCTATATAGGAAACTGTTAATAAATAAATCACCAGGGTGATCTATCGGATTCAGTACTGAATCCCGGCGGTCGGGATCCCGGCGTTCAGAATCCCGACGCCGGAATCCCGACAGCCGAAATGCCGACAAGGGGGGGACGTGGATCGCCCCCCCTTGCGGGCTCGCTGCGCTCACCACGCAGCGGGCCCGGTGCCTCGCTACGCTCGGCACACTAATTTATTCTCCCTCCAGGGGTGTCGTGGACACCCACGGAGGGAGAATATGTCGGTATTTCGGCGGTCGGGATTCCGGCGTCGGGATTCTGAACGCCGGGATCCCGACCGCCGGGATATTAACTGCATCCCGATCTATCTACCACATTGAATATGAATACCATTTACTTTTTCATGTGTCAGAAGCTTCCATACAGACCTTTTGAGGTGGACCTAAAAACGGTCGACCCTATGATCCAAAGCCTCTTAAAACATGTAGGGGCCGATTCAATTGTAGCGTGCGCCCAATGCTGGCAATTGCACAGAATGTTGTGAGTTGTGGGTTTGAGTACCAATTGTCCTGCGCTCCTTCTCCGGCTGCCTTTAGGTTGTCACGTAAGGTCTCCCTCAGACCTTGAAGTAATGTAGAGTTGGTTGGATGTGACAATTTACAGGCACCAGAGGATTGGTAAAAACATAAACCAAGTGCTAAGGTATTTGGGGCCACAGCAGGGTGCACTTCCGGACTGCATCCCTGCATTTTTCCATCCCTTGCTGGCTCCAAATACCCTTAGGGGTAAGGATTCATCTTCTATATTTTACTATATGTGATTTGTCAAAATAAATCTTTATGTTTTTACCAATCCTCTGGCGCCTGTAAATTGTCACATCCAACCAACTCTACAATTGCACAGAATACTGTATCAGTGTTACTTATCTGTTTGCTTGCTGCCACTGATCCTCAGCGATCAGCGGGGGAAGCACAGCCCAGGAGAAACTTCTCACTGTACTGTAATGAAATCCCTTGCTTCATCTCCGCAGCCTGGAGAGAAAAGGCCGCCAGGACAGAGAGTAGGAAGAGACCAAGTCTCTGCTTCAGCGGGGAAGGAACAAAACTATTAAACCTAATGGCGCCTTTTCCTATTGGCACCTTTTCCCCCTTTAGCCTCTCCCACAAGTGTTTCTCCTCCTCTCCAGTGCCTCCCATCCTTTTTGGGACCACTTGGAAGCGTCCAGCAGCGCTGGACTCCTGTAATAGGCTTCACTTCCTTTTCAGGATTTCAGCCTATAAACCCCTTAAGATGGCGGCCGCCATCGTGGGGGGTCCATCCCCCATGATCCCCCCTAAGCAGGGAACCGGTTCAGGATGCCCCCGTGTCCAGGAAAACCTCTCTGTAAAGTGCTGTGCAAAAGACGCAGCAGCGTCTCTCCGCACATAGAGAGCTGACAGGACACGCTTCTGTCAGCCTCTGCTGCGCTCTCAGTGTGTGTGAACTTCTAGTAGAAGTAACACACCGGAAAACCTGCACTAACTAGTGAATTAATAAAATAAAAAAAACCTAGCTACTCTATCCAAAAATGGCTGCAGTCCGCAGCCGGTCAGCACAGCACCCACTCCAGGAACTGAGGAACTCTGGAATGCAGAATGGAGGAGCCTGCTCTCAAAAGAAGTCAGCATAGGTGCCTTGCTCCTGCGGAACCTCCTACATCCCATGGTAGAGCTGTGTCACCAGGATAGCCGAAAGAGAAAAATGGGAGACAGAAACTGAAGCCTCGTCTGCAGATCCCGGCAGTGTAGCTGAGCCTGCAGTAGCAGAACCAGGGTTGCGCAGATGACGGAAACTGACTGACCGTGCTTATACAGTGCCACACATGTCATCCGCGCAGCTCCGCTACTGCAGGCTCAGCTACACTGCCAGATTCTGCAGAAGACCTCTCCCTCCCTGTAAGTACAATGGTGGGCAGGCAACCCAGGGCGGCAGTGCAGATAAATGTCTGTATACCCCTTAAACAAAGACGGATGAGAATGGTAGAATTATGTTCATGATGGAACATAACACTGATGGAATATACAGAAGATGCAGCTTCCTCCTACCATCTAACTCCGTGTAACTTAGTACAGTGTGGGACGTAAGTCCGGTGCTTATAACAAATAAAAAATGAGAAAAACTTTTTTTTAGAGGGTGAAGGGGTTAGCCTGCTGGGTCCTAGGGCCCCCCAAGCAGCTGCATGCCCTGTCACAGAAGCGGAACTAGCTCATTGTGGGCCCAGGTGCAAAAATATGCTTTGGGCCCCCCACTCAAAATGGGAACAGTGTGCGCCAAAGATGGGCAGTGTATGTGTATATTTAGGGTTACAGGCTGCGGGGTGTGTGTGTGTTTAGGGTTATAGGCTGCAGGGTGTGTGTGTATGTGTGTATGGTTAGGGTTATAGGCTGCGGGGTGTGTGTATATGTATGGTTAGGGTTATAGGCTGTAGGGTGTGTGTGTGTGTGTATGGTTAGGGTTATAGGCTGCGGGGTGTGTGTGTGTATGGTAAGGGTTATAGGCAGTAGGGTGTGTGTGTGTGTGTATGGTTAGTGTTATAGGCTGTGGGGTGTGTGTGTGTGTGTATGGTTAGGGTTATAGGCTGTAGGGTGTGTGTGTGTGTGTGTATGGTTAGTGTTATAGGCTGCGGGGTGTGTGTGTGTGTATGGTTAGGGTTATAGGCTGTAGGGTGTATGTGTGTGTGTGTGTATGGTTAGTGTTATAGGCTGCGAGGTGTGTGTGGTTAGTGTTATAAGCTATGGTTAGGGTTATAGGCTGTAGGGTGTGTGTGTATGGTTAGTGTTATAGGCTGCGGGGTGTGTGTGTGTGTGTGTGTATGGTTAGGGTTATAGGCTGTAGGGTGTGTGTGTGTGTATGGTTAGTGTTATAGGCTGTGGGGTGTGTGTAGTTAGTGTTATAGGCTATGGTTAGGGTTAGAGGCTGTAGGGTGTGTCTGCCTATGTGGTTAGGGTTATCGGCTGCAGGGGGTGTAAGGTTATGAGTGTATGGTTAGGTTTAGACTGTTGGGAGGGGGGTGGGTGGGGTTAGGCTGCAGGTGGGCATTGAATGGATGGGCTGTGGTTGGGGGATGTATAGATAGGGGCTTCTTGGAGGGGTGTATAATTAAGGTTATGCTTCAGGGATGGGGGTGTATAGTTAGAGCTGAGCTTCAGGGAGTAATTGTATGGTTAGAGTTAGGCACATTTTAGGGGGGGGGGGTTGTGCCCCCCTGTTCATTTTTATATTTTAAGTGTATTTTTGTGGTCCCTCCCCACCACCACCACCCCCATTATTTTTTAACTTGTGTCTGTTCCTCCAGCCCCCTTATAATTTGAGCTGTTTCAGCAGCGGCCCCACTCCCAATTAAGTAACTTGCTGCCTTTCTTGTCGCTCCTCCATGCTCAGCCTCAGAGCAGACAGGACTCGGAGACTGAGAGCAGCAACAGGCAGCCTTGCGATTGGCTGCCTGTTGCTGTGGCTACTGGCTACAGAACGAGACCACTGAGGAGGACTGCAGTCACAGGACGGAACGGATGCAGATTGCAGAGGTACTGCCGCTGCCTCTGCATCCTTCTCTGTCCGACATGGATTTGGCGTCCTGCCCGGTCGCATATCTCCCCCCTCCTGCCCGGCCGCATACCCCCCCCTCCCCTTCCCCTCCTGGCTAGCCGCATAACCCCAGACATCCGCGGACGCACGTAGCGCCGCAAATTTTATTTAAAAAAAAAAATGATATAACTTTGATATGCCGGGCAGACGGCAGCACCGGGCCCCTTTAACCTCATGGGCCCCGGTGCACTGCACCGTCTGCACCGGCGGTAGTTCCGCCCCTGCCCTGCACTCTCTATAGTTATGCCACTAAGACGAGTAAACGGAGCTGCTTTCAGCTCAAAGTAGAGATGGGTTGTTCGCGAACGAAGCGGGTCTTTTGAACGGATCCCATAAAAGACTGAGGGAGCCGCCGATTTCAAAAAGGTGAACCGTCGTTCTTTTACTTTCAGTTACATTACAATGCATTTGCCTGAGCTCAGCACTCTGCCATCTGTGGCAGCTGAGATGTACTAACTCTGGAGACTGAGTACAGTGCTGCTACTGCAAGTGAAAGAAAGAATAACAAGGCTGCTGCTGCTAGGGATGGCTATCGGTGCAGACGCCATCGATGGTTGCCATCGATGACGATTTTGCACCTAACCATCGATTAGTGTTTTACTCGGTCATGTATGTTCTTATTTGTTCAGCTCACTGTTTAAAAAAAAAATGGCACTAAATGATTTTAAAACAAATTATGCTTCATTAATATCCAATTACCCCTTCTTTCTAAGCGAACCGCTGGGCCGCGTAAAGATCCGGATCGTTTCAAGGACTGTTCTGCTGGATCCCAGCTCTCGTTAGTGACCCGTTTTACCCATCTCTAGCTCAGTCACCCAGTGTGTATCAGTAGCGCACGCAGGGGGGGTTTCTGAGTACCCAGAAACCCCCCCCCCCAGGAGTCTAAGGGCCCTACTCTTAAAGCTGAGGGTCCCCTCTTTCCATGGGTACAAGAATTTTAAAAATCGGCCCTTGGGAACCAGAGATATCTGACTTCAAAGCAGTGGTCCCCATCCAAGCCTGTTAATTACTCTTCCCAATCAGATATTTCAGGTTCTGTCTGACTTACAGTTTTTCTGAGGGTATATTCCAAAAGCTGAGACTCTCCCCCTTTGATGGACACTAGAAGCTTGTCTCTACTCTTCCAAGAACCAGAGATATCAGCCTTATAGCAGCTGGTTACTGCTCCAGCTCCACACACCTGGTATGTAGTTTTATATACTCGTTGGCAGATTGCTCTGCCTCCTGAACTCTCATCCCCTAGTCCCCAATACCATTTGGTAGGTGGGATTCTCTTGTTTTTAATTCCATTAAAATCTAAGAAATCTATTTCTGGGAACTGGAGATATCTGCAGTCAAGCAAGCTGTCCTCTCACCCCTCCTCTGCATATTAAACATTCTCTACCACCCTGGAAGTTATGTATCAGGGCCCCTTCATTCAGCCCAATGCCCCCTTCTCCCACCCCATCTCCCACCATCTGTGCAGTTAAGGGGTAATTAGTGGAAATTACTGATCCAGGCCCTACATGCTGAGCGGTTGATATAATACCCCCTACCACCCGGGGGACATCACAGCTTCCCCCACCCCTACCGCTGGAGGGTCGGTAGGTGCCCCATTACATTGCTATGCCCAGGGGTCTACACTGCTGTTGACGCCCCTGTGTGTATATATTATATATACACACATATATATATATATATATATATTTTGTTATATAATAATATATTATTATTATTTATATATATTTGGTCTATCTATAATACTTTAACTGACCTGACATATACTGGGTCACCTAAGTGTCCATCTCCGTGCTTTGCTCCGGCCCTCTGGAAACCCCCTTCTGAAAATCCTGCGTTTGCCACTGCGTATGGACCTTCAAAACGAAATCTGCCATTAAGTTTAGTAAAGTGCTTAACTGAACCTTAACCAGAGCATTAACTGCTGCAGAAAGTTGATTCTACTTGCAGCTTATGTAGCCGAGATCAGAAACAGCTAACTGTAATGGATAAAAACCTATTCCTCACTCTGCATCTAGCAAGAAGTCATTACATGTGTTTCACATTTATTTATATTACTAGCTGACCCGCCCGGCGTTGCCCGGGAAAACCTTGGGGTTACTTTATTTCCAAAATTGCTGGAAATTTTCATCTTACAGTATGCTGTGACAAAGACCTAAGATTGTAATTTGTTATAGATTCCACCATAATGTTAGAATGTGTTTGCATTGATACTCAATGATGGCAATGAAATCAGGTGTGGTGTTGTTGTTTGAAACACAACACTCCTGAGTTGAAAACTTGTATGTGTTGATGAATTCCACATCCACTCCTGAGATTTAGCACCTACTGTATGACATATCCTCCAACATCTGAGGGTCAGAAATCGGTACAAAATCAGAAAGGGACATGTCCACACCTCAATTTCTATACTTTCAATGGTACAGTTTCTAGGGTGTGTAATTACAGGCGCTGAGTGCGTGGGGTCCGGGGTGGGCGTTACTTACCGCGCCATAATTAATTTAAAATTCACTGCTCCCTGCCACTGCCACTCCCCTCACCGAACCTGCCTGCAGCAGTCTCTGAGGTCTGGGGATCTGTAAAGCACATGCACCGGGCATCTCTACCAAACAGTGGGGCAGCCCCTGAGTGTGGGAGCAGGTCCGGGGGCCTGGCCACATGATGTCATGATGTGACGCACACTATCCGCACCACTGTAATGCACCACTGGGAATGGGTGCAATGGGCCAAATTCTTCCCTACACCCGCCGGGCCAATCCACTGATCCAGCCATCACAATCATCAATGGATGCATTGATAAGGTTTGGAGTTTAAGAAGTTGAAGAATACGACTGAGAAAAAGAATTGCCATGTTACAAAGTGTACAATTTACTCAATAAATCGTGAAAAAAATGTAAGTGTACATAGAAGTACAATCAAGAAATGAAAGTAGGATTAAAAAATAAGTTCTGATTCAAACTGATAATTGTTTGGATGCGGTGGGTTGTGAAACAAATCTATAGGTGGGGGTATGGATATTGTGGGCATAATTGGTGTTTGTTACACCTACAGGGGGCCCTCAATTGATGGGATTTTCACTACAGTGTCACGGTCACAGTGTCACCATAGGGGGATTCCCAATTGGGGTCCAGGTGGTCTTTTAGGGACCCTTTACAATCCTGTAGGTCTCTTCTCCTTGAGCTTACAGTCTCCCTTAAAGATAGTCAATCACTGAGGGAGACCGTAGGCTCCAGGAGAAGAGACCAACGGGATTGTAAAGGGGTCCCTAAAAGACCACCTGAACCCCAATTGGAAATCCCCCTACGGTGACACTGTAGTGAGAATTTCTCATCAACTGGGGACCCCCTGTAGGTGTACCAAACACCAATTATGCCCAAATATCCATACCCCCTCCACCTATAGATTTGTTTCGCAACCCACCGCCATCCAAACAATTATCAGTTTGAATCAGAATTTATTTTGCGGGGAGCGCAGTGACAGGCTGGAGGACTGGAGAGACGGATATGGGGAACAAAGTAGAAACGGTACATTAGGTACAGTTTTTATTTGCCGGTACAGACGGTTAAATAAACGGCAAATTATTTTGTATGTGTTCTGTGTGTTTGTGTGTGTTGTACTGTTTTTGTGTGTGTGTGTGTTGTAGTGTATGTGGTTGTGTGTGTTGTATTGGGGTCTGGGACGGATATTAGACAGCACTTACATCGACAGCCATTACATCGACACCATTAGTTCGACAGCTCAATAGGTCGACATGGTTTTAGGTCGACATACCATTAGGTCGACATGCCATTGTGTCGACAGCTCATTAGGTCGACATGTTTTTAGGTCGACACTACCATTAGGTCGACAGTGTCTATGTCGACAGTCAAAAGGTCGACATGGTTTTTTTTACAGTTTTTTGGCCGAAATGTCGACACAGTAGACATGGACACAATTTGAAGTGTACCGCAGCCCCTCGCATCGCAATGCTTCGGGCACGGTGCCTCGATGCGCTCGGCACACTATTTTATTCTCCCACCACGCCCTAGTGGATAGTAGGGCATGAAATACCGCCTGTCGGCACATGTCGGCTCAAAAAAACAGTGAAAAAACCCATGTCGACCTTTTGACTGTCGACATAGACACTGTCGACCTAATGGTAGTGTCGACCTAAAAACATGTCGACCTAATGAGCTGTCGACCGAATGAGCTGTCGACACAATGGCATGTCGACCTAATGGTATGTCGACCTAAAACCATGTCGACCTATTGAGCTGTCGAACTAATGGTGTCGATGTAATGGCTGTCGATGTAAGTGCTGTCTAACAATAGTCCGGATAACGTTGTATTGTATGTATCTGTCCAATGCGTAAGTGTGTGAGGTGTGCTACGTATATACAGTATGTGTGTGTTGTGTCTTTGTGTATCTGTGCAATGTTTTAGTGTGTGTTTTGTGTGTGTCGTTCTGTTTTTTGGGTGTATGTGGTGAATGTGGGTGTGTGTTGTGCTGTTAGAGGTATGTTATGTGTGTGTGTTGTGTGTATCTGCCCTATGTGTAAGTGCGTAAGGTGTGCTATGTATAAATCTGTGTGTGTGTAGTGTGCTGTGTGTATCTGTGCAATGTTTAAGTGTGTGTTTTGTGTATTGTACTGTTTTTGGGTGTGTGTTGTAGTGAATGTGGGTGTGTGTTGTACTGTGAGTGTTGTGTTGTGTGTATCTGCCAAATGTGTAAGTTTGTGATGTGTGCTACATATATATGTGTGTGTAGTGTGCTTTGCGTATCCTGGCAATGTTTAAGTGTGTGTGTTCTGTGTGTTTGTTGTATTGTTTTTGGGTGTGTGTTGTAGTGTGTATGGATTTGTATTGTACTGCATGTGGTGTGTTGTGTGTGTGTATCTGTCCAATGTGTAAGTGTGTGAGGTGCTCTACGTATAAATGTGTGTGTTGTTTGCTATGTGTGCGTATGTGGTGTACTGTGTGTGTGTGTGTGTGTGTGCGTGTACAATGTGTATGTGTGTGTGTGTGTGTGTTGTGTGGTCTATGTATATCCTCAATTATTTCCTAATTGTTTAAAGCCTTCACCATAATGTTAGAATGTGTCATTCATACTTAATGACAGCAATGAAATCAGGTGGGGAGTTGTTCCTTCGCAAACGGTTTCCCAGATCATCAATCTTTTCCCCAGAACATCAATGAAGGAAAATTACAACTTGGTGTTTTTTAAATTTCTAAGTGAAATTTCCCAAAAACGGCTTCGAGGTGCACACCACCAGGTCCAGAGGTATCTTGTTGTTGAATTTGGTGTCTCTGAGTGCCACGGTGTGTCCGCAATGCGACGGACACGCACACACACACACACACGCGCACACAGACTCTTCAACTTATTATATAGATATAAATATAAATACACTGACATTTTATTTTCAACGCAGGGCTTATCAGAGGCTCACACAGGTCGCCGAATGCTGCTGGCTGCCCACCTGAGCTCCCGGACAGATGTAGAGTGCTCATTTCTTGTGTACCTCCTATAACAAGGCAAGTATGCACTATGCATGCAAGCAAGCAGCATATGAACGACACACTATGGCGCAAACATGCGCAGAGATAAGCGGACAGATGCCATGGAAACCAAACAGCAGGCGCCTGAAGTTGCTGCTTCCGGCTTGATGACGCACTTCCGAGGGGAACGCCAGCAGGGCGGGCAGTGGGGGTTTGAATTGATGAGCAGGCGGGAAGTGGATGTTGTGACGGATCGCGGACGGTGTACTGTACAAGCAAACGGTGAGTTAACGGGAGGGGAGGCGTGTACCGGCGGTGTTCTAACTTAAGGTTTAGTGTGCAGTGATTCCAGAGCACAATCCAGGGTTTGCTAATGTATGGCACTACACAACCCAGCATGCCCAGTGGTTGTCACTCTGTGGCACTACACAACCCAGCATGCCCGGGTTTGGTGCTCTTTGGCACTACACAACCTAGCATGCCCTGGAGTTGGCACTCTGGCACAACCCAGCATGCCCAGGGGTCAGGACTCTGTGGCACTACACAAATCAGCATTCCCAAGGGTCAGGACTCTGTGGCACTACACAAATCAGCATGCCAACGTTTCGGCATTCTGTGGCACTAGACAACCCAGCATGCCTTGTCACCATTTTAGCATGCATTAACATTAAAAATATGTCAGGGCAACCAGCATACCACAAGTTGCCTACCCCTGGTACCAGGGCTCTCCTATTATTCCCCGCTATGCCTTAGCATCCAGAAGCTCTCCTTTCCATTAAGCTATGTTTCGGACATGCTGGAACTTATGGTTCCTCAGCAGCTTGAGAGCCACCTTGTAAAGTGAAATGGGAGTATTTAGTTGCAGACGGATGCTCCTGGAATGCTGGTACTTTGTGGCCACCAAACTCACCAGCTTTAGCACCAATAGATGGAACTGAATGCATTGTGGACATGATTTGCTTTTATGCAAGGGACGCTACCTGCATTGTGTGTTTTGGGGTATGGTTAAAAACCGGACCCAGGCATGCCAGACCGGACACTACAAGCTCCAGGATGCATAGTTTGATGTCCGGTCTGGCTGCCTGTGACAGCTATCACCAGAGAGGAGGAGGGATAGATTAAAGCAGTGGTTCCCAAACTGTGCGTCTAGGCTCCCAGGGGTGCCTCAGAGCACTTGCAGGGGTGCCTCAGGTTGGTGGCCAGAACCAATTCAAATTGTTTATGGTCAATTTAATGGGCAAAATCAGTGCTTGTGGCTTTCAAGTATGAAATACTGTGTGCGTATAAACAGAAGTGAATCATGTTCCTTACCACATACTGTAACTGGACCTACTGTAAGGATGACATTTAAGCACAACTTACTTAATTTACAGTAATTATTATTCTTTTTTATTCTTGGTAACAAACTTTTGGGTGCCCTGGAAAATATTCTGATACTCTTGGGGTGCCATGATTCCAAAAAGTTTGGGAACCACTGGATTAAAGCCTCCCTTTATGGTCCGGGCATGTAGCAAAAAACGGAACGGTCCGAACCACACGGGAGGCTGTAAACTCCTTTTCCCATGTCCCTGGTGAAAGCTATCACAGGCATCCCCCCGGACAAGACACCTGGCCTTCCGGGTCCAGATTTTACTTAGTCCCTGTGTTTTGCTTGTAAGTTATAACCGGGACTAAGTAAAAATTGGACCCGGACAAAACGCCGGACCGGACACTACAAGCTCCGGAATGCAGAGTTTGATGTCCGGCGTTTGGTCCGGGTCCAATTTTTACTTTCCCCAGGTACATGGGGAAGGGGAGATTACAGCCTCCCCTTGTGGTCCGGACCATTCAGGTTTTTCCCATATTCTCCCCCCCCCCCCCCCCCTTTTGGGCCGAAGTTGCCAAGCTACAATTGCTACAACGTATCTTCATGGTACACATGAAAATCTATTAACCATTATTGGGATAATGTGTGCATATGGGATGCTTTATAGACATTAATAAATGTTAAGTAGCTTCTATATTGTTGATTGTACTGTCTCAACATAACACAGCTGCACCATTTTTTTAGTGAGGCAGGCAGCTACCTCTTGATTTGCTGCTGTGCCTTTATTCCTATATATATTTAGGTGCTGGGGTTGTCCTTGTATACTGTATGTCAACCAAGCAAGCTTGTGAACATTGTGTTAGTATGCTGCCATGTATACTGTATATGTAGAATTGCTGGATAGTAAATAAAATGTTCCAAAGGCAATATGGATCATAGCTTTCCCTTTAGCAGCTTAAATAGGGATATCCATTGGTGGGTTGCCTTCGACGATGACCATCGACTGCGCACAAACCATCTATGATCTGCTACTGCTGGCAGAACCTGGGCGGGACAATCAGAACCAGGGTGGGCCTGGGGCATCGGTTTGATGATCATCCCTAAACTCAAATGATATTCATAAATGATGTGCAAATATTTAGCAACAGTTTGTCTTGGCACTGATACAACCAGGGCTGTGGAGTCGGAGCAAATTTCGTGTACCTGGGGTCGGCAAACAATGCACCGACTCCGAAAATTATAATTAATGATTTCTCTACTGTAAGAATAAAGACCAATGCATGCAGTGCCTCATGTAACCGCAAAACGAACACGTTAAGTGACCATGAAAAAGCATGCTTTTCATGTGCTTCACTATATGGCACGCAACGCACAATTCAGAGCACCAATACTTATAAATGTATTCTCCCTTGTAGTTTACAACTTATTTCAAACGTTCAATAAGTTTTTCAATACCTCGAAAAATTCATTCAACCAAGCTCTCCCACCATACGCACAACATCTATTTACGCAGATGAAGATCTTGTTTCATGCGCGGGGTCGTTTGTTTACCTTGGCTAAGCCATTTCTTACGCTGGTTCATATTGATGTAAAGGCAATTGAACGGTGACGAGCAAGCAAACCAGCGGACAAACATTGTGTTTGTCCTTTGCTTAAACTGTTCAATACAGTAGACTGTTGGCTTCCCAGCCTCTAGTTTCTGTAGTAATAATATGTATGTTGCCTTTCTTTCCTTCAAGGAATGTATCAAATACATTCGCATATTAATACAGAGGAGTCGGGGTCAGCCGTATGAGGAGTCGGGGTCGGAGTCGGGCCATTTATCTACCGACTCCACAGCCCTGGATACAACTACAGTTGGATTTCTACAATGTTACTGTGTCAGTGTTAGCATTGTTCTATGAACGTTTCCAGCACCATTCTGTGCAGTGGTGGAACTTGTGGGTAATGAGCACAGGTTCAAAAAATATAATTTGGCCCTCCACTCCAACCTTATGCCCCATACACACAGGCCGGCTGAGCAATACCGCTTAGCACAGATCGCTCAGCACACAGAGATGCCCCAGCTATGTGTGCTGAGCGATCTGGCACGGCCAGTGTTCTCTGGTGAGAGAACACTGGCAATGACTAGATTTATACTAGCCCGGTGATGGCTGCGCAAGGGACCGTGCATTGCCAGCGATCAATGCTTAATTTATAAGTGATCTAGTCAGATGGCTTAGAAATAGGGCTACAATCGCCCTACAACGCATACATTCACAAGATGCGACACAGCAGTGGGTGACGGGAAGCAATGAGCCCCTTCGTCCTTGGAATCTTAAGTTGCCACAACACACTCCCCACAACCACAGGAAGGTTTATCCGAATGAACGATAAACACCCTCAGGTCCGTGCACTTCCTTAACACATTTCCACACCTTCATTCAGTCATTGGCTTCCTAGGAAGGTTCATTATGATCAGCCCAAACTTTTAATATCAACAAAATGTCCATGTCAACATCACGACTACTTACCTTTATGACCCACATAAAAATTATAATTCTGTTTTCATTAAGACATTTTTAGTTGGAACTAAAAAAAAAAAAAATATTCACTGCACTGAAATAAAAATTGTCCTGTGTTGGGCTTGCTTGGCCGGCTGATCGATGCTCATCTTGAGTGGAGAGTTGCATATTTGGAATATAGATAGATATACATACATACACACTGTTTCGTAAGATCCAGTGAATATGCTGTTGGTATTCAGCATTATTTACCTTACTGGTGAGGGCCTACTTGATACGGTCATTGGGTCACCACCAAGTAGGTCGACAGTCGAATGCAATTTTTGACAGTTTTTTTGGGGTGGTATTTTATGTCCTACCGTGCACTAGGGCGTGGTGGGAGAATAGAATAGTGTGCCAAGCGTAGCGAGGCACCATGCCCAAAGCATGGCAAGCTAAGCGAGGGGACGTGGTGGTACGTTTTAGTGTTTATGTTGACTGTGATAAACAAATAAAATAGAAAACCATGTCGACCTAGACACATGTTGACCTAATGACTGTCTAACAACTTGCTGGTGACTAACTAATCCACACCCGGGCCTGCCACATCCCACTCTTCAGCAGTGTCCCCCACTGCATTTTGCAGGATAACGCTGCCAGAGACTTCTGTGTTCTAACGTGTAATCTTTTTCTGTAGTGTAGAAATAAGGCCATATTGGAAATTAAAAATTCCTAGTAATAAAATGCTTTCAGTCTAGGATATTTTTGGGCAGGTGTTGATTAGGAATGGCACATTTTACTTTTGACCTGGAGAATTTTGGACAGAATGCCTATACATGTGTGAATACAGGTTGAGCATCCCTTATCTGAGATCTGTTATCCAAATTATGCCGATATCCATAGTTTCCATTATTTATTTATTTTGCTAAAAGCACTGCTGGGGACATGATATGTAACCGGCACTAAATGTGCCAGAAAGTGATCATTTTGCATTCAAATTCAGTGCCAGTTCATGTTTTGAAACCTTGTTTTATGTTCAAATAAAATATTTGTGTGTGTTTGATGTGTTTATACAACATAATTGCGTCTTGTGTTCACAAGTGGATCCCATCCGCAAGATACCTCATTGAAATATAAAAATATTCTGCAATATAGAAAAAAATCAATTATCCAAAATGCTTTTGGTCCCAAGCATTTTGGAAAAAGGGATACTCAACCTGTATTATGAATTGGGGACACTAAAGTGTAGCATATTGAATGTTCTAGTTAAACACTATGGCCCTTATTCTGAATGAGTCGGTTGGCTCCGAATGCGGACGGATGGCCAATGGTTGGTGTTTGCGCATGTGCGAACGTCTCACACCTCTGAACACGGCGTGAGATCCGTGCAGAAAATGATCCTACGGAACCATCCGAGCAGGGGGTGGAGAGGGGCGTGAAGGGCTGATTTTGCTTATTACCATATGCATATGCCCCGCGTTTCATGGGCGTTCCCATGAAAATGCTGGGCATACGTATGGTAATCCGGC
Organism: Crinia signifera; assembly: GCF_055691185.1. NCBI lineage: Eukaryota > Metazoa > Chordata > Amphibia > Anura > Myobatrachidae > Crinia > Crinia signifera. The sequence continues at coordinate 268,462,755 of NC_139221.1, forward strand.
CGTGACGCACGTGTGGGGGGCGGACATATGACATAGCCGGATGCCAGCTGCCCGCCCATATCCCTGCTTTTGCATGGAGAAATGCCAGAGTGGTCTGGAGCACTCGGTGCTGCCTGACCACTCAGTCCAGCATTCAATGGTCGTACGGAAGGTGGGGCTAAGAACACTCTGTTCCTGTGCGAAAATATGCATCCATCCGATTCAACTAGAATAAGGGCCTATGTCATTTCCACTATTTAAATGAGTATTACACCAGTGATGTAAGTGCATGCTTTCTTTAGGACAGAGCTAATGTATATGCTTTCCTTTAGGATTAACCGCTTGCGATGTCGAAGCGTGAAGCATTTTTAAGTGCCACGGAGAAGGGTTCAGTAGAACATTTTCTGAACTTCATTCAGCTTCATGTGAGTACTGCTGATGTATTTAAAGCTCAGTGTGAATTGCATTAGTTTTCTTTTCTTATAAGCATTAAAGGCCCCCATCCACTAGTCCGATTTAGCCACTTTTAACCCGATTCTGAAGGATCGGGATGAGAAATCGGGGAAAAAGTAGCATAATCGGATATTAGACATGCAATGCCTGGTCCTGTGTGCATCGAGTCAGGTTAGACCTACAACCTGGTCATCTCCCGGCAGCGGGGAATGAGATCGCATGCGTTATATCGTATTCAAAATGCTCAAGGGGGATTGGCTGTAATAAATGGGGGCCTTTAGAGGTCCCTCAATAAATTTGCTGCCATAGAAACGATCAGCTATCTGCGATTATCACAGCGAGTACACAGAAGCACGCAGAGCGATGCTGGCTGTGCTGACGCAACTCTAGTATTGGAGTCCTATGTGCTTGTACAGTGGAACTAAAAAGCCAGACTTGCTCCATAGCAATAAAAAGTAGCAGAAAAATGTACCATTTGTAAATGGAATAATGTAGCATTTTGTATAGCACCAAATATAGGAATGCTGCATGTTTTATTTAACCGATTCGGTTTCTGCGTTTTATGCGTATTTGTGGTACAAGACACCCATTGTTAGCAGAGCTGCACAGGAACTGCCGGCTCACTCATGCCAGGTGTTGCCCTCTAAATGGTGTATTGAGGCTAGATGTATGAGGACACATCTGTTGGGGGGATATGGGTCGACAAGAGGAAAGGTTGACATGCATTGGGTTGACCACTGAAGGTCAACATGGGGGTTTTCACTTTTTTTTTTATCCCGAATGTCGAAATGGACACAAAAAAAGTCTGCCACATCCCCTCAGGCAATGTTCGGCACACTTATATAGTGTTCACTCTAGGAGTGACACCGGGCAGGGCGCTGGGGGGCGGACCGGGCACACCGACATCACAGCTGGGGGCGTGCCCGGGCCGCCGCCGCCGTAATGAAAGAGGCGTGCTTGGGCCGCCATTGTCATCAAAGGGGGCGGGCCCGGCCGGCACAGTCATCAAAGGGGGCGGGCCCGGCCCCTCCGAATCCACTGTGCTGCCGGGGAAGCGCCAGGCATCGCCGCCTACGGCGACGCTGGGCTTCCCCGTGAGTCTGTTTTAGCGGGGCGCTGCGAGATGGGCAGGGCGCATTTTGCCCTTTAAAAATCGGGCAGGGCGCAGCGCCCCGCTAAAACAGCCTAGCGGGAACACTACTATATTCTCCCATCATGCCCTAGTGGATGGCAGGGCATAAAATACCTCCTGTCGGCTCAAAAAAAAAAAAAAAAAAAGGTGAAACCCCCCCCCCATGTCGACCTAGCCCATGTCTCGACCTAATGACCCCGTCGACCCAATGCATGTTGACCTTCCTCTTGTCAACCTAGTGACCATATACCTCTGTAGTATATTCATGCTTTCTTGCTCCCTGTCGCTAAAAAGAAGCCTTTGGCTATGTGCACACAGACATATTTTTTTTTTTATTTAATTCAGTTTCACCTCTGTTTAATGCTTCTCAGCTGGAGAAAAGATAATCTCACACTGATAGCTGTGTAGGTACTGCCGCAGCAAACACCAAACTTTTCCTACATAACTCCCCCTCTTGGCACAGGCAGGGAGACTTCCATCTCCGTGCTTGGGGTTAAAATTCGCCATCAGGGGCAGCGAGCCCCTGCGACGTCGAATTGGGCGACAGGGAGGGCTGGCAGCTAATGCTCCAGCCCTCCGGAACACGGTGACTGTGCAGCGAATCCTAAACAGGATTCGCTGCACATCGCGATTGTCATTGAAGGCTGCCCATACAGTACAGTGTGTGTGTGTGTGTGTGTATTGTACTAATTATCTAATCCATGCTTCTCTCTGAATGTGACATTTGAAACATTTTACAGAAAGACCCATCAGATCCTTTTGATCTGGTTGAACTATTGCAAGAGTTACCAAGGAAACAGAAAGAAGAATTATGGCAGAAACTGAAGACCTTGCTGACAGACACTTTGGTGGCGAATCCAGTGGAAGAGTGGAATAAAGTAGTTGATGACAGTGATGATGATATGGAAGTGGAGGGATCTTCTGATATGGTATATAAGATGTTAAAAACACATGCTAACCGCAATTAAGAAAGCTATTTGACCACAAATACATTTACTCTGTAACTTGTAAGAGTCAACATGATTGCAGAAATAATTGTACATTTGTTTTGCTTTCCTAGAAGCATACAATGGATGTTCTACACGGAGTGACCATTGTTTCCACAGTTTCTGTGTCTGTCGCAGATGGCGACATCAGCTATGGAGCGCTCCTGGAATGTACTGCTATTCTCAACGGTAGCGCTTTATAAATTCTTTCACTCTTTATTGCTGCAGCAGAAACTTCAGTTTTCATTCATGTGTCCCTTACTGTTATATCCGATATTTGCCTTATGCTCACTGGGTTCATAATACTAACAGAATAAGTGCTTTTCAGATATTTTGGATGCTTTGCCCACATCGGAGTCCCGTCTACATCTGGCCATCCTGTGCCTGTTTGAAGCCTGGTGGGAGAAGGGCTTAGAAAGAAAGGAAGTGTTTGGGAAAACTGCATTTGTGTTGCTGCTGGCAAAATCCCTTGATGCAAAGCCTCTGGTATGTAGCGATCTACTGATGTATTTGTTCTGCAGTGTTCCCAAGTCAGGTACACACTGGAGCGATGGCAGGATGATTTGCCATTTTTGGAAAGACAGTCTACATTGCTTTGTGTGTACAGCTGATTTGCGCACTACTGCAGTTACAGTACATGCAACCTCTGCTCTAATCCATAGCCAACAGGACAATAACACATGTAACCTGGTGGATGCTAATGAAGGGCGGAATGAAGTATTGTTATGTTGTTCATTAAATCATGTAGTGTGTACCAGAAATCTGGCTCAGGGGAAATCCTCCCAGTTGCCGGTCACTCCAGTGTGTACCTGGACCTGCATGTGCTTCCTTATATTGTAGTGGCAGACTGGAACAAATTGTTCTTCCTTTTTATTTTTAATAGACATAACTTTTTTATTTAAGGAATTCATTGCCCTTCAGATTTCGAGCCTATTGATATCTGGTACAATTAAACTTGTATTTACTTTTTTAAATTTGTTTGCTAAGAGAAATGTCCCGTCCTCCCTCCCCCTCTTTCCTTTCCTTTTTTTTTTTCTTCTGTATCATTTTCAATTACTATTCATATACTTATTTTCAACTCTGATGCTTGTTAGGTTTTAGTAGCATAATTCCCAAATTACAAATTATTCAACCAAATCCTATTGAGCTTCTGAGTTGTACGAACTGTGACCCGGTAACTGGCAGGCTATATATCTGGTTAAAATGAGGATGTGGGAACACTTTCCTCATTTTTAGAAACTCTTCTCCTGTGGCAGGTGGCGGACATTACTCGCTTGTGGAAGCTACATCCAGTTCTCCTCACCATTGATTACAACTCGTCTGAGAGCAATGAGGTGAAGAATTTGTTACTCCGCTGCTTTATGAGTGATAACCACATCAAGAGAGAAGAGGTAATTTAGTGTTTAGTTGTGATAACAATTGAGTTTGTGCTTATTACAAAGTACAACACTTATTAAGGCAAAACATTCAAGCAGAAAAATTTTGCTTATTGGTCTTTTAAACCTTTAGTTACGTCACAACAACGCACTTTTTCCTGGACTCGTTGACATTCTCTGCACAATAATAGGCTTCATTATTTGCATCGTTCCATATAGATTTTCCATGGTTGCAGCACTTACGTTCCAGTAATTTTTTTTTTTTATTTTTTTTTTAATTGCTATAGCTGTAAAAGGTGCATTGGGGAGACTTTTTTTCTATAGGTATATCTGGCTGTGTTTTATTTATTTATTTGAATTTAATTTGGGGATACCCTGTAGGTTTACGGACCGCACTGATGGGCCTTCCCTGATGCCAGCCCTTAGACTCTCTTACGGGGAAATTTACGAAGATGGGGAGTTCTATTTCAGCTGGGATGTTGCTATGGGCAACCAATCGGAATCTACTTATTTATTTAGTACCTTCTAGAAGATAATAGATAGTATCTGATTGGTTGCTCATAGCAACATCTCATCTGAAATAGAACTATCATCTTAGTAAATTTCCCACTAAGGGTAGTAGATGGGCTCCTATTTCTAGACTTTCTTTTAGTGTTTGTGTGGATCCACTTTTGTGAGGCCTACAGGAAAGTTTACACGTGTATTTTCTAGTCTGAGCGCTAATTGTGTTATTTGCTCCCCCATTCTAACCAGGGTCGAAGATTTCTTAGTTTTCTCTTTAGCTGGGATGTGAACTTCATTAAAATGATCCATGAAACCATTAAAAATCAGCTGCAGCATTTGCAAAAGTAAGACTTTGTTGCAATCATTATTTCACACCTGTTCTATGATTATTTACTTTTTAAATTTTTTTTTTTTTTAAAGATTGCTCCTGTATTATCCTAATGGTTTAGATTTTTGTTAATAGCTTTGATTTAATCATCTTGATTCGATTGTTTTTGCCTTTCCACAAAACATTGGAGGGTTAGGTGCAATGAGAACTTAGTCTGGTGCTTATTGGTTTAGAACACCAGGCCATGGCCATACAAATTGTATTCTCTTTAAGGTCCTACGTAAGGAAGGACTATGGCTCATTCTGTCGGATTCCAATAAACAACCCTTCACATATCTGAGTTTAAAGCCCTGTACACACGGAGCAATATTGGCTTAATATTGCAGTGTCCTGTTTTCATCGCTGATAAAAACGAGACACTGCCTGCGTAAGCCGCTGATCACAGGAGCATGCTTTTCCGACCAGCGACAACTCCAGGGCTGGTCGTGGGAGCGCGCTCCCGGCAACCGTCGGCAGCCATGGTCGCATCCCTGGCAATTATGGCTGAAATTGCCCCATGTGTATGGGGGCTTTAGGCTGTGTACACACAGTGCAATTTGGTTGCTAAGCAATTTTGGCTTAATATCTCTCAGCAACAATATTGCTCAGAGTACCATTTTCACCAGCAATTTTTAATTTTTTTTTTTAATTGCCCAGTACACACAGAAAACAAGGGGCAATTATGGTTACTCAGGGACCAAAGCCAGAGATATTGGATAAAATCGCCCCGTGTGTACAGGGCTTTAGTTTAGTCTCTGGGCATTTTAGAATTGAAGGGTCTACTCTAGAAGCAGAAAGTGTCCTGGTTAAAAGGCTAAGGGAAAATTTTTTTTTTTTTATTTATTGTAATATTTTCATTTGGCAGGTCATTGATAAACCACGTTGCGGACATTTATTTCAGAGCGTGGAAAAAAGCATCTGGAGAAATTTTAACGGTACTTTTTTTTTTTTTTTTCTGTTTTGACCAGAAAAATTTACTTCAACTTAGAAAATTTGTGTCTCTAAAATTCATTGTTTCTGTTCTACAGCTAGAACCATAATTTAGGAAATTGTAAATTGCTGTTTAGGAATTGGAGAGATAAGAGAATACTTCAGTTTTTACTCAAGCCCTGAAGATTACTTTTTAACAGTCGCTCTCCATTGCGAAGTCATTGGTCATTGTTATATTTTAATTCAATTAGTACCTCTTTCCTATTCCACTTGGACTTTTTGGCATGTACTGTATTGGTTTTTCACTGTATACTTTTATACTAAAATGCTATAATTTTACTCCTTTTTAAGTATTTTTCTTGTGGCTTCTTAGTGTAGTTGTGGAGATAACCTATATTGTGTAGATCACAGGTCCTCAAAGTCTGTCCTCAGGGCCCCACACAGTGCATGTTTTTGAGGTCTCCTCACAGAATCAAGTGAAATAATTAGTTTAAAATGTGTCAGTCAGTAATGAGTACACCTGTCGGGTGACCTTGACAATGTGAACTGTGTGGGGTCCTGACGACACACTTTGAGAGCCACTGCGGTATATGTATTCAAGCTGGTCGAGTGAGTACCCACCAACAGCTACTTTACAGATCCTGTAAACAACAGGAGCTTATTGGTTGGTATGTTCTCTCCTACCCTAATTTTAGAATTCCTATTTCAATTCCTCACTTTGATGAAGCCTTGTTTTATTATTATTATTATTATTATTTAAAAAAAAAAAGGTGCAGAAATCATGACATTTCATTCTGATTTGGTTAAAAGAATTCAGAGGTAATTTTAAGAAAGGTCATCAAAAGTAGTTAAGACATGTGAAATGTGTAAGTTATTGTTTTAAAAAAAAAAAATTCTTCTGAGCTTGACCTATTTTAGCCAGAAATGTAGCGGGAAGAAAATGAATGCTTTCAAATATGTTTGACCTGACATAAGGTTGGAAACGATTGATATTTGAATCTGAAGCCTTGGCTTCTTAGTGAGAAATGATTACTTATATAGACCACAATCTAAGGGCACAATATGCAATACAGAAGCAAAGCAGTTTATATGCCCTGAAAACCTTTCTCCTGTAGACCTTAAATGTAACATATCCCCCCCGTCCCTTTTTCTTATGTGTTTTTTCACAAGGCCATTGAAAACACGTGTATCCAGGACTTCATGCACCATGGTGTTTATTTGCCAAAGAAATCTCCGGTTCACTTCAAAGTGAAAAAGGTAGGCACCAATGTTAGTGATTTATTGATTTGGTATAATGTTTAAAAAAAAAAAACAAGTTTTAGTTGTACAATTCCATATTTTGATAATAAACATGATACAGATGAATCAGATTAATTTGGCATGATTTTTCTGAAGTAAAGCCGACACATCAAATTGTGCGTACTTGAACCTATGCACTCTGCTGTGTTAGAAATGACAATCACTACTACATAAACCATTTTTTTTTAGGCTATGGCAAGATAAAAGTATTGGTACAGATGGAGCGCCTCACAGCCAGCCCCGGGGCTCACCAGATTACCCCCGCTGGCGAGATGGTGCTCCATCTGACTGGGACGCAAACCCTGCCCATCTCCACGGGGGTCGGGGACCCGGGGGAGCTCCGTTAGCAGTGGATGCGCGCACATCCCCTTGCAGAGGCTGGCGGATGGTAATCTGACTGCTAGACCCCCGGTAGAAGAGACCGGCCCAAAAAATTGTATCTGTTTATTTGAGGGGAACAATGCAGATGAAATTTGGGAAACGCAAAAAAATGTGCTCGAATCACTAACCCCTAAATCATCCCAAAAACCAATAAAGGTAAATTCAATAAGAAAAAACCATCATGGTTGGATAAAAAGTAAGGACAGCAATCAACAATAAGGCAAGAGCATTTAAATTTTACAAAGATAACGCGAATGACGAGGCATTCAGAAAATACAAAGAAGTAAACAAAATTTGTAGGGGGTAATCAAAGTAGCTAAAACAGAAAATAAGGAGCGCCATAGCGTCTGAGAGCAAAACAAACCCCAAAAAGTTTTTCAAATACATCAATAGTAAACAAATAATTAAAGAGAACATAGGCCCATTAACTAATATTGATGGTAAAAGCTTTACAGAGGATAAGGGAAAAGCAGAACTGTTAAATTAATTTTTCTCATCAGTGTTTACGAGGGGAGAACAGACAGTGGAACGTACAGGTACCACAAATGGGTCGAGCAAGCCAGATCTTAATATTGCTTTCACGACAGACGAGATAAAATTGCGGCTCAGCAAACTCAAAACAAACAAATCACTAGGCCCAGATGGTATTCATCCAAGGGTACTAAAATAATTAAGGGAGGAATTAGAAACCCCTCTGTACTACATTTTTGATAGCTCACTTACATCTGGTAATGTACCAAAAGACTGGAGATAATTAACTGGATAACTGGAGGGGTAATAATTTGTAGATGGGTAGGTAACTGGCTGTGTAATAGAAAACAGAGAGTGGTCGTGAATGGAGCAGTATCAAATATGATGCCAGTACTAAGTGGAGTACCTCAAGGGTCGGTACTAGTACCCATTTTAATTAACCTATTTATTAACGATATTGGGGTGGGATTACTCAGCAGTTTCCATCTTTGCTGACGACACAAAATTGAGCAGAGTAATTAGATGAACTGAAGATGTGTCTGCACTTCAGAACAATCTTAATAAACTAGATGAATGGGCGAATAAGTGGAAAATGAGGTTCAGTGTGGATAAATGCAAGGTTATGCACCTTGGGAGACATAACCGATGTGCTAGTTATAACCTAAGCTGGGAGGCATTGGGTAATACAGAACTTGAAAAGATTTCGTTCACTTAGAAGGCAAAAATCTTTCACTGTCAGGGCAACCAAACTATGGAACTCTCTTCCTGGTGAGGTGGTGTCGGCAGACATTAAATATGTTTAAAATAAGGTTGGACAAACATTTATTGGTTAAAAAAAACATCCAGGGGTACAATTAAGAATAAAAATCTGTCTTTAACATAAAATATCAAGATACAATACATAAGATAAGGATTAAGCTAATAAACCAAGGTTGAACTAGATTAACGCAAGTCTCTTTTCAGTCTTAACTTATGCTTGTACATCCATGCCTAATTGTGCTGTAATGGGTACATGCACTTGCTGTACTTGGCTCTTGCTTGACACAGTCCACCTCTCCAGCAGACACAAATCAGATCTGCTAATATGTTATACAGATGTACATGTTTTGTTATCATGGTTCATAATTATGTGGTTACCATCATTAAAAATAATAAAATGTATTTCTAGTTCACCATTTCTGGGTTCTTTTGTAATGTAAGGTTCAGTGTAAAATTCCTTAAATGCCTCATTTACAGACCCCCTACATCACAAGTGTTAAGCGCAATGGAATCTGCTGCGCTATATAAGAAACTAAATAAATAAGTGCCAATGAGTATACTCCCACATGTTTTACCCATACCACTTGACCCCATGTGTGCCTCTTAAGTGTCAATAGGACTTCCACTACTCCATACCCATCAAACACCTCACTTCAGATAGTTCAACTTCACCTCAGCCCCTGTAGGAGGGGCCAAATGAAGAGAGAATGTCACGTTTAAATATGCAGCTATGGCTACACTTCTGTCAGGAAGGTCATTACAGCTACATTATGATAGGGGTAGTGATTACTACAATCACCCTTGACCAATGTAGCATATAATAGCATCAATTGAATGTATGCCAAAGAACAGCTAGCTGCTGTGTCTTTTTATGGTCGAATTTGTCAAAAAAAAAAAATTGTAATTGTATGGACTAGAGATTAACCAAGGTGCTACACTTTACTGACACTGCCATTCCTAAAACACTTAATCATATTTATTCTGGGAATATTCCAATGATACCTTTCTGATTCACCATTATTTCCCTAGATCATAGGCTTCTTTCACCAGCAGAAGCTGCGGCAGGGAGTGGAGGCAATGCTGTGCAGACTGTACCAGCCTATTATCTGGAGAGGATTAAAGGTGATGTGTGTGTGTGTGTGTGTGTGTGTGCGCGCGCGCGCAGTATGGGCATAAAATAACTGACTGTCGTGGGTATTTCATGAACCATTCATTTTGTTATGCTGAATTCAAGGTCGCACACTGCTTATTGGTTCAGGGTTATAAGTTATTGTTTTCTCCTTCATCCACTAGGTGTCACTGGAGTTACACTGGGGAATAGAAGGCGATCACAGGGAGCATGGGCACTTTAAATAAAATATTAGTGTGGCCAACTCCTCCCCTTCTACTTCCCCTCCTAGGCAGTCTTAGATTGTGCCCGCAAGGAAGCAGGTCACACGTGTGCTCACTCCTGGGCATTTTTAATTATAGACAAAGCAAAGGGGTTTAGAGCCAGGTGAAGACAGTTGGGCTGTGTTCAAGATTAGGGCTATAGCGCTCCCTGTATGTGTCTCTTCTCTTTCTCTCTTTCCCCCGTGTCAGCTTCTCTCTTTCACTGTCTCTCCCATCCAGTGTTTCTATCTGGATCTTCTATACCCACTCTCCCTTGGGTGTGTGGTAATTGTGTAGATTTGTACCTTATAATTGTCAATTATGGCAGGGGGAAGCTCCAAGAGAATTGCTTGTAAATCGTGTACTTCAAAATTAACACTTTCCTCTGCAGGGGTTGTATACTATGATAAATGCACTGTAAATCCCCCCGTTACACAACCCCCAGTGGACCCCCCTTTCTGGGCTACACAGCTTACAGATGTCATGTCACGCTTATCTTCTGAACTTTCACAGTCTCAGAAAGATAGGGAGACCTCTAGAAGCCAACAGAGTGATTTAGCCTCTGCGGTACAGAGCCTCACTAGAGCCTTGGCTCCGGGGCAATCCAAGACTCGCCCCTCCTCCTCACAACAGCCCCCCACCCCTTTTGCGAAGGAAGAGGGCCTCTCCACTACACGTGGACTCCCCTGATTTTGATGACATGCCAGAATTAGAAGAGGGTGAATTTGCGCCCCCTGTAGATGAGGTGCAGGATGTGCTTGCTTTTGAAACACAAGACCCTGCACAACCCTCTCAGGGGATTGAGGACTTAATTGACATGGTCAAAGTGTGACGGACGGAGTGGATGCTCATGCCCGGCCCTCCCTTTTTGGTAAAAAGCAAAAACAGTATTCCAACTTCCCCACTGCGAAAGAATTAGATGACCATGTTAACGAGGCCTGGAGACATACAGACAAACGTTTTCAAACCCCTCACAGGTTTTACAAAATTACCCCTTACTGCCGGAAGGCAGAAAGAGGGTAGAGATTCCTCCTTCGGTGGACTCATCTGTGTCGCGGCTGTCAAAAAAGACAGTCCTACCGGTTCCTGGGGCCACCACCCTTAAGGACATCTCTGACCGCAAGTTGGAGTTGACACTGAAAAATATTTTTTCAGCTGCTGGGGTGTTACAGCGTCCGGCGCAAGTCGGATGCTGGGTTACTAAGGCCATAGGTGTGTGGGCTTCAGAAATCTCATCTGAGATACGTGAGGGTTCAGACCCTGCTACTGTCATACAGTGGTCTGAACAGATTCAGGATGCCTCAACTTGTCTAATGGAGGCTACCTCTGACATTTTGTATAGTTGCAGCTAGAATTTCTGCACTATCTATTTCGGCTTGTAGAGCCCTCTGGCTACGCCAGTGGCAGGTGGACGCAGAATCTAAATGAACAGTAGAGTCCTTGGCCTTCATTGGGAAAGTCCTGTTCGGCCCAGAGCTGAATAAATGGATATCCCAGGTGACAGTAGGCAAGTCTCACTTCCTCCCTTCAGCAGCACCGCCTCCTTCTCGCATGAATAAACAGGTTCCATCCTTTCGTCCCTCAAATAGATTTAGGGATCGATCCAGAGGTGGTGCTCCATCACACCGAGGTTCCAGAGGTGCCTCTACAACCACTCTGGACCCCAAGACCTCCAAGCCTACAGCATGATGGTCTTCCATACCATCTGTGGGACCCCAGGGTGGGAGCTTGACTGCGGAACGTCAGTCTCGTTTGGCTCCAGTCCTGTCAGGACGCCCGGGTAAGAGATCTTGTGGCCCTAGGCTACAAGATTCGCTTCAGTCTCACTCCCCCCCCAAACAGGTTTTTCAAGACAGGACTGCCACTACCTCCAGAGAATGGGGCAATCGTTATTGGCAGCCATTGCCAAATGAAGACACAGGAATGTTGGTTCCTATAGTACAGCGTACCCAGGTCTACTACTCCAGTCTTTTTCTTGTGACAAAGCCGGATGGCTCGGTACGCTCCATTCTCAATTTAAAGGATTTTAACCCATACTTGCAGGTGTTCAAATTCAATATGGAATCCCTGCAATCATTGATACAGGGGTTGGAACAGGGGGAGTTCCTGGTATCTATCGATATCAAGGATGCGTACTTACACATCCCCATCTGGCCCCCTCACCAAGCATTCCTTCTGTTTGCGGTGCAGGATCATCACTGGCAGTTCCAGGCACTACCATTTGGCCTCTCGTGAGCACCTCGGATTTTCACCAAGGTGATGATGGAGGTTCTCCGGACTTGGGGGGTGACAATCATTCCCTATCTAGAAGACCTACTGCTGAATAGTCTTTCCCGGGAAACTCTGCTAGAGAATATTCTTCTCGCACAGAAGACCCTCATCTCTCACGGGTGGATTCTCAACTTCGAAAAGTCGCAGCTTCATCCAGCTCAGCGTCTTTTGTTTCTAGAGATGATCCTGGACACAGTCCAGATGAAGGTGTTTTTACCATCCGACAAGATCCAGTCCTTACAGACCTTGGTCAGGCTTGTCCTGCGTCGCAGACAGGTCTGTTCACCTTTGCACCAGGCTCCTGGGGAAGATGGCAGCGTGGCTGCTGTAAGGTTCATCCTGAGACGTGCTGGTATTCCTAGAGCGGTGATGGCCACTATGCTACGTGCAAGGAAAGAGGTCACCGCATATGGCGTTCTTGTGCGGTTTGGTGTGAGAGGCGTGAAGTTTCCACATCCCTGTTCAAAAAGGCGAGACTCCTCCTTTTTTTCTACAGGAAGGTTTGAATTCAGGGCTGAGGCTGAATACCCTGAAAGTACAGGTCTCAGCTCTATCCATCTTTTTCCAAAAGAAACTGGACTTCCTTCCTGAAGTGCAGACCTTTTTCCAGGGGGTAGTATGTTTACAACCGCCCATTCGTTCTCCAACGGCTCCCTGGGACCTTGACTTGGTCCTCCCAGTAATTGCAAACTTCAGTGTTTGATCCTTTGGAGGAGGTGGACCTTCGCTATCTCTCTTTCTACCAAAGGTAGTATCTGCTTTTCACTTGAACCAACCCATCGGGGTTCCAGCATTTACAGATGACTCGCCAGAGGCAAGATCACTGGATGTTGTTAGGGCTCTGCGCATCTATGTATCTCGCACAGCCCCCATTAGGAAGTCTGACACTGTTTGTCACCTACGACCCATTACGTCGCGGGTGGCCAGCTTCGAAGCGGACTCTTTCTAGGTGGATTCGGCTGACCATTCGTCAGGCCTATGTCTCCTCTTCTCGGACGACTCCTGCTTGCATCACAGTGCATTCAACCAGATCGGTGGGTCCCCCTTGGGCAGCTGCCCGAGTGGTTTCCCTCCAGCAACTCTGCCAAGCTGCTACCTGGTTGGGCAGTAGAACCTTTATTAGGTTCTACAGGTTTGATACCTTTTGCGGCTCCTGCTTCAGTGTTTGGCCGCATGGTATTACGGGGTACTCAGCGCTCACCCACCCGGGTTGGAAGCTTTGGGACGTCCCCAGTGTAACTCCAGTGACAACTAGTGAATGAAGGAGAGAGGGATTTTGTACTTAATGTAAATCCTTTTCTCCGAGTCCACAGGTATCACTGGACGCCGCCTCAGTGTTGTTCTCTACCTGGCCCTAGGGCAGGTTTATTTCAGGGTTCTTCTTTGGAGTTTTCCCTGGAGGAGTTGGCCACACTAATTTTTTATTTAAAGTGCCCATGCTCCCTGTGGTCCCCTTCTATTCCCCAGTGTAACTCCAGTGACACGTGTGGACTCGGAGAAAAGGAATTACGGTAAGTACAAAATCCCTCTATCTCTAGATACATGTTGTCTACCATACCCAAAAAGCTTTGGGAACCAATGTGTTTTGGATATTGGATTTTCAGAGCCAAGTCTACACAGAATGCCTTTCTTTTATATACACCTTATACCAGAGGTTCCCAGACATGGTCCTCAAGGCCACACCAGGTTTTAAGTATATCCATGGCTAAGTACAGATGCTTAAATCAAATTAACAGAGGTTCTAAATAAGTGACCTGTGGCCAAGCAAGTATTTGCTTAAAACCTGAACTGTCAATGTCCCATGAGGCTGTATATGGAAACCTCTGGTATACGGTGTATATAAAAGAAAGGCATTCTGTGTAGGCTTGCCTGTAGCCTGAAGATAGTTCTTATACTGTGCTCTACCATCACCAGGCAGTAATGATCAAAAGATTTGGAAGTGGTGAACTCCTATCTTTCAAATAAGGGTGGCCTTTTCCAGTCTATAGATGCCATGATGGGGAGCTGCAGATCTTTTAATACCCTCTCCCATTCCCTGGCCACCTTACTAGCTGGGAGTAGGCAGGGCTTGATGACCATGCTTGTTCTAAGGCTCATGTCTTCATTGCCCTAACCTCGTCACTTGGCTTCTATCCTTGCTAACTCGTACGCCTACTCTAACCCTCTTTGTGCTCCCGCAGTGCTAAGGAGAGTGAGACTGTTGAAATTTGCTTTGAGGAGAAGTCCTACTTGTTATCAACAAAGAGCTACAGTAAATGACTGAATTGGGTAGCATTTGATGCACTGTGTCCTATGTGTAGGTACTATTGTAGCAACAGTGGCTGGGTTATTGTGAAACATTGTACTTGTGTTACAAGTTTAAAACACATTTCAGAAATGTACAAGTGTGTGTTATTTTTATTTTTTGTGGTGTGATGGCCCCCTTACACTTGTCCAACAAGTTGGACCTGATTGACTTGAGATTTATTCTATGTGCAGGAGGATCAATCTCTTGGTTAGACCAAATGCGCACGGTACAGCATCAGGCACATCAGATTTTAGCTGTGTACACACACTTCAATATTTTCTTTTCCCGGTTTTCGATCCGACTTTGTTTATAGAAGCAAAATCGAATCCACATCGAATGGTTTTTAGGACACTTTCGATCTGCATTCGATTCGATGCGTGCTCCCGTTCTCAAAATCAAAAAGAAAAATAGACTGTGAAGCCAAGGAAATATCAAATTCAATCCAGTAAATTGAGTGTGTACACTGTACCTTGAATGTAAATTGTATTTCATATCAAAATCGATATCTAATGCAAAAGTACAGATCTAATGCCAAATTGAATGGTAAGATCTAATGCCAGATCTAATAGAGAATCAAATCTAACATCGAATCTAAAGCAACACAAAGTGTGTGTGTGTACACAGCTTACAGATGTAGCGGGATTCATCTTTGCAGGTGATGGAGATGGCGTCGGCATCCCCTGCCCCGCCGCCATCTGTATGCCGGAAGGGGACGCGCGCCCGGATACTGAGATGCGCGTGGGGATGCACGCGCGTCTCAGTCAGATGGAGCGCCATGTTGCTGGCGGATCGCCAGCAGCATTCTGCTGGCGGTTCGCCAGCAAAGATAACACTGGCTACATCTGTAAGTCAGATAAATTGGCCCAATCCATCTGAATTGGGTCAAATCTGACAATCTCACAAGTGTAATGTAACATGTTATGAACTTTCTATTTGTTAAATTAAGTACACATTTTAGCAAGATTTTTATAGGGGTAAGTTTCACAGATGGTAAGAGAAGCAGACAATACTGAGAGGGCAAAGCACATAGCCAGCGCAGACATTGAAATGTGAAACTAATACAGTTCATTATTGCTACTGAGGGAAAATCATTCAGGTATATACACCTTAATACGACTAGGTTCATTGCAATGATTTCATTGTATTTCATATCTCATATATTCCAGGTTTAGTCATTTATGGTAAATTCTAATGAACTGAGCAATTGAGAACTATGGAAACGTAGTCTTCAATTGTCACACTATTATTTTGAAAATCAGTAAAATAAGTTGAAATAATATAAAGTTTTATATAGTGTTCACTCTAGGGCGCTGAGTGCTTTTTTGGATGACTGTAAGAACAACGGTTACATCGGTGACTCACGTTTTAAATAACTTGCTAGAAATGGTCACTTCTCTGTAAAGGGTGATGATTAGACCACATAAAGTACCCTTTAGTTTCCTACTGAAATCTATAAGAATGAGACAAAATAACCCAGGTCCCAACATACTGTATCTCCCATACTTAGTACTAGTATTTACTGGGAGCAATACCTTTTTTTAGTTTTTTTTTTTCCTGATTATACCATTTTCCTGCTGAGCCATTGTATGTTTGAATTTCATGTTTACTTTCTAATATAGTGGTTTTTTTTATTTATTATTTATTTAATTATTTTTTATGTCTTTTCCCAATTAAATAGGCAGGAAATTCAGAGGTTCGCTCCAATGCTGCATTGCTGTTTGTTGAAGCATTTCCTATACAAGAACCCAATATGAATCAGAAGGACAGTGACAATAATATTCAGAAACAGTTTTTTGTGCTTTTTGTAAGTTTCCGAAACACACACACACACACACACACACACACACACACACACACACACACACACACACACACACACACACACACACACACACACACACTTTTGTTTATAACAAAACAGAATAATGAAGATTTATTTTCTTGAATAACAGAATATTTTAGAAGATCCTCATCCTCCTGTACGGGCTACTGGAGTTCTTGGGGCCTGTAAAATTACAGCCAAGTACTGGGAGGCAATTCCGCCGTCCGTCCTGGCAGATATTATGAAAAAAATTCTTGGTGATCTGGCTGCTGATATTAGTTCCGCTGATGTACGCTGCTCTGTTTTCAAGGTAAGGTTTAGCTGGTTTTACATTAACTTTTTTTTTCCCCTTCATTTCTATTACCTACTAATTCTGACGGCAGACTCTTTTATATTGAGGGTACTTATGTATTATCTGGACTCCCATGTTAAATGCACCCCATTTTTTCATACCCCTACTATCCAACTACGCATGGAGTTGATTTTATATAGTGTGGCGAGCGCAGCGAGCCACCGTGCCCGAAGCGTGGCGAGCGCACGCGGTCTCATAAGAAAAACGGGAGTCCAGATATTACATAAGTACCATATTGAGTTCTGTGCATGCTAGGAATTTTAGTTACTGAACAGTAGGAATTATATAATCCTTTTTTTTTTTCTTAATACAATGCTCATTATTAAATATCCATTAATGATCCTCCTCCATAAAGAGCTCTCCGTACATAGCAGCTGTGTGCAGTTAGGAAAATGTTGTAGGGATATGTTTAGACTCCCTTCCCCGAGGGTGTCTCAGATCTGCTGTTTGTGTACAAACTCAACCATTGGAAGCACAAGCCTTGATCGCAGAAAGGTCATCAGAAAGACAATGGAGCCATGTTTACTGCGTATTGGGATCAGTCATAAGCTGTGGCACACATGCATTTAAGTCACCACTCCCCTGTTACTTTTCACAAATGCTCCCTGACTGTTAGTGACTTTTTGTAAAATTAGATGATCCTTTTTGTGTTCATATCTGCTTAGCTTTTGGAATTTGCACTGTTCCAAACCCAGGCTTGGACAACCTGTCACTTGGTTTTTCCCTATAATGCAGCTTCCTATGTTCTGTCAATTCAATGAACAAACAGATTGTCTTTTGGCAGGAATCGGTCTACAGAAGAAGCAAGCTTTTCATTCACTGTATTTTGTTAGGGCGCAATGACTTCTTCCTCTAATAATTGTCAACAGGCAATAGATCCTCTTTTATTCAACAAGAGTATATGGGCCATGGAAACACAAGTGCTATGGATGGTAATAGTGGTGTACTCACAAGACTCAAATCTGTATAGTCACTGCCTACCCATTTAAGCTGTAGTAGTCCTGTTCCACTGCTGTATCAAAATGTAAATGTTTTGAGACTGTTCAGTGTTTCACTAGCTTGGTTTCTTTTCTCTCTGGTTCTGTGTTGCAAACCTAATTAGAAAATTGGGTTACCTACAGGTAGTCTTAAAAAGAGTGTTTTTTATACTAATCCACAACAGTAGATTAAAATAATTATTGTATTACTTAATTAGAATATATATTCTTTTTCCCAGAGCCTGACCATTCTTTTGGAGAACAAGTTAAGTCATCCATTATTAGAACAGATGCTGCCGACACTGAAAAATAGTCTCCACGATATGTCAGAGAAGGTCCGTGTGGCATTTGTTGACATGCTCCTTAAGATGAAGGCAGTCCGAGCTGCTAAGGTATTCTATAAATCTGTTACAATATTATGTTGCCGAAGTTTCATTCATGTGTTTGAAAAATAAGTAACCTCCTTTAACAGTCCTGTAAAAGCATACAGAACAAATTCTGTTCCCACATTTAACTTCAATGTCCAGAATTATCTGTAGAGAGACCCTATGTTTATTTCTAGGCAATACCCTGAGCGATGTGGTAAGAAAGCAGTCTCTGCTATTCAAAGACTAATGGTATGTACACACGGTCGACATGCCGTGCGATTTCGAGTCCCGATGCGATCTGATTGCATCGGGACTCGCATCGCACGGCATGAAGGAGTGAAGAGGGCAGTACCGATACCTGCCACAGATGGCAGGGGCCGCGGTACAGGAACAGCTTCCCCCCGCCGCATACATCAGTGGCCACACCAACAGACCTCCGCCGTGTGACCCGGAAGTCTAGGAGAAGCCTGAGCTATAAGTATAAAGGCACAAAGACTATATAGTGCAGATCTGCACTATATACTCTTGGCTGCCCTCACTATGTCGCTACCGATTTGCGCTCACTCGGGAGCGTACATCGGCAGCGCATCAGGCTCGCAAGCCCTACAAAGTACACAATCGGCTTGCGATATGGCTTCCGATGCGCACTATATCGGCAACATCGGAAGCCATATCGCCCCCGTGTGTACACACCATTACAGTAACCAGTCTTCCATGGCCCCATACATCATATGGCTCATTCCACGACCTAATCAACGGTCCATTAGGGAAATTCTACATTTGAAATTTTACCAACTTGCTGATCCTGATCATTTTTGGTCTGGTTCAGCACATTGGGAAAATTCAGCTTGTGGAACAGTCCGGATTCCCCAGACACAAGGAATTGTGTATGTGTTTGAATTGTGAAACTGCAACAATCAGTCACAGGTATATGGGGGAGGGGGTTTTAGTTTAGTTTTATAGTTCAGTATTTATATCTGCAGTGATGTATAATATTTTGATTGGCTGATAAATTATATATCTGTATTCAATAACCTGAGCTAACTAAAATAAATACCTGCCACATTCAAAAAAGGAGAAAAATGTCTGCTCTGCATTTTTGTCATATGGTCAATCAGTGATCCTGTCTTTATGGCAAATGTCATTGTGCACTTAGTGTCAAACAGGTTCTTGGGATCACAGTGTAATGTTTGGTCATTTTATATCCTCTTGTACTTTTTTTTTTTATTCTGTGGGGAGTCTGCCACATGATTAATCATGGTTTGTTTTTTTCCTCTTATTTTTTTGCTCAGTATTGGAAGATCTGCCCCATGGAACACCTTTTAGCTCGTCTTGAAATAGATTCACACCCCGTCTGTCGCCGCCTTGTCAATCTTATGTTTAACTCCTTTTATCCTGTTAATCAACCAGAAGAGATGTGGTGTGAGCGGTGCATATCACTCATACAAATGAATCCAGGAGCTGCACGGAGGTTTTATCAATACGCCTCTGAACACACTGCACCTACCAACATCGGTAAACATGGCACATTACAACATCTCATCAGCTGTGGTGTTTTTTTTTTTTTCTCTATCCGTTTTCTTTAGTTGTATCAGTCTACATTATTTTACAGAATATTTTCTTCTGCATTTCCAGTTAAACTAATGCTCACTATAAGGCTCTGTTTGAATGCCTGCTTGCAGAAAACAGTTAACAGTGAAGATGAAGAGAACGTGGAAGAGCGTGAAAATACCAACAAGAGCGTAAGTGGGATGTTGATTTTTCTACCTAAATATAATACTGTACATTTACTACTAATTTAAATAACCATTTACTTAGTTGGATAGATAGATATATGTGTGTGTGTGTGTGTGTAGTATTATTATTATTATTATTATTATTATTATTATTATTTCTTACAATGGGGAATTAGTTGCAATTGGGTAGTGTAATGAATGCTAACCTAAATTAATCTGTTGCATAACTACTATTGTACTCTTCCCTTCTCAATGTCTGGTTTCCTATCAGTGGTTGCTTGTGTGTCTGATGAAGCTCCTAGAGTACTGGGTGGCATTTTGCAGAGACACATACAGCTCGGCTTACAGGGTGCTACAGGAAGATGTACAGAAACTGTTCTACGCTTCTTCTGGTCAGTGACCCTTCATAGAAATTCAGGCACTTAAAGCAAAGCGGTTTTAATAGCTAGGCATATGCCCTCTGGATAGAGAGCTTACAGTGTACTACCTGGTATTGGGCCTTCAACCAGAGAGGCCCTGAAAGAGCTTTAATGTCATGCAAAGGACTTTTGGGGCTGATTTGAAGGTAGACAGTTGAGGCTGTATATTCTGCCTATGGTTTTTATGAGGCTCTGAAATGTACGCTACAGAAACCCCTGGTGTACATGCATACATATGAATCTGCAAAGATGGATACAGCCTCTGCCAGCATTTGAAGATGGTGTAATACCACCTGGTGCGTCCTTTTAGATGTCACCATTGATCGCACTGTAGTTAATTACACCAATCCTGAGGCAGGGCAGACTTAGCATTTTAGTATTTCTTTCAAGTGTATGACTGTACACTAACACTTCAGCAACATGTCCCATAACATGCACTTAAGATGGACTATCCCATGCACTTTGCCAACATATTTCTGATACCATGTGTCGCTGTTGACAATGGGCAATGGACAAAACCATGTGCATTGCAGGGGGCAGATGTAACCTGTGCAGAGAGAGTTACATTTTGGGGAGTTATTTTGTTTCTGCGCAGGGTAAATACTGACTGCTTTATTTTTACACTGCAGTATAGATATTACTTTGAAGTAAAATCCCCCCCCAACTCTAATTCTCTCTGCACATGTTACATCTGCCCCCTGCAGTGCACATGGTTTTGTCCATTTGAGAAGGAAGGAATGCCTTTGCGAGTGAACCAGAATAAGGGAAACTGTGTGAAAAATTCCTGTAGGAATAGCAGCAAAGCAAACACAAGTTAGCATTGTATGCGGCTCTACAGCGGACCTCTTTTATTTCTCTTCAAAAATACCTTCTTTGTCATACGGCTTTCCGATCAGTCACTTTCACACTATACCCATTTCCATGCCCATCATACATCCGGGATATTGGGTGGGGTGTGAAAGCACCAGCAATTACCCGGGTTATTTTTGCGATCAAAAAGGGGCATTGGTCCTCTTTTTAAAAGCTATAGTTTGAAATTAATGTTTTTTTTAAATCATGTTTTTTTGTTCATGACACAAATACAATCAAAATAGACCAGAATAAAAAGTGCATCTCCTGTGAGAAGTCTTTGATCGTGGTTGTATTCAATAGAGTAAACATGACAGAACTATCACTATGTATAATAATCTACAGTATTCAAGAATAATCCATTTCCAATTAGGATGTTTGAATAAATCATAGACCAAATAATTTATTTTATAAGTGGAATAAAGAATATACCCAGAATTCTTCCAGAGTACCCAGATCTTATCATATTTCACTAAATATTTACGTTTGAGATACATAAAACGTTTGTGAGAAAATGTGGAGTTAACTACCACCACCCAGGCTGCAGGTGGAGGGCTGCGGCCCATTCATTTGCGAGCTATGCAAACACAGGTCGACGTAAGAATTATGAACATAGTCTGAAATGGGCAGATCTATCCCAAATATACATACAGTATGATGGTTCAATAACTGGATTTGAAAATTAATGTTTACACATACATGTCATCCCTTCCTCCCAAAAAGTGGATACCTGTGGGAACAGCACAAGCAGATGCCAGAATCCAGCAGCTGGAGTGTAGCATTTAGGGCAAGCATCCGATATAGAACCAAAACTTTCCTAGGTCACAGAACTATAGATCCTTGCGACCGGTGCTTGTATCATTTGCCCAGATTAATAATGCCCCATTTATAGGCATACATTTGACCAGCGGTATATAAACTGTGGGTCCCGACCTTCTCAGCATGGGGTCGCGACTGCATGTTGCTTACTATCAGGTTGATGACTTTTCTAATCTGTCAGTGATTTCAAGGAGCCTGATAAATCGGTTTAATTGTCTGCTATGTTAGACTCCTCCCATCATTTTGTGCCTCCACAATGCTGCCATGTATGTGCTGTCTGCTGACTACACATGTGATGTAACCTTCTGCAGTCCCTTACTAAAGCTGGGTTCACACCGAACTACAATGTATCTGTACCTAATGCAGGGTCCAGAGTGGATCATTACAGGCATTTACGAACACCACGTCTGCTGTGACATTGTTTCTATGGAGCCTTTTTACACCTTGTATTAATGAGGTTTTGTTTGATTGTTTTTAGATGTTGGAAAATGTGCTGTGCACAGAAGATGTTGCATCTATAGCTAGCTTACTGGAAATTGTGGTTATTTTGTGGCGCAGTATCCGAAAAGCTCTGGAAAAAAATGATGAGGCAAAAAAGTTCACGATTAGAAAATTTGCTCTTGTACTGCCTAGTTATTTTAGAATGTTTAAGGTAAGGATTCAGTATTCATTTTTTTATTTTGAATGTATAGTTAATTATGTTTACATTCATTTTTTCTGTGACTTAAGGTGGCCATACATCAGAAAGATATTGTACCCAATCATACAATCTCAATTGATTGTAAAATGGATTGTATGCAGATTGTGTGCACATTGTGTGTCCAAAAACCACCAAGGACTGCCGGGGTATTGAAGGTATATTGTACACAATCATGAGCGCAATCGATCTTAAGATCGATCTTTCTGATGTATGGCCAGCATTAGAAATGTTTGTTCAAAATGTGTATTTTTTTGGGTACTTGGCTCCCACGATGGCCATCGTATGCGAAAAAATCGCATTGCATGCGATCGCATACAATTTTTCACTGAAAAGCATCCAAATGCATTGGAATTAGTATGAAACATGTTCAATGGCCCCCAAATGGCATTTTTGAGGCTGTACCACCCCCACTATCAACGCGAACCCGAAGCGTGGCGAGCATAGCGAGGGGCGGCGGTACGCGTCCTACGACCTTTTCATACCCCCACTATCCACGTCGGCGTGAAGTTGAGAATAGAAAGTGTGGTGAGCGCAGCGAGCCACCGAGCCTGAAGCGTGGCGAGCGGACGCGGATACCTTCACAGGTATACGCGTCCCCTCACGGGCTTCACAGGTGTCCGCGTCCCCTCGCGGGGCTCGCTGAGCTCGCCACACTTTTTATTCTCAACTCCACGCCGACGTGGATAGTGGGGGTATGAAAAGGTCGTAGGACGCGTACCGCCGCCCCTCGCGGGCTCGCTGCGCTTGCCACGCTTCGGGTTTGCGTTGATAGTGGGGGTGGTACAGCCTCAAAAATGCCATTTGGGGGCCATTGAACATGTTTCATACTAATTCCAATGCATTTGGATGCTTTTCAGTGAAAAATCGCATGCGATCAAATGCGATGCGATTGCATACGATTTTGACAAAAACCGGTAATCGCATCGCATGCCACTATATATGGCATGCGATGGGAGCCGTGATAATCCACAAGTACCTTTTTTTTTTTTTTTTTTTTTAAAGAATTTTAAAATGTGAGTGAGTCACATAGCTTCCAATGAATATCAGAGAGCCACCAAGGACTGCCGGGGTATTGAAGGTATATTGTACACAATCATGAGCGCAATCGATCTTAAGATCGATCTTTCTGATGTATGGCCAGCATTAGAAATGTTTGTTCAAAATGTGTATTTTTTTGGGTACTTGGCTCCCACGATGGCCATCGTATGCGAAAAAATCGCATCGCATGCGATCGCATACAATTTTTCACTGAAAAGCATCCAAATGCATTGGAATTAGTATGAAACATGTTCAATGGCCCCCAAATGGCATTTTTGAGGCTGTACCACCCCCACTATCAACGCGAACCCGAAGCGTGGCGAGCATAGCGACCTTTTCATACCCCCACTATCCACGTCGGCGTGAAGTTGAGAATAGAAAGTGTGGTGAGCGCAGCGAGCCACCGAGCCTGAAGCGTGGCGAGCGGATGCGGATACCTTCACAGGTATACGCGTCCCCTCACGGGCTTCACAGGTGTCCGCGTCCCCTCGCGGGGCTCGCTGAGCTCGCCACACTTTTTATTCTCAACTCCACGCCGACGTGGATAGTGGGGGTATGAAAAGGTCGTAGGACGCGTACCGCCGCCCCTCGCGGGCTCGCTGCGCTTGCCACGCTTCGGGTTTGCGTTGATAGTGGGGGTGGTACAGCCTCAAAAATGCCATTTGGGGGCCATTGAACATGTTTCATACTAATTCCAATGCATTTGGATGCTTTTCAGTGAAAAATCGCATGCGATCAAATGCGATGCGATTGCATACGATTTTGACAAAAACCGGTAATCGCATCGCATGCCACTATATATGGCATGCGATGGGAGCCATGATAATCCACAAGTACCTTTTTTTTTTTTTTTTTTTTTTAAAGAATTTTAAAATGTGAGTGAGTCACATAGCTTCCAATGAATATCAGAGAGCCACTTGTCTGTGATATCCAGATGAAGGAGAAGAATTTGTAGTATCTGAGACCATTTGGGGGGACACTGGGCTCACTTCCATTGTGCTTAGTATGTTTGTGCTTAGTATGTTTTTCTCTCAAGTGTCTTGTTTTCTAGGCTACACATTAGGCGGTATTCAATGCTCTGGTGACGAGCAGTCCCGATAGCTCTTCGTCATAGTATTCAACTGCCTCCCCTTCACGTGCCGTTTCCACCTCGCTGGTTCTTTTGACAAGGTGGAACGGCTAGTGTAGCTATTAAAATGTTAGGGTTCGCTACAAAATGCAGCTGACTCGCATTTGCCGCGAACCTCGCTGTTTCAGGGAAGTATTCCAGGCAAGCCGTGAGTACGGGGAGGGGGTTAGATGATGATGATGGCTATTCCTGGCCCAAAAAAATAAGCCATCCTCGCTGTACAAACCCTCCTCAACGTGGCATTGAATTCACCACATTGTCTGAGGAATTTTTTTAACCCCTAGCTTACTAGTGAATTACCCTATTAAGTGCTTTGTTCTGAGCACCTTAACTCTGTTATATTTATGCCCTCCAGATGGGCTCTAAGAGTATTTTTAGTATTTACTGAGTAATGTTTTTGTTCTTTAGTTTATTCTGTATAGCGCAGCATATTCCAGCTTGGCATTTGCCCAAAATAATCTGCCTGGTACTATCAGATGTGCAAAATGTTTATCCCTATATATAATGTATCATTATTCTTTCAGTAATGTATAGAGGGAAGGAGCATATTCGTGTAAAGCATAGTCACTTGTAGAACAGTTTTCATGCATATTATTATGTTTCTTTTCATACTATACATGTTAAATAACACATTGTCTTACCCGCAGGATGATCGCTGCACTGTTCCATTGATAATTTTGGCTTCCTTTATGCCTCCATCTGCTGTTCCTACATTCAGGTATGTATTTCTGAGATTTCCAGTTCAGATTTCCCAGTGAGATTATTGCGTGCATTTTAATTTTTTTTATCATCTTCTAGCTGTTCTGTCTTGTCCAAGTTGAGGCACTTGAACATCGAGGCTGAGGAAAACAAATATTCCACACTCATTGACTGCCTGTGTCGTTGGGGGCAAGTAAGCCACGTTCTGGAGCTGATAACCGATTGGCTGTCAGAGACTTTCCCAGAGAAAACGGTAACTTCTAGTTGTGACCGCTAACTATTGTCCATAGTAGGATATTCTACTAGGAATGTTTATGCATTCAACACAACCTGGGCAAAGGAAAGACCAGGATGCAAAATCTGTTTTATTTTGTGATCTATTTCTATGCGTTTTTCTCCTGTAGAACCAAAAAAGGGACTCTATGCGTAAAGTGCGCATCCAGGATGCAAACGAGTGTAAACCCGAGTTAGCGCTTAACTATATGGAATATATTCTGACCCACACAGTGAACAGAGATCACCTCTTCTCGGCGCCAACTAAGAAACTGAATTCTCTCTTAACTATACTGGGGCTCGTGAAAGTAAGCATTGTATTCACTAACTGTAAGCATTGTATTCACAAACTGTATATATATATTTTTTTTTGTTCTGTTTTAATTGAAATTTTAAAACCGTTTTGTTTCATTTCATTGCAGGCATATACTTAATGCTATAAATGGGTTCATAGATTCCCCATGCATTAGATTACCATTGTCTTAGTATGACCCATAACCTGTAATATCCTCCCTAGGCTCTGTCAGTCTTATTGGTGTGCACTGTCTACAATCTCACAATACAATAGCTTCAGCCTGATGTGATTGTGGGTGTTGTGTGAAGTCATTTGTGGAGTTGTAAGGCCAGGAGAACCACAACATTTAAGAAGGGAAAGTAGACCAGGCACCTCTCTCTGCGCCTGCGGTTAGCTAAAACTGAGAAAAGAATGTGTTTGTATTTATTACCCTTTTCTGGGCACGTTGACAAAAAACCTAATGCCTTTTTTAATTACCTCCTGGTTTTTATTGTAACGTCTTCCAGAGGTCCTGCAGTTAAGGTCCCCAACAGGGACGGTTTCTGCTGTGTTGTCTGCAGTTCCCCTGCAAGAACTTCACAAGATATCTCTGTGTGGTTTGAGGACCGTG
Organism: Crinia signifera; assembly: GCF_055691185.1. NCBI lineage: Eukaryota > Metazoa > Chordata > Amphibia > Anura > Myobatrachidae > Crinia > Crinia signifera. Next base: position 268,489,407 of record NC_139221.1, read on the forward strand.
ATGGTCTCTGAGGATTCTTCTGCCAGAATACTGAGGTTCCTAACCTTTTGCAGTGATCTGCAGTAGAGCTTATCCTCTAATTACAGATGTGCTTTTTTGCTATCTTTACATTGCAGGAAAGCGTGTATGCATTTACCCTCTATACGCAATGAAGGGGGATGTGGCTTATGCAGCTATGGATGTGTGTGGACATATCTGAACACGTTCTGTCAGTAAAGGTTCCCAGTACTTTATTGGAACCCAGACCCTAATGCAAGTGGTTATTTCACAACATGCTGGTGCACCCTTATAAACATGGGTCAATCAGAGTTATACTCAACTCCCATCCCCACCCTCCTCCAAGCTGGTTTATGCCTTAACAGTTCAATGACTTCAAACACAGAAGAAGTGTAATCTGTCACTTCCAGTGTGGAATTCACCACTATTCCTCCATTTCATATCCCGACTGTGGACTTAATGATCCTACTGAAAGGAAGTTGGAATGCTTCCTTAAGTCCATTTATGCCAATGTAGAGGCAATTGTTGGTCTAGCTCTTAGCATTTGCTTGGGGTGCTAAGCAGCTAGCCTGTTCGGTGGACTCCGTGAAGGTAGCCACAGATTGGCATTATTTCCAAAGGGGGATCATCATTTGGGATTGTGGCGAAGCGGCAATTGTTAAACTTTAACTCCATCATACAGCTGAATGAATTCTCTTTTGCCAAAGACTTATGAAAGTTGTCAATGAAATCTAATCATGTAATATGTGTAGCTGATAAGTTTCCTGCCCGTTTAAACCTGTTTTAGGAGGTCCTATCTTCGTTTGTGAAGCAATCAGAAGATGCAACACACAAAATCAATCAAGAATGTTCTCTGAGGGCCTTTAGCCTTTATTGTAGGTTCAGTATCCACCTGCAAAATAAGGTAAGTGTCTTAAAGCAGTGATGAGCAATGTTTACCATGAACAGTTTTTCTTGGTTATCTATTGTTTAAATATCATGATTTCATTTAGCTTCCCTCCAACTTTGTCAAACCCATTCGTTCTTTCTCATTCTTTATTGACAGCCTAAGACGAAAGATGATTTGAATTTAAGGATAATTATCCTTAACAGAAAATCAACTGTGTGTGTGTGTGTGACTAAATAAAATCAGATGAGAAGAGAATGTAGCCGGCTTCATATGACTCATTGCGTGCGAACCCAGCAGCAGCTTATGTGATACTTCAGAGCAGTAGATCCCAACCCTGGTCCTCAAGTACCCTCAACATTGCATGTTTTCCAGGTCTCCTTACAGAATAACAAGTGAACAATTAGCGCCACCTGTAGATCTCTTAAAATGTATCTGAATAAGGAGTGCACCTGTTGTGTAACCTGTAAAACGTGAACTGTTGGGGGGTACTTGAGGACCAGGGTTGGGGAAACCACTGCTTTATATCCCTTTTTCACTATACAAGCTGGGTCGCACCCAGGATTTTGTACCAGTGTGTGATCCGGCTTGCAAACCTTTTCCCACTAGCGCCCCAAAGCAATAATGTTTGAAACCTCAGTCTATTTCCCCTTCCTAACCCGCGTATTTAAAAGAAGAAAAAAATGTTTTATTTTGCTTTCACTTCTCTCTGGGCTTGTGCTGTGGATTTTGATGAGGTAAAAAATTTTTTTTTTTTCAGAAAATAGTTTTTATCGGTGTGGTGTCTATCCAGGGAAGTATGGCACAGAGCCTCAATTAAAGCCTCGAGCTGTGTCGGGCCTTTGTCTGTCCATGTCCAAAGCTGTAAGCTGTGTGCACAAAGTTCTGGCAGGTCTGATTGTCCCCCTCCCTTAGGAGCTGCTTTAGACCATCCCAAATCCATTTTTCTTTTTCCTGGGTGGTACAAGCCTCAGCATTGTAGCACCTCTTGTGTTTTAAAAATTATGTTTGAGACCATTGCGAGCTGCATTACCTCCAGGAGCACACAACTTTTTGTCCAACAACTTAAAATCTGTAAAATGTGTGAGCTGAAAGATCATGGAGTAGATCCTTGATTGAAGTTTTATTTGACACTTTGTCCACGGGAACTTTTTACAGAATTTTTTTTTTTTTTGGTTGCCTGTTAAAGTTGCTGATGGAGCTCAGTGTAGCACATCCCTACTCTTCGTGCACGGCTTTCATTATCCCATAGCTTGTGTTACAAATGAAAAACCTCTTGCTTAACTGCTGATGACCATTCTGTGCAATATAATGAAGCATGGTCCATAAAGTGTGGCGTTTACCAGTATTTTTCTGGTTATGTGCACATGGCTACATTTTTGTGTTTGTGTTCTGCAGTTTGGCTCAGAAGGCAGAACATATTTGTCAATGGTGGAGGACACTGGGGGATGGATTGAAAGCCAAATTCTTGCATTTCTTGCAAGTAATGAAGTTCACTCAGAGCAGCAGATTGATATAGCTCAAGAAATACTTAAGGTGAGGTGTTTTTTTTCTTTCTTTCTTTTATTGATGTATACTTGCTATTGGGTTAGTTGGAAAGTTGCTCTAAAGGTTGATATTACCTCACCCTACATCTGTTTATTGCAGCAGCTGTTGGCTAATCTGCCTCATGGCGACCCAGGGTAAATGTAGGATATTACCATAGCTGATGCTTCCATTATCATTGGACTTAGCTGATAAATACAATTCCCTGCAATCACTTGTTGTACCTAAGCAAAGTAGACTTTAGTTGAAGTTTATCCTTGTAATTGCTTGTCAGTCCTACAATCCGTCACACCAGCTTATTACATTCACCCAACCTGACACTTTACAGGCATTCTAAACAATGGGAATGTGATAATGGAGCCATTTTACCAGTGTGGCCTAGCGTTATAAAAGTTTGGAGAACCAATCCGCTCTTAATTGTCATTTTACATGCTGACAGGAGCCAAATGTTTAAACATAGAAAGTGGCGGCAGATAAGAACCCTTTGGCCCATGTAGTCTACCCCTTTTGTAACAACATTGGTTAGTTTGTATTCTCTCCAGACATATTTAGGGCATCAGAATATAACTTCACAGAGCATAGATTTAATGTAGAGAAGTGCTTCTCAAACTTTCCACAACACATAAACATGTATGTATTAAATACCTTGTATGAGGTCCCTGGCAGACCAGGGGAAAGGGGTAGCTGATGAATGCAGTATGAAGGCCTTTAATCTACATTTTGCATAAATTGCAGTGTTCCCAAACCTAGATGTAGTCACACTATGTATACAGTTCTTCATATGGATGACAAGTTTTCTCTAAGAACCAGGGTGACCTTTCTGTATGGTGTGAATGACCAACAATATAGTATATTTAGTAGACTTATTAATAAACGTGATGGATCTTTAGAAGAAAATCAAAATTATTAATTTTTAATATTGATTTGTTTTTTATGTAACGGCCATACTGTACAGATGGAGCCGGCCTTGTCCTTGCCCGGCGCCCTCCAGAACGTCCCCTCTGGCGAGCGCCGGTGGACAGGGACTCAATTAAACTGGGACGTGCGTGCGTCCCAGTCTCTCGGCGGCTGGGCAGCGGGTCCCTGCCCGTCTCCGCTTCAGGGTTGGGGCGGCAGTGGGGAGTTCTGTTGCCACAGGGCGCACCAGCCCCTGCAAAGATGAGTGACGATACGTCTGTACATAGCCAAATACTGTGTTCTGAGTGTATTTATTTGCTGCAGAAAAGTAAAAGGCTGAAAAAAATGACATCCGAAGAGGTGTATATTGTTTATAAAAGCTGCATAATTGTAGAATTCCTCACTGCTGCTCAGCCATGACTTGGTCATATCATACCTGAATAACATTTTATTCTTTTTGTTTTCTTTGAAAAGACTTATCTGACTGTTTGTAAGGATGTGGTAATGGTTGGTCTTGGTGACTCAGAATTTCAAGCGCAGATTCTTCAAATTATCCTTGCAATAATTGAAATTGGTAAGTATAATTACATTGATCTTTAGGGGATGGAGTGAAGACTACTTTTCAAAATGTTTTACAATGAGCATGGGGCAGTGTGAGGGTGAACTTGTCATACCGACATGTTAATGTGTTTTAGCAGTGTCGGTGTTACAGCTCCAAACATGAATTACCACAGTGTTTGAAGTTGTAAAGCAGTTGTTGTATACCAGGTTCAGACCAATGCTATGGCATTAACGTAGCTTCCTGGGTTATCAAACACTGGGTGGGCCAGAGTTTTGGCTCTGATACCACTTTTACACTGAACCAATGTTTGCCCTGCATGTTGCTGTGGACACTCCCTGGAGGTGGCCCTCAAGACACTCAGCAACTTTGAAAGGTAACCTGGATCGAATAACCCCGGTTGCACACCATTCACACTGCTCTGGTCTGTCCTGGTAGTGACCAGGGTCAAACACAATCAGTTAGGACCCATGTAGACCCTGTCACACACACAGGTTCATGGGTGTCAAGACAAGATATGGGTTTTCTGGTCACCCACCACAGAGCAAGGCCACCCAGTATACACAGTGAAGGCAGCGATGCAATTGCGACCACATTGCAGTGGCTAACACATTGAAAGGTAGTGCATGTGAGCTGTGGTCACTATGCATGCAAAGAAGTCTGAAAACCGCCCATTTGACTTCTTTGTCCGGTACTTGATGAGAACCATTGTTCTGGTCATAAATTGTTAGGGCCAGGTTAATGAAGTAATTAGATTTGTGAAACCAAATCATGGCTTTTGTTTTCTATCTTTAAAATGTTTTAAAGTTTATTTTTGAGATTTTCTATGTAGTGATTGTTTATTCCAGATAAGTGCCGGGACTGCTTACCACTACTGATCTCTGTACTGAATGAGATAACAGAAGTGTGTTTGGCACAGAAGATGAGCAATGCCAATACAGAATTGGATAGATACCTTGACTGTATACAGACAATCTTCCACAAAATGCTAGAGGCTGCAGCTCGCAGACTGAGACATCAGCGGGAGGAAGGACTTCAGGTATAAGCCATGCCATGGCAATCTTCCAGTATAATGTCAGATTCTCTCACGGATAGGTATAGTCTTATACTATAGCTATTCCTTAGCAATCCCTTCCCTCAATGGAAGCGTTGCAGAGAAAACCAGATTCTCCAACGGATTGAGATTGCTCTGTAAATCTTCGTATCTGATTGCCGCGAATCCTGGGAGGTCGCGGGGGGTGCCGTGAATTGGGGGTGGGGGGGTGCCGCGAATCACTTCCAGAAAAAATAAACACAGAAAGGTCAACACATGTAAATGTTGACATAAGTGTGGCACTTCATTGGTGTCCATGTCGACACATGAGAATGAATATGAAAACATTAAAAAAATGAAAAATACATCTTCAAAAAATCATGTCAACCTTTTTCATTGTCGACCATAGCCATGTCAGTGTTTTGCTTGTGCCATTTAATCCTGGGGTTGCCGCGAATCGCGGGGGTCGCTCACCTGGTGGCTGTGGAGTAGGTTCCTGTGCATCATGGGGAGGCAGAGGGTGTCTGGCACTGTGGGCTCACTGGGCTGGTTCTCTGTCATGTGAGTCAGAGGCTCCACCCAGCGTTACAGACACACTCACACACTTTGAGTGACAGATGTAGCCAAATATATAAGAGATGGTTGTTCTACTCTCTAGCCCCCACCCCCCCTTTCCCCTACTGCCACTATTTAGGTTTGTGTCGTGTGACAAACACATTTATGCATTGATTTGTGAAGGAATTCGATTTGTGGTCATAGTGGTTTTTCTGTTTTGATTTGTAGCAGCTCCTGTCTATTAAAGCACCTGTTAGTAGATTCATACAAATCGTTCAGTGCTGGCAAACTGCGTCTTCTGAGGTCCATCGGGGTGTACTCTCCACAATCCTGGCTGCGGTGGTGGTGGAAATAAGCCACACATTACGCAAAGTAGGTGTTGATCCATGTTTTCATTCTGACTTGCATAGTTTCTAGCCTTTCTGCTATTGTTGACACGGTCCTTCCTTCAACATCTCCTATGACACTCAAAGTTATATCTGATTCTTCTTTAACGGCTGTGGGTAGCTAGGATATACTGTGCAGAGCATCTAAAAAGTTAATCTGGTTATAAGAAGCTTTTGTAACTATTGGGCAGAAAATAAATATACCCCTTTACCACATTTTTATCCTCTAACTCCATGTAGGGTATTTTAATTGTAATGGAACTCCTTTCATTGTTAAATATGCTGCCTATTGTAGATAATGCCTGAAACATTGGGAGGCTTGTTCAGAGGTGTGGCCAAATCTTGGGATCCAAAAAGGGGCATGGCCAAGCAAACTTCCATCATCCTAAAGGAAGAGTGGAATCTTAGACTATAAAAGGGGCGAGTTTTCTTGCTTGTGTGAGGCCTCTCACGGCTGAGGAAGTTCTGCGCTCTCCTGCTGGTGGAGAAGGGCAGTGCTGAGTGGTGGCTGCCATGATACCCATCTAACAAGTAATTGAGTAAGTAATGGTGACCATACACTGCTGTGATGTCTTGCAGCATTGTATGTCCATCCAATCCCCCTTGAGCCGCCTGGGACTCGCATCGCTTGCGAGCCTGTTCCCTGGCGCCAGGAGGGGGCCAAATCTGCAGATCATCTGTGCAGCAAATAAGATCTCTGATTCTGATCCGTTGCACCCGGGGCCCTGGATCGAATAACAAAACACATCCAATTTGGCCGGTTTTTATCTGATGCATTTGCATCGGATGAAAACAGACCAAATCAGACCTGTGTATGGAGGACTTTAAGTCTGCAGCCAGAGCATGCAGTGAGTCTATCCTGCAGCACTCAGGAAATTGTAAGAGCAGCATATGCATTGCTAGTAATGGAAGAGGCGCTTACTATGCACAAAAACCATTAAATGAGCATTGCTTTTGTAGCAGTGTTGGTTATATGTAGGGGCCATCCCTGTAGGAGGAAGGAGGGCTGCAGCTGACTGCTTAGTGTTAAGGTGCCCATAGACGCTCCGATGCGGGCGTCCGTTTTGTGCTTAAATAGCACGCATCGCATCCCTTGTGCATGCGATGCGATGAAAAGCATGTACAAAAAGTAAGTGCAGCACATACTTTTTGTACTGTACGATGAGATGCCGCGGGAGCGCGCATCTCAAAGTACAAAACGGACCCCGCCGCATCGGAGCTTGTATGGGCACCTTTAGAGTTTCACTGGAGAAGTCTGCATAGTTCTGGCCTTTTTGGAAAGTGGTGCAAAAGATGTAGATGTGCGTGACCTCGGTTTGTTGCTGGCCCTTAGGGAGCGGAGAAGCAGAGAAAATCAGATATAAGCTAGTACTATATGACCATGTAAGCCTCAAGCTCACTTTTTTTTTTTTTTTCTTGCGCTCTATAACCGACGTGCTGGTTTGTATGTATTAGATTTCAGATCCAAGCGAGATTGAAACGCCATCATCTGTGTCAGACCTGCCTCCAGTGTCAAGCTGCTTCATGTCTATACTTATAAAGGCACCCAGTATATTAAAGTAAGTCTGCTTCTGGATTGGATGTGTAAAATAGTGACAACATATTCAACGCTTAATGTTTTTGGCTATAACCCGGTTGGTCTGGGAGGGCTTTCCGTTTTCCTCTTCTTAGGACCTCTACCATACCTAGAATATATGGCAAGTGTAGGCCATTCCTACAACATAACGATAAGATCAAAATAATATGGCTGAGAAAAAAAATCACCATCATAGAGTACTTGACGTTAAGCATGTAAATCTAAAATCCAGGCTGTTTATGCTGGGCACATACTAGATGTTAAAGATTTTGTATATTGCAATGGGGTCAGAACAGCAAAATATAAATATCTTCTAGTGCAGGGGTTTGCAATAAGCTGCCCTCCAGCTGTTGAGGAACTACACATCCCAGCATGCCTTGCCTTAGATTTACTGTATGGCCATGCTGGGATGTGTAGTTCATAAACACCTGAAGGGCCTCTTATTGCCCACCCCTGTTCTAGTGTGTGCACCCTAGGTCACTGACTATGTGTACTGCCACGCATCATCAGCTACAATTTCGGTCAGCCCTTCAAGACACGTTGCTAGCGAGAGCCATGCTGCAGAATGTAGCAGGACTCCTACTTCCCCACCATTGCTCGTTGTGGCAGTCATTGGCAAGTGTATATGCACTTGCCGATGCTGGGTCCCAGTGGTGCCCAATGTCATTCGGTATGGACACTGCATTAGGGTGCCTTCATGACTGCATTTGCAATATACTGGTTTAGGGTATAATATGGTAGATGTTTTGATCAAATACTAGTAAATAATAGTTTTTCAGAGGTCATGTGAAATCATATGTCCACTTAAGTGGACATATCTCAATACTAAGATCAATACTGTTACAGGTTAAAAAGAAGTAACCTAAGAACAAATTGGAACCATGCCAGACATTTCTTAATTTTACCTTATATTTTTTTCCATAAAATATACTGGATAACAGAACAACTTTTTATGCTTATGCACGTTATCCACTCGTGGACGTGTGTATTTATCTCTTTATAGTTGGCTTATAACAACGTTTCTTTTTTTAAACTATCAACATTAATTAAAAGAAAATACTCTTGTGTTGGTTTATCCTAATTCATGCATCATTGGTCAATCTGGAAGTTTGCTTTAGAAAAAGTCTCCATAGACAGGCAATTTGTCATTTACAGATCATTTTCTGTACTCCTTGGAACTCCATACTTGCTTACAGGAAAATGTGAGTTATTTTTGTATGTACTTAGACTTTCTTTCTCAGTTCATTTTTAGGGGAAATGGCTGAGTGCATCAGTAAAGAAGACATTGAAGGAATACTATCCTTGACTGCATCATTACACGTCATTCTGGTCAGCTGTAAAGGTATTACATAGTTTTTTTTATTTTGCCAGTCTATAGAAGTTAAAGATGTTGGACATGGCGTATTTTACTCTAAATTGGTCACCGGGGACTATGGGGCAGATTTATTAAGCTTGGAGAAGAGAGAAACTGGAGATAAAGCGGAGAAAAGGTAAAAGGAGATAAAGCACCAGCCAATCAACTCCCAACTGTCTTTTTCAAACACAGCTGATTGGCTGTGCTTTATCTCCTTTTACCTTTTCTCCGCTTTATCTCCAGTTTATCTCTTCTCCAAGCTTAATAAATCTGCCCCTCAGTTTCTCAACTGAAGGGGCCCCCGAGGATGCGCTAAGCTGCAGCTGAGCCTGTGAGATAATCACTGCAGGGACCGCCGGGACCCAATCATTGTGCAGTGGCTGCCTGGGCAGCTAATCACTGCAGGAAAGGTCAGGAAGAACCCCAATATTTCTAAGTGAGGGGTCCCAGGGACCCACTATTTTTGGTGGGTTTTCACGATCACTGATTATAACTTAAAATAACATTAAATACATTTTTGAGGATGAAAAAACATACAATATTAATCAGATTATTTAAAGACTAAGTACATTTGAGAAATACTTGGAGCACAAGGTAGAAGTTTGTTTTTCTTCTAACGTAATATGGTTCTATGTTTGTTAAGCAGTGTCACACTTTTTCTTTGACAAAAGGTAAATCAATGTCTCCTGCTGTGAAAGACATTGCATCAACGATACACAGGAAGCTGAAACAATACCGTGAAATCACAATGGAAGATGACGACAATATAGAGAGGTAAATCGAGTGTTCGCAAACTATTGAAACAACCTCACAATAAAAGGGAAGGCAATCCTTGCCCATACCATTTACCTTTACTTTATCTGGTGCCAGCGATCTCCCCAGTGAACATTTACAAAACAGAAGTGACTGAATTTCCCGACAAGCTAATATACAGTAGCCTTTTACCACTAACTTTTTTTATTTTCTTCTAAAAATTCAATCCGATACCTTCTTGCCCACTTATTAATTTGCCCTACCATGCTACTAAATAATCCTACTTTGACAGGGTTTGCAAAAACGCGCTATAGTGCGTATTTTACCCTAAACCGGTCCCCGGGGACTCAGTTTTTAAAACTAAAGGGGTCCCAGAGGGCGCGCTGTGCTGATCCTGTGAGCCGACGCCGTGTCTGGCTGTCACTGCATCTCTTGTGATGCTGCAGTGTGGGCTGAAGAACCTCGCCCACTAACCTCCCACTCTGGAAGCGAGGAGCCGAGCACCTCAGGCCAGAGCTCCCCTCCCATACTGTGACGTCAGAGTGTGGGCAGAAGTCGCCGCTTCCTTCTGACTGTCTGTAGACGTAGCGCATATGGCAGCGCCCTGGGGCTGTGACAGTGAGACAGACAGAGGGAGAGCATGGAGACCGCAAGCAACATGGGTGAGTCTCACATCTGCGGCTGTGTGTACGGGCGGGGTGGTGGACGGAACAAGAGGCCCCACGCAGAGAGGAGGCTGGGCACCAGCAATGATGGGAGAGGACTACTGGGTGTGAGGGAGGCTGAGCTGTATGAATGAGCTCTACAGGCTGGGTGCTTGATAGGTCACTGCCATGAACTATATGTGATTAGAAGTGGAGTTATCAGGTTACCCCCATAATACTTCATGTGTCATTCTAAATGGGGAGGCGGAGGTGTAATGGGGCTATGGCAGACCTTGGACTAATGTGGGCCTCGGAATGGGGTTATGGGAGATCTTAGGGTAATGTGCCCTGTTTAATGGGACTATGGCAGATGTGTGCTGGGGCTATAGCAGACCATGGGGTATCTTGTGCTGTGTAGTGGGGCTATAACATACCGCAGGATAATGAGGGCTGTGTAATGAGTCTATGGAAGACTGCAGGGTAATGAGGCTTTGGTAAAATGAAGGGTAACTTGGGTAGTATAATGGGGCTATGGCAGACCTCAGGGTAATTTGGGCTTTGTAATGGGGCTATGGCAGACGTCAGGGTAATGTGGGCTGTGTAGTAGGACTATGGTAGACCATGGGGTACCGTATGATATGTAGTGGGGTGTACCGCTGTGTAATTGGGCTTTGGAAGACTGCAGGGTAACATGGGCTGTGTAATGGGGCCCTGGCAGACTATAGAGTATTTGGGCTGTGTAGTGGGTCTATAGCCAACCTGATGTTAATGTGGGCTGTTTACTGAGGTTATGTCAGACCTCAGGGTAGTGGGGGCTATGTAATGGGGCTATGGAAGACCTCAGGCTAAAATGGGCTGTGTAGTGGGACTATGGCAGACCACAGGGTACCATGTGTTGTATAGTGGGGCTATGGAAGACTGCTGTGTAATGGGGCTATAGCAGACAATTGGGCAATGTGGGCTGTATGTATAAATGGCACATATATGCTGGGAGTGTAAAGGGCTTGTCCTACTGTATGTAACCTGCTGTGTGCTTATGCTTTTCTAGTACTTTTGTGTTAAGAGAGAACTGAAGGTTTATAATGAAGCTTTCTGTACGGATTGCTGTGTGGATTGATATGGACAATATTTAGACATTTGTTAATTAATTTTATTTCTGATTCTGTGTTGTATGTGTGCTTGTGACTTGTTTCGTTTTCAGGTTTATATAGTTTCTAGTATATATGTATCTTTATGCGAGTGGGCAAAATCAGGGCCTGCACCTATTTTATATCTATTGATTGATTTTTAATTAGATTTCACTGATTATTCCCTGTATGGAAAGTATTGAACAAAGGTTGTATGTTTTTTTTTTTAATTTATTTATTAATTGTACTTACTAGAAAAAAACGATTTAGATCATAATAATTTGAGTTATTCTAGGTATAAGATCTTGTATGTATAAAGTATGTTTTAACATTTGTTTTTTATTGTGAGGTGCCTAGATTTATCATGTCGGCCAGGTACCATACTGTAGCCTTTGTATTGTACCATGGACTATACTAGCACATACTGCTTGATAACTCAAGTCTCTTCTCTTTTCAGGGCTATATATGAATCCTCAATGAGAACTTTAGATCTGCTCCTGCTGCCATAAGCGCAACGCTAAATATTCTCAATTGTTTTCTATAACTGAGAAAATGTACATATTTTTCAAGAAGGTTTTTTTTAACTTTTTTATAATATGTAATGACAATGAATCAGGCTCATCAAAACTGTCAAACTTGTGTAAAATATGTGTTTGGGAAGCTTTTTGTTATGTATAAATATAAAGTATATTGATTAAATACAAAGGTGTATGTACTTTTTTTTTTTTTTTTTTTTTTTTTTTTAATGTAAGACTTTGTTTCTCTGTTGGTTGACCACATTAAATAAACGGGTCATGAAAGCCCAATACAGACTATCCATATATAAATAGAATTTTAGATTATGTATGTATGTAGACTCAGACAGCATGGTGAGCGCAACTAACCCCTTTGCGGGCTCGGTGGATTACTACGCTCGCCACCTATTCTATTCTCCCTCTATGGGGGTCGTGGACCCCACGAGGGAAAATAGCAGGTGGCCGTCGGGAACTCGGCTGTCGGTGTTTTGACAGTCGGGATCTTGATGTCGGGTAAATGTCGGGACCCCGTCCGGCACCCTCTTTTGTTACCTATGTCACTGAGAGAGTTTAACAGCCCATGAACCAAATCCCAAATGGGGACAATATTTGGACAGGTCCAACAAAGATAGATCATTGAACCCCTGCAGCCACGCCCTGACCAACACTCAGGTGAAGAGGACAGGAATATTTTATTAGGTCTCCCAGGAGAAGAATACCAGTGATGATCAATTTTATATCCAGTCTCTTTACTTTTGGTTGCAATAGAGAAGGACAGGCCAACCTGTGGCTCTCCAGATGTTGTGAAATTACAAATCCCAGCATGCCTTGCCACAGTTTTAACACTCCCTTAGAGCAAAACTGTGGCAAGGCATGATGGGATTTGTAGTTTGACAACATTTGGAGAGCCACAGGTTGGCCAGGCCTGCAATAGAGCCTTTGTCTATGCCCAGTCTAATGTCAAGGCTTCTTCATTTGGAGGAAGTCCTAGATCAGTGATGGCTAACCTTGACACTCCAGCTGTTGTTAAACTACACGTCCCAGCATGCCCTGCATCAGTTTTAGCATGGCTAAATAGCAAAACTGGAGCAGAGCATGCTGGGATGTGTAGTTCAACAACATCTGGAGTGTCAAGATTAGCTATCAAGGTCCTACATATTGCACCCAAGCTGGTTCATGGGATCTCAATAGGGTAGACTAGCATCAAGACTGGTGTTTACAAAGACAAGGAGTAAGGTTAGGGAATATAGAAAATGGCTAATTTTAAGGGAATGTAGGTGAGGAACAAGCAAGTCAGAATTTTTTTATAATATGCAATATTGGCCAGGAGATTTGCCATGTCTTCAGAAGACTTGTGAAGCCATTTAAGGGTCACCAGGAAGATCATCTCATCAAGTTCCAATTTGGCAGTATGGAGATTTGAAAAATCAATAGGGTCAGAAGACAATTCATTTTGTGATTCCAAAGTATGAAGTTTAATGAAAAGTTCATTGATGGGTGAGTGTTTCTTCTGTCTGGAAGCCATGCGGATCAGGTGTCCCCCATAAAATTAAAGTTCAACCATGCCAGTATCAAGCTGTTTCATACTGATTCTGGGTAACCACCCCCAAAACCAGATCTACCAATACCACAATGATATGGAAGGATTGGTTTTCACCAATTGTTATGTTGTATTTGTCTGCCATTTATTGAAAGTTATATGCTTGAAATGTTTGCTCAAAGGGGATGTAGAAAAACCCTTGTTAAAAAAAATATTTGACCCCTCAGATGATTTAGGAGGGCAATGAATAAACTAGAGAAATATGTATTGAGGTAACATGTTTAAAAAAGGGGCAGACTAAATGGACCAACTGGTTCTTATTGGCTGTCAAATTCTATGTTTCTAAGTACAAACCTCACCCAAATCTAACTCGCTCTGCACATGTTACATCTGCCCCACCTGCAGTGCACATGGTTTTGTCATTTAGAGAGAGAATTTTGCTTTTGAGAGTGAACCAAAATCAGGCCCTAAGACGCAAAGAGGTATAAATACCTGCATAGGTGCACCTTCCTTTTTTATTTTGAAAAGGGGCATGTCCAATGCCAGAAACGCGTTGGGGGATAGGAGGGATGCTGTCAGGTGAGAGACTTTTCATCCATTCCATCGGTTTCTATGCACCTCCTTCTGTATCCAGGTTTGGAAGAGGTTGTGTAGTCTCACCTGCAACACTTACTGTTTTTATAATCTTATTGCATATGGCGTTTAATGTAAGAAAAATTTTGTTTATTGATGTTCTGTACTGGATGTCGATCGTCCTAAACATATGGTTTACTTATATGGTTTGCCTGTTGTGATGAATGTCCTCTCTTGTGCATATGGAAGACTAAGGGCAGTATTCAATGTCTGTCGAGCTTGCTGTTTGTCCGAGCTTTTGTTGTTTTCTCGACGGGAATTCTGTATTTTTCATGCCCGTGTATTCATTGTGATGTTTTCTCGATTTTCGAGGCCAGCTCGCTGATTTTTGTGTCTCGTTTTGTTCGAGTGTCGAGCACTCCATTTTTTCACTAGTCGAGCTGTTTTGGTGAGAAATCATCCTGAGATTTGGGTCCGCATATTCAATGTGAGTTTCAGAAGAGGAGGTCGACATGTTGGAGGAATTTTTCTCCCTTTTTTAAATCGCCATCTTTCTTTGTCGGGCCAATGTTGTTCGTCAAGTTTAACATGTTTTTAAATTGTGCAGAAATACAGTAATGTTCTATATGTAATAAATACATGTTCTTATCAGTTTGTCAGGGCCAAGATTACTGCTATTGCTACCTTTCAGCAAAAATGTAATTGCTTCTGTTTCTCGTGTGTGTGTGTGTCATAAACAACCCTGTTTCATAGTTTTTTCTGTTGTTTTAACTCATGTATTTTACTGTAATATCCAACACTGAACAAGTGGCCTTGTCATCTTTCTGTTAATGGAATTTATTGAGTTCATTCTGTGGCCGGGCATGCTGGATGCAGTAGTTCCACAGAGCACAGGGGGATCCATGTCTCCAGTCGGGGCAAACATGCAGAGAGTGAGCGTAATGGCAACAATTACACAGGTGCCCCACCCTTAAATAAAGGCATTACAAGACATCACATGAGCAAGATAGAAGAAGTCCTCAAGCCAGTCCAACCGGGGAAAGAAAAAATAAAAATAAATAGCACGTCAAAAAGTTACAAAATAATACAAGACAAATCCAAATAAAAACAATAGAAGGATAAACAAACAAAACACAACAAAAATCCTGTGCATCTTACCTACCCAAAATTCTGGATCCCCAAAATAACAACGTCACAGTCCTGGATCTTCTCCAATAGCTAATGCGCAGTAATGAAATCCTCCCATTTTTCATTCGGTCCTGCTCCTCTGCAAATTTCTTCACCCACGCAGTAAACCACACTGGGCAGCTCCTTATATAGAAGAAGTTGAGGTGGGAAGTTGAGATTGCCACGCCTACAGCTCTCCTCATTGGTCGCACACGTCGACAGATGTCAGTTCAAGTGGAGAGCACATTGCATACACGTGACTTTTAACTGTCGAGCTTGACATAGATGAGCGAAGTAAACAAAAAAATCTCAGCTCGAAAAATCGAGCCAGCTCGACAGACATTGAACATCCCCCTAAAGAAACCTTTTAGTGTGCATAGGACCTCAATCTGAGGTGAGTGTCTGGCTTTTAGGGAGGTTTCCAGTCTCAGTATGTCCTTTCTTGAAAGTATCCGTAACATGAGGGCGACACGGTCCTAAAGAAACCTTTATATGCACATAGGGGTGTGACTGGAAGTCAGTACTGTGTATCACTGGATATGTGATCCCCATATCTAACTGGATCTTTTTTTGTTTTTCACTTTGAGATTTTGTTCCCAGATGTCCCCTTAAGACTGCCTTATGTGCCCATTATCTATTATTATTCTTGCAATGTGACTTCATTTACAGATAAATACCAGTAAAAACCATTAATATTGAAGGCAGGGGAGGAGGAAAGACACTTATTTGTCCAATTCTCCCATGGAATACAATTTGAAAGACCACAAACAGTAGTGAGGATAGATATCAGTTCTTATGATGTGGGTAGGTCTAAATCTGTGGTAGCCAACCCTAGCCCTCGAGAGCTACCAACAGTTCACATTTGCCAGACAACCTAACTGCTGCACTCATTAATCACTGACACATTTTAAAAGATCCACAGATGGAGCTAATTAGCTCACTTGTGATTCTGTGAGGAGACCTGCAAAACATGCACTGTTGGTAGATCTCGAGGACTAGGTTTGGCTACCCCAGGTCTAAATCTACACAATAAAACTTTTTTGAATAGTTTATCCTCATGATAGTAAATGTTTATTGTTCCTATTTTGTATATTTGATCTTTGTAAACCATTAAGGTATTTATATATTTAACTTATATATTTAACTTTAAAGTTTAATCTGCATACATTCAGATTAAGGGCCAAAAGTGATAAAATGGAGAATGATAAACAGCCAGCCAATTGGCTCCTGTCTGACATTTTTCAAACACAGTCTGTGACAGAGCTGATTGGCTGGCTGTTTATCACTCTCCCTTTTTATCACTTTTGAAGCTTAGAGAATCTAGCCCTTTATCCTATGCTGCATTTCCCCCAAAAAAACAGTGTGCCCTCCCTAGTAGGTGTATTGTATACTATTAAGTTCTGAATAAATTGAGGCCTATTGGTAATATGAATCATTAGAATTCTCATTTATTACAGTATCAAATCTATCAACCCTTTTCATTTGTACTGTATTTTTGTTATTTATTCAATGTTATGCCAAGTTTTGTCTCCCTGTATTGTTCCTTTGTACGGCGCTGCGAAACACTTGTGGCGCCTTATAAATAAAATAATAATAATAATAATAATGTGCACCCCGGTGGGATGGAAAATCAATTGTGGCATAAGAGCACATCATTCTGAAGACCATATGCACATGTCTGGATTTGTATCTGCTCTATTCTGTTTTATTGCTTTTAATGAAAAATCAAGTTTTCCAAATGTCGTCTTGTCCCAACCTTGAGGCGAAGTGCCATCCCTATACTATGTGATTTCTGTTCAATAACTCAGCTATACCAAAATATAATGGTTGAAATTTAATAGGATGAGAGTTTCAGAAAGTGAGAGATTTGGTAAGAAATCTCCAGGTTGTTTTTTTTAAAATGGCAATCCTTTACACTGCAAAATCAAACTGGTTTTGCAGTGTAAACGATTGCCGCTTTAAAAAAACCCTGAAGATTTCTTACCAGATCTCTCACTTTCTGAAACTCTTATCCTATTATATTTCACCCACAGTATGCAAAAAGTGTGCCTTTGCCTAGTCTCCCAAACAGCTCTTGCAGTTACCACTTTCAACTACCAGATGGAGCCTGTTAGCCAAGCAAGCAGTGGTCATACTAATTGATTGTAAGGATGATCTCAGATTTTCACAATTTCCGGCAAAAAAAATTTCTTTTACATTTGCCATATTTTTTTTGTTTTTACACCTTTTTCTCGAAGTCTCTGACGACCTAAGATTCTGCCATGATGATTTCTAAGTGAAGCTTTTTGTCTTTCACTCTGTGTGACCTCTTCACTTGTCACATCAGAACTCACAGCACGCATCTAAGTGGATGCTGTAGCTTTTGCTGTACTATGGGTTTGGAAATAGATCTGAAATGTTTTACTGTGCAAAAAACTGCTGTAAAATGTTTAGTGCAATTGTATGAGAAAGCGAGAATAAAAATGCACTCCAACCAATATGAGGGGAGCATTAAGTATATAATTTAAACAGTGCTAACAAGCAACCTTATTAAAATGATGCATTGTACTATGGATATTCCCAATTATTCCCCTAACTTCAGAAACCTGAGAAATGGCTAGGAGTCTGTGACATCTAATTATTGTCATAGTTCTGACAGGCCCTTGTATAATCATCTGGAACATTTACCGAAACAATTGTTAAAATGTGGGCAAACTAGTGAGGGTTTCATATGTCTTTAAAAATCTACTAGTAAGCCCGCTCTCAGCAAAAGCTTCGACAGTTAGTCTGCTACCTTCTGTGTTTGTGCATGTGTGAGAGAGGTGTTTTAGAGACTCACGAATATATATATATATATATATATATATAGGGTCAATGAATCAGGCGGCACTCACGGATTTACAAAACGTGAACAAACTTATTTATTCATCCAACATGTTTCGGGCACTCGGCCCGTCCTCAGGACGGGCCGAGTGCCCGAAACATGTTGGATGAATAAATAAGTTTGTTCACGTTTTGTAAATCCGTGAGTGCCGCCTGATTCATTGACCCTATACAAGGACCAGCCAGTCCATGCTGGAAGGCACCGGGTCAGTATCGACTGCATCATCCACCTGGGAGTGCCGGCTTACGCAGCATATATATATATATATATATATATATATATATATATATATATATATATATATATATATATATATATCCAAGGAATGGGACGACACTCACAAATGAATTCCATTAGTTCTGCATTCCCAGCATGCTCCAGTTCGTTTTAGGTGCCCACAGGAGTGGGTGCTTGGCTGACAGGCTGCTGCTGCAGCCGGCTTTTTTCTTGATTTTTCACTAGTTAGTGAGGTTTTTATTGTTTTATTAACTTAGTGTTAGTGCAGGTTTTTTCCAGTGTGTGGCTTCTGACAGAAGCACAGCACACTGAGAGCGCAGCAGAGGCTGATAGAAGCGTGTCCTATAAGCGCTCTTTGTGCAGGGGTGTCTGTCTGCACTCACTGCACAGCGCTTAACCCTAGCTTTGCTGGGGGTTGCCTGGGCCCTGGGAGTGATCTGGAACCGGCTCCTTACAGAAGGGGATCGTGGGGGAAGGACCTCCTGCGATGGCACCCGCCATCTTGAAAGGGTTTACAGTCTGAAATCCCTCCGGGGAAGTGAAGACGGTTACAGGTGTCCAGCGCTGCTGGATGACTCCAAGTGATCCCAGGAAGAAGGGGAGGCACTAGGAGGTGAGGAGACTGCACTGGGGGAGCGGCTGAAGGGGGTAAAGGCGCCAAACAAGGTTTCCTACCCTGCTGAAGCAGGGACTTGGTCCCTTCCTCTCTGTGTGCGGGCGCCACTTTCTCCACACATGGGGGGTTATTCTAGTTCATTCTTTCTGACAAAATCCTTCTTAGATGGACAAAACCATGTGCACTGCGGGTGGGGCAGATGTAACTTGTGCAGAGAGAATTAGATTTGGGTGGGGTTTTTCTTCAAAGTGAGATCTATATTGCAGTGTAAAATCATGCAGTCAGTATTTTCCCTGCACAGAAACAAAAAAACTCACCCAAATCCAATTCTCTCTGCACATGTTACATCTGCCCCCCTGCAGTGCACATGGTTTTGTCCATCTAAGAAGGATTTTGTCAGAAAGAATAAACCCCAGTGTGAGCTGAAAACTGGCTTTGGAACGCTGCTGCACACAGTCTGACGTCTCCTGGAAGCGCTGCCCCTGCTGAGACTTGGAAAGTCACAGAACACGGCCAACAGACAGATAAGTGCCACTGTTTACACTGCTGGGTACTTTTGCACTGTGTGTTAGTCATGGCTGACACGTGTGATGATGATGATGATGCTGTTGCTGTGGGGGGGGAGCGCTGGACATGTCTTTAAACTGCACTATTTTCGGGGTTAATTACTCATGTGAACAGATGGACCAAGAGGTGGCCTGCCCTGCCCTGCTTGTAAGTCTGTGCCTTGGGGGGTCACTTGCTCAAGAGGCTGAGCTCGAGCTATGTCTTTGGGAAGGTCTATGAATGCCCCGGTAGAGGCATTAAATAGGCAGAGGAACAGTTTGAGGTCTCCTGGTCCCAGTTCTTCCTCCCAGTGTTCAGTGGGGTCCATTGCGCCTGCGCAAGGGGACCCCATGTTGTTGCGGGTTGTTCAGGACACCGCTCAGGGGGTGCAAAAAATGAATGCACTCATGGAAAGGTTTGCTAGAACTCCTGATAGTCCTTCCTCTAGGCAGCCGATTGCTGCACCATCTTTGCTGGCTGATTCAGATGATGATGGTGTGTGTGCAGATGATTCTGCTGATCATAGGGAAGAGGCTGATGTCTCGGTTCCTGGCATTGAGGATCTTATACAGGCTGTTAGACAGGCTTTAGACTTGTCAGAAGAGGATAGAGTACAGGCTCAGTGCATTTTTAAAAGGATGCGCAGAGAAGCTGTTACTTTCCCCTCAGACCCCGGTATGGTCTCTTTGTTAGGAGAGGCTTGGAAAGCACCTGACAAAAAGGTGTCTATGTCCAAGAGATATGCAAACATGTATTCCATGCCGGAAGAGCATGTTAAATTGTGGGAGAAAGTCCCATTAGTGGATGCCCCGGTGGCGAGGTTGTCCAAGGCAACAGCGTTGCCAGTACAGGGTTCGGCTGCATTTAAGGACCCGGTGGATAAAAAAGTGGAAGGTTGCCTGAAAGCAGTATTTGAGGGAGTGGGATTCACGCTCCGCCCCATTATTGCCTCTGCTTGGCAAAAGCTATGATTAAGTGGGCTGAGGCCCTGGGAGATCAGCTGCGGCCTGACTCTGAGGCCTTTATCCTTGCAGAAAAACTCAGGTGTGCTGCTGAGTACATCTCTGAGGCTGGGGAGGAGGGCGCTAAAATGGCGTCCAAGGTTTCCGCCACTTCTGTGTCAGCCAGGCGTGCTCTTTGGCTAAAAGCTTGAGAGGCTGACAGTGATTCCAAGAAGGCCCTGGTAACCCTTGAGTTTAAAGGGGAACTTCTTTTTGGTTCTGAATTAGAAGCCATTATTAAACAGGCCACGGGTGGAAAGAGTACTTTTCTCCCTACCGCCGCTAAGCCCTCAGGCTCTAAGTTTGGGCTGTTTAAGCCTGCTTTTCGCTCCTCCTTTCGTGACGGAGCCTCTGCAAAGGGGCAAGCAGGAAGAGGGAGATTCCCGTCAGGTAGAGGTAAAACTACCAAGTCCAGATTTGGTCCCTTCAGCAAGAAACAGGGGGCCAAGGGAGAGGATAAGTCCTCCGCATGACGGGGTTCAGGCTCCCCGTTCTGGCATCAGAGTGGGGGGTCGCCTCCTGCAGTATGGGGACTTGTGGGACATTCCAACATCCGACCCGTGGGTTCTGTCCATTGTCACAGAGGGCTACCGGATAAATTTCAGGGGGAATCCTCCAAAGAGATTCTTACCTACCCCTTTGCCAAGGGAGGCCAGAGCACGCAAACTCCTGTTGGAGGCAGCATTGGCTCTCAGGGAAAAGGGAGTTGTGGTCCCAGTTCCTCAGCAGGAACGCAAAAAAGGGTTTTATTCAATCCTGTTCTTAGTACCCAAGCCAGACGGGTCAGCCAGACCTATTCTAAATCTCAAATTCTTGAACCAACACTTATGGGTGGATCATTTCAGGATGGAGTCACTGCGCTCAGTGCTTGGCAGCATAGAGCCAGGGGAATTTTTAGCATCAGTGGACATCCAGGATGCGTATCTCCACATTCCAATTGCCAGGGAGCATCAGTCCCTCCTGCGATTTGCAATAGGGGACACCCATTTACAGTTTCAGGCCTTACCCTTTGGTCTGGCGACAGCACCAAGGGTATTCACGAAGGTGATGGCGGTCATGGCTGCGTCACTAAAACTCAAGGGGATTGTGATTATCCCTTACCTGGACGACCTGCTGTTCAAAGCAGAGTCAGAGGACAAGTTATTGGAACATCTGTCTGTGGCAACGAAATTCTTGCAGGAAATGGGTTGGGAGCTAAATATACCCAAATCCCATCTGATTCCGTCTCAGAGACTGTTGTTTCTGGGGGTAATTCTGGACACCCATTTACACAGGGTTTTCTTGCCGGAGTCCAAAGCAAAGGACATCCGCCAGTTAGTCCTTCTCTTACTAAGAGCTCAGAGGCCCACTGTCTGGCAGGGAGTGAGACTGCTGGGCAAGATGGTAGCGACCTTCGAAACGCTGCAATATGTCAGGTTTCATTCCAGAACCTTTCAGTGGAACGTTCTTTCATGTTGGTCGGGGAATGCAAAAACTATGAAGCAACAAGAAAGTTTGGTTCTTTCCCAGGAGACAAAGGAATCCTTAATCTGGTGGATGTACATAGAGATTCTGCAGCTCGGGCGGTCTCTTCGGTCCTGGGACTGGGTGGTAGTGACTACCGATGCCAGTCTCAGGGGTTGGGGAGCAGTCGCTCTTCATCTTCGGCTGCAGGGCCTCTGGTCACAGCAGGAGTCCAGACTCCCTATAAATATTCTGGAATTGCGGGCTGTCTGGAAGACTCTGTTGCAGGCCAAGGATTGCTTGAAGGGCCTGCCAATAAGAGTTCAATCAGACAACGCCACGACGGTGGCTTACTTGAACCATCAGGGCGGGACTCGCAGCAGGATGGCTATGCCGGAAGTCTCAAGGATCTTTGCTTGGGCGGAAGCCAACATTCCGGTTCTATCTGCTGTCTTCATTCCGGGGATCCGGAATGTGGAAGCGGACTTTCTCAGCAGGGAGGACCTGCGGGAAGGGGAATGGTCTCTGCATCCGGAGGTATTCCAAGAACTTGTACATCGCTGGGGGCTCCCAGAGGTGGACTTAATGGCGTCCAGGAACAATTGTCAGGTTCCGAAGTTTTGTTCCAGGATCAGGGACCCAGTCGCCTGAGCGGTAGATGCCATGACTGTTCAGTGGCCATTTCACCTGGTTTATGTCTTCCCTCCGTTTCCTATGATACCGAGGGTGTTACGGAGAGTGAGGTCACAGCAGGTGAGTGCAATTCTGATTGCACCAAACTGGCCCAAGAGGTCATGGTTCTCAGACGTTCTGAGGTTGTCAGTGGAGTCTTGGCCTCTTCCTATACGTCAAGATCTGTTAAGACAAGGGCCGTTTCTTCACCAGGACCTTGCTCGGCTCAGTTTGACTGCTTGGCTTTTGAAACCACCTTATTAAGGAAGAAAGGTTTTTCAGATGCAGTGATTCAGACTATGCTACGGGCTCGTAAGCCAGTCTCAGCTGCAAATTATCACAGAGTGTGGAAGATCTATATCAGGTGGTGTGAGCGTCAGAAGGTACACACCTCCAGGTTCAGATCTGCTAAATTGCTGGAGTTTCTACAAGATGGATTCTCTTCGGGACTCAGTCTGCAGTCTTTGAAAGTACAACTTTCTGCCTTATCCATATTTTTCCAGAAAAGAATTGCTTTTCTACCAGAAGTCCAGACCTTTTTACAGGGTGTGACAAGGTTAAAACCTCCTTACAGGCAGCCAGTGGCGCCGTGGGATTTATCCTTAGTTTTATCTGTTACAGGGTTCTCCGTTTGAACCCCTAAGGTCGGCTGACCTTAAGTATGTGACTTGGAAACTTACTTTTTTGTTGGCCATTGCCTCGGCTAGGCGTGTGTCGGAGTTGGGGGCGTTGTCCTGTAAATCTCCACACTTAATTTTTCATGAGGATAGGGCTGTGCTTAGAACAGTACCTAAGTTTTTGCCAAAGGTGGTCTCCTCCTTTCATTTAAACCAGGAGATTGTCCTTCCGGTATTTTCCCCCCCAGAAGGGGCCAAAAATAGGGACAAATTGAGAAAGTTAGACGTAGTTCGCGCCTTGCGAATCTACGTGGACAGGATAAAGGATGTTCGCAAGACAGATCTGTTGTTGGTCTTGTTTGATGTGCATAAGAGAGGTTGGCCTGCTTCTAAGCAGACTATTGCCAGGTGGCTTAGGTCAGTAATTGCCTTTGCTTACACCAAGGTTGGTAGACCTGTTCCTTCTAGGATTAATGCACATACCCAGGTCAGTTGCTTCCTCTTGGGCGGTGCGTCATGGGGCTACAGCGGAGCAGTTGTGCAAGGCTGCCACTTGGTCCTCTGTTCATACCTTTACCAAATTTTACAGGTTTCATGAGTTCGCGTTGGAGGACGCCTCATTTGGACGGACAGTGTTGAGAACTGGTGGTCTGAGCGTGCCCTCCCATAATACCGGCTCGTGAACGTCCCAAGGTGAAGCTGTGTCACCGGACTGGACGAAAGAGAAAAGGGGATTTTTGTAAGAACTTACCGTTCAAACCCCTTTCTCTGAGTCCAGTCCGGTGATACAGCGATACCTCCCCTACGCTCAGTAAGTCATGCCGTGCATGTGTGTCATGTTATGGTAAGATGATTGTGCATTTAAGATGTTGAGCATTGTACTGAGTTGTGTATCCTAGTGTGCTTTTTAAGTTTGAACTGGAGCATGCTGGGAATGCAGAAGGGGAGGAGCCTGCAGTCAAGGGAAAAGCTTCAGCTATAGGTGCCTGGCTCCTGTGGACCCTACTACATCCCAAGGTGAAGCTGTGTCACCGGACTGGACTCAGAGAAAGGGGTTCGAACAGTAAGTTCTTACAAAAATCACCTTATTTAATTACGCTGCCCCATCACTGGTCAATGTTTCGGCTCAAGTCAGAGCCTTTATCAAGACTCGATGACAGCCGTCAGAATATACATCAAGTGAGAAGACACCTCACAGTGCCAAACTCAGCTATACGCCATTCTACACATGCAGGTGCATTCAAAGGTCTTGCAGCTTTGGAGAGGATAAGAAGTGTGCTAATTCCCTCTGATTCTCACAGAATAAGCATTACGGCTCTGACAGTCTTGATTCTGAGCTATACTTTATTTGCGACTACCTTTGGATCTGAGTGAATTTAACCAGCTCTTTAAAGAATTTAAGCTAACGGATATTCATGACCGATTGTGTATTCATACTGATAATATCGATTTACAACCCCTGATGAAGTCGAAATGACGAAGCGCGTTGGGTTTCTTTCTTTGATTCATTCTACTTGTCTATGAATTCTGAAATATTGGATTACTATTTGCTGCAAATGAATTCTGTACAAAGAAAATTTTAAACTGGAAAATTTTTATAAAAAATAGATTTTTATCCAGCGAATCATTGTAAATTCACATAAGAATTGTATGCTGGTGGTGGCACATTCAAAGGCGCACTCTATATACTTATTTTCTAAAGTTGACAAGGAAGATTGACACATGCATTAGGATGGCTAGGTCGACAGTCAAAAGGTTTTTCTTGAGCCGACATGACAGGTGGTATTTCATGCCGTACTATCCACTAGGTTGTGAAGGGAGAATAGAATAGTGTGCCGAGTGTATTGAGCCATGCGAGGGGACACGGTACACTTTGACGGTGTCCATGTCGATACTCGGGTAAAAAAAACCCGTGAATAACTCATGTCGACCTTTTGACCAAACCAATGTTGACCTAATGCTTGTGTCGCACTTCCAGCCCTGTCAACCTATTTCTTGTGTTGTCCTAAGCCATGTTGACCTTCTGCGGTTGACCCAAAAAATGTTGACCCTAAGACTCATACCCGTTTTCTTGATATTGTATGACTGAGTAAACATAACGCATACAAAACAGCACCTGAATGATCTGTTGGGAATAGTGATCGAGTAGTGTTCACACTGGAAACCAGGTATTCACAGAGTAGCTTCAGCTCTCATTAATAAAAATGGTATAATGTATATGTACCTAGTAAGGTTCTATCAATTGATGTGTCTCTCGCTTACCAAAACACATATGAATGTAATCTGAAAATCACCGTAAAGGATCCATTTAGATGTGAGGAGTTATGTCTTGCTGGTAGGCTTACCTATATAAAAAGAAACAAAATGAAAACACCTCAACACAGATATAAGTAAGAAAGGATGTGATTTCTGGATTAACCTGGCGCTTGATCGCTGCCCTGGGTCACTATTGGATTGTATGCATCACCCAACATACACAAACAGACTATACAAGAAAAAAAGGGGTACCAACAGTATCCTTGGGCGCTGATCTTAAATTTGAATCTTGGTAGGTGAGTACCCAAAACACAGAAACAAAGAAAAACCACAATAGTGTATTATCAGAGGGTTAACAAAGTGCAATATTATGACATCAATTTCCCGACAAGAATTTGAGGGGACTCGTACCCTAAAAATTGGTCTACTGTTCAGGCAGACCAATTTAAGCTTTAGGGAGGAGCGGTTTTGTACCGTCTGGTCTCAGTTTGTCCAATCCCGATATCATATGGAAAAAGAGAAAACTGGTATGGTGTAATATCGTTTGAACACTCTATCTCAGATATTCTATACACAGATGTGCAAACTCGTACCGTATATCCAGGTCTACTGTTTTAAGGCAGACCACACAGGCTTTTGGGGGAAGCGGCTTCACACCGTCTGATATCCCAGAATCTCCGTAACCAGTAGCATATAAAAGATGAGAAAGCAGGTATAGTATAATACCGCTTTATTCACAAAACATATAAAAACAACAACAGCATGGGGGTTAAAACAGCTGACTCTCACCGAGTGTAATTGTCCACACAAGCAGACAAAAAGGCAGATTGTATTATCAGGCGTCCCTGTAGCCTCTCACGGTGGTAGTCCAGTGTAGTGTCCCCTCCTGCTCCACAACCAACGCGTTTCTAGACCACAATGGTCTCTTTTTCAAGGCATGATATAAGTGAATTATTATGGCACTAAAATCATTTTCTCTACCTCCCCATGGCAGCATACTTCTGGGTTACGCCCTCTCGGGTAGATATCTGGAAAGGAACACAAAAAACAGACACTGCCCCTATATAAGGACCTCCTCCCCTGGGCTCTGTGTCTTTTTTTCCTTTCCGGGTAGATGTATGGGCTTACCCTGTGAAGAGGCTGTGTAGCTGGCTCCCCTGCCGAGTGCAGTAAGGGGTAATGGCATAATAGGACTCCCGCTGTCAAGGGCAGTTGGGCCGTCCGTCTGCTAGGGTACCCCGCCGCCAGGAGCGGTTGTGGGTAATGGCGCCGGTATCTGAACAAACAGGCGCCATGGAAACTGAGTCGGGCGACTAGCATGACGCAGCGCGTGGTGACGCAGGACGTCACGCGCGGTATTAGTAGGAGACGCTGGGTGGCGTCTGAGGTCATCGGAAGGCGCCTCAGAGCGTCTGTGGAAGAGAGATACCGGCGGCCGTGAGAGAGTGGACGCTGTTGTTGCGGAGCGGGCCAGTGAAAGTTTTTCCCGATACCAGCAGACTGTGGTAAGGTCCCGTTAGGCAGCGGCGCTGCCTGGGACTTGGCTGTATTATTTTCCGTCTAAATAGAGGTCATATGTTGTTACAGTGAGTCTCTGTTGCCAGAGTTTAACATGGAGGATGAAAAAAAGCAGCCGATTAAGCCAGGGTAAGCCGGCGTAAGATGCACAGTTTTTTTTTTTTTTTTTACTTCGTACAAAAAGTCTTGTTATGTGCTTGAACATGGGTTTCTTTTGCTAGGTCGGAAACTGGCAAAGAAAAAAGCGAGGTTAAAACCAAACACAAGCGGAAGTGTTCATCTTGTGACAAAGTGTTACCTGATAAATGTTCAGGTTCAGTGTGCAGCAAATGTAGAGGTTCACTGCAAATAGGATCTATCCAGATCACAGACTTAGTGAAGCTACTCAAAACTGAGCTAGCGGATACTTTTACATATGTCTAAAGAGGATTTTGCCAAATCATCAGGAAAGAGGCCCAGGGCTGTACTTTCGGACTCAGAGGGTTCAGAACCGGGTCCTTCAGGAAAGCCAGATGAAGAGATGGAGGAAGGTGAAGTCTTCCAAGAAAAAGAAGGGGTGGATTTCAACCCAGACTTACTAGAGAACCTACTCTGTTTGGTCCATAAGTCGCTCAATATAGAAGACCCTCAGGAGGAGGGCAAGCTTCAGGACCTCCTGTTTAAAGATAAAAAGAAAAAAACCAAACAATTCCCATTGTCTAAGACGCTACAGGAAGTAGTGGAAGAGGAATGGGAGCATCCCGATAAAAAGGTGGCGGTGCCTTTAAGGGTGTCCAAAATGTACCCCTTTGACCATGAGCAGGTTAAAAGGTGGGATGAAGCACCCAAAGTTGATGCGGCAATAGCACGTATTTCAAGGAAAACTACGCTCCCATTAGAGGATGCGAATATATTTAAGGACTCAATGGAGAGAAAATTGAAATGAGTCTGAGGAAGCAGCACACGACGATAGGAGCTTCAATGAAGGCCTCATCAGCTGCAGCGGTGACTACTAGAGTCTTAAGGTCATGGTGCCAAGACCTGGAGTCCGACATGCTGGATGGCATTAAGAGAGCTGAGTTATTGAAGGTGGTACAAAACATACAGGTGGCTGTTGAGTTTTTGTGTGATGCCTCACTTGATATGGTACGCTTGGCGGCCAGATCCAACGCTACAACGGCGGTTATAAGAAGGGCCTTATGGCTAAAGCCTTGGGCGGCGGACAGTCAGTCCAAAAATAAATTAATCCTATTACCTTTTCAGGGAAATTACCTGTTTGGGCAACAGTTGGATGAGATTATTACGAAAGTATCAGGGGGTAAGTCGGTATGGCTACCTCAGGATAAGGCCGCAAGAAGAGGGACATTTAATAAATCATCCCGGTACCAGTCTGCTGACTTCAGGGAAGCAAAAACATATAGGCCGGGCAGAGGTTTTCGCAGGCCTTGGCTCGGTAACAGAAATAATTTTCGTGGCCAAAGAGGTAGAGATGGCAGATTTGCCTTCAGGCAAAACCAGCAATGACGCCAGAGAGAAAGTGGGCGGCAGGCTGATGCAATACCAGGAGGCCTGGCGTCAGTCAGTAAAGGACAAATGGGTGCTGGAGGTAATTACCTCAGGCTACAAAATCGAATTTGTTACAGTACCAGGAAACTGGATGGAAGTGTCACCTATTCCCAGCAACCTGGAAGAAAGGGCGGCCTTATTCAGCAGCCTACAAACCATGATAGAGCAAGGGGTAGTTTTAAGAGTTCCCAAACAGGACGAAGATCTGGGGTGGTTTTCAAGATTCTTCGTTGTGAAAAAACCTTCAGGGGGATTCAGAACTATCCTAGACCTAAGGAGACTAAATACCTACGTTCAGGTAAAACGATTCAGGATGGAGTCAATAAGATCCATTGTGCCAGATATAGAAAGAGGGATGTGTTTAACTACCATCGATTTAAAGGACGCATATTTACATGTTCCAATATTTTTAGGACATCAAAAGTTCCTCAGATTCCGTCTAAAACAGGTCACATACCAGTTCACATCGCTGCCGTTCGGCCTGTCAACATCCCCAAGAACTTTTACAAAAATGCTAGTGGTACTGGTGGCCAACCTAAGGGTGCTAGGAGTCTCGATCTGGCCGTACCTGGACGACCTCTTAATCGCAGCAGATACCAAGGAGATGGCAAAGGCACATACAAGGGTTGTGCTGGATTTCCTAAGACAACATGGGTGGTTAATCAACCTCCAAAAAAGTCAGTTAGAGCCGACACAAAAGGTGAAATACCTGGGTGTCATTTTAAATACGAAAGAGATGACTATAAAATTGACAAAGGACAGACGCTTAAAACTTTTACAAGAAGTAAGAGGAATGCTAAGTAAAAAGGCAGTGTACTCAGAAGACTGCATGAGAGTACTTGGCCTTATGTCGGCCGCATTGGACACGGCAATGTGGGCCAGATTTCACATCAGAACACTGCAGAATTGCTTCTTAAGACAGTGGAATGGGGATGCAAAGGACCGAAGACAGAGAATATATCTGTCAAAAGGGGCTGTAGAAGATCTGCTTTGGTGGTCAAAAAAGCACAGGTTGACCAAAGGAAAGTCGTTTGCGACCGGACCACAGATGGTGGTGACGATAGACGCCAGCGAGACTGGATGGGGCGCTGTGTGCGAAGAGCAGTCGATACAAGGAGAATGGGACCAGGCTATGAGCCAGGAACATTCAAACGTAAGAGAGATGCGGGCGGTGTTTCTGGCATGTCAAGAATTCCAAGAACTGGTAAGAGGCAAGGATCTGATAATAAGATCGGACAACCAGTCAGTGGTCATGTACCTAAACAAACAGGGGGGTACAAGGAGCCAGAAGCTGATGTCGGAAGTGGCACTAATCCTGAATTGGGCAGAACGTCATGTCAGAAACATCTCCGCAGTGTTCGTGGCAGGAAAAGAAAATGTCAGGGCAGATGCTCTGAGCAGGCACAGGTTAACCCCAGGAGAGTGGGAATTGTCAACAGCAGTGTTTGTACAGTTAACACAGAAATGGGGGATGCCAGAGGTGGACCTGATGGCGACGGCGAGCAACGCGAAGGTTCCGAGGTTCATTTCCAGACACTGGGAACCAACAGCGTGGCAGACAGACGCACTCACCGGAGTGCGTCTGTCAGGTGGGGAGTGGAATTAGCATATGCATTTCCCCCGTTCACAATTATCCACAGGTTCCTGAACAAAGTGCAGAGAGAAATGGTCACGGTAATAGCGGTCCTACCATACTGGCCGAGGAGACCTTGGTTTGCCAAGTTAGTAAGAATGTCGATAGGGGGGCCATGGGTCCTACCCAATCACGAGGATCTCATTTGGCAGGGTCGGTATCACCAACGTCAACCAGCAAGTTGGAGCCTGGCGGCCTGGTTACTGAGACCAGGACGTTAAGAGGAAAAGGGTTTTCTCAAAAGGTAGTGGATACACTACTGAAGGCAAGGAAGATGTCGACGTCAGCAACCTATTATAGGATATGGGGAAAATATGTGTTCTTCTGTAAAGAAAATAACAGAAATCCCAGATTAATACAGACCATTCTAGACTTCCTGCAAGCAGGGTTGGAAAAGAAGCTGGCGGCGAATTCTTTGAAGGTGCAAATCTCGGCCATTGGGGCAATGTTGGACATCAAGATTGCGGACAATAAGTATATTCAGAGGTTCGTTCAAGCGATCAAGAAGATCAGGCCAATTTTCCACAACCCCATGGCCCCATGGGACCTCAATTTGGTCCTTAACGTATTAACAGAAGCTCCGTTCGAACCAATAGAGGAGATATCACTCAACTATCTTACTATGAAAGTGGTCTTCCTTGTAGCAATTACATCAGCAAGGAGAGTGTCCGAACTCCAGGCCCTGTGGGTACAAGAACCGTTTCTAAATTTCTTCGAAGACAAGGCAGTGCTGAGAACAAACCCTACCTTTTTACCTAAAGTAGTTTCCAGTTTCCATCTCAACCAGGAGATAATCCTTCCTTCTTTCTGTGCGGATCCTAAAAATGCTAAGGAAGAAAGGTTGCATAATCTAGATGTGACTAGAGCCTTAAAGACCTATATAAGAAGAGTACAGCCTTTCAGGAAATCAAAAAGGTTGTTCGTACTGATGGAAGGCAGGAATAAGGGTCTGGGAGCTACAAAAACCACCATTTCTAGGTGGATAAAGACATGTATCAGGGAAGCATACAAGATTAGAAAGTTGGAAGTTCCTGTGGGGCTAAAAGCCCACTCGACTAGGTCCTTAGCGGCGTCCTGGGCCGAAAGGGAGTCCACGTCAATAGAAGAAGTATGCAGAGTAGCATGCTGGTCATCTGCACACACGTTTACCAAACACTACAGGGTAGACGTTACGGCATCCCAAGATGCTAGTATGGGGCGCAAAATATTGAGCGCAGTAGTATGAAGATAGGCACGTAGGCTGACTAAAGGGTACAGACTACGGACGGAGATGGTGAAGTAACCGTATCCTTTTTCTTTCATTTATGATAATGGATTGTCCCACCCAGTGAAATAAAACTGCTTGGGTATACCCAGAAGTATGCTGCCATGGGGAGGTAGAGGAAAGTACAGATTAGTACCTGTTAATAGGCTTTCCTCTACTCCACCATGGCAGCCGTTTTTCCCGTGCCCATTCTGTTGTTACATGTGTTGTGTATGGAGCTATTTAATTTAAGACACAGAGCCCAGGGGAGGAGGTCCTTATATAGGGGCAGTGTCTGTTTTTTGTGTTCCTTTCCAGATATCTACCCGAGAGGGCGTAACCCAGAAGTATGCTGCCATGGTGGAGTAGAGGAAAGCCTATTAACAGGAACTAATCTGTACTTTCTTTAGTTTCGGTTTGTGGCTAGTTCAATTGGATAACTTTGCATAGCTAAGTATCATATGAGCACATAGAACTAGACCACTTCATGCACTGCCTCACTGCTAAATATCAGTTTGATACTGGTTAAACATTGGAATCACTCATGTGAGTGGTGACCTCTGGCCTGCTCAGACTTCCATATATCCTGATGTTCACAATATATCCCTATTTATTTCTTAATGAGAGTGTGTGAGAGCTTCATATCACCATTAGTACAGAGGTGATCTTTGAATTGGGAAGGCCAATCCCTGGCTGTTTTTTCAATCCTGGGTCCAAAAGTAACAGGGTGTGAGAATCAGAAAGTGAGAGATTTTTGGAGCGTTTTCCTATATTTTTAAAGCAGCAATCATTTACATTGACAAGCCAGGTTGATTTTGCTATGTAAATGATTGCCGCTTTAAAAACAGGGAAAACTCCCAAAATCTCTCACTGTCTGATTCTCAGGCCTTATTATATTTGGCCCCAGGATTGAGTTGAAAGACAGGTGTAATCCCATCTAATAATGTAATTCTATGGCACATACCTTGTTTAGCAGGGTACACTTAAGTGCCAAGGTCCAGGAAGTCCATAGCCATGTTGACTTTTGACCATGCTGACCATATAGTGTTGTCATACGACTCAACCTACCATCCGGATTCCTCATTGGACAGTGAAGTTTAGGTGCAAGCTTTATGTGCTATATATACTGATTAAGGATGCCAATCCCGGGGCACTTTTTCAATCCCGGGATTCGGGATTGAAAAATGCTCAATCCCGGCATCCCGGGATTGGCCTCCCTAATAAAAAAAGGCCCCTCCCCCAAGTGTTACTATAAAAAAAATTGCACCCCCCTCCCCGCAATCCTCCCCCAACCCCCCTGCCCTGTCTTGTCACTCACTGCAGCAGTGGTGAGCACAGCAGGGAGCAGGATCGTTTTACTGTCTCCTGGGGGTGGCACAGCGGGCAGCTGGGGGCGGCACAGCGGGCTCTGTCCGGGTTTGGGACAGTGACTGTGCTGTGTCTGACAGGCATAGTGGTGGCCAGGCTGCGCAGCGTGACGTGATGTCAGGGGTCACGCTGCGCCGCCATGCTTGTCAGACTCAGCACAGCACACTGTCCCGACTCCCAAACAGCATCGGGGTAAGGAACATTCAGCCGGACAGCGTCTGAGCCATATTCTAAGGTGCTCAGCGCTGCCCGGCTTTAAACAAACAGTAAATTTTTGTATGGGGGAAGCTTCCAATCCCAGGATTCAAATCCCAACGATTTTAGGCCAAAATCCCGGGATCCCACCTATCCCGATCCCGGGATTAGCCTTCCTAATACTGATAGAATTGTAAATAATCTTTCTACAGTAAAAACTATGGTCAGATAGGGATGCAGTCATTAGGACAAAAGGTCATCCACAATTGGTCAAAAGGTTAACAAGCAAAGGGTCTCCATAGAAAAGGGTCAACATGAGTTTTTCATGATATTTTTTAACCAACTTCATACTTTACCATCCCTGGGGACATGACACACTTATACACTGTCCATGTCAACAGACACCAAAAAAAAGTGTGAAAAACTCAAGTCAACTTAATGCATAACAATGTTTTTGAGGTGTTGACTGACTTTCAACCATTAGTGGTTGACCTTTTGACTGACGACCTAACAACCATCGCCCATCAGATCCCTATAGTGATGTAGTTTACAGGGTTGTCAGATAGAGCTCAGTCCACATGATCATTAACAATCAGTTTTTAGGTTTATTAACCAGTCAGAACAGGTTGCAGGATGACACCGGGAAAAGGCTGGTATCTATGACAGGTACAATGTAGGCATGCATTTCTCATTGAAAGAGACACGGTTTGCCTGGAGCTGCAATTTATTAATGCAGTAGGACAGTGTTGTCATTTGGTGCAGATCTCTTGCTCAGATAACTCCATATGGTGTGTTGACAAAATGCAAATCTTCCACAGTAATTATCAACCATCTCTTGTACAGATATACTGTAGTTAGAACAAAACAAATGACATTTTCTTGGAATTCTAGTATTTCTGGTTTTCCATCTTTTCTCCTTCCCCCTAAACACATGTTCATTTGTTTAAAACACAAGGAAAAGTTGGGGGACATAAGGGTTTCATTAAAGTAATTCAGCTCTAGTTAACAAAACATTCTGCCATGTTTCACGGAAAAGATGCATTTAGAACCTATAAATATGTGGACATATTTGAACAAAAAAAATAGGAGTGTGTGTGTGTGTGTGTGTGTGTGTGTGTGTGTGTGTGTGTGTGTGTGTGTGTGTGTGTGTATGCTAATCCTGGGAAACTGGGATTGAAAAATGCCCAATCCTGGGATTGGCGTCCCTAATATAAAAAACCCACCCGGCCGCTCTGCATATGAACTTAAATGCCCGGCAGGGAGAGTGACCGATGAACTCGGGTGGGCGTTTTGAAGCGGGAGCCAGTCGGATAAAGCCGGTAGCCATGGGCGGGTCGGGCGCACAGTGTATACGGGTGCCGGGAAGCCAGGCAATTAAATCTGCAGTCAGAATGGGAGGGTGGACAGGGCTGTGGGGCCTGCGCAGCGTGACCTGTGACCTTGTCATGCTGCACAGAGCTGCACTGCCATGATGGGAGTAGCTGGGCAGTGCCTGAACACTCACTTAGATGCTGCCTGGCATTAGACTGCGCATGTGCAGTATAATCCCAAAATCCCAGGATTGGAATCCCGGCATTTTAAGGGCCAAATCCCAGGATCCTGCACAAAACTGTTAGGAAAAAGACCAGCACACCACCAAAAGTGTATTGAGTTAAACATATAAAGCAGCCACAAAGAATCAAAAAGTAGAGCAGCATTGCATTAGTTTAGTATAGTAGTTCAGATATATACCGTAGTTATATATAGGTATTTTTTGGTGAGGCTAATACCGCATGCCTGAGTCTGGGGTATAAATAGAAGGTAATGTGGATTTAGAACAGCAGCAGGACTAACTAGACTCAGTTCGGGTTTTCCAACACTCAATACATAGTGGGATCCCACCAGCACTGTTTCTAATGGACAATAATAAATGACAGGTGTTCTTTATGGACCTCCCTTTGGGACCAAACTGACTTTGATTCTGGTCCCTATATTCCTATAAGGGTATCTTTATATCCAAAAGCCTCTCCCTCCACTTTTCAAGAAGTCCTTCAGAGTCTGTACTGACCTTCTAATCAATACCTATTTTCATGTAAAGGTATCTTTCAGCTTCATCTGTTACCACACATCACAATTGGTATATATGGACCAAAGTACTGACCTGAAGGATAATACCTATGTTCACATAAGGGTATCTTTGAACCTGGATCCTTATTCCAATGCAGTAAATTACATCAATCCTCCATTAATACAGGGGGGTTTATTGACAGATTTCCATAAAAACAAAAAAAAGTTAAAATTAATGGATGGTTTACACAAGCAAGACCAGTGGGCCACTGCACATGATGCTTCCCTCTCACCTGGACTGAGTTTGAAGACAAAAGTTGCAGACCCTGTTGAAAGGGGAGACAGGCGTACTGGATCCTCTCTTGGGATTCTGTCCTAGCAGCAAAAGCAAAGCACCAACGCGCTTGGGACAGTTATGTCCTTCCTAAGTGTGTGTGTATATCTCTCCTCCATACCTTCTATTTATACCCCAGACTCAGGCATGTGGCATTAGCCTCACCAAGAAACAGGTCAAAAGTGTTTCCATATTCTTCCTAATAATAGAGAAATTCATTATTTAGCTAGTTTCTATCATTT
This sequence comes from Crinia signifera, assembly GCF_055691185.1. Classification (NCBI taxonomy): domain Eukaryota; kingdom Metazoa; phylum Chordata; class Amphibia; order Anura; family Myobatrachidae; genus Crinia; species Crinia signifera. The sequence goes on from NC_139221.1 coordinate 268,524,889, forward strand.
TTCTACTGTACTTACTGTATATGATTTATCTGCTTTTTCTGTTCCCTAATTACATATTTCTCACTTTACGCAAAATGATCTTTTCATAGTACTTCACTAAATGCCCATACACACAGCATGTTTGAGCGGCTTTCAGTTCAAAGCCGCCCAGTGTGTATGTCCCGGCGATGAGCGGGGATTGCTGCTGCGAACTCCCACATCATCACCGGGAAAGCCGCTCATCTGCTGGTAATACCAGCAGATGAACGGCTTTGAGGACGGCTTTGCATAGCGCTGCGCTATGCAAAGCTGTTCTCCCCCCAGCGATGATAGTGAACATAGTTGTCCATACACGCTGGGTATAATCGCCCAGTGTGTATGGAGCTTTAGATTCCAAGCATTGCACCCTTTTGGGGTTTGGGTAAATAGGCTAGTAACTAGTTGTGCTATACCCTTAAGGGTTGTACTACTTATCTAAGTCACTTTACAATAATTCTGTAGTCCATATTGCTGTTTGTATATTACTTGCTGACAGGTGTACAGTATACGGCATCATTCCGTGCAGTGATGGTGCCACAGTCCAAATATTATAACCTCCAAACTGTTCATAATTATCTTCTATAAATACCATGGCTATTCATGGGCACTTTGAAATCTCAGTAAATTTGTGTTTTTCCAAAAGAAGCATTTAGATCTTCATAATCACCTTTTCCATTTTTATCTACAAAGAATAGAAACCCAGAACATATCCTTTACATCCCATTTAGATCTACATTTTCCAAGCTTTTCAAAAAGCCTTTGACTTTAAGATGAGGAGTTGTTACCTTAATGACAGCTAGCGGAACAAAATTATTAGTTGACTCTAGTATTTAGTATTTCCCATTGATCAAGAAAAGCATTTTGTAAAATACTATGGCAAATAATGGAAAACTGTATCTATGGGTTAGGCCAGGCACACACTGGGCTATATGCCATCCAGTTGGACCAGCATATTCCTCAATATATGCTACACATCACAACATTCACTCTGGTAGATATGCGTTGGAGCAGTTCAGCACCCTTATCACCATTAATACTGATCTCCTCCTGGACTGGAGAAGAGCGTACAGAGCGAGCAGGAACTGAGAAACTGGGATTTAGCGAGAATGCAACCCGGAAGTCTCATCCCCAGTTAGCTCTGTGGAGCCGGGCTGGTTGTGCGGTCGCTGCGCCAACCACAGCTGCGGTGGAGTGGAGGATCGCGACGTGGGACATGAGGAAGACCTAGAGGATGGCCTAGAGGATGGCCCACCATTCACAGGTTATAGGTGCACTGCGGAGGGGACGCCACCACCACCCTGTGAATTCCCACTCTTAGACTTTTGTACCCATCATTCCTGACTGTTGTTCATTCCCCACACCCCTTCTATTCCAACCATTGTAAAACACATGCCCACAGTAGTGAGGCAATATAGCAGCAGCAGCATAATTTCTTTCACCTTTATTTATTTATTAACAGGTTTTTATATAGCGCACACAAATTCCGCACCGCTTTACAGAGAATAGTTATGAGCAAAAACACATACCGAATTACAGTACAAGACAGTTTATGACAAGTACATGGTAAATATTGATAGTTGCAACAGAAGACAGGACACCTACTATAAATGGAAGAGCAGGTGAGGTGAAGTCATTAGAGTTACAGTTGTGCATTTTCAAAAAAGACAGTGCAAATACAAGCTTTAACAGTGATATTCAAAGTTTTAACAGTTGTAGAGATGGTGATATCACGGATGAATAGCCAGATAAAGCAGCCAGGAGTAGTATGTTGTGAGTATGAAGTGAGCTCACTCAAAGCAGTCCCTTGGTTTTCTGAGTTGCTGTTGTTTTCTTTCTGTGTTGCTTTGATACCAAGTTAGTTGTCAGTTTCTGTCCAGGCTAAGTCCAGGCTTGAGCTACTGCAGTGGTAGCCAACCCTAGCCCTCGAGAGCTACCAACAGTTCACATTTCCAGACAACCTAGCTGCTGCACAGCTGCACTCAGTAATCACTGACACATTTTAAAAGATCCACAGATGGAGCTAATTAGCTCACTTGTGATTCTGTGAGGTGACCTGCAAAACATGCACTGTTGGTAGCTCTCGAGGACTAGGGTTGGCTACCCCAGAGCTAATGTATGTAACTGTTTTCTCCCTACTTAAAAATATTCCTACTTTCAAATCTGACAAATATCATTAGTCTGCTTTCAATAGTCATCCAAGGTTGTGGTCAGCCTGGTATCCTCCACAAATACTTGAAGCTGTTTATAAGTGAACTAGGTTATTCATCGCGCCCTATGGGCGCTCTTCACACCGGTGTAAGGAGCTGCGCCCCCTTAACCTGTGAATTCAGGGTGAGGGTAGGGTGCTATAAAGTGTGGTAGGCATTTGGGCATGGGAGATTTGGGCGGAGTGTGGTAGGAGATGGAGGGGGGGTGCGGGTGGTGATGTTTAGGGGTGGGGGGTAGATATGCTGCCGGGAGTGAGGGAGGCTTGGTTGGGGTTTGCGGAGGGACGGAGATGATGGACGGGGGGTGGAAGGAAGACTGGCAGGTGGAGATGCTGCTACCGTGAGGTGGGGTAGAGGTGCGGACGGACGGAGATGAGGGGGGGGGTCGGTTTGGACCGAGATGCGGGGCCTGGGGTTGCGGACGGATACACTGGCCGGGTGGGACGTGCGGGTGGAGATACTGTTGCCGGGAGGGGGGGGGTGTCGGATGGCAGGTGGGGGGTTTGGACAGGTGGAGATGGGGGGAGTGCAGATGAATGGAGACAATGGCCATGGAGGGGCGACTTGCGGTGTGAGATGCTGCTGCCAGCAGGGGAAGGGTGCGGATGGATAAAGAATGGGGGGGGGGGGGGCTGACAGATGGTGGGGGGGCAGGGGGGAAGGAGGGGTCTCAGGTTGAGATGCTGCTGGGAGTGGGGGGGGGGGTGGACGGACAGAGGTGATTGAATATGAGGTTATTGAAGCATATTATTGTGCAGTTATTGTGCATATTGTACATTTAGGTATATGCAACCATGCATTGTACACATTGAGCGCAGGCCTCCAGACTTCTCCTTTCTCAAGTACTACCTATAACGGGTGCCCCCCCCCCTCTTTTGGAGAACAGCAGCTTGTGTATACACCATTTTCCCTATTGGATAAGCACCACCTACCTCTTTTCTTAGATAGTGCCAAATAGTGAATTTACATCATAAATAAATAATGTAGACTACAGGTTGAGTATCCCTTATCCAAAATGCTTGGGCCCAGAAACATTTTGGATAAAGGATTATTCCGTATTCAGAATATTTTTTATATTTTAATGATGTATCTTAAAATATTTAGCAATTTTATTGTACAAACACATCAAACACATAAACATATTTTATTTGTGCATAAAACAAGGTTTCAAAACATGAAACAAAGTTTGTGTTCTATCTCAGACACTAAATGTAAATGCCAAGCAATCATTGTCTTGCACATATTTAGTGCCACCTACATATCATATACCCAGTAGTGCCAGTTACATAGCATGTCCCCAGTAGTGCCAGTTACATATAATATCCCCAGTAATGCCAGTTACATATCATGTCCTCAGTACTGCCACTTACATATCATATCCCCAGTAGTGCCAGTTACATATAATATCCCCAGTAATGCCAGTTACATATCATGTCCCCAGTAGTGCCAGTTACATATCATGTCCCCAGTAGTGCCAGTTACATATAATATCCCCAGTAATGCCAGTTACATATCATGTCCTCAGTACTGCCACTTACATATCATATCCCCAGTAGTGCCAGTTTCATATCATATCCCCAGTAATGGCAGTTTCATATCATAACCCCAAGTAGTGCCAGTTTCATATCATATCCCCAGTAATGCCAGTTTCATATAATATCATATCCCCAGTAGTGCCACTTACATATCATGTCCTCAGGAGAGCCAGTTAAATATCATGTCCCCAGTAGTGCTACTTACATATAATATCCCCAGTAATGCCAGTTACATATCATGTCCTCAGTACTGCCACTTACATATCATATCCCCAGTAGCACCAGTTTCATATCATATCCCCAGTAATGCCAGTTTCATATCATATCATATCCCCAGTAATGCTAGTTACATAACATGTCCTCAGTAGTGCCAGTTACATATCATGTCCTCAGGAGTGCCAGTTACATATCATGTCCTCAGGAGTGCCAGTTACATATCATGTCCTCAGTAGTGCCAGTTACATATAATGTCCTCAGTAGTGCCAGTTACATATAATGTCCTCAGTAGAGCCAGTTACATATAATGTCCCCAGTAGTGCTGTTACAGATGTCACCAGTAGTGCCAGTTACATATCATGTCCTCAGTAGTCCCAGTTACATATCATGTCCTCAGTAGTGACAGTTACATATAATGTCCCCAGTAGAGCCAGTTACATATAATGTCCCCAGTAGTGCTGTTACAGATGTCACCAGTAGTGACAGTTACATATCATGTCCTCAGTAGTGCCAGTTACATATCATGTCCTCAGTCCCAGTTACATATCATGTCCTCAGTAGTCCCAGTTACATATCATGTCCTCAGGAGTGCCAGTTACATATCATGTCCTCAGTAGTGCCAGTTACATATCATGTCCTCAGTAGTGCTGTTCCAGATGTCCCCAGTAGTGCTTTTAGCAAAATATATATATTTTTTCACTCTGGAATGTATAGTTTTCGGAATAATTTGGATAATGGATATTTGGATAAGGAATACTCAACCTGTAGTAATAAATCATTGACTTGCTGTACCTAGTTTTTTTTTTAGCTGTAACAACAACAATACCCACCTGTTGCCCTTGCCATGCTTCGGGCACTCTTATATTCTCACTCTATGCCCACTTAGATAGTAAAGTATGAACCAAATTAATCTAACAGAAAAAAACATGAAAAACTTGTGTCGACCATGTCAGCCTTAAGCTTGTGTTAACCTTCTGTCGATGTCGACCTATGGTATATCAGCCGGATACCATCAGGCCCAATATGCACTAGGTAATTACATTACGACTTCTGATTGGCTAGGTTATATGAACTCTTTGCCCAAAAATTCAGCCACACCTAAGTATCCTGGGAATTTGTTAACACAGATATCTGTCTTTACATTTTAGATTAGCTCATTACATTACATATCAATATACGATGTATTACATAATTTAATACATAGTTTTTCCAGTATTTGCCACTTTGTTGATGGCATTGCAACACGTGTGTCCATGATATGTTACACAGAACAACATACACATTTAATTCACTTTTATCCAGCTTAACTTGATAAATAACTTGAGAGGTGAATCACCCATAAGTGAATATAAAACATATTTTTAACGCAAGACTGTTTACATGTAATTGATAAGACAGAGGGTTCCTATGTACACTCAATGATAGTGTTGCTGGGAGCGATGTGATGTTGTCTCAGAGGATTGCCATCATCTGCTGCTTTTCTCTTGTCACCTCCTGGCTCTTCTGTGCATTGTGTCAAGCAATGGCATCTGGTGTAATGTGAAGACTAAATTCTAACACATCAACTGGCTGCTTCTTCCTTTGGGAAGATACACTCTACATACTCTGCCGTAAGGCATATTAAATACACATAATTACATATATATATATATATATATATATATATATATATATATATATATATATATATATATATACTGTGTATGTAAATATATACAGACTATATTACAGGCTGCCCACTGTGCTGCTGTCAGTGCAGAATGAGCAGTGAGAGAGAGAGAGGACAGCGCTGGAACAGGTGAGTATTATCAGTGGGGTGTGTAATTTTTATTTACTGTTCTTGGTGTCCTGTCATTATTTCCACATTCTTTTTACAGTTAAACTACGAGACCCAGAGTGCACATCAATGCCCCCCATGCTGGGTCTTGTACTTCTCCTGTCAAAAGCAATGTGATTTAATCTAATTTTTACACACATCAGCCCAGCGTTCACCACCCTGGGACACTGGGAACAGCCCCGGGCTTCAGACCTGGACTGGTTAAGCCTGTGGGGGATACCTTTATTGGGGGGGGGGGTCCCCACTCTCTCGCAAGTACCCCATCCAGGGCTAAGCAGCTATGGTGCTCATGTGACGGCTGGGGGACCTTAAGTGACCCTGGCTGTGGCATGACACCGGTGGGTCTTGGAGCCCGGTGCTGGTTCCAAAATACAGGGGACCCTATGTTCCCTCCCCCCCCATATATTTGGAACCAGGACTGGTCCAAGAGCCTGGTACTGGTTTCTGGAATACGGGGGATCCCTATGATTTTTTCCCCCATATTTGGGGAACCAAGCCCTGCTCAATGATCTTGGGTCTGGTTATGTTATGGTTTCGGGTGTGCACCCGGGAACTGCTGTTCAGGACAGCCACAGACGGGATCCTACGCTACCTCTGTTGACCCCCCCCCCCCCCGAGTAGGGTGACCGGTTCCTGCAGGAAATAGGCTTGCTTCGCCTGTAGCCGCTAACGTTTGAAAGGGCCAATTAGGCCCGCCCAAGCTTCGGTGCAGCCAGGTGTTATGTACAGACAAGAAATCGGGGACCCCCTCATGGTACAGCCAAAATAAAAATCTAACTACAGAAGCCTAGCTGGAATTTAAAGAAAAAAGGGAACTTGCCATAACTATCTAATGTGTCTAATAGCACCAGTGACCTAGTCACCCACCAACCGCGACGCATACACAATAGAAAATACACCACACCAAAAAGCACACGACGAACGACCGAGACACTAAACACAGAATAAACTCCCACTGGGAACACCCAGTCTGGGAAAACTGAGGACACAGCAACTGCTGGAGATTCCCCCCTAAATACCGAAGTAGGGGAATGACAACAAAGGAAGAAATGCCCAGGACGGTGCCTTGCAAGAAACAAAGAATCAGGTCCCCAGAATGGGGAACTTACTGCACCAGGAACAGGCTGCCAGCCAAGGGGTGACCACCAAGGGAATTCCAGCAGCAGACAGGCATAAGAGCAGGAACAGCTGAGATCAGGCAGGTGGACAGCGTCTGGGCAAAAGCTGACAGACAGGATTCTGTAACTGAATGAAAGCAGGGTGGAACTGCCAAAGGCCAGGAAGACTGCACTGGGCTAAGTGCAGGGAGAAATGGACAAATCACCAGAAAACGGCTGGTGAACTCCAAACAGAGCAGTACCCAGACAGGTGACCAGCTGTGGATCGGAAATAGCAGCTACCTGCACAGGAAACAGGAAGCTGGTTACTGGAAGGTAGAAGCTATCACTGGCAGGGCAGAGCTAAAGAGAATGCCTTAAGAATGGCTCAAGTGATTAGTTTCACATGGGAGAGATCTAGGCAGCTCCAAGCTGTGATAATGAGCTTTTTACTTATCCCTCCTCCTAACCTCTTTTGATCCTCCATCCGTTCCTACTTATCCTATTGTTTTTCGTTCATCCACCCACCTCCTTTTAGTATGTAAACGAGTAGGGCCCTCCTTCCTCACATACTCACCCTACCTCTTTACCTCACCTGTGCTCCTGTCCTGTTCTTCCCTTCCTCTACTTCATCTTCAGTCTCCTCGACAATTTCGACACCTACTTCTGAACTGATGCTGATTTTAGTTCTACCAGCTATACCCCTATGTATGCTGTATTTTATCAACACACCCTGTACGTTACCTTGTAATTTGTTTTTTGTTTGCTATGTACGGCGCTGCGGACACTTTGTGGCGCCTTATAAATAAACGTACTACTACTACTACTTTACCTCTCAGACCTGTGAATAAATTAAGTTCATAGAATACTGAGCTGCTATGGCACAGACCCACCACTGGAGGACACCAGAGAGTCAAATGCCAAACCCAAAGTGAACAGAACACAAAAAAGAACTGAACCATTAATCATGGTTTCTAACAGGTTATGCTATCTGGATGAGATTTTTTTAATGTACAATTTATTTAGAGAGGTTAAAACGTGCAAAATTTACTGCAATTCGCACATTACATGTGCGGTTTTCGGAAAACATGCGAATTCAGCCATTTTTGACCAAAAATCGCACATGTCTAAAAAAAACACACCCTATATAATATTACATCTCGCCCTAAATCTACTTTTAAACACAAAAATATATCCTTTTCAAAGTGTTAATGTTAAAATTTCTCTTGAACACACATACTGTAATATCAAACTTAGAAAAACTGTGGGGTAGATGTATAATCTGGCGATGGACACTGATAATGCTACTCCCCTATGTATGAAGATGGATGTATTTCCAGGTCACCCGACAGGTGCACTCATTATTCACTAACAGATTTTCAAAGATCACAGGTGGAGCTAATTATTTCACCTGTGATTCTGTGTGGAGACCTGGAAAACGTGCACTGTGTGGGGTCCTGAGGACCGAGGTTGAGAACCACTGGTGTAGATAATCCTCTAAGCTATCAGTGACCAATCCCTTCAGAGGAGCTGTCAGCCCTCTCATTGCTCATAATAAAGCCAAGCGGGATGCATACGGACGACCGGCATTGGGGTGCCATGCACCTCAATACATATACATTCGTTATTGGATGATTTGAACATCACAGCAGTGAATCAGGACTGTATAAATATGTGGGGTCAAAAACTGCAACATCAGTAACTCCAGAAAGAAATCTGATACATTTATTCAAGTGAACTGAAACAATTGTTTCTCATTGCTGGTATTGGCACTGGTAATAATCCCAAATTGGTTTATAGCCAGGGCCGCCGAGAGTGGGGGAGCAGGTACTAATTACCTGGGCCTGGGCTTGCTGGAGGGACATGGTGGGGGCCCAGTTCCCACCCCCCCCCCCTTCCCTCTCTGTCCCTCCCAGGCAGCAGCACACACCTCTACAGCATGTGCTGTGCTGTCAGCACAACAAATGCTGTAGGTGTGTGCTGCTGCTGCACCACCTCCCTTCAACTTTAGAGTGGTTTTTGACCCCTCCCCTTAACATTTTGGGGGCGTGGCCTAATCACGGGAGGTGGTCCCGCCTCCCACAATTAAACCATGCCCCCAAAATTTTACCGGGGCCCGGTGTACCTCGGCGGCCCTGTTCATAGCATTACATTTACTTGTGTAACAATACTTAGAATACACTAAATATAATTCAGCACACGTGCATAATGATATTTCATTGGTATCTGTAACATAAGGTGATAAGGACACGTTATACTACGCTCAAACAATAGCAGGATCTGTTATTTAACAGAATACCGACTTACACACAACCTAATTAATAACAGGACAATAATATAACACCCAAGTCTTACAACCCCAGTGATGGGCACATAACTAACAACAATTAACATACAGGAATTGGTTTTAGATCTTTAATATTTTTGTAATTATTATTTCTTTTCTTACTGTCCTTTACTTGATTTTATACTATATTTCACTTTATTAGCCCTATTATAGGGCACTTTCTGATAATTAATAAAATTGAAGGATAGGGATTATTTTTAAGATAAATTATCTATTCTGTGCAGGGATGAGTGCTTCCTTACAAATTGGTTTCTGTTGCCTTTTTTGACTCAAGCTGCATGGATCAGTCAGATAAAAAAAAGAATAATTAAATAAATACTTATTATATAAGGTCCCGCGGCCAAACCATTAACCCCCTGACCGATAGATGAGTTTGCTTTTGAATACCAACCTGAATCACCCCCACAGTCCCTTGGGTGGAGTAAGGTTGTCCTTGTTTAAACTGACTGAGCAGGATGAAGTAGATAGTAAAGGAAATCATTAGAGAAACAAGGTTATTTCTCATGCACTAAATCATAGTGTGTACTTGTAGTATTTGGGCTTTGTGAAATGTTCATTGATTGGCTGCACTACATACTTGCCGACACTCCCGCATTTTGCGGGAGGCTCCCGCTTCAGCCACCATTCTCCTGGTCCCCCGCAAAGCCCCCCCAATCCCCCGGAATTTCAATGCCGAGCTGAAAAAAACAGACTGCGCATGCGCTAGTCCGGCGCGATGTGGGCGGGGCTTGGAACTACTACGCAACATAGCATGATGAGAGCCGCACGGGAGAGCCTGCTTGCAGTCAGCATTGCAAGCAGGGAGACTACGAGCAGCAGCAGTGAAGCCCGCCCCTCTGGCCTCTTCCCCTCACCGCCTCAACTAGGAGCTGCACGCTGGAGGCAGAGAGGAGGGGGAGAGACGGGGACCTGCACAGAAAGCAGCTGTGTGGAGACAGACAGACCTGCCAGCTGAGAGCTCGGAGGAGAGGCTGGGGGAGGAGCAGGACTAGTGCTCCGTCCCAGGTTAGTTCATGTTGTTCTGCCACAGACAGAAGCTCCATACTGGATGGAACTGTGTGTAGGCAGCTCTGTAATGTGATGTTTCTTTTTGTGTTTACTTATTTAGCTTGGCACTGACTGTAATGTGTGTATGTAGGTGACCTATGGATGTATCTATTACAGCTCGCAGTGTGTGTGTGTGTTTGTGTAGTCAGGTACTGACCCATGTCATTGTGTGTGAATACACTGGCACTGTGTGTGTATAGCCTAACACTGTTCTGTGTGTGTGTGTGTGTGTGTGTGTGTGTGTGTGTTTACTGGCAGTGATCCCTGTGAATTTTAGGCTGGCACAGAGAATTTGTTCATGTTGTAGGTAGGATCCCTGTTTGTGTGTGTGTGTGTGTGTGTAGGGGGGGACACGATAGTGACCCGTGTGTGTGTGTGTGTGTGTGTGTGTGTAGGCCAATAGTGTGACCAGTGTGTGTGTGTGTATGCAGAGACTGGTAGTGACCCCTGTGTGTGTCTGTGTGTGTGTAGGCCGATAGTGACCCCTGTGTGTGTATACAAGGACTGGTAGTGACCCCTGTTTGTGTGTGTGTGTGTGTGTGTAGGGGGGGGGACGATAGTGACCCCTGTGGGTTTGTGTGCTCTGTGTGTGTGTGTGTGTGTGTGTGTGTAGGGGGGGGGGGGGGGAGACGATAATGACCCCTGTGCGTGTGTGCTCTGTGTGAGTGTGTGTAGGGGGGGGGACGATAGTGACCCCTGTGTGTGTGTGTGTAGGGGGGACGACGACGATAGTGACCCCTGTGTGTGTGTGTGTGTGTGTGTGTGTGTAGGTCAATAGTGTGACCAGTGTGTGTGTGTGTTTAGGCTGGCAGTGACCCCTGTGTGTGTGTTTGTAGGCTGGTAGTGACCCCTGTATGTGTGTGTGTGTGTGTGTGTGTGTGTGTGTGTTTAGGCTGGCAGTGACCCCTGTGTGTGTGTGTGTGTTTGTAGGCTGGTAGTGACCCCTGTGTGTTTTTAGGCTGGTAGTGACCCCTGTGTGTGTTTAGGCTGGTATTGACCCCTGTGTGTGTGTGTGTAGGCTGGTAGTGACCCCTGTGTGTGTGTGTGTGTGTGTGTGTGTGTGTGTAGGCAGGTAGTGACCCCTGTGTGTGTGTGTGTGTGTGTGTGTGTGTGTGTGTGTGTGTGTGTAGGCAGGTAGTGACCCCTGTGTTTGTGTAGGCTGCAGACACTCACGGATTTTGCAGGAGGCTCCCATTTTAGGCGTCAGTCCCCCAATTCCCCGCAAAGCCCTCCCAATACCCCTGAATACTCAATTTCCATCTAAAAATCCAGACCGCACAGTGCGAGTCTGTCTGCAATGGGGGCATGATCATGCCTAATAGGCCTGCCATGCACCCCTGGCAGTAGTTAGCATGAGAGCCGCCCAGGCCAGTAAAGCCTGCTGGCGGCCAGCCACCGGGGAGACCTTCCATCACAGCTTTCTCTCTCTAGTGGGAGTGGCAGTAGCAACGGATCCTCCCCTCTTGCCCTGACCCCTGCATGGTGGGAGCTGCACCTTGGAGACATCCAGGACGGTGAGAGACGGTGAGCTAGTGCAGAGAGCAGTTGGTGGGGAGGCTGACAACTGGGAGCCCACAGGAGAGGCTGCGGGAAGAGCAGGAGTGCCAGGGCTGCAGGTTAGTGTTTCCTCAGCAGCTCCATTTGTCTCCTTTTTGTGTGTGTGTGTGTTTGTACAGGTGACCCTTGTTTTTTGGCTAGAGTAAGTTGGCCCCCGACCCCTTTGTGCAAGACACGGTCCCTCATCTGCAGGCCATGCAAACACTCGAGAATCTCATACCTCTCAATTACAGTTGGACAGTCTTGCTAATTGCAGACAGTCCCGCTGTACCTAAGGGGGCACAGAGATCACTGGCAATCGCTGAAGAGATGCTGTGTTCATGTGCATGGCATCTCTTCAGTGCAGGGAGGAGGCATGCCCCCAAAATGATGAGAATGGGTGTTGCTACACTGGGCCACGCCCACTTTACTGGAGACCACACCCACTTTTGAAGCCCCACCCCCCATCCTGGGTCGGGCGCGCCTCCGGCGCGGCAGGTCACAATTTCAGCCGTGCACAAGTTGGGAGGTATGGAATCTCCCTGAAAGCAGTTTCAAAAAGTAGGCAAGTATGCTGCACTATGAATCAAGATCCAATAGGAATGCATTGATTATTACACCGATTTCCCATGCTCAGCTGCACTGCAGTTCCTTGTATTGTTACAATGTGTTCATAATATAGTAAATCCGACAATTACACAATAAACAGTAATGAAATATGCTTGCTGATCTGCCTGCCTGCAGTTTTCATGGGCAACATGAATAATTGTAATTGTCCTGCATGTCAAATCACAATAAACAGATATCACAGTGTAGAAGCGCATGAAATATTCATTTGTCAATGTGGTATTTTTAGAAGCATAATAAACAGACAAAATGACATTAGACAATGCTCAGTGATTTTATTCATTTTCTTTCTCCAGCAGGTCAGTCACAACTGTGGCTGCCTCAAGGGGAAGGTAAAGGAGACCTAGAGGTGTATAGTCTCCCCAAGAAAGGTGGGACTGTAATTGTCCTTGAGGTGTCAAGTATAGGGAATGTGGCACAGTGTACTGGAGCCAGAACTCAAATAAGCAGGATGTTGATGGTAGACAGATATGCCCCTTGGATCATCATAGGAGGATTGTACAGATAATGAAATTAAATGCTAATAACGCTATATCCACCTATTTACCCAACCCTGAGGCTGGGACCGAAGCAGTAGATTATGGTGTACCAATGCCTCTCCCTCTGTCTGTTTTAGGCACTAGAGCGGATTTTGGGTTAGCCTGCGTGGGTGGAAGTCAGGGGTAGATGGTGCACTGCCTGTGAGGAGGAGGGGAGAAGGAGGACCCAGCAAGTTGCGAGGATCCACAGAAAACACTGCAGGAAGGAACTCCCTGTCAGCCTCCCACCCAAGGGAGTACTTGTATTATGTATTCTAGTCAGTGACGTGCGGTGAGGTCATTGCCTGGGAAGGCACTGACCTCACCGCACGTCACTGTCAGGGACTGTTCTGCACCCCCCCCCCCCCCGCCGGTACATGCGCGCCCCACCTGCCCTCCCTCCACCCGGCGAACTCACCTGTCCTCTTCTCGGCGGTGACGGCGGCCGGTCCTCTCCACGGCGGTGACGGCGGCCGGTCCTCTCCATGGCGGTGAGTGTCAACGGCAGTCCGTCTACCAGCAGGCGCCGGACTCCCCGCTGCCCGCGCCCCACGCTGCTGCATCCTCTCACGGGTGATTGGACAGCGGATCCAGCACTGGATCTGCTGGCCCAATCACATCTGGGGGCGTGCGTTTATACTGGTGCCCCTGTCATTGCGGCACCAGTATAAGTGCCGCTTCCCCATTCATTTTCAATGGGCTTTTACAGCCCATTGCTGCACCCTGCCCCCCTGCCCACCCTTCCCGCCCCACGCTGCCCGGAGTTTCAATGTAAACAGCGGGAGGCACCTCTCCCGCTGCCTCCCACCCTCACATGCAGCAGTGTAAGAGGGTGGGAGGCAGCCGGAGAGGGAGAAATGATGAAAATAATAAAAGAAGATATATAAATATCTTCTTTTTATTATTTTCATCATTATCACAGGGGAGGCTCTGCCTCCCCTGCCTCCCCTGACTGCACGTCCCTGATTCTAGTTCAGGCTGATATCTCTATTGCTCCTACAGTACCTCTCTCCCAATTCTTCTATCCCTCTCTCTCTCTTATTTCTTACTCTGTCACACACTCTCCAATTTCACCTATTCAACCTATTCATTCTCTATCCTAACCTCCCTCTTCTACAGTATATCCACCTATTCTCTTCTCCCCCTCTTTCCTCTCTCTCTCTCTCTCTCTCTCTCTCTCTCTCGCTCTCTCTCACACACACACTCCCATTCCCTCCTATTCATTCTCTCTTTCCTGCCTATTTCTTCTGTTTCTGCAATTTTACTATATTGCTCTTGCGCAGGGGGGTTCCTGCTTTTTTGACAGTCCCAGGCCCCATCATTCCTGATGGCAGCCCTGATGGTATGCCATGGGCTACAATTGCTAATGCCATAAATGTGTTAATAACGGAGCCCCCATAGAAACTTACGCCTTGGTTGGGGTTGTGACCTTGCTCTGTGCCTGCAACATTTAACTAATCAGCAGGGCATAGAGGTAACGGGATCTCCTGGAACAATAAAGTTATTTTTGTTCTCTATCCTGTAACTGGACTTCAAGGTCTACCAAAAGTTCCCATTTTCCAGACAACCTAGCTGGTGCACAGGTGTATTAATTAGTCAAATTTTCAAACATGTTCTGCATTCATTCCTAACAGACACATTCTACAGATCCACAGGTGGCCTGGAAAACCTGAACTGTTGGTAGATCTCAAAAACTGGTTCAGCAACCCCTGGTATTGCCCTGGTGTCAAATCACAATGATTTGTTCCGTCAAAGTAATTTGTTAATTACCATTTCATGAAATGTTTAATGGTGGGCATCAGTTCCAGCCTTGTTCTGTGCAATGCATATAAGAAGGGAGAAAGAAATTGAAGATATAAGGAGAACTGGTGTTGGGGCCACTGCAGAGACCAAGCGAGGGGAGCAGATCTTGTAGGAGTACCAGGAATCTGCCTGTGAGAGGAGCTGCCCAGGACTGGTTTCTGAAGCATAATCTGGCCCTGATGCAGGCACCAGGGATCCTGGCCACTGCTTCACATATGTAGTCAGGGTGAATGGAGTCACCAATCCTCCCATCTGCCCGGGTGCCATGCTGACATGCAGGAGTGCCAGCGGTACCCCACTGATGGTAGCCCTCAATTAAAGGAATATCTAGTCACTTTAAAAGATGAGTACATATAAAGGCTCCATACACTTACGCAACTTCTCGGAGGGAGAAATCGCATAGGATATTGCATGCGGTTCTTTTGCATGTGATATATACCATTCATCGTTACCAAAGGCTGTCCGATCCGACAGATCCTTCATGTGGCAAGTCCAGTCTCCTACTCTGATCTGATGCGCCCAGGACCACAAATCTGATTGGATGTCAAAACACATGCGATTTGGTCCCTTTTCACATGATTTTTCAGCCTGATCTGTTAAAATCGGTTGAAAAAGTTGCCAAATCGCACTAGTGGCCATACAGTCTTAACTTGGAATTAGTGCTGCCCAGATTTTATTGGGAGGAATGTGACTTCCTTTAACAAAACTACAATTTTTTTTTCAAATAGTTGCTCAAATTATCAAATAAAAGAACATGTTGTAATAGATTTTTACTGTTCATAAGATGAAATCGGTGTTAGCACTATAGAATGAAATAACAGGATAATAAACTGATAATGGCAGATTACTCCCCATTATCAACATACTGTATGTGGCAAAGCAGTTCCAATACTTTATTTTACACAAGGTTAATAATAAAATAATAATAAAATTACACATAATGTGAACATAATCACTCACTGTTCAAATGAAGAATGAAAATGAGCACTAAAATGTAGCTAAAAATAAGACTTAATATAATTATATGCAGAAAATTCGGTATAAAAGGTTTGAACAAATTTCAGCAAAACCCATTGCATCTTCAGACAATTAAGACATTAGTTCAAAATCATGTGTGCTACTGCAATTTCTTGTGTATGTATCATTATGCACTCACACTTATGTATTCATTATAATTTTTCTGGTACCCAAATTTTTTATTTTCCATTTTTACAGACAGGGGCATCTTAAGAGAGGAGGAGGCCTTAAGAGAGGAGGAGCCACATGTAGAGCACTCAGACCCTACCGCTCAGACCCTACCACTCAGACTCTACTGCGCATGCGCAAAACTTAGCAAAAATGGCATAACATCCATTTTCCAGCAATTTGTGCACCGCTGCTGCCAGCAGTGGTTCTGCGCTATGGAGTCTGATAGGGTGCTTAGATTCCACTGCGCAGATCACCAGAAAAATGTCCGCCACGCAATTTTCACAGGATCTCGGCAGTGCTCCTGCAGCCGCTGCACTTTGGAGGGTAAGCATTGTTAAAATGGGTGCAGTATGCACGGTATGAGCACCCATGGGACTCAGGAGTCCATGTGCACCACGCACATTGCACCCATTATAGATATGGTTCCGGGGGCCGCTGTCAATGTTCCATTCATTTTGAAAATGCGGTACTTGTTTCCTATCTGGGCGCCCAGGTTTTCTACGTACGGCACCGTAAGGAAATCGAATCGCATCGCATCGGATTCGGCATCCGATGCTGTACGATGACATACGATGCGATCCGATCCGATCCGATTTCATTGTAAATCGGATCGCATTGCATGCGGTACACAATGCTGTACGATGGCGTCCGATCCGATACGATCCGACTACATTTTGTAGGGAAGACAGTTTGGTACCCATTAATAAAATTCACAATTTTATTAATTTTTTACAATACAATTAAAATAAAATAATCAGGCGACACATTTATTTCATTCAAATGTTTTTATTAAAAAAATTTTTTTTATTTTGAACTAACTATTTCAGGCCCTGGCCTGGATTCCTTGCAAAATAAGCAGAGACCAGCTGCCTTTTGGGAAGAGACAGCTGTAACCAGAGAATTTGGAATCGGGCATACAAATAGTGCCGCAAACTGCACATGGGTTCAGCATAACCAACAAATATGAGTAACAGTGCTTCGTGAAGGAGCACAAAAAGTAGGGATTCACAACGTTCAGAACTTCGGGACTGTGTCCCGAAAAAGCCAAAATTGTGGTACAACAGAGGAAATAAATAATGTCCGTGGAACAAACACAGGAAGAACAACAACAGCATTGCTGTATGATAATTTAGGAAAAATCTGAAACTGCCAAATTGGGGAGAATTTAATAGAAACGCGCATCATCTGAGGAAGGTGATTGTGTACTCACCAAAGATGTATACACAACCCCAGATAATGTCGAGGGGTCAGTGGCAGAGGTAGATGAGATATGGCTTCCCGCCGCATAAAAAGAAGGGGGAGGCGGAGGATTAACCGGCGCATAGTACATAGGATGTGGATGTGGGTATTGGGGTGGAGGGGGGAATTGACTGGGGGTACTAGCATGTGGTACGATATCACACACATCAGTCAAAGTCTTGTCTGATGCGCGGATCAGACCAACATGCAGTAGACGCTTGAAAATGCGGAACTGGTGTGGATCCATATTCCGCATCTCATCGATGACGTAATTTCCAAAACGTTGGAAATAATCTGGAGGATTTTTCCGTGCTTCCTCCGCATATATACAGCCACACTGTTGCCCACTAGAAAGAGAGCTGGTTGGCTGGGAGCTTTCTCTACTCCTTCGCCTCCTTGAAGAAGCAGCAGTTCTTCTTGAAGCCTCCCGCGGAGGAGGAGGCGCTGCTTCCGCTAATTCACCAGCTTCTTCTTGTGGCTCAGGGGAAAATTGCTAGTTAAAAAAAGCAAAAAAACATAATTACTGTACATAAACATTCAAATTTACAGTTGGTCTCATACAATAAATGGCATATGAAACACTTACTAATTCTGCACTCTCAGAATCACTGCAGTGAGAGGCATCCTCTGTACAACTTTCCTCTGGTGTTCTCCCTGTTGTCTGTTCCACGACAAACTTCATTTCCTCGTAATACCACAATGTTGGCTTGTAACGGGGAACAGTCTCGTCTTCTGAACGCTGTGAATCCAATACTTTTTTGTGCTCCTTCACTAGCACAGTCCTCATATTTGTCAGCTTACGCCGAACCCATTTACAGTCTGCAGCACTGTTTTTACGTTTGCTGTAATCCACTAATTTGTTGTATGCCCGATTCCGCATTCCCTGGTTCCGATAGTTCGGATTTGCCACGTTCCAAAGGCAGCTGTTCTCCTTGAAGATTGCAAGGAATCCAGACCAGAATTTATTGCTGTATGTGCGTGGCATGTCTAAAAAAATGCAAAGAAAACAAAAACATTGCTTCATCTAATCATGGAATGCACTGTTAAATAGTCACCGTGAACACTGAAATGGCCCCCACAATTGTTAACGCCACCCCACCATCAACGTTAACCCGAAGCGTGGCGAGCGGCGGCGGTACGCGTCCTCCGACCTTTTCATGCCCTACTATCCACGTCGGCGTGGAGTTGAGAATATAATAGTGTGGCGAGCGCAGCGAGCCACCGAGCCCGAAGCGTCGCCACGGACACCTGTGGAGCCCACGAAGGGACGCGCTTAACTGTGAAGGTATCCGCGTCCCCTCGCGGGGCTCGCTGCGCTCGCCACGCTTCGGGTGTGCATGGATAGTGGGGGTGTCGTTGGTAATGGGGTGGGAAATTACCAATATCAGTCCAATAAAAATTGCAATCAACTTTTTTGGTCCTTATACCAGACTTAGGTCTACATTTATTAAGTCGACACCGTAAGGTCGACAGGGTTGAATGTCGACATGACGTAAGGCCAACATAGGCCAAGGTTGACATGGGTTTAGGTCAACAGGCATTAGGTCGACCGGAGTTTTTCACTGTGATTTGGGGAAAATGTTGACACAGTCAACATGGACACAGTTGAAGTTGAACTGCACACACTATTTTCTTCTACAATAACGTCCTAGTGCATGGTAGGGCATGAAATACTGCCTGTTGGCACATGTCGACTCAATATACAGTTCAAAACTCTTATGAACCTAATGCCTGTTGACCTTAACCCATGTCGACCTTTGCCTATGTTGGCTTGAAGTCATGTCGACCTTCAATTCTGTATCCCCCACAGCCCCACCTCACCCCCCAACAAACACACCCCCCCTCCCCACAGCCACATAAACATGCCCCCCACCCTGTGCATGCCTCCCCCACCCCCATCCCCCCACCCCCATATCTCCCCCACGTCCAGCTATGTGCTGGATTACACTTTTAAGCACTTACTTATTGTAAGTCAGCCAGGGAGCCAGACAACGATCCTGTCTGCACAGTGTGTGGTGTGATTTCCTGGTTTCATGTACGTTTTGGCGCCTGTACAATGTGATTGACAAGAGGGCGTGAAATCGCGTCTCCGATGCGATGCGACGCGACGCGATTTCATAGCTAAATGTATTGACTGAGACGACTGACTTAACATATTAAACCTATGGGAAACGATAATAAATCGTGTGTCATCGCATCTTATGCCATACGATTTTGGCATAAGATGCGACCACACTCAATTTACTATTACACTACATTTGTAATGTGCTGTATACCCCAGCACACCCCATACCCCAGCCCCCACTGCTCACCCCAACCACAACCAAAACCCCCCATCCACAATCCTCCACCATATTCAACCCCCCTTTTAGCCCCCCCACTATACATGTTTTGCAGAAGTGTGGCAAGCGCAGCGTGACTGCGCAAGGTGACGCAAATTATTTAACTGCACTCACCACACATTTTGAAGTAAAGGCCAGTAGGAAGGGGCGGGGGGGGGGGGGGGGGGTGAAAAGGGGTGGAGGGAAACATTGTTATCAAGTATATCATACCGTATCAATCATATCATACATCTGAGACAGTAAAGATGACCTGTTTTAACAATGGTTTTTTTATATTATGTTATTAATATACAACTTTACAGGCAGACAGATCAATTAATGGATTATTCATCCTTAGGGAGGAGGGTTAATGCATAAAGTGCCCTTTGGAAAAGATTATCCCTGGCCAATGTCTGTCTCCAAATGAACTCCTGGAGATATGATTTGAGCATGTGGCGTGCTGTTCCTCTGTGGCGTTTGTTGCGCCACTTGCACGCACCCCACATACGTTCGACGTTTTGCGTATGCACGCCTGTATTTGGGTCCACAAAATTAAATCTATGGTTTACTTGGGCATGAAAATAACCGGCTTGTGTCAGTTCATGTGTCGTATAGCCCCTCCAGCAGTCACTGTAGATTTCAGTCCCAGGCTCAATGTTTTCAATAATGGCGGCCACCAATGTGGCCGCATCCCTCCGCTCCACCATACATAAAAAACACTGGCCTGTCTCACGGCAGATGCCCCCAAAAACCCACTGCTGTGGGAGCATCCTGCCAACATTGTATTTTCTCTTCACAAATAAGGATTCATCTACTTCCACGATCCTTCCTGGACCACCAATTCTGCGCTGTGGCTGCGACAGGAGGTCACAAGTGCAGGCCTCTCTCATAGTGCGGTTATAGAGGACAGCAGTCTTCTTGGACATGGTCAGTTCTTCCGCACAATATTGGATCGAAGTGAGCTCCTTCGTCCAGGAATAAATAAATCTCGCCATGATGACAAGAGGCATGCGGCTTCCTGAGAAACAGCAGGTGGCACGGACGCTCACTTTTTTGCGACACACTTTAACGTGGCAGCGCCACTTCATCTCTTTGACAGACATTTTCATATTATGCCCATTTTCACATGTCATGACGGAAGGGATCAGACTACAGCGTTGGAAAAACGTAATCGCATCCTCCTCCGATTTAGGCAGCGTAAACAAATTAGTGGCAGATGCCATCTCAGAAGCAAACACTATTAAAATAAAATGAAAAATCCACCATCAGTACTTTATCTGTAATATATTTTATCCACTATTATTACCCATGTTATTAATCATTCAGTAACTCACCAATATAATTCAGATGGATACTGGAAGCAGTAAATGAAGTCTGGGAAATGAAACTCAGTCCAAATTCCAATAATTCGCTAATTATCTGTCAACTAGGTGATTCATCGCGCCCTCCGGGCGCTCATTACACCGTCGTGAGGGGCTTCGCCCCATTAGAAGTAGAAATATGTGAGTGTGAGATGTAGTGTAATTGTGTCTGAATAATGTGCGTGAAGTGCATTTGAGTGAGAGCCTAATTGTTTTTAAATGAAAGTGCTTAGAATTGCAAAGGGGGGTGTAGTATGTGATAGTGTTATGAAGAATTTTTGTTTTCTGAGCTCTCACAATATCAACCTCTCTTATCACCAACAAACCCACAAAGATTTCAATGTACAGATGTGACAGGGGGCCGGCTTGGGGCGGCTGTCATGACACTGATAATGATGATGTAATGTGTAACTGTGCAGAAACTGAAGGGGGCAGGATTAGCATGTACATATGAAAACACATTATTTACAGTGTTTCTGTGCAGATGTGACAAGGGGAGGGCTTTCAAGGATAAATAAACACAGTAGTGATACAGATGGGCCATCCTATGGGCCAACCATAAAAGCGGGAACGAAATCGGATCGCATCGCATCGTTCAATATCGTGTATGTGCATTTGTGGTATACGATGCGATGCGATCCGATTTTTATACGGAGAATACATAGGAGCGCAATTAACGTAGCGGGCGCCCAGATAGGAAACAAGTACCGAAAATGCCATTATTTTGGGGCCACGCTTATGGGTAAATGGGTAAAGTATTGTTCCTGTACTACAACTGTCAATTTTCGTGGTTCCCTAAAAATATATTACACATCTGGCAATTGGGTGTTCTTAAAAACAGGTTCTTGGATTTGTTACAGGTTGTGTACTTGTTGGTTGGGGTGCTTAACATGTTACATTGCTAAGAATAAAATAGCCTATTTTGAATAAAATGAGTGTGCTCTCATTTTTGTAGGATTTTGTAGATGGGCGAGATGTAGGCACATAATGTCCCTCCCTGTCCTCTCCAATTTTTATATTTCCACTATCAGACACAGTAATGTTGACTGATTGGGAATAAGTAATCAGGCTTGTCCTCTGAAGTCTTAAGACCCCCATACACTTATGTGATTTCTCAGAGGGCAGAAATTTCGGTACTTGTGTATTTTGGCATCGCATACCATAACGTATACGATGGTATGCGATGCGACGCGATATCGTACGATAGTGCACGATGGCATACAATTTTCAATTTGTATGCCATTGTACATGGCATACAATGCCATACGATGCAATGCGATTAAACATTGTATAAGCACCCTAATGGGTGCTTATACAATGTTAAGCACCCTAATGGGTGCTTACAATGTTAAATGCACCCCCACGCCACCCCCCCACTATAAACGTGAACCCGAAGCGTGGCGAGCGCAGCGAGCCCGCGAGGGGCGGCGGTACGCGTCCTACGACCTTTTCATACCCCCACTATCCACATCGGCGTGAAGTTGAGAATAGAATAGTGTGGCGAGCGCAGCGAGCCACCGAGCCCGAAGCGTGGCGAGCGGACGCGGATACCTGTGAAGCCCGCGAAGGGACGCGTTTACCTGTGAAGGTATCCGCGTCCCCTCGCGGAGTTTGCTGCGCTCGCCACGCTATGGGCTCGCTGCGCTCGCCACACTATTCTATTCTCAACTCCACGCCGACGTGGATAGTGGGGGTATGAAAAGGTCAGAGGACGCGTACCGACGCCCCTCGCGGGCTCGCTGCGCTCGCCACGCTTCGGGTTCACGTTTATAGTGGGGGGGGTGGCGTGGGGGTGCATTTAACATTGTAAGCACCCATTAGGGTGCTTATACGATTTTTTATCGTATAGGGGGTCAAAATCGCGTCGCATCGCATCGCATGCCATCGGGTACATGGCATGCGATGCGATGCGATACGTTCATCATACGATGGACATCGGGGGCGCCGCCAAAATACACAAGTACCGAAATTTCCCTTGATAATTTGGAAATGATACACCGTATGCAGTCCATGTATCGTATGTGATCCCAGCCATGGCTTCGGGATCTAATAAATCCTTATGACAGCCATGGTGATCTCCGATCCGATGCGCACGAGACCGTGCATCAGTTAGGAATCGAGTTAACACTTTCCACTTGTTTTCTCGGCCCAATGCTTTGGAATCATATGAAAAGGGCCCAAATCACACTAGTGTATGGGCACCTTTACAGTATATGCAGAGGACGAGCCTTAAGGTGTATACACACTCTATGATTTTTTGACCAATATCGTCCAATTTGGCCCTTGTGAACAATATTGGTCAAAATATCGTCCAGTGTGTATGCTATGAACGCCGAACAATGACCGATGATGCGCTTACCTGTCGGTCGTTCATCAAGGTTGTTCATCGACAGTGCAGGCAGCTTATAATATAACACTTATATATAAGTGAAAGTGGGAGGAGCTGAATGACATACATCAGATGTTCTGCACCTACTACACTCGGCATTTTTTCAGTTTTTATGACACCTTCACCTTGGGGAAATATGGAATGAAGGACGACACCTTGTCGGTGGACATAATTCACATGTACAACCCCAGGGGAGTTGTCTGTTTATTGTATTATACATATTATAGGGCTAGTGTGTATTTCCCAATTTTTCTTGTTTGAGCTTAATTTGAATATCTTTTAAAAAAGGGTACTTGTGACTTATCTGGGCGCCCGATGTTGAAATTGTATGCCAGTACCCTAAGCATGCGATTTGACGCGATTTCCCTTGAAATTCCCTTGAAGAGAAAATTGCGTTGCATTGTATGCTATTGTATTGCATGCGATGCGATTTGATGCGATTTGATGCATTGTTAAAGCCACCCCACTATCAACGCCAACCCGAAGCGTGGCGAGCGCAGCGACCCTGCGAAGGGCGTCGGTACGCGTCCTCCGACCTTTTCATACCCCCACTATCCACGTCGGCGTGGAGTTGATTTTATATAGTGTGGCGAGCCCGAAGCGTGGCGAGCGCAGCGAGCCCCGCGAGGGGACGTGGATACCTTCACAGCTATACGCGTCCCCTCGCGGGCTTTACAGGTTTCCGCGTCCCCTCGCTGCGATCGCCACGCTTCGGGCTCGGTGGCTCGCTGCGCTCGCCACACTATATAGAATCGACTCCACGCCGACGTGGATAGTGGGGGTATGAAAAGGTCGGAGGACACGTACCGCCAACACTCGCGGGCTCGCTACGCTCGCCACGCTTCGGGTTGGCGTTGATAGGGGGGTGGCGTTAACAATGGGGGGCATTTAGTCATCAGGGTGGGTATACAATTAAAAATAGGGTCTGGGGGGGCATTTCACATATGAAACAGGCATCTGGGTGCCTTCACATATTAAAATCGAGGCAAATCACGTCAAATCGCATCGCATGCAATCTGATTGTATGCGATGCGATTTGACGCGATTTTTAGGAGCGATGAAGAAAATTGGGCGCCCAGATAAGTCACAAGTACCTAAAAAAGGGTTATGTACAAGTCGCAACTATTTATAAATTAATTGTGTTTTGACTGTAAGCTCACTGATTTACGATTTGTTTGATAAAACAGTTGCGCTATATTGCGTAGAGGTCAGGATTTGACAGCCATCATCCGACCTAAGCAACAATCTGATCACCCTGAGGCCCTGCACGGGCACACACCTCAGGTACCCACGGTTGATAGGGTCCAGGCAGTTAGCCTCCCCACAACACAGATTGAACTTATACGTATGAACCCGATCTCATGGTAGATCTCATTCAAGGGTCGCGTAAAAACCGCAACTGTTCTTGAGTCTAACAGTCACCTACAAGTGGGTCTCTCCTAGGTGCATACACACCAGGAGACGTACATAATAAAATCTTTGATATTATTACTACAATCTGGGGGCACACTGCATGAGGATTTCTTTCCTCTTTTAAATCACCAGTTATGTGTGTATATGTATGTTAGTGTGTTTTTATATGTTCGCAACCTTTTAAAACATCCTCATTAAAAGTTACATTTTATTGTACAATTGTTTTCAAGGTGCACCATAACAGACATTCTTTGCTCTCTCTCCTCGTGTACCTAAAAAAGGCCTATAGATAGTCTGTAGCTAGACGGTTTGTCTCCTATCCTGCCTCCGTTCCTGCCTTCGATCCTATCCGTTCCTACTTATCCTATTGTTTTTCGTTCGTCCACCCTCCCCCCCCCCCCCCCCCCGGGAAGGTGGGCAACCCCCCCTCCCCCCCCCCCCCCCCCCCCATTGCCTCAAGGCAGAGTATGGAGGTGAGGTCTTTCTTAAAAGTTCCACAGCAGCCACGTGCATTAAGTACAACAAAGATCCTCATAGACATTCTTTATTTTTTGATAGGAAGACTTGATGCCCCTCCCCCCCCTCCCAGGATCCCAGCGCCCTAGGCCTAAAGTTGCCTAATGCTAATGGTAGAGCTGGCCCTGAATCTAAGAATAATATAGTAGTAGAAAATAAGTCAAAGTCATAATTGCATTTGTGTCTTAATTATAATGTATTAAAAGTGACAAATGACCATATAAAACTGTAATGCTCTCACAGCGGAAATCTCGCTAAATGTCAATGCTTCTTAAGACATATTCATAATAGAACCACATTCTGATAAAAAATATATATATAACCACTCTCTCTAAGGTTAATTACCATTTTTATCGCACAATATAATGAAGCACATTTAAAAAGAATTTTTAATACTTTGCCTAAATCTTAATTTTTATCTGAATACTTATCTTGGAATTTGCTAATTGTCAGTTCAGAACTGTCCTAAAGCGCTTCTTAATATATGCTATTCGCTAATGTAATGTCCTTGAATGACACTCCTATAATCTCACAGCTCCTCTAGTGCAGCTCCTTTCCTATGTGTTGGAAGGAAGCCTTGTCCTAAATTCTGTCTATATGGGTGCACAGCCTCTTCTTTCTGGTGCCTACAGCTGACTTTTCCTGTATGCTGAATCAAATATACTGTAAGGATTCAATTATTCTAGAGCACGGTTGTCAAACACAAGGCCCGCGGGCCAAATCCGGCCTGCCAGACCTCGTCATGTGGCCCGCGTGAGGAGATAGCACGCAGGGGCAGTGTGTCTAAAACAGGAGTGCTGCGGGACGCGTCCACGTCCGCGGCCGCCTTACCTGTTCCTCCACTGTTGGCGGCCATGTTCCTGTAGGCACATGTATATGCGGCTACAGAAACATGGCCACCGGCCTCCACGGCTACGTGGAGGAGGGCCCGGCCGCCTGTTCCCTCTGATGCCCGGCAGTGACAGACACTGGGTGGGGACGTCATGACGATGACGCCGCCCGCCCATGCGTCTGTAGAGAAGTATGAGCAGGCAGGGAAGCTGGACCGGGAGTCGGGGACAGTGTGGCCGCAGCAAGCAGTGAAGAAAAGCTGGAAGCCGCAGCAGCTGCAGGACAGACGGAGAAACAGTAAGTGAGGATGAGGATCACACTCACAATAAAAAATATATATATATCTGCTGTTTCCTGAGGTGTCCCCGTGTATAATAATAATAATGCCATGACACCACAGGCTGCTCCTCCTGTATAATCATTTATGTGTCATGGCATTACTTTTATTATATTATACAGCGGGAGCAGTCTGTGTTGTCATGGCATTATTATTATACAGGGGGAGCAGCCTGTGGTGTCATGGCATTCATTTTATTTTATACAGGGGGAGCAGCCTGTGGTGTCATGGCATTATAATTATACAGGGGGACCTACAGATACAACCGGCCCTTTGAGGGTGACCAAACTGCTGATGCGGCCCCCGATGAATTTGAGTTTGACACCCCTGTTCTAGAGCTTATCCTACAGGGTTATGGGATTGATTCAGAGTTGTAAAGAAAATAGGAGTAAATTACTCCAAAAACCATTCTTGCAAATAATTGTCACATGTTATATGGGGGAAATTGACTAAGCTGCTGTATTTTATTTGATTTCATTCGCTTACAAATGGCATTTATTTTTTTTATTTTACAGATGAAAATGCATTATTTACAAAGCTGATGAGTTGCCGCCATTATGATTCAGGAGAAGACACAGTACTGAAACAGCCCTGGTATGTGTGCCTAATGATCTTCTGATGGCAAGAGACAGAGGTGACTGCTCAATCTTAATCCTTCTGGATCTCTCAGAAGCTTTTGATACCATGGACCATGATATTCTAATTCAGCACCTGAAAAATTTCTGTTGGTTGGATGGCACAGTTCTTAGCTGGTTCAAATTTCATTTCTCACTGGTAGGTCACAGCAGTGGCGTCACTAGGCAGGTGCGGGGGGTGCGGGCCGCACCGGGTGTCACCAGTTTCTGGGGTGACACCACCTTCTGCAGGCAGCCAGTGCAGTGGCAGTGCACAGCTCTGAGATATCATATGAGGATGTCGCCTGCACTCCCTGGCTGTCAGTGATGACTGATAGTCAGCAGGCTGCGAGTGCGAGCGGCGCACATACAGCAGGGGGGGGCAGCGCTAATACAGCAGGGGGGGGCGGCGCACATACACCCCACGTTTTGGCGGGGTGACTGGCATTGCATACCATAGCGGTATGCACAATGCGCAGGGAGGCTGGGCGGCTGGTGGTGTCCGTGCAGGGAGGCTGGGCAGCTGAGAGTTATTGAATCCGCAGCCTGCGACGTCTCTGACTTCAAGCAAGTTGAGTTCTGCTCCGTCCAGCATCTTCCACCACCACCTCCGAGTGACCTGAGCGAGCAGCCTGCCTGCTTCTTCTGTGTGGAGAGTGACAACCAAGTCGGACACACACTGGCACTGAGTCACTGCTGCCTAACCTCCTGGACTGGTGAACAGTGCATCTTATTTGTTGGTGAGTGACTGAGTCTGTCTGCACTGCAGCAGATAAGTAAGTTAGTACTGTTCAGTGAGTCAGGGGCAAGGCAGGGCGTGGGGCCTGGGGGATCAACAGTATGTATAATAATGTATGCTGGGATGTTTTGACACTGTGGCGCGGGGGCATATATGGCACTGTGGGGGCATATCTGTGTCTGGCACTATGGGGCATATGTGTAATGGGCATCATGATGTGGGGTCTAATGAGCAGTATTATGGTGTGGGGAGTATTGTGTAATTGCCATCACAGTGTGGGGTGTAATTGGCATCACGGTGTGCGGCATATTGTGTAATTGGCATCACGGTGTCTGGCATAGTGGGCATCATGGTGTGCGGTGCAGTGGGTATCACGGTGTGCGGCCTATTGTGTAATTGGCATCACAGTGTGTGGCACAATGGGCATCATGGTGTGCGGCGTATTGTAAAATTGGCATCACGGTGTGTGGCGTAATGGGCATCACGGTGCGCGGTGTAATGGGCATCACGGTGTGCGGCTTATTTTGTAATTGGCATCACGGTGTTGCGGCATAATGTGTAATTGGCATTACGGATAAACAGTATTTAATGATTTAAGTGGGCTGTAAAATTGCAGGGAAGAACTAAGCTGCACTGATCAATCAATTAATCTATACAGCCCTGCTATAATACTGGAAGATTAGAATAGGTGCGCTGACACAATCTGCAGGTACACAATACAATCACGGTACAGGCCACACCCCCTTCTGATAGGCCACACCCAATTTTTCAGCGTGCACAAGCATCATATCTCTGGATTATGGAAAGTTGGGGGGTGACACCATGAGTTACTACACCGGGTGACACCAACCCTAGTGACTCCACTGGGTCACAGAGAGTTTCATCTGGAGTGTATTCATCATCACCAGTGCCACTTCCATGTGGTGTTCCGCAGGGTTCCATATTATCTCCCATGCTTTTTGCTGTTAACATGCTACCACTGGGTGAAATAATCAGACGTCATGGCCTCATTTACCACTACTATGCAGATGATACACAACTATACCCGTCCAGGTACTGAGAACCCAATACCAACCCTAAATGGCTGTCTAGCTGAGCTGCAGGAGTGGATGAGTGCCAGTTGGCTGTGACTGAACCCTGATAAAACAGAGGCGCTTATTATACAGTAGATCACAGGACAAGACTGCAGAAGAGCCAACCAACAGGACTTATGCTTGGGGGTGCAGAACTTCAAAATAGGGAATATGTGCGGAATCGTGGTGTTGTCCTGGATAGTGGCTTGACACTTAAACATCAGGTATCAGCCACAATCAAATCCTCATTCTATCATCTAATGAATATAGCCAGAATCAAGCACTTAATTCCCTCAGAAGATCTGCCTTAAGTCATACATGCATTTGTATCATCATGCCTTGACTACTGCAATGCCCTCTACCTCGGTCTCCCAGCAAAAGAATTGCACCGCTTGCAGATGGTACAAAATACAGCTGCAAGGCTATTAACCAATCAGCCCCGCTCTAGCCACATAACACCCATTCTGCACTCTCTTCACTGGCTGCCTATAAGACGGCAAATAATTTTCAAGATTGGCTTACTGACTTTTTTTTTTTAAATATTAAATGTTTTATTGGTTTTGGAAAAATGAACATATTAATATACATACAGATAGGAATGTATATAATCTTGATACGCACAGAATCCGAAAACAAAGTACAAGTACACAAAAATCAATGTCAGTATGTAGGACATTTGTAGGACAAGCTTATCCTATAAACAATAAAAGTGGTATTGGACACAACAGAACATAACAACACAGACACAGAAGGAGGAATAAAGGTAAGGGGACGCACATATCACACACCAAGGACTGATATCATATTCAGTTAGGAGGAGTCACCAAGCTCAGGTGAATGTAGTACGGACATGTCAATGGGGTCACTATATATGGTAGAATGTCCCTGTCTCTCCCGATATTCACTCCATTTAAACCATTTTATATGAATTGAGGAGGGCGAGGAGGAGTATCTGCAGCCCGCTGTCTCAAACAGAAAGTGTTTGTGAGTGTTATTAATTATAGTTTGTATACTGGGTATGGAGTGCGATTTTCACAATTGTCCTATGGCTGCCTTTGTAGAGATCAAAATGTGGCCCAGTAGGTAGCTATCACAGCTTAGAAGTGGATTTGGGGTATGATGGAACAGAGCAACCACGGGATCGACAGGTACATGCATTCCAAGAACTTCGCTGATTAGGGAGAATACTTCAGTCCACAGCGGCTGCAAAACTGGGCATTCCCAGAAAGTATGTAAGATTGTTCCGATGCATCCACAGTTTCTCCAACATAGACTAGACACCGACGGCCAAATTAGGTGCAGCCGCTGTGGGGTAAAGTAGGCCCTATGACACAATTTATAGAACATTTCACAATGGTGTAGGCATTTAGATACCTTAAAACATGACTTAGAGATTGAATCCCACTCAGTATCTAGAAACACTCTGGACAAATCTCTCTCCCATTTAAGTTGTGAATTTAATTTCCCCTTCTTGCCTAACAAAGTAATATATTGGTACCAACGGGATATCCCTCCTCTGTGGTTAGGGGAGGCCAGTCTAAAAGAGACCACAGTAGGCAGACATAAAGTAGTGAACGGCTTAACCTTATAAGTGGATAACCAATGGCGTATTTGTAGATATTTAAAGAAATCCGCTTTAGGGATATCAAATTGTGCCTGTAATTGGGAGAAGGAAAGCAAGGCATCTGTACCAAAAATATCCTTCAAGCAAGTAATGCCTCTCTCCCTCCAAGGGTCTAGTTGAAGATCGGGAATGAGGCTAGCCAGAGTCCCAATAGTGAGACTGGGTGCTGGTAATGTCACATCAGGGTCATCCGAAATCACAGTGCCATGCTTGCAGAGTGGTCCTGATTGAGATTCCAGGGCCCTTCCAGGATGGGATGGCCTGCTCGGGGAGTAAAAATAATTCGGTGAGATTATACTTTTCCAGAAAGGATCTTTCTATAACAACCCAGGTTTGGGGGAGGTGACATCATACCAATCACGGGCTTGACTGAGTATACAGGCCGAATGATAACTGTTAAGATCTGGATAGGCAACACCTCCGGAGTGTTTAGGCAAAACTAAGATATGTCTGGCAATACGGGGTCTAGAACCCTTCCAGATATATCGTGAAAATAGCTGGTTAGCTCTAAGACTGATGGGTCTGGGGATAGGTTGCGGGATGGCACGAAAAAGGTACATCATTTTAGGCAACAACACCATCTTAGCTGCAGCTATACGCCCCAACAATGAGATTTCGTGAAGCAGCCATTTTTTTATCAGCTTTTCGAATGAGGAGAGTAATGGTAGGAAATTACAATTGATAAGGTCAGCGTCTCTGGCCAACTGAACCCCCAGATATTTAATAGAACGCTGTTGCCATGCATATTTATAACTATCTTTGAGGGAGGCCTGAGTCGTCAGGGAGATGTTAAGTGGGAGAGCTTCAGTTTTGGAGGTATTCAATTTATAATATGATATTTTTGCGTATTCGTCGAGAATGGCATGGAGTCTGGGAAGAGAAGTTTCAGGGTTCAACAGGCATAGGAGGATATCGTCAGCAAACAGGCTGATTTTATGGGCTACACCTCCAATCACAGGCCCCTCCACCTCACTGTCAATTCTAATAGTCTCAGCCAGGGGCTCGATCGCTAATGCAAATATAAGGGGCGACAAGGGGCATCCCTGTCTGGTGCCGTTACCTATATTAAACGCAGAGGAGAGACTACCGTTAACAAATACCTTTGCAGACGGGTCAGAGTACAGGGCTAAGATAGAGTCTAGAAATCTACCTTGAAAACCAAATGCCATTAGGACAGATCTTAGGTATCCCCAGTGTAATCTATCGAATGCTTTTTCTGCATCCAACGACAATACTAACATCGGAGTCTTATGGAAATCACAATGTTCAATGACATTAAAGACTCTACGAGTATTATCTGGGGCCTGCCTTCCCGGAACAAAGCCCACCTGGTCTGCAGAGATAAGGGAAGGGAGAAGGGGGCAAAGACGGTTTGCTACCAGTTTGGCATAGAGTTTGATATCTGTATTCAGCAACGCTATAGGGCGATAGTTTTGAACTGAGGAGGGGGGTTTACCAGGCTTTGGGATCGCTACAATCTGTGCTTCCAACATTTCTTTTGGGAACCTCCTGGTATTGGATGCCTCGTTAAAGACGTTCAGTAATATAGGGGCCAATTCCGTTTTGTAGCTTTTATAAAAATTGGTTGGATATCCGTCCGGTCCAGGGGCCTTATCATAGGGTAGACTGTCAATAGCTTTTTCAAGTTCAGGGAGGGACCACGGGGAATCTAGGGCCAGGCAAGTCTCAGGGTCCAACTTAGGCAGAGCTAGTTTGTTAAGGAAGGATAATATGTCTGCTTCCCGAGGTTGGGGCGTATTAGAGTCGGAATGCAGATTATATAACTGGGAATAGTATTCAGCAAAGGTGTTAGCAATATCGTCTGGATCAGAGACCTTTGAGCCCCTAGAAGTGTACACGTGTTGTATACGAGCCTTAGCTCGATGACCTCTCAATTTACGGGCTAGAAGCCGACCGGCTTTATTGCCAAGAACATAAAATCTCTGATTCATACGAGACAGATTACGCTGCACTTCCTGGAGTGAAAAGGTGTTAACCCTCTCCCTCGCAGAAAGCAAAAGTCTATAGATGGATTTATTAAGGGGGTCTCTTTTATGCGCCTCTTCTAGTCTTGCTGCCTCCTTTTCTGCCTGAGCAAATTTAAGTTTTTGGGCTCTTTTGAGCCTAGCAGCAGTTTGAATGGCTGTTCCACGTATCACTGCTTTAAGGGAACACCAATGGTTAAAAACAGATGTGTCCTCGGGGGCATTAGAGTGCATATACATTTTTATAGATTGCTGAATAGATTGAAAGGCTTCTGGTTGGGATAACATATATTTGCCAAGTCTCCAAGGGCTCGGGGTCATTCTACGGTCCCCTATATCCCAGGCAACAAATATGGGGGAATGGTCAGACCAGGTCATAGGTAAAATGTCAATCTTGGTGATTGACGGTAAGGTCCATTTATCGGTCAGGACTAAGTCAATCCTAGAATACGAGGAATGCACATGCGAGTAGAACGAATAGTCCCTAACCGTCGGGTGTTTGGTACGCCATGCGTCATAGAGGTCATATTCCCCGAGCAAGTGTCTAAATCCAGAGGGGTTGGAGTGGGAGGGCTGGGGGCCATGGAGAGGAGATTTCGTCGGGCGGGATCTGTCAACTGTAGGATCTACAACTAAATTAAAGTCCCCTAGCATCATTATGGCACCTTTTGCACATTGCTGAACCTTCACACATACATTCCTACAGAATGTTAATTGTCTAGAGTTAGGGGCGTAGCATGATACTAGGGTGACTGCAATGCCGTCCAGGGTCCCCACCAGTATAAGATATTGGCCCTCTGGATCCACTAGTTGGGATTCTAATACGAAGGGGCTGTGAAGAGAAAAGAGAATGGCCACACCTGCTTTTTTAGTCGGGCCATTCGCCATATAACACTGGGGGAAATGGCTATCAAAGAAACGAGGAGGGTCAGAGCGTCTAAAATGAGTTTCCTGGATAGTGACAATATGTGCCCTCATTTTATGAAAAGAGGAAAGCGCCAGTTTTCGCTTTTGTGGGGAATTCAGACCCTTGACATTTAGTGATACAACATTAACCATAGTAGAAAGAGAAGAAATATGTAATTTTCAAACATAGAAACAGTATTGGTGACGGCATACGACCTTGGTGCGCAGAGGGGAAGACATGAGACAGACAACACACATGGGGGAGGGATAATAGACAAGAAGCACATAAAAAACAGAAATAACAAACAGACTCCATATGGAGTCCTAGTAAGGCGCCAAAGAGGCAGCGCCTCACCTATCAAGATGAGAGGGGGTGGTGGCCAACCCCCCCCCCCCCCACAGCCACCTAATAGTCAGACAGACATAAACCAAGAACCTTATGAACATAGAAAATATGGATCTCTGGGGTGAATGTCGAAAAAGGGAAGAAAAACCTGTTTTGTTACAGGAGACGCTTGGCCTCAACAGCGACAGGGGTACCCGAGGCCCCGTCGCCGCCGTGTATATTTACATTTCCTGAGCATATCACCGAGAGCCAGAGATCCACCAGCATACATACACATGTAAAGATATGTATATATATATATATATATATATATATATATACATAACAAATATACAAAGCAACATCAAATTTGCAAATAGCTAGGCAGGATAACACATGGCTAAATTACGTATCAGAATGTAGAAGATTTGGGTATATCCTGTCATCAACATCAGGGGAGCAAATGGATATATCTAAGACCAAACAAAGAACCACTGAGCCAGAAAGACCTGTAATAAGCAGAACAGATAATACCGCTATTTCTCATGCGTCGACCAGACCTGCTGGAGTCGACGGCCTAGGGAGAGGAGCGTTCGGGCAATCGGCTAGGTTCCAATTAGCAAGTTGTCTCATACCCTCTTCGGGGTTGGTAATAGAGATGGTGGAGCCTTCACGGGAAATAAGGAGTTTAGTAGGGTACCCCCATCGATATGGGATATCTGCTTTCCGGATAGTGGAAGTAATAGGTTGCAGGGAGCGTCTCTTGGAAAGGGTAATTTGAGAAAGATCTCCAAAGAGCTGTAGTGAGCCCAGAGCATCTACAGTGGCAGATGTAGGCCTAGAAGCCTTAAGCAGAGCTTCCTTAACGTGGTAGAAGTGGACTCGCATGAGGACATCTCTTGGAGCTCCCTCCGGGGCGGTTCTCGGCTTTGGTAATCGATGTATACGGTCCAGAAGCAGATCGTGGGTCGATGCCGAGGGGAGGAGCTTCTTAAATATGTCCATGGCAAAATTGTGGAGACTGCTATTGGAGACATTTTCGGGGATCCCCCTCAGTTTGAGATTGTTTCTTCGGGAGCGGTCCTCCAGGTCCGCCACCTTATTACGTAGAGCTGCTACCTCATCCTCCAGAGAGTTGTGTGAGTCTATTAAGGCATTGTGAGACCCAACAGTTTCACCTAGCTTGGTTTCCAGGTGATCAGTGCGCTCCCCAAGATCATCCACGGAGCGCTGGCATGACTGTAGCAACGTGCGGAATTCAGATGTGACTTCATCTTTGAATTGGTGTAGTAATAGCCGCAAAGTGCCAACAGTTAAAGCTTCACTATCTTCCAACCTCGACGGAGGTGGGACG
The DNA here is from genome assembly GCF_055691185.1 of Crinia signifera. NCBI lineage: Eukaryota > Metazoa > Chordata > Amphibia > Anura > Myobatrachidae > Crinia > Crinia signifera. The sequence goes on from NC_139221.1 coordinate 268,559,892, forward strand.
CTTTGAGGTGTAGGGCGGTCCTCACGGTGAGGTGAGGGAAGAGGGAGGAGTGCAGGTCCCGCAGGGGGTGTGACCGTACTATGAGTGGCGGTACGTTGAGGGGACGGTTTAAAGAAGGAAACCTGGGAGACGGACTTGGAGACTTTTTGTCTTTTTGAAGGCATAGTTTAGAAGTATAAGATAAAGTTTTCCTGATAAAGGTATGAGACAATATATAGAAGTTAGCTATCCAATGCACCCCTTCTACTCACCGCAGATCATGGGTGGCTAAGGGGGAGGCACAATGGGGGCCCATCAGGTGAGGCTACTAAAGTCAGCCATTATAGTTCTTATCGCTGGGGATGTGGCCGTGGCAGGTAGCTCTCTCCGAAGGGGACAAATTGCAGTGAAGCAGTACTAGGGGAGATCAGGGTGGTCGTCACTGGCCAGGCGAGGGGCTACTTTGAGCTTCCTGTTATTCAATGGGAGCCCAGATATATCGAAGGGGGTGAGAAGGCAGCGAGGGGAGGGTGAATAGTTCAGGGCATCAGGCCCAGATCTCCCAGAGTTATAAGTGCTGTGCTAGGATAGGACTGGCACTGCAGCTGCCCCAGCAGTTTTCAAGATGGCCGCCGCCTATGGAGAGGGGAGAGAGAAGCACAGGGTCTAGTGCTTCTAATTCAGCTCCGGGGCCTCCAAGGTAGGGTGAGGCAGGGTGTACCAGGGTAGGGGCTGAGCTGGGGGCCCCCGGGACCGGAGCCAGCCGTTTTGCGGCGGTTTCGCGGCCGCGATCTGGTGCTGGAGCCCGACTGCCGGGTGCAGCAATTAATTTAGCCCGCGACTTGGTGCTGTGAGTAGGCCGCGGCGCGCCTGGATTGATTTTTCTGTCCCCCGGCTCTCAGGGACACTCACCCCAGCTCCGGAGGGACCCGGTGCTGCAGCAGGGCACTCTGATGGGCAGCAGGTGGGAGGAAATCAGCCTCTTTGAAACGAAGGAGCCGGAGCTCTTAAAAGTAGCGTCCGGCGTCCTTCTTGTCCAGGCCACGCCCAGGCTTACTGACTTTTAAAGCTTTACATGACCAGGGCCCAAGGTACCCGCAGCAGCTTCCTTACTGTCCTACTCGATTACTGTGATCTGTTGATGAAGGACTACTAACAGTACCCAGAATTTCCCTGAATTCATCTGGGGGGTCAAGCGTTCAGCGCTGGGGCTCCAACTCTATGAAACTCACTTCCCCTCTCAGTTCGAGAAGCTTCCACTCTGGAAACATTCAAAAATAAACTCAAGACTTTCCTGTTCACCCAAGCATTTCACTAATGTCCCTTGTTAAGTTGTTAAGTTTGTTTTGTATTTTGAGCTGAAAAAGGCTAATGCAAGCACTTTGAGTTCTATTAGGAGAAAAGTGCTATATAAATAACATTATTATTATTATTATTATTATTATTATTATTATTATTACGTACCCATTCGTATTTTCCCATCCATATTTTAGTATGTATTGGTATGTACAATTTTTTTATTAATTTAATAATCAGGCTCTAAACAACATTTTTCAAACCAAGCCTGTAACATGACAGTTAAGAGCCGATTGGCTGGTTGTTTATCACTCTCTACTCACTTTTTGAAGATAGGTACAGCTGGCCCTGTGTATTGCTAAAGGTAGATCATGTCTGTGCTTTTGGCAGCTTGTTTCCAGTCTTGCCGACCATGATTCAGGGCAGCAGCCACAATGCACCCCCTATACAGCTGCTCCGATGGAATGACCCTTGAACATGCTCTGTCCACATCCATGTACTGAATTACCAGAAGCCTAAAAAGTTTCTTCCCTCAAGCGGTTCACCTGTTGACACATGAACTCATGAACACCTCACTGTCTAGTCGCGCCATAACCCTTTGCACATAATCTAACACAGTGTCCCCTCAGAATAACTTTCTATATGACTGTACATGTTCCTCCACCTGGTTATATTGTTTATTGTTTATACTATATGCTGTTTACTTGTTACCCACCTGGCTGCTGCACAGCAAACCAAAAACAAATTCGTAGTATACGCAAGTATACCTGGCCAATAAAGCTGATTCTGATTAGTTTTACAGTATAAATTGCTATATGAATACAAATCTATCATCCACTTAACCAAAGTGTGTAGGAAATACAGTCGACATATTCAATAAAAACAGTACATATAATTCACATCAGACATTATGCAAATTATGAATGGCATTACCACTCTGGGGGATCATAAGGAGGTTTCTGATAACATTAACTCCCAATTTAGGGACATTGTGTCCATTCAACCAGTGAAAATTTTCTCTCTGAGTTCTTGCATGGATGACTTGGATAATTGCAGTCTTCACAGTAATATCCATGTCTGATGCCGTCTGGAAGTCCTTCCACAATCTAGATCTGGGTTTGGACCCTAACTGCAACATTTATTTGATAGGGCTCACCAAGCTCTCCGTCCCAGAGGTTACCAACTGACAAACCTCAAGATGCTATCTGTCACCTCCCATTCTATACTCAAACAGACCATCCTGGTGAACAATCATCAATTTAACACAATGGACTTTAAAGGCAATTAAATGCAAATATTTCCTGATCCCCTCCCTCTTCTTAAATTGAGAACCATGGTATTGTGTCCTTGGAATTAAGGCATCTATCTGAACCTAGTACGCTTTATGTTACGTGAACTTTTTCTGCAATTACCACTTTTGGTGAGCGTATTCCTGTTTACTATTTTGTGCCAACAAAATTGACTAATTTTGTATCTTTTCCGCTGTCATATTTTCACTGTTTAGCATTAGTTTCTTGTGTTTCTAGTAACATGTTCTTGCCTTTATTCTAGTTTTGACAAAAGTTTTTTTTTTAACTGATTTCAGTTTGTTTGCTTTAGTATGTCTATGCTGTTTGGACATAGCCTAATGTGCCATGTGCTATTCTTGCATATTCTACCAAGTTACCTTGTGGCCGCTTGCTGTTCCTTTCTGGACTGGAGGTGGTCGTGCCTCTCCTTTTTTCCCAAATGCAGTTTTATTCAGTGGTTTACTTTCTTTTCTCAGTTACTGTATATAGGTTTTGTTATTATCCCTTCCTACTGCCTTTATCCTTTCTCTCCCGCTACCTTACCCATTCTTTACTTGGATGATGCTGCCGGTTTATGGCACAATGGGAGTTTATCTAGGTTGTATACCGCGTATACTTTTCTTTACAAAATTCTGTTTCTGGTCAGATGAACACTCTATGAGTTGAAACCCGAAAAAAAGAATCCAGTTATTTCTGTCTTTCCGGGCTGATAACATCCCTGCAGTTCCCATACAAGAAAGTAAATTTCAATATGCTAATGCAATCACTCAGACATCACTACTTTCCCCGTGCCTTTTACAGTGATATCTCTTCCATAGAATACCTGATGTAGTGCAGTGGTTCCCAACCTTAGTCCTCAAGTACCCCAAACAGGTCAGGTTTTCCAAGTCACCCAGCCAGTGCACTGCATTTTAGCAACTCTCACATTTTAAAAATCCACAAGCGACCTGGTAAATATGAACTGTTGGGGCTACTTGAGGACTGGAGCTGGGACCCACTGGTGTAGGTTATTTGCATGAAATCTATCTTAAATTGTTTGCATGACTTCTATCCAGCATGTTGTGGGCCCTCTCAGCAGCAGTTGTTCAATTTATGCCCCATAGCTGTGCCCTAGTTCATTTTCTGGACTATAGTAATGCCTTAGTTAATGTTATGCCCCATAGCAGTGCCCTAGTTTATATTATGAAACCATAGTAGTGCTCTATTTCATGTTATGTCACACTGTATGAATACACGTACACATATGCTACATAGTACCCTTATTTCACATTATGACATACAATGCACCAGTTCATATTGTGTCAGAGTACAGTGTTCCCAGTTCATATTATGTTGTGTTACAGTGCCCCAGGTCAGAAGTTTGTACGGACCCCTAGGCATCACTTGATGGTAAAAAATATTTTTAGAACATACAGTATGGAATTTTTGATAGGAAAGGCAGGCCCTTCATCTTTCTTGGCCCCATAGCATCTGCGCTCCTTGCGCCTATGGTAGTTATGACCTTGCATCTATTATTCACATAGACTTTTTGAATGGAGATCACAGTGATGAAGGCTGAGGCTTTACTGCAGGGTGTTGGGATAGTGGGATGTAAACTGGCCCTTAGAATCTGAACATGATACTTCAAATAAAACCTCACTGCAGGCCCAGTAAAGCTAATAGGTCAGCGAGACATTTTATATGTTGTGTCACCTGTCCCCCCTTTTTATATTTACTACAGGGTTGCCGACTTTCAAAAAATCCTCTCCGGGAGAAGCCCGGAGAGGAATCTTGCATTACGAGTTTTGGGGGCGGGGGCTTAACGGTGATGTCATTAAGCCCCGCCCCCATTACAGCAAATAGTCAAAATAACTGATATCCATGGAGGGGGCGGGGCTAAAACATCACGATTGTGCCATTTTAGCTCCGCCCCCTCCCCTGAGACCCGCGGATTGCGGCATATAAATGCCGCGATGGGGGGGCTCAGTGGGGGTCCCCCTGATTCCGGGAGGGTTGTCCACCCTTCCGGGGGCCGGGAGGAAGGACCCGATTTTCGGGAGACTCCCGCAAATTCCGGGAGGGTCGGCAACCCTGATTTACTAATGATAATTACTATTTTCTGACATTGGGCCTTATTTTGGTTCACTCCTTCTGGCAAATTCCTTCTTAGATGGACAAAACCATGTGCACTGCAGGGGGGAAGATTTAACTTGTGCAGAGAGAGTTAGATTTGGGTGGGGTTTTACTTCAAAGTGAGATCTATATTGCATTGTAAAAATAAAGCAGCCAGAATTTACCCTGCACAGAAACAAAATAACTCACCCAAATCTAATTCTCTCTGCACATTTTACATATGCCCCACCTGCAGTGCACATGGTTTTGTCCATCTAAGAAGGAATTTGCCAGAAGGAGTGAACCAGAATAAGGCCCATAATGCTCATTTGTAATTCAGTACTATCTTTATCTTCATGTGGTACTATAGCTAGATTTGACACTTTAAATATAGTTATTACAAATACCCCTATATCTACCAAACAGAACTTCTACTAGCTCTAGGTCCCACAACTTAAGTGTTCTTTATTCATAGTCTGTACAGTATTCTTGTATAGCGTCTTGCATAGCATCCTGTACATACAGTTTTTCTTACATTCAAAATAAAATTCATTGTTATAAACAACCGAAAATGACCTTTAACCCAGTAAGCACCTGTCTGGATATTAAGCCGTAGTTTCAGGTTTCAAATGTATCTGTGTGGAAATGTTTGTCCTTGAAACTGTTCTTGTTTGTATTTATACTGAGCCAAAAACAGAATAAAAAGCAGTTCAGAGTTTGTCCATTGATTCATAACCAAGGTACCAGTAGACCAGTCCCATGTACGGCCCAAATTTTTCAATACAAATTTGTCGCTCTGGGGGCATATTCATTTGTAACTGCGGACTGCAAAGTGCCTGCAGAAACAGTCATGTGAATGCAGTTTGTTGCCAGTGACCTCGCTTATTTCCCTATATCCTACCCTTAGTGAATAATTGCTGGACTTAGAGGGCTGATTTTCAGAGAGTTTTGGGTTAGGGACATCCGAGTGCGTAGGGTTGAGGAATGACATAGTTCTTATGTCTCAGATACCAATATTGTACACAGTGGTACTGAGAACCTATGCTGTTGCCACAGTTGATGCATTATTTTACAGACACATTTTGTACACAGTGGAAAAGGGAAATACCGACAGGATTTTCAAGCGCTCCTTCTAATCATTTGGCCAGATGTCACTCCGTCTTAGATGTCTCTGATGGTGACTCGTGTGACATGGAAGGAAAGAAAAACCATATATAGTGTAATACCCTTAGGTATGGTTTCTAGCACAGAAGGATTCTATATGTTGAGAACCGTACCCTTTGTGGTGGTCCACTAAATGAATGGTGGACAAATCACGCTCAAATTTGAGGGAGTGGTACACCTCCAACGGATACTTCAATATTCTCCGAGTTGTTCCACATAGAATAACCAGAAAATAGGTGTCCAAATAGTGAAATAACGTTTTAATAGTTTAAAATAACATACAATAAAAATTGGGTGTAAACAATGGACTCTCACCAGATAGATGGGTCTACTATACAAAAGCAGACATACAGAGCATAAGATGGTAAACCCCAGGCGTCCCTGGATGCTTTCTGCAGGTGTTCAAGTCCTGGTGTGATGTCCAGAGTCCACAAGTCCCCTCCGCCAACGCGTTTCAGACTATATGTCCTTTATCAAGGCATAGAGACTTATCCCAAAACCTGGGTTTTTATACCCACAACTCTAATTGAAAAGCCAAGCCTATTTCCAGACATGGATTTCTATCCTCTAAGACATTCCCCTTTATTCCCGGATTCTACAGCCACTTTTTCGATAGCACGCTGATCTCAGGTGCAAAACTTGATTAAACACATGCTATCCTGTCATTTTCTGTCCGGCGCCGTCTGCCGGAACTTCCTTGCGTTCCATTGGCGTCGGCGCCGGAAGTCGTCTGCGTCTCACCGCTATAACTGCATTCTTTTGTCCGGCGCCATCCGCCGGAACTTCCGTGCGTTCCACTGACGTCGGCGCCGGAAGTAATCTGCGTTTCACCCCGCTGTTTCTGTCTCAATGGACGTCATTTCTCCATTCGGCTTGTGTTCTGATATGTTCCGCCTTACAGGAGATCACGTGTGCGTTCCATTGGTTTTAGTCAGGATGTAAATGCGGTTCACAGCTGAATTTCTGTTCTTAGATACCCATATGTGCAAAGAATTATTAGCGAAGTGCTGGGATCAATGTTGCAGTGTCCCATAACATTCAAAAACAAGAAGAAAAAGCCATATTAATGCCATATTAATATACATTGATCAAAAAACATTTAAAAAATATACTCATAGAAAACGAAGTCTTTTTTTTAAATAATTTTTATTAGTATATTAATACAGAAGATATAACAGAAATTGTATTGCATACAATCCAAATATTATTAACGGTACAGGTGCATTGCACAATATAAGCATAGGTAGATGCAGACATATCACTCCTCCAGAAAAAACGAAGTCTTTTAAAGTGCCAGGTACATCTATAAAATATTATAGAAGAATACATAAAATACATGGAATATTAAAAATTTATAAAAACCACTTCAATTCGAAGTCCTTGTTAAGGCCACCAGGTATTAATGTTTTGTATTGATATATCATGTTCTTTTCAGTCCTGGCTAATTTTGTTGCAGTATTCCCACCCCTCTCCTCCACATTAATCTTTTTGAGGGCCGCAAAACTTTTTATGTGTTTGGGGTCACACTGGGGCTCTTCTTTAAAGTGCAAAGAAAGTGCATGTATTTCCAGGCCCTTTTTTATATTGCGGAGACGTTCTCCGATTCTGATCTTCAAGGACCTGCTGGTACGTCCAATATAAAACTTCCCACATGTACACTCTATAATATAGATAATATTTACAGTGTGGCATGTTAAAAAGTCCTGGATAATGCACTTCTGCCCATTCATTAATAACTCTGTGAGTGTAGCTCCAAAGGTGTTGGTCACACACTTGCACCCTAGACATGCTCCACATCTAAAGAAACCCTTAGTGTGTATTATATCTCTTTTTGGTGAGCTTGGGCACAAGCTTTTAGTGAGTTTAGATTTTAGGTTAGGTGCCCTCCTAAAGATGCACTTTGGTAGGTCAGGTAGTAGGTGACCAATTATTGGGTCTTTCTTTATAATCGACCAGTGTTTTCTGAAGATGGTTTTAACCTTGCTGTGTTGAGTGGTATAATCTGAAATGAAAGACCACTTGAACATGTCGGTTTCTGATGTGCTTGATTGTGGTTTTTTTCTGAGTAAATCTTTTCTGTCAATATTTTGTACGACTGACATGGACTTCTCCAAATCCTGTTGTTTATATCCACTGGATATAAAATTCCTTTTCATTTCTTCCGCTTGACTCATATACACAGTTGGCTCAGAGCAATTCCTCTTGAGCCTTTTGAATTGTCCTATGGGTATTGAGTCAAGCCACGTGTCTTGATGGCAACTGTCTCGATTTATATATGATCTGGAATCATTTTGTACACAGACAACCATCGGCTATGCCTCTAATCCGCCACTTGCGTACAAATACCCACCATCGGTCGTAGAACTTCTGAGCAACCTTATTACTTCATAGAAAGTCAGTTGAAGCTAAATCATAAGGGGCTGTGAGACTGCATATACAGACTAGGGTCTTCGGAGAAAAGAGATCGACCCCCCCCCCCCCACACACACACACACCTCCTCCCGAATTTCACGATCTGAGAGGGTATGGAAGCCTGGCTCAGATTTTCCCTCTAGTCTCGGATTCCAGACTGAGGCAAAACGCCATCATCCCGCTGTCGGTTTATCGTGGGTTTTGGATCCCCACCGTTAGGCGCCCTCTTCACTCCAGCAGTACAAAGAGCAGTTTTAGTGTGGCGTAGGGTGGGTGCTGCAAACTACTGAATATTGGTCCAGTGGCTGTGGTGTCCTGTTCTGTGCTGCTGTATAAATCCAGCGGTGGTCTTTTGTGCTGTGCTGCCCTGTGCTGCCGTATAAGTCCAATGTTAGTGTCCTGTGTTGCCATCTGCTGCTGTATAAGTACAGCGGTGGTGTCCTGTGCTGTGCTGCCCTGTGCTGCTGTACAAGTCCAGCGGTGGTGTCCTGTGCTGCTGTATCAGTCCAGTGGTGTTGCCCTGTGCTGCCTTATAAGTCCAGTGGACGTGCCATATAAGTTCAGTGGTGCTGCTGTATAAGTACAGCAGTGGTGTCCTGTGTTGTGCTGCCGTATAATTCCAGCGGTGCTCCTGTATTAATCCAGCGGTGGTGTGCTGTGCTGCCCTGTGCTGCTGTATAAATCCAGCAGCGGTGTCTTGTGCTGTGCTGCCGTATAAGTGCAGCTGAGCTGCTGAATAAATCCAGCGGTGCTGTCCTGTGCCGCCGTATAAGTCCAGCGGTGGTGTCGTGTGCTGTTAGGGGAGCTGCTTTCCTGTGCTGTTAGGAGAGCTGCTGTCCTGTGTTGTACAGGGTTACAGAGCTGCTGTCCTGGGTTGCTGTTCCGGCGGCAATGTCTTGTCCTGCGGTCGTGTGATATTAGGGTGCTGCCCTGTGCTGCCGTATAAGTGCAGTGGTAGTGCGTGTTGTTCAGTGGTGGCTCCTACCTTATAGTAGGAGGGAATCAGGGGTGGAGGGAGGGCGGAGCACGAGCTCTGGACACTCCCCTGCTCCATCCCCTGCCCACTCCCTGCTCTACCCGACTGAGCTCAGCTGCCCTGTCCGCCGCTATCAAGTCTCCCGGTGGGCCGCTAGCCAATAGGCGCTTGCAGTCCTGCAGCCAATCTGAAGCAGCATTGATGGCTGCTGGACCGCAAGCGCCTATTGGCTAGCGGTCCTGCAGGAGACTTCTATTAAAATAGATTCGGACAGGGGCATCTCAGCCGGTCAGAGCAGGGAGCGGACGGGGACCCCCTTGGCAACGAGCAATTGTAGTCCCCCTTGGCAATGAGCAATTGTAGTCCTCCTTGGCAATGAGCAATTGTCGTCCCCCTTGGCAATGAGCAATTGTAGTCGCATTGGCAATGAGCAATTTTATTCCCCCTTGGCAATGAGCTATTTCAGTCCCCCTTGGCAACTAGCTATTTCAGTCCCCCTTGGCAACTAGCTATTTCAGTCCCCCTTGGCAATAAGCTATTTCAGTCCCCCTTGGCAATAAGCTATTTCAGTCCCCCTTGGCAATGAGCTATTTAAGTCCCCCTTGGCATCGAACATGAAGCCCCTTGGCATTGAGCATGAATCCCCTGGCATTGAGCATGAAGTTCCTAGCAATGAGCATGTAGGTAAGTGGCACCTATGTGGCAGATGTGTAAAGGGCATTAAGGTATGTTATATAGTATGTAATGGGCATTACGGTTTGTTATATAGTATGTAATGGACATCATGTGGGGCCTTATATGTAATTGGGATTACAGCATGTGGCTTTATGTGTAATGGGTATTACAAAGTTTGCTAAAATGTGCAATAGGCATTACAATGTGTGGTATAATGTTACGCAGCGCAATAGCGCCGTGCCTACTACAAATCAGAGGGAGGGGGGGGGGGTGAAACATGCCCTTGGCAGACTAGATGGGCCAAGTGGTTCTTATCTGCCATCAAATTCTATGTTTCTATGTTTGCTCCGGGCACCGTGACACCTAGCTACACCACTGGGATGGAGGCAGCCGCAATGCCCTCCTCTCCCCACCTCTGCTGTTGCTCCTGCTCCCGGCAATCCACACTGCTGCAGCTCCTGGGCAATCCCCACCGCTGATGTTCCCAGGCAGTTCCTGCCTCCACTACGGTCCCGGCACTCGGCTGATGACAGGCACTAGCACATGTGCAGTACTGACCTCTGTACTACGAATGCGCTGGCCTCTACCTTCTATGGGCAGCCCAGAGAAGGGAAATCAAGGTGCATGTGCAGTACTGACATAGGTACTGCACATGCGCAGACACCAGATTTTATTGGCAGCAGCTCAGCACAGATTAATGCGCAGTACAGATAACGTTGACCAGCTGCGCAAATAGCAGCATAGCATACAACTCTGAATCAGGACCAATATTTTGAAGCAATCCCTGGCAAGTGGCATTATGCAGCAGTGAATGGGTCCTACATGGCACATCATCACACCCATCTCATCTGAGAACTGATGGCATGGCATTATATGCAACAGATGCCCACTCTCACCAAAGAGGGGAAACTCCACAAAACTGTGCAAAGGTGGGCAAGCACGCCGAGGGGGGTTCTGCCTTCTACGGTTATTTGTGAAGTCAAAAGTCCTGAAGAATTTAATCTCCCATGAGTACAAAACACCTTGGTGTGGGCTTAATTTAAAAAAAGTGGTAAAGCCAACAAAAACTGACACATGACATAAGGATCAGAGCTTGCGCCCACAAGCTAACACCATCATTAGGTAACATTAGCTATTGCAGCCAATCGCCTTCTCTTAGCTAAAAGCCCCAAATGCCTATACTTTTACCCTCAAGCCATAAACCTGGAAGTCAATTGGGGAAATTTACTAAGATTGGAATTCAATTTCACAGATTCTGACTGTTTGCCTATAGCAACATCCCATGTGAAATAGAACTCCCATCTTAGTAAATTTCCCACAATGCATCTATTAGGAATAGATGTCCGAGCAAGAATGTATTCATGTATATCAGCAATCTAAAAAGCCAGTATGGTCCAGAATACAGATGAGATTATTGCAATATATCTGCAATAAATTATACATCACCCCTCTAGATTGTAAGCGAGTATTATGCATCCTTATGCGTGTCCTTATATTAAGGAGTAGCGGAGGAGTAGTGAGCAGTCAGGATCCCTCTGTGTCTGGCTGCTGGCTGTGTACTGTCTCTGGGGTTCTCTCTAACACCTGTAAGATTAATGCCGCTGCTTCCTCCAGTGTGGGGCAGATGATCGCTGATGTCTGAGGGCATCGGGGGTAGCTCCCAGTGGATTGCTGGTTGGGCAAAATATGTACGTTTTTATACTCCGCCTTTTATCCCAATATCTAATAAAATATACTTTTTAGGACTGATATTATTACCCCTCTTTGGTGCACTATAAACATGACATATTCTCTTTCCTCATCATCTGGTTGGGAAAAGCCTGAGGAGACAATGGTGGCGGCAGACGGAAATGACGTGAGTGGTTTGTCTTCAAGGCAATAGGAGACTTCTTCCGCCATCGGGACACTTCTTCTTCCCGCCATTACCAATATTATTTTCAAGTACCCCCAACCGGTGTGCTGCATACCTCCAGGGGTTCGAGTACCCCAGGTTGGGAACTGCTGTAGAAGGAAGTGTAATCTGAAGTGGATTTGATTATTATAGCATTTCCCAGGTAAGAAAACACAGCCATGGTAAAAGGACAGTTGGCTTGGAGCAATCGTGTTGCAAGTGTCCTGTATTATGCAACCATATGACCTTATTGAAAAAGCAGATAACTGCAGGCAGCACATATAACACATTGATACTGTATTACATCTGCAAGGACATGGAAAACTGCAAGCACATGAATGACGTTATAAGATAAACACTGATAATAAAACAGCCATAGCTGGGTCTCATGTGCAACATCTGGGATGTAAAATTAGATGTTGTTCTTTTAGTGCTAACCCTGTATGCGTCTGTCCCCTGCTGCCAGGCTCATGTGTGTATGCTTCAGCAACACTGTACAGATGGCTATATGACAATATTCTATAAGACCAAGCAGACTACAGAAATCTCTGCCTCACTAATGGTGGATGATAATAACATTACAGGATCTAATAATGAAATTGCACTGAAGCAGCTGCATGTCTTTGCCAGGAAAGAACTACAATTAGTTCTACTGCTTAATATACTGCACATTTATGAGAGTACATTGAAAACTGCAGAAACCATGTTAATAATTAGAATTACAGAGCTAGTTGATATGTTTAAAGGTGAATGCCTCTATTGTGAGTTGATATTAACATATTCATTGTGGCCAGGTAAGACATAAAATGTATATTTTTGGAGTAATTGTTTGTTGCATATTAAGAATAAATCATAGCATTCTGCAGGAGACTCCCTGAAATAACAGCAATCTCCCTCATTAGTCTAGCAATCTCCCTCATGTCACCTAGCCCACATTACACTGTTACATTTGTGTCACTTGTGCTCAGGGCAGCCGAGAGGCATGCCGGGCCCCAGTAAATTTTTGGGGGCGTGACCTAAGTGTGGGAGTTGTGGGCACGCCCGAACTTAGGCCACGCCCCCAAAATGTTTAGAGGAGGGTGAAAGAAAACGCTAAAAACTGTAATCTCAGCAGCAGCACACACCTATAGCATGTGCTGTGCTGACAGCAGGCTCAGCATGAGCTCTCAAGCTGTCAGTGAGACACACATGCTGATCCTGCTGTCAGCACAGCACATGCTGTAGAAGTGTGTGCTGCTGTTGCTACCCGAGAGGGACGGAGGGGGAAGGAAGGGGTCCAACCAGGGGCCACTCCAGTAAGCCTGGGCCCAGGTAATTAGTGCCCCCCTCTCGGCTGCCCTGCTTGTGCTCAAGCACGGATGTCACTAAAACCTGGACTTTTAGTGTGCCTTGAGGATTGGAGTTGGAAATGCCTGCCTTTTATACCCTTTTCACTCTATAAGCAAAAGTCCGGGTTCTTGTACATGTAACCCAGGCAGTCCAATGTCAATGTCAATGTCAATCCTGATGTCAGAATCCTGACTGCTGGTGCTCCGACGGGGGGTCGAGCGCAAAGAAGCCCCCTGCGGGCTTGTTGCGCTCGCCACGCTGCAGGCTCGGTGGCTCACTCCGCTCACCACAGGTTCTATTCTCCCTTTATGGGGGTCGTGGACCCCACAAGGGAGAATAGCCCCTGTCAGTCGGGATCCCCCTGTTGGAGCACTGGCAGTCGGGATTCCGACGTTGGTATACTGACCGTCAGGATCCCCCCTGTCGGGTAGTCATCCGGCAACCCCCAAGACTAAAGGCAGTATTCTGACTGGATGCATTTAATCTACTGGATTTATGATTGCCCTCACCTGTAGTGAAACACCTTTAAATGCTGGGGATTGCAGCCAGACCCCCGTTCTCCCTGTTAGGCAAATTACCGGGTGAAGCAGTTCTACCCGGTAATTTATTTTGCAGTATGAATGGGTCAACCCGGGTCGGCATACCCGGGTCTCCAAACCGGGTAAAAAGCAGGGTTAGAGTCGCGGGAATTTCGACCTGGGTTGACCCATTCACACAAAAAAAATTGCAAATGGTACAAAGGCCGATAAGGCGCGTGCTAGCGGAAATGGCAAGACACTGTAATATGCTGGGATAGTGCTTCGAGTCCATGATTCCTTCTATTTTCACCAAATCATCAACAGATCCATTTCCAAAACAACCTCAGACCAAGATAGAACCTCCTTCATACCTCCCAACATGACCCTCTCCAGGATGGACACAATACTCTCTTTCTGAACTTCCCTCTTAATTTAAGATTACCATCACCTGTGGTGAAACACCTTTGTTATCAGGTAACCTGTTTAAAACAAGTGATGGTAATCATAGATTTAGAAGGAAGTTCAGAAACAGAGAATGTGTCCCTCCTGGAATGGGTTATGTTGGGAGGTATGCTTTAGGCCAGGGGTTCCCAAACTTTTTTGAATCGCGGCACCCTAGAGCATCAAAATGTTTTCAAGGCACCCCTAGGCCAAATGTTTCTTATTGAGAAATTACGGAAAAAATATAAAAGTAAGTACATTGTGTTTATATGTCACAGTTATGTGGTGAAGGGCAGGATTTGCTCCTGTTTGTCCACATATGTTATGATTGGCGGCCACTAGCCCTGCTTTTGCCTGTTACATTGCACATAACTAATATGAATTGATCCTTGTCCACCAACCCAAGGCAACCCTGTAAGTGTCCTGAGGCACCCCAGGGAGCCTAGGCACACAGTTTGGGAACCACTGCTTTAGGCTTAATGCATGCTGGGAGAATGCGCTCGCCTGGTACTCGATGGACAAATTTGTGGCTCTTTGACCCAAGTTAGAGGTTCAGGAGAAAAGTACTCTCTTTTTGTTGGGGCACTCTTGATATAAGTTAATATATATAACTTAAATTTTTATTTAAGAATAAAAAGATACGGAAAAATATTTCTGTATCATTAATTATACATAGAAAAAAATTACACAACAATATAAGCAGACACTGTACACAGAGGAAAGCAGCACATAAATATAAAAAATCAGCCCACAGTAAAATTGAGGGGCACTGAAGTGGCACTACATAGTACAAGGAAAGTTACTCAGAATTGCTGAGGAACATCATTTTAAAACATAACTTTTAATGGTGTTAAACTGCGGAATGTTCTGGAGAGAAAACAAACAATGTTATGCTGTTGTAATAGCAACACAAATACAAACACACACACACAAAAAATGAGTAACGAAAAATAACAAATATAGCATTTTAGTAAAATCGGAGGAGATGATTACACAGTGGTAAAGATCACATGCATGTGCAGGGCTGATACAATATTGCCCTGAGTGATGCTGTCAAAGAGCCTTGATTGCATTCAATAATGTGGAGATCATTCCATGTGCTCACAAATGTACGGTTAGAGGTAATAATGGTATATACAAAGCAGTAATAATAATAATGGTTATAAAGTGACAGGGATCACATACATATGTACAGTATGGCTGATTAGTATTATCCCTGGCTATGAGTGACACTATAAATGTGCCTTAATTGCAATCAGGGATGCAAACAATCATCAAATGTGCTCGCAAAAGCACTGTGATTATATAGTCTCTATATAGTAAATCCAACTAGCCTAGATAAGCCTCTATATCACATCCAGCTGTGCTAGGTGTCTTTTTAGAGGATACAGTAATGATTACACATAAGCAAAATCAATTATTATATTCACAGTGCGTGCAGAAGGTAGTATCACTTATTTGTAGCAAGTACATATAGGGTTCGATTCCGGTTCAAGTAAACCAAACTTGCCCCCTGCCCCGATGGTTGGTGATTGCGCATTTCTAAGCAGTTGCAAACCCTGACTGCAAACTGCCCAGTGTGTATTTATTTAACTATTTTTTTTTCTGTGGAACTACAAGTGCCAGCAGGCCCTTTAATACCCCGCATGCTGGGACTTGTGGTTCTCCAAGTCCCAGCATGCGGGGGAGGCTTGCTGGGACTCATAGTTCCACAGGAAAAGATAATAGTTTTTAATTCTTTTTTTTTTACACTGAATCAGCTCGTGGCCACCAGGGACAGCACCAGGCTTCAGCCTGGTCAGGTAAGTCCTGGAGGGGGTCGGGATCCCTTAATTGGGGGGTCCCCACTCCCCCAGGACCCCTGGCCAGGCTGACCGGTCAGAGGGCTGAATGCTTTGGCCGTGGGACCTTATATAATAAGTGTCCCCCGGCTGTGGCATTACCCTGCTGGCTGGTTTGGCCTGGGGCTGGTTCTTAAAATACGGGGGACCCCTAGTCAATTTATCCCCCGTATTTTGGGAACCAGCCCCGGACCTGGAGCCTGGGGCTGGTTTTAAAAATCAGCGAAGCCCTATTTGTCGGGTTTCCTGATTTTTTAATACCAGCCCCGGCTCTTCAGCCTGGTGCTGGTTACAGCAGTGGGGGGGACCCCACGCCATTTATTTATTTTTTAGTCACCCTGCCAGAGGTGATGCAGCTATGGAACGCCCACATGGGCGTTTCAGCTTTGGCAGTATAGTCGCAAGGACGGCCAGCATATCGGTCGAACGTGCGTACACACTGCACTTTTGTTCCGATATGGGGCCATCCTGTCGGATGAAAATTAAACAGCAAAGAACCGACAGTTTATCGCTCGTACGGGACAGTGTACACACATATACAATTGAACGGCCGTCCGACCCAGAACGGAAGAACGGCCCGACAATTGTATATATATATGTGTACCCAGCTTAATAAGGCTCTTATTTTTTTGTTTTGTTTGTTTTTTTCTCTCTGTGGGGGAGACATTCTGTTAAGGGGAAAGTATGCAATAAAGTAATTATTTACTTTAAGACTGATCATAGAACACCATGCACACCCCAAGTCTGACACTGATCTGAACGCCTTATCCCCTTCGTAAGGTAAACATATAAAGTGATTATTTTGGATCTAGAGGTTGAGAAAACAGTTACATAGCACTAAACTGAAGAACACGGTCTCCTGTCCCAAGCACACTCGCAGGTGCCGCACTTCCTGCGTGCCCCGCAGACCCCACTGGTGCTGGCTCCGCCAAGCCACTGCGGAGTCTGCGGCAGGATTGTTACGCCACTGTACTTAACCTGTATATATACGCAGCATGTGTAGATTCTGTATGCAAGCTATACTTCAATATGAAATGCCGCATTATAGTGCCAGTGTAACAATTTTGTATACATAGTCACACTCACACACAAACATACACTGTAATGTAGCAGTCAGACACAGAACATACAATTACCGCACATCATATTAATTATAGTAGTCTGCTGAGACTTGTATTACAATGCAGAAGAAGAAACATGCAGGTGCACACTTCAAACACTAAGAACACTGATAATCAGAACAATTATAACAAAAGATACCATTTAACACAGAGTAATAATTTGGTTTCTTAGCACGTTTGGCCAAATATGCGAGTCCGCCCAACACGGCACGGTGAGCCTTTATCAGGTGGGTCCAATTAGAATGTCAATATTTTAAATGTCCACCTTCTGACCTTAATGTCATCTATTACATTTCCCAGCAGATATCAGATGAATAGAATTGGGGATTTTGGCTCTAATGACAGCTGTGTTGTTGAATCACAATGAGAAGAAGGACTTGCTTTTGTTCCCATTCTGCTGCTTTGTATTCTGGATTATTTTGAAGCATGCGATTGCCAGAGAAAACGTATTATTAGGCACCACAGAGAAACTTCACAGGGCGATATGACAAGCGTAAGCAGTGCAGCGGCATGCATGGCGTGCTTACACCAAGAGGACATCTGATTTTTCTGATGAATCCTCTCTCTTTTGAGGCTTTCATCTAGCACACAGTGACACAGAAGTGGAATTGGACAAATTCTATCTGAAACTTGTGCAGAGATTTTACTGGGCTTAGAAATCATAGCAGTGTCATAGAACAACAGTGCAATGCATACACCAATATAAACAAAACAAACAAAAATGAATTTGGGCCTGGTTCATGGTTGGACGCTATGCCGATTATTTGCAAATGAGCAGTTGTTAGAAAAATGTACAAGTATCGCACTGCACATGTGCAAACACCCACCTGGGATCCCACATGCACTGCATATATCCAAGCAGAGTGATTCATGGGAGGGAACGGGGGAGTGTTGGGAGAAATGCTGGCATGGTGTGGACATTTTATGGGCATGTTGATGGCTGTGCCAGTGTATGTGATCCTGTGCACTATGAGCGGTATCCAGTCACTGGGTCGCCAATGTCTTGGTCATAAGTCACTAGGTCAACCACTATTGGTTGAAAGTGACATTAGTGAAGAGTCATGCAGAGAACCAGGCCCTTTTATAAATTAGGGAAACAGGGGTTTTTAAGGAGCACCTACTTTGATTGTAAGTAGAGCTAACCTTGGTGGTTTCCATAGAAAAAAAACATGCACCCAAGTTCATCCATGATTCTGCTCCACCAAGTTACTGACCTCTAGAAGAAGAGGTAGGGCCCACATCATTTCCCCTGCACACCTCTGAGTCAGTTATATATGAGCCTGCTATATAATCATAGTCACCTCTCTGGATTCCCACTTAAGTGCAGCAGCAGCATCTACCTGTAAAATTAAGTGGTTGTCTACATGTAAAATAATGTATTTTGGACTTTTCCCTGGTGGATGTAGGAGAGAAAATGACAATGTACATTAGTGTTGTGGATTGGTTAGGAAGGGCAGGAGCACCATGCAATTTGCATGAGCTTCCAGGAGGAAAGGCAAGTATTCCCTGAATGTATATACCAGGGGCCGGAGCAAATATCAGTGATATATGTTTAAATCCCCCATTTTTGTTTATCAGGATCCAGCCTCGGTAACCAATGCTAGCCTCTGTAGCCTATGAGCGTCTTACTACAGCATTGGCATGGGAGGAGGCAGAAGCAGAGTGTGCAGTACTGTAAAGTGTTCCACCTCTGTCTCGGTGGTTCAGTAATGACAATGTACATTCCTGCTAATAAAGAATCCATATAGATGCAAATTGAGGCAATAAGGAATCTTTATTAGCGGGGGCTGGCTGTAAAACTGAATAAACATGCTCCTTACAAACATGTTTTTCCTTGTACATATACAGGAACCTGTTGAGGAACACGATGAGTACAAAGGGCCTGGACTACTGAAGAAGGTAGAGACAAATCTTCATTGTACTTGTATTTCTAATAAGCATGGCCAAGTCCAACGCACTTGGCCATGTTCCCTAGATTTATAATGATGACTGGCAATTAAAAATTATGCATGTACCAAGATTAAAACTTAATGTTTAGTTCAATAATGTCAGTATGACAGACATGGCAGTCGCTCAGAAGAATTAGTAATAATTTAAAATTAATGCAATTTCAGACCTCATTTATAAAAAAGATGGCCATAGGGGAAACAGGAGGCCTTGACCTGTAATTATTTTAAAATGGCTTACATCAAAAATTATCATAAAACTATGACAATGAAATATAATGAAACTAGTGATTTATACTCACAGTACTATATCAAAAGACAGAAAGCACCTTTATATTCATCTGAATCAGCAACACCTTGTTCTAGATAAGGACACAGGCCCATTATTTGTGTAATTGTTTACCACTGCAACTGCGCCAAAGCTGCAGCGGCACTGCGCATGTGCTGTGACTGAATAGCAATATTGCAAAAAACGGGACGTTCCCGCAGTATGCGGGACAGTTGGGAGGTATCATACCTGCACATGCACAGAAGATGTATTCAAGTGAGTGACCGGTAGTCAGTGTTTTGTGGGAGGTAACGGGGGTAGCTAGATAAATGCAGGCATGTTGGGACCAATTTCTGAGCATTCCCTAGTCAGCCACTGCTGATATACCTACTTATGTATATGACGGGCAAATACGAGATGCAAACTGTGGGTGCCTCTGTACTCAAGATGGCAGCAGAGCCATTAGCCTATTTTTATAAATACCCAGGAAGTAAAATTGCAGCTGTGCAAACATCTCTGAATCAGGTCAAAACCTCAATAAGGGGGGGGGGGGGGGGGGGGGGGGGGGGGGAGATTCTGATGACTAAATTGGTGATGGTGAAGATCTGGGCATGCGGATAAGCACATGTGAAGGTCTTCTCTGCGGGCGCCACTGGAGACTTGCCTGGGGAGCCCAGGAAAACTCGGGTGGTCACCTGCCTTCCGGGAGCGGGTGGCTGATGTCTACAAATGGACACTAAAACAACCATGAAAAACTCATGTCGCCCTTCGACACAAGCCTATTTGCAAACTAGAATGCATTGCTGACACGTATGTAACATTTTATACTTTATCAATGTGTCCTTTTCCATATCGCCAAAAAATGTGGATGTTTTTCCAGTTATTGCTGTTGATGTTATAACATGCTGATTAAAGTGAGTTTCCAGATTACACCAGATTATCTGGATTATGTCCTTTTGTGTATGCTTGTATCCCGTCATATTTTCTAGCGGAATCCCTGGGAGGTAAATCAATTGGAATTAGAGAGCCAAAGATAGATATGTCAAGGTTTGTGTGAGTGACACACATGCTGCAACGGAACCAGTTCTCAGCAAGATTGGGTGGGGGAATGGGTGAGTACAGAACACCTCTCCTCTCTTATATTCTGTTTTTCTACTCTCCTTCCTTTCTCGCCTACACTCTGTCTATCAGCAATGTTATAATTAGCTTTACGTACTACCCTTTGCAATATACGACCAGCCTATAAGAATATTGGGTGTGATTTAGAGGGGAACACAGAAGAGTAGCGGCTGCGAATTCCAAAATTCAAATAGGGGAGATACACCAACTGCCAGTTAGAGTCTGGAGTGGCAGGTGATGGCAGTGGGTATGGCTCCCCTATTTGAATTTTGAACTATGCTGCCGCTTTAACTCTGGAGCCTCCCCTGATGGTGGCAAAAGGATCTGCAGTGCCTAACAAATGGCCTAATTCATGGGTATGGATCAAAAGGGTTGACAGTATCTAGGTCGACCCCAGAAGGGTGACATGCACTAGGTCAACGGCACAAGCAAAAGGTCGCCATGGGAAAAGTCTACATGAATTTTTCGCATATGTTTCGCGTCAATGTCGACATTGGACCTGAAGCATGGACACACTTCGCTCACTATGCTACGGGCCTGGTGCCACGCTCTGCTGCTGCTGCACTCAGCACACTCAGTAGATCATAAAGCAGGATAAAGTCCAAACAATGAAGAAGAAAAAGCCATGAATGAGTTTGTGTTGGCTCTGGTGGACGTCTCATTTCATTATGGGTGGCCGCTAACATCAGCAGTTCCATTGATTTCTGTGAATTAAGCCCAAAATACACCCAGTAAACAGATAACCAAGACAATGATTAGTAACTACAAGACTAATGGAGCCTACACATGTAGCGATTAAGGGGTATTTTGTAAGCGATCTCACATTAATGGGCCAGATGCACTAAGCTTCAAAAGTGATACAATGGAGAGTGATAAACAGCCAGCCAATCAGCTTGTACATGCTATGTCACAGGCTGGGTTTGAAAAGTGTCAGACAGGAGCTGATTGGCTGGCTGCTTATCACTCTCCATTTTAGCACTTTTGAAGCTTAGTACATCTGGCCCTAGATTGCATAGAAAATGCCCCTACTGTGCATTGCTCCGTGTGTAGGGGCATAGTAATGCGCTGGATATATCTAGTTAATCACCGGGGTCAGGGCCTGTGTTCTCATGGAGAACACTGGCCCGACAGATTGCTCAGCGGCAAATCCCTGTGCAGTGCTGTGTGCTGAGCGATCTAGCATCGTTCAGAACGCACATCGCTACGTGTGTAGGTCCCAAAGCAATCAAATAAGCAGGAGAGAGGCAGAAACCAAGAGTTAGGTGCAGTTGTAGCAAGTATGAAGTCGGTCATAGTATAAGCAAGGGAAGAATAGCACATAAGGGAGGATGACCAGAGACAGAGATGGCTACACCAGTTTACAGCCACCACCACCAGTTTAACTGTTATTTACTGGTCTCTTCCTGCTCCAGTCCTGTCTTTGTATCTTGGGAAATCAGACCACCACTTTCTGACATCAATGGGTCCAGATTTGACTGCTGGCACCCCCTCCTCTTATAATTCGCTAACAATCATTGGTTGGCGGCTGCTGTTGTTGCTCTCTCTCTCACAATGATGGTTTCAGTGTCAGTCACAGTGTCCCACTTCAAGGGCTTAAGAAGCTGTCCGGAGACTGCATAGGGCATGAATCGGATATAGAGATGATGAGTCACAGGGAGCAAGGTGACGAGCCGCTCGGGTGTACTGCTCCTATACTGTACCCACTAGCTTTCTAGGAGAACACAAGGGTAGCTGGGCAGTGACTCATATGGTATTCCCATGAATACATTTTTAACTCTACCCCCTGGACACTGAAAACCATTGGCATTAGCATAATGTCTCTTCTGTGTTGTGCAAGCAGATGTGTCGGGCACAGACTCTACTGTGTCCTTCTGGGGTTAAATGTGTTTTCTTTTTCTGTTCTATGGGGTCATATGTTTTTTTTTCCCCGTTGAGACCAATGTGTTTTTTCCCTGTGGGGGTCTAATGGTGTGCCTTGGTAAGTTTTACATCTTGTTTGGTGTGCAGAGGGTTGAAAAAGGTTGAAAATCACTGGCTTCGAGTCTACATGCCTATGCCTAGGGGCAGCACTTGATAATTATTGTGGTACTCTCAGCATGAAATGTACCAGAAATTGCTAACATATTTTCATTCTACTGTACCATATGCCATTGTGAGTGTAGTGTAAATGAGTAGGACGGGTGTGGTATAACACCCCAACAGTCGGGATGCCGACAGTCATTAGCCTGATGTTGGAATCCCAACTGCCTGGACTCAGACAGCGGGGGGAGCGCAACAAAGCCCCTTGGGGGCTCGCTGCGCTCGCCACAATGCGGGCATAGTGGTTCGCTATGCTCGCCATCTAGTTTATTCTCCCTCTACGGGGGTCATGGACCCCCACGAGGAAGAATACCCGCTGCCTGTGTGTTGGGCTTTTAGCAGTCGGGGTAATAACTGTCGGAATCCCGTCTGCCGATGACTCCTCCGGCACCCCAGTAGGACATGCACATACTTCCTGTGTCATAGATAGCGGCTTTTTTAAAATGATTATTCTATTAAATTGGCAAACACAAATTAGGGCTTATAACCAATTAATGAAAATACTAAAATAAGGCAAGGGGGTGCCCTCGCCCCTAAATTTGAATCTATCGCCCAACCCACAGCTTGTGCAAGAAGCCAAACTGCTCTATATGTGGGAGGACTGGGCCTGATTAAAGGTTCCAGGTGCCCTAGGCTATTACACATGTAACTTCCCCTGTAATACTGCTAAACACATGTGTATGAGCACTCAGGGACTCGCCATTCATACTACCCATGTGCTTGTACCGAAGGTTATACAACTGGCATGTATGGTCTAATGCTTGTGGCGGAGGAAGGAGGCTTTGGCTTTAGGCTGACCAGCTGGTGCTGTAGCCCAATGTACATAGGCCCTTATTCAGATCTGATTGCAGTACACATTTGTTCTCAAAATGGGCAAAACCATGTGCACTGCAGGTGGGGCAGATGTAGCATGTGCAGAGAGAGTTAGATTTGTGTGAGTTATTTTGATTCTGTGCAGGGTAAATACTGGTTTCATTATTTTTACACTGCAATTTAGATTTCAGTTTCAACACACCCCACCCAAATGTAACTTTCTATACATGTTACATCTGCCCCACCTGCAGTGCACATGGTTTTGCCCATTTTGAGAACAAATTTTTACTGCGATCAGATCTGAATAAGGGCCATAAAGTAATTCTGGATACACACCTACAGATTTATCTGCCAAATCTAACTGGTGGGAACAAAAACCAGGAAATATATGGGAGCAAAGGACATTCAAAAATGTACTCCCAAATGCTGGAGAACAGACAACGGTCAGTCAGAGAAACTGTTTAAATCATTCTGATCTAACAAATTTTTCCAAGCAACTGTTTTTGTTTGTTTTCAGCATTTGGAAGCAAATGTTGATTTGCTTCCATACATTTCCAGTTATTTTTTTCCCCACCTGACAGATTGGACAGATGAATCTTTGTGTGTGTACCCTGCTTTAGGGTTCCATCAGTAAGTTACATTGGCACACCCATCCTGCAGTCACCTTAAGAACTTTGCCCCCCACTGTTATGAAGGTGTCTGTGGCCCCACTC
This sequence comes from Crinia signifera, assembly GCF_055691185.1. Taxonomy (NCBI): domain Eukaryota; kingdom Metazoa; phylum Chordata; class Amphibia; order Anura; family Myobatrachidae; genus Crinia; species Crinia signifera. The sequence continues at coordinate 268,583,853 of NC_139221.1, forward strand.
CCTAACTCTGTTGCCCAGGCCTAGCGTCCACGGTTAAGTGCAGAACTAGGCTTCGCCTGTACCCATCCCGGCTGTAAGGGCGGATTAGGTCCTCCCAGACTCCGTTACAGGCAGGAGTTAAGATTGGACAACTTATCCCTCCACGAGAGACGTGACTGCCAGGACGTATGGAAGCAGCAACACAGGCACACAGGGTGGTCTCTCCAGGTGGAACACAGGACTACTTGGTAGTAAACTCCGGATGAAAAACACCAACAGGCAGGAAAATCCAATGAGGACCGGGAACACTCCTAGACACGCTAGGGGAAATTTACTAAAGGAAATTTGTAAAAAAATAGGTGTATTTGTATTTAGAAATACACTTATTTTTGACATTTACTATCCCGAAAATACGGCAATTCGTAGTCGTATTGAAGTGCTATCAATACGAATACAAATTGCCGTATTTTCGGGATAGTAAGGGGGAAATTTACTAAAGGAAATGTGTAAAAAATAGGTGTAAAAATAGGTGTATTTGTATCCAGAAATACACTTATTTTTGACATTTTCTATCCCGAAAATACGGCAATTCGTATTAATGTGCTATCAATACGAATTGCCGTATTTTCGGGATAGAAAATGTCAAAAATAAGTGTATTTCTGGATACAAATACACCTATTTTTACACCTATTTTTTACACATTTCCTTTAGTAAATTTCCCCCGCTGGGTCAGAACTATAACCGGCGTCTGACCCAGCTTACTATGGTGCTTAAATACTGGAAGCATCCAATGACAGCCTGCCTGCCTAATGAAACTACCGCCGCCGCTGATCGCTGCACTCGTTCCTTCCCGCGGCTGCCTGGTGTCCCCATCGCCTAGGCAACCGCTGCGGCCGGGGAGGAAGAGGCGGCATGCAACTAGCTGGGAGGTCAGCTCCGCCTGCCGGCGCGATGTCACAGTGACGTCCCGGCTGTTGCACTGGTTGGAGAGTGCCGGAGGATGGCGGAGGCCGACTGTGCGGCCTCTGACACCCACAGAACATTGGGATGGGCAATATCTAAGAAGCATGGAATAAATGATGCCTTAATTTTATTCCCCAATTGTCACTTGCAAGGCACCGCCCCTCCCAGTCCTGGCACTCTAGGCTGCGGCCTGATCAGCCTTTTGGTTAATAAGCACTGGAGGAGGATAAACAGGCAATATGGCTACAGGAAGGTTCATGGCGCATTCCACACAGGAGATCAGTGCTGAAGAGATAGCTGTTGAGGCAATAAAGGAGCATGCACATGTTGTGTGACATTAACGCATTCCATCTCATTGGCAATGGAGACTTTCTCAAGAGAATGTGTGCAAGTGGCGTGGAAGTGGAATCATAAGAGAAGACAGAGAAGGAGCAATCAGAGATGTAGGAGAACAGTCAAGAGAGGACAGTATCATGATCAAGGGCATGAAGAATTTGTAATCGGGAAGGGTGGTCCACTGTGTCAAAAGCAGCATGGAGATCCCAGAGAATGAGCAAGAGTAGTGTTTCTCAAGGTTGTGATATTTATGATTTCTCCAACTCCCCATTTCCCATCTCTGACCACCGCCTGTTCTCTATTAGCTTATCTCTCTCTGTTTTTCCATCTCTCCCTCCTAAGGCTACTATCACTAAGTGTAAAATTTGGGTCTATTGACACCACGTCTCTATCCTCCCTTATTGGATGACTTCTCTCTCCTATTTTCATCTCTCTCTTAGCCTGAGCAAGCCACTCCCCTATACAATTCATCCCTTACCTCTGCCCTTAATTCTGTCACTCCACCGAAAATGATTCACCCTCACAGGTCAACACCTCAGCCCTGGCACACCAAATGCACTGGATATCTGCAAAAATGCTCATACTGTACACTGCTGAGCAACAGTGGAGGAAATAAAGTCATGGCCTTCATCAGCTCCCCCTTCCACATCACCATTTCACCCAATCCCCTCCTACCCACTCCTCTACCTCTCTCCTTCTGCCTGTTTGCATCTTGCCATCCTCCTCAAACTCTCCCTCTCAGACACTGTACCTTCTGCTTTCAAGAATGAACTAGTCTCCCCTATTCTTAAAAACCTACCGTTGATCCTAACACCCTCTCCAACTACTGACCATTCTCACTCCTCCCTTTTGCCTACTGACTCTTTCCTCACACTGCTTGACACATTCCAGTCTTGTTCCATCCTCTCAACTCCACTGAAACTGCCCTCACTAAAGTCTGCAATGACCTCCTTGCTACAAAATCCAAGGGCCACTACTCTTTGCTTATTCAATTTGACCTCTGCTCTGATTTTGACGCTGTGGACCACCTTCTCCTTTTGCAAAACCTTTACTACCTTGGTCTGCATGATACTGTCCTCTCCTAGTTGTCTTCAAACCTATCTGGCCATTCCTTCTCTGTTACCTCTCATGACTCCTCCTGCCCCCACTTCCACTAAAAGCAGGTGTCCCTCAATGTTCTGTTCTTGATAATTTTCCTTTTCTCACTCTATACATACATTTTAACTTACAATATCATCTCTATGCTGATGATACTTTCTCCGCTATCTCTTCTTGGGTGTCCGAGCGCTTTTTTTTTTTATTAAACTCAACATATCTAAGACTGAGCTGTCATCTTCCCACCCTCCCACACTACCTCACCTTACACAATTTCATGATCTATTGATGGCACTAGTATGTCCTCTAATCCCCAAATGCCCTGTCTTAAAGTTATCCATGACTATCCCCTCTCCTTCAAACCACATATTCTGCCCCTTTCACAAACCTGCCATTTTCATCTGAAAAATATTTCCAGTGTCAGACCATTTCTCACCCAGGATGCTACTAAGACCTTCATTCACTCACTGGTCATCTCCAGACTGGACTACTGTAATCTCTTATGTGGAATTCCTTTCAAATACCTCTCTCCGATCGAATCTATCCCAAATGCTTCAGCCACAGTTATCTTACTCACCGAATGTAGTGCATCCACCTCCCCCTCTTACAAGCCCTTCACTGGCTCCACTTCCTTTCCAAAATCCATTTCAAGCTTCTCACACTCACAAAGCTCTCACCCACTCATCTCACATTTCCATCTCTGAACTTATTTCCCTTTACACTTCCATCTGCCTCTCCTGCAAACTGGTAACTTCAACGCACTCCTGTCACAAGAATGTTTTTTATGTGCTTGCTTCCTATCTTTTGAATTCTCTTCCTCTCCCTTTCTCATCAAAACTTTAAATGAGCTCTCAATGCCCACTGCTTATCCAAACCCAGCCAACTCTCAACCTAACACACTGTTACATGCTCAGTTCTACCCCTTTCAGTGTCACTCCTCGCTGTCTGCCCTCCCTCATTCTTTTACCTAAACCATCTCTATTCTTATGGAGTTTTTCTGGGGGTGATGCAGCAACCTGAGATATGTCTGGCATTTTTCTGGGGGTGATGCAGCAACCTGAGATATGTCTGGAGTTTTTCTGGGGGTGATGCTGATGATGGAGTTGCAGTGCAACCAACCACTGTCCATCTCCATTCTTCATTGGAGGGCATCTAATCCCTCAGTTTTATGCCATCCTAATACTTTTTTTTATTATTGTCTGCTGATGCAGATACAGTGGCAAACGCAGGATTTTCAGAAGGGGGTTTCCAGAGGGGCGGAGCAAAGCACGGAGATGGACACTTAGGTGACCCAGTATATACCGGGTCAGTTAAAGTATTATAGATAGACCAAATGTATATAAATAATAATAATAATAAAAAAATATATATATACATACATACATACAGGGGCGTCAACAGCAGTGTAGACCCCTGGGCATAGCAATGTATTGGGGCCCCTGCCGATCCTCCAGCGGTAGGGATGGGGTAAGCTTTGATGTCCCGCGGGTGGTAGGGGGTGTTATATAAACCGCTCAGCATGTAGGGCTAAGTAATTTCCACTAATTACCCCTTTACTGCACAGATGGTGGGAGATGGGGGCATTGGGCTGAATAAAGGGGCCCTGATACATAACTTCCAGGGTGGTAGAGGATGTTTAATATGCAGAGGAGGGGTGTGTAGTGGAGTGGGCTTATTATTCATAATTTTCTGCTGCGAGGACAGCTTGCTTGACTGCAGATATCTCCAGTTCCTGGAAATAGATTTCTTAAAAAAAACTAGAGAATCCCACCTACCAAATGGTATTGGGACTAGGGGATCAGAGTTCAGGAGGCAGAGCAATCCGCCAACGAGTATATAAAACTACATACCAGGTGTGTGGAGCTGGGGCAGTAACGCCAGCTGCTGGAAGGCTGATATCTCTGGTTCTGGGAACAGTAGAGACAAGCTACTAGGGCCCCTCAAAGGGGGAGAGTCCCAGCTTTTGGAATATATCCTCAGAAAAACTCTAAGTCAGACAGAACCTGAAATATCTGACTGGGAATAACAATTAACATGCTTGGATGGGGACCACTGCTTTGAAGTCAGATATCTCTGGTTCCCAAGGGCCGATTTTTACAATTCTTGTATCCATGGAAAGAGGGGACCCTCAGCTTTCAGCTGAGGGCCCTTAGACTCCTGGGGCGTTTCTGGGTACTCAGAAACCCCCCCTGCGTGCGCTACTGAGATATCTTTATATAATATCTATTTGACCTAGGTTTTTAAAGAAATCATCCTTGACAAGGCATTTGATTGACAATGATGGACCCCAGAGGAGACATTGCCGCCTGCTCCCGCCTGACGCCAATACAAGGCAGAAGCCGGAGAATCGAGTGACGTCCCCAGAAGCCTCCCGCCACGCGCTGAAACCGCTAAACGGCAACACGTTGCCGCATCCAGCCACCTGAAGTTTTCATACAATGGAACTCAGGTAGCCATTAGGGAAAGCCAGTTAGCCTCTGGATTTTGGACTTATGCCCTCCCAACATCTCTGAAAAGAGTTGTAAAACCATTACAGAAAAGAAACAAAAACCTAAACCAAAAATAAAAATGGTAGCACCATACTGTCACAATTCTCATTGTGCAGCCTAATTTTTATGGGACTATACCACTTTTCCCCCTGTTTTACGGGGTGGTGGCCAGTTGGAAGACCCCCTGGCACACAGCATCTATTCGCAGCAGACACAGAGACAGGGAGCCTGCCAGCAGCTCACAGAATGTTGGGCATGCCAACATAATGATAAATGGGCTTACAGTTACAGCACTGCTGTTAAGCCACTCCCCCTTTGTCAAGGCTGCATCCCCCTTTAAAACTACATGAAAACCATGTACAGTAGTAACGATTCCATATTTCTAAAAGTTGGGAGCTATGTAGCACTGCGAGGCACGTTGTTACAAGTAACAACTTGCCTCTGATACTGTGTAACAACTTGCCCCAAGTGATTTCAGATAACTAAAGGAGCCTACACAAGGAACAATTTGACGTTGTGGGCATTCCTGATCGATCGGCACGACCAATGGTTCAAATCGCTCTGTGCATCGTTAACGATGCGCATACCCGCCAATTGTTATTGATGATCTATGATCTTCCATGCATGCAGGAAGCGCATGATGAATGATTTGATACACTTGTTCATGTCTGATCGCTGTAACAAATAGCCCGCTTTCCCCTACTGTTTTGTGACCAAAGCGACACTTATTAGGGATTGCGCTGCTGCTGATTATGAGGAATGTGGAGGAGAAATGTGTAGGTATTTTAGCAATTGTCCGTGGTGATCGCCCCTGCGAATGTGGGGCAGAGAATCGGCTGGCCTGCAAGGCGTGAAACTTACTTTTACAGAGCAAATGATTTTAAGCTCAATCAGTCCTAGTGCTCTCACAGTGGAGCGAACCCATCGACAAGGCACATGTAGTCACCACCCCAGAATACACCCCGGTTACTGCCCAGTTGTGCCCAGTTTTGTGGCCACGCCAATCCATACGCCCACATTACGACTACTCTGCACAAGTTTATTCGCTAGCGTATTCTACTCGTAAGGTCGTGAGTTTGCACGGTTGCCCAAACCTACACATGCGCCTTGCGAATGGTACGCATGCGCAGTGGGCTAAGATACACTCTGCAAGCAGAATATGGCCCTACAGTTCTGGCCAGGTACATCGTGGTTTACAACGCGCTTTTGAGGGCTCTGACTCGCGAGTTGCAGATCGCGTTTTGTCCTGCGTTATGTACCACGCCATGCAATACATAGTTTAACCACTGGGTGACTAATGCTCCACGTTAAGACTTTACGCTACGGATTTTTGCTAACCAGCCACTTTTCACTAGGGATTTTGTCCTTACTTTACGGACAGAGTATTTTGTATTTATTCGCAGACGCAGCTACGTACGGTCATTTATGTAATTGGTACAGAAGCCATGCTAACCTTTGCTATTGCTAGATGACTACTTAAATTATTGGAGGACCTACAGTATCATACAGTACTTTACACTACGGATTTTGTCCTTACTTTACGGACAGAGTTATTTTCTTTTATTCGCAGCCGCAGTGACATACTGGATGGTCATGAACTGTATTTGATTGGTGCAGAAGCCATGCTAACCATCTGCCAGCAGTAAAATCACAGGCAATAGTGGCCTAGCGGGTAGAGGCACGGCTTCACTACTGTATCTCAGTATCAGTAGTTCGATCCTCAGTTGGTTACATTATATTTTTATTTTTGAAACGTTCTTTTTTTTTTTTTTAAACTAATACAGGTACTGTAGTTACAGTAGTTGGTGCTTATCAAATTCTTTCGGACTTTTCCACAAACAAAAATTCACAATGGCAGGCATCCATGTACACGATAGTTAATACCCATACTGTACATACTGTACAGTACTGTACGGCGCTACAGAGAACGGTTTTTTTCGCAAAATAGATTTAGCTGTGCAGGTAAAACTCCTTGCCTTGAGGACCGTGTTTCGGGATAAAATTCGCTAACCTTTGCTAACGTCACTTTTCACTACGGATCTTGTCCTTAGTTTACGGACAGTTTGTACAGTATTTATTCGCAGAAGCAGCTACGTACGGTCATGTATGTAATTGGTACAGAAGCCATGCTAACCTTTGCTATTGCTGGATGACTACTTAAAACATTATTTGAGGACCTACAGTATCATACTTTACACTACGGATTTTGTCCTTACTTTACGGACAGAGTTATTTTCTTTTATTCGCAGCCGCAGTGACGTACTGGATGGTCATGAACTGTATGTGATTGGTGCAGAAGCCATGCTAACCATCTGCCAGCAGTAAAATAACAGGCAATATTGGCCTAGCGGGTAGAGGCACGGCTTCACTATCTCAGTATCAGTAGTTCGATCCTCAGTTGGTTACATTATATATTTATTTTTGAAACGTTCTTTTTTTTTTTTTTTTAACTAATACAGGTACTGTAGTTACAGTAGTTGGTGCTTATCAAATTCTTTCGGACTTTTCCACAAACAAAAATTCACAATGGCAGGCATCCATGTACACGATAGTTAATACCCATACTGTACATACTGTACGGCGCTACAGAGAACGGTTTTTTTCGCAAAATAGATTTAGCTGTGCAGGTAAAACTCCTTGCCTTGAGGACCGTGTTTCGGGATAAAATTCGCTAACCTTTGCTAACCAGTCACTTTTCACTACGGATCTTGTCCTTAGTTTACGGACAGTTTGTACAGTATTTATTCGCAGAAGCAGCTACGTACGGTCATGTATGTAATTGGTACAGAAGCCATGCTAACCTTTGCTATTGCTGGATGACTACTTAAAACATTATTTGAGGACCTACAGTATCATACTTTACACTACGGATTTTGTCCTTACTTTACGGACAGAGTTATTTTCTTTTATTCGCAGCCGCAGTGACGTACTGGATGGTCATGAACTGTATGTGATTGGTGCAGAAGCCATGCTAACCATCTGCCAGCAGTAAAATCACAGGCAATATTGGCCTAGCGGGTAGAGGCACGGCTTCACTATTTCAGTATCAGTAGTTCGATCCTCAGTTGGTTACATTATATTTTTATTTTTGAAACGTTCTTTTTTTTTTTTTTTTAACTAATACAGGTACTGTAGTTACAGTAGTTGGTGCTTATCAAATTCTTTCGGACTTTTCCACAAACAAAAATTCACAATGGCAGGCATCCATGTACACGATAGTTAATACCCATACTGTACTGCGCTACAGAGAACGTTTTTTTTTCGCAACAATAGATTTCTCCAAACTCAGACACAGACCGACACCTCACACAATAAGATGTTGATTGCAGTCATATGTTAATTGCAGTCTGCCTTTTTGTTATGCTGGTAATTGTACATAATTCAAATGCACCTATCAGCTTCATGAAGGATTTCCTTTGTCTGCCAGCATAAATTCAGCTACAGATATTAAAATTGTCAAACAATCCAGTTTGTTTTTCTGCATCTAAACCGTGTAGAATTGCTACGGATCGTCTCTTCATCTCTTGCCTGTATACAAGCACGAGATTGTACCTGTACACCTGGACTATTCATTCTGCTGAATCCAAAGTCAAGTTGTTGCTGCGTTCCTGTTCTACCAAGCGTTACCATCATACTGCCTTCCTTCCGCAAGAAGAGTACAGTACTGTATCTTCTCGCTGGAGCAGTAAGTACACTATACAGTACAGTATTTATACTATACTGTAGTCATTTGTACATTTCACTGATTGCTGCATTACAGTATACAGTAAGCAGCACTACAAAACGGTCCCTGCGCGGAAGCGCTCGTTTCCCACCCTTCCCTGAATGAAGATGTTTCCCTTTTTTCCCTACTGTTCAAATGCACCCGGTGCAGAATACTGTATACAATCGCCTGCTGTGTATACTGTATTCAGATACTGCAGGCTGCCGCTATGGGTATTGTCCGTAAATACTAGAGTCTGTTTCGCAGACTACTGTAACTGTATACAGTAGCGAGTAGTGATATCGTGATTTTTGATGTTCAGTGCAGTGCAGTAGAGATAGCGCCATTGAGAATATTGTACAATGTGTTAAAATTGCCTGGTGTGTATGGGCCGCAAATCCCCGACTAGCGATGACAGTACTCTATTAGGGTGGGCTACTGTAGGCTGCTAAATACTAGTTCTCTCCGTAATACCATTGGTGTAATACCGTAAAACACGTATTTTTTCCTCAAACGAGGGGACCGGTGTTTTTCTCATGTTTACAGACTGTTTCGCAGGCTTAGTCAGTAGTAGGAGCACGTGATACAGTATCGTGATTTTTTCATCTGAAAATTGCCTGGTGTGTATGGTCCAGAGTTCCCCGACTAGTGATGAGAATACTTTATTAGGCTACTGCAGGCTGCCGCTATGGGTATTGTCCGTATAATGTGTAATAAATCCTGGATTGGGGTATTGTCAGTAATATTGTTGTAATACCGTAAATAACGGATCATTTTGCATTTTTTCCCGCATACTGTACTAGTAATTGAAGTAGTCACAGCAATAGGATCACGTGGTATCGTGATTTTCCGCCATTTTAGGGATCAACATGGATGCCACATACAGTACAGTGCAGTGCAGTAGAGATAGCGCCATTTAGAATATTGTACGTGTTAAAATTGCCTGGTGTGTATAGGCCGCAGATCCCCGACTAGCGATGACAATACTCTATTAGGGTGGGCTACTACTGGCAGGCTGCTACTACTGTATGGGTATTCTCGTATAATCTGTGCAACTGTAAATACTGTTGGTGTAATACTGTAAATACTGTACAGTAACGTATTTTTTCGCAGGTGGGGGATTTTTGCGCATATTAATAGACTATTTCGCAGACTCAGTCATACTGTATTTGTGTAAAAAAAATCCCCTAGCTGTGTACAAAATCCCCTAGCTGTGGGTGTATTGTAAGTACTGTACAGTCATTACATTAAAAGTAATGCCATGACCACAGGCTGCTCCCCCTGTATAATAATTTGTGTCATGGCATTACTATTATTAATAGTAATGCCATGACACAAATTATTATACAGGGGGAGCAGCCTGTGGTGTCATTGCATTATTATTATACAGAGGGAGCAGCCTGTGGTGTCATGGCATTACTTTTACAGTATATTATACAGGGGTAGCAGCCTGTGGTGTCATGGCATTATTATTATGCAGAGGGAGCAGCCTGTGGTGTCATGGCATAATGCCATGACACCACAGGCTGCTCCCCCTGTACAATAATAATGACACCACAGGGTGTGTCATGGCATTACTATTATTAATAGTAATGCCATGACACAAATTATTATACAGGGGGAGCAGCCTGTGGTGTCATTGCATTATTATTAATACAGTATACATGAAACAGCACAGCAGATACTGTACTGTGTATTACGCGTCCCCTCACGGGTCTTGCTGCGCTCGTCACGCTTCAGGTTCGGTGGCTCGCTGCGCTCTATACAGTATACTGTACTGTAAAATCAACTCCAAACTCCACGCCGACGTGTGTAGTGGGGGCTGCCTGCGCTCGCCACGCTTCGGGTTGGTGTTGATAATGGGGTCTCGTTAACAATGGTGGTGCATTTAAAATAGTCATTACCCATCAGGGTACTCATCTGGTTGCCTGTACAATTAAAAATCGTTCCTATCGCTTCATATCACATGCGATGTGATTTTTGGTTGTACAATGCCCTGCGATGGAAATCGGGGGCGCCTTGATAATACACAAGTAACCCATTTCTTTTTAATCATGCTACTTTTTGCCAATTTTCCGATCTACAGTAAATCTCCAAGTGTGTATAGTGTAGGCCACCAATGGGAGACACAACACTAGCAAAGTCTCCCGTCTGCTGATTTGACCAGCATGCCAGCGATGATGGATAATTTTTCATCCATCATCGCTGTGTGTGTGTGTGTGTGTACACCGCGCGTGCTTTCAACTTGCGGACCGCCTCTGCGCCTCCCCTTCTCCTGCCCCTGCTCCTTCCCCCTGCTCTGTGTTGTTATGAGCAGGGAGAAGCCACACATTACCGGCCGCTAGGGTTGCCACCTCATCCCTTTAATCCTGGAGACTGTACTGTATTTGGTACTTTATAACAGAAAAAATGGGAAAGGTCACTTATCGGGCGCTTGAAGGAGTTTGTTCTGCGCTGTAATCTCCAAAGTCAAATCTTATGGGAACTGAGTTCTCACCAGTCCCATATGCGTTTAAAGATGTAGTCTCTCCAGGGCACATCAGCTGGGCTTTAGTACTGCCAAAGGTCCTGGTCCAACGATTCCTTTCTCTGTCCCATACACAGTCCACCAACGCGTTTCTTCCTCCGCAGAGGACTTTTTTAAGGTGTCCTGCATTACTGCGTATGAGCCCTTTATACAGTATACAGTACCTGGTCTATTCCCGCTTCCTGGCCGGACTCTAATTAATTGTGTAGAACTACTGTACGTGTCCCATAGTCCTTTGCGAGGAACAGCGGGACTTCCTGTTTGCCGCTGCCGGCTTACAGGGTAGTCTTGGCAACCCTGACGCTCAGACGCAGCAGAGCGCAGGGTGCGTGTTCACGTCACTCCCGATCCGGCACTCTTATACTGTAGATCAGTGATTTTCAACCTTTTTACCTTGCGGCACACTAAATATGATTTTAAAATTGCCAAGGCACACCATGAGATCCCTACAGGGCAAAACTCATTGGCCCCCACAGGAAAAAAAAACAAACCTATTGGCCCCATACAGTATAAAAGAAATCACACTGGTCCCCACAGGTAACAAAAACAAAATACTGTACATTGCTCTTTACACGAAAAGAAGAGACCAGTAAATAACAGTTGAAATGGTGATGGCTGTAAACTGGTTCGGGCATCTCTAGATCTGGGGGCACACTTGAGAACAGCTCAAGGCACACTAGTGTGCCACGGCACAGTGGTTGAAAAACACTGCTGTAGATCCTTTATATCGTGGGCTGTTTGTAGACGTTTGTGTAATGTCGTAACGTCACTTCCGGTTTCGTCTGAAGTGACTACAGCTCACAGGATTCCTCTCACAAAGTGCCGTGATTCTGGGCAGTGTATTTGGTACAGTACTTGTCTATTATCACGGCGCCCATCGCATCGCATACCACTAATTAAGGGAAGGCAACCCTACCGGCTGCACGTCCGGCCCCAACTTCACTCCTGCCTGCCCGGCTGCCAGCCAGTCGACTTGTTGCCGAAGTACCAAAATTTCCATTACTGGTCAGTATTTACGGTACATTACTGTATCTTGTCTCCACAGTTCCTGAGATTAAACATGCCGCCAAAAATCACCAAAGAAATGAGCCAGATCATCGTCAAGATGAAGCAAGATAACAAGACAACACGAGAGATCCAGGCTTGGCTGAAAGAAAGTGGTACTGAAGTTCATTTACAGACTGTGCGCAATCATGCTTCTATGAGGATGCGCCCCAGATACAGAACTCCTTCTCACTGCACATTGTAAGTACAGTACTCTATACAGTATTAGCAGATTCTATAATTACTGTACTGTACATTACTACTGTATACTGTACTGTACCAGGCGGCTTCAAGCTGTGGCCCTCCAGCCGTTGTGAAACTACTGTACAATTGCCATCATGCTGTGCCATCGATTTGCTATTAGAGAAAGATACTGTAAAGTACAATTACAGTGTGGCAAGGCATGCCTGGATGTGTAGTTTCACAACAGCTGGAGGTCCACAGTTTGGACATGCCTGCTGTACTGTACAGTATGCTGTACAATCATTTTTGTCTGTGTTATACTGTACTATAGGAAAGTCCAAAAGATTGTAGAAGAATTAACTTGTGGTGATGATGAGCGTACTGCTGGAAAAATAAAAAACATTCTTCATTCGGACTATGATATGGACGTTTCAGTTTCCAGTGTGAAACGGATGCGAAGAACAATGGGATGGAGATATTGTCGCACAAGGTAATGTAAAATACTGTACTGTACAGTACATCAACCTTAATTTTACAATACTGTATACTGCAAGTCATAAGCATTTAATGTCTCAATGGTCCTAATTTTTTTTTACTTACTGTACCTGTAGGCTGCATCCCATGATAAGAGATGTCAATAAAGAAAAGAGAGTGATACAAGCTCAACAGTGGATTGACAGTGCCGAAAAATTTAATGATGTACTTTTCACAGATGAAACTTCTGTTTCTATGGAGAGGTTCTCAAGAATGTCCTTCCGCAAACCTACCTTTATCTCATTGAAACCACGAGCAAAGTTTCCATTAAAAGTCCACGTATGGGGAGGTATATCTCGCAGGGGTGCTGGACCTATGTTAGTTTTTGAAGGTACTGTACTGTACATTTCTACTGTACTGTAGTTTTAAACAACTCAGAACCCTGAAATGTGTACATGTTAATGGCATCTTACTGTATCTCTGTAGGGATTATGGATAAGATCTTCTTCCAAGAACAAATAGTCGATCGTGTTTTGGTGCCATTTATCAGAAAATACTATCCATCTGGACACAGAGTATTCCAAGATAATGACCCAAAACATTCTGCTTCTGCAAAATACATGGAAGAGAGAGGAATAATTTGGCAACGCACACCACCAGAGTGAGTATTATTCGAACAGCATTTACTGAACTACAGTACACTACTTATTGTACAGTCGTGATTTTAATACTACTGTACTGTACAGTACAGTATGTTAATACAGTAGTACGTACTTAACTTTTGTATGTACTGTACTACGTATACTTTAGGTCACCGGACATGAACCCAATTGAAATGGTCTGGGCACAAATGAAGAAGTTCATCAGGAATGAAGTGAAACCGAAAAATAAACAAGAACTTTTGGATGGGATCAGGACTTTTTGGGAAAAAAAACTGACACGTGTCCAGTGTATTAAGTACATAAACCATCTGGACACCGTCTTGCCTGTCGTCATTGAGCGAAATGGGCATGCAACTGCTATGTAGATTCTCCAGTACTGTATAATACAGTATAAAGTACTGTACCTGTAAAACTGAACCCCTCGCAGCAGTCTCTTACAGTACAGTATACTGTACTGTACAGTACAGTACAGTACCTCTCCTTTTACTCGCTGTCCACCTCACAACTTACTGTATTTCCCTCCCTTCAATGTTTACTTGACATGTACTACACATTGCAGTTTGCTTGGGTCAGAGAACAAGGAAGAACCACTGGCCTGAAAAAAGTAAGTTTATGATCTTACTGTACAACACTCTTACAGATTGTCATGTGTACTGTATCTCTCGCTCGCTATTATTTTTTCTACTCTACCATGAGCAAAATCAAGCGTGTTTGGGCCAGAGAACAAAGGACAGGCAATGAAATGGAAAAAAAGTAAGTTTATGATCTTACTGTACATTATCTCTCTCCCTCTCTCCCATCCCCTTCCCCTGCCAACATGTCCCCCCCCCCCCCCCGAAACCCTTGTGACCATTCAGTACTAACACTATTCTTTTTTCTTCTCCCCTTACTGTATCCACCACATGCCACTCTACCATGAGCAAAATCAAGCGAGTTTGGGACCGAGAACAAAGGACTGGCAATGAAATGGAAAAAAAGTACGTTTATGATCTTACTGTACTGTACATTATCTCTCTCCCTCTCTCCCATCCCCTTCCCCTGCCAACATGTGTCTCCCCCCCCCGAAACCCTTGTGACCATTCAGTACTAATGCTATTCTTTTTTCTTCTCCCCTTACTGTATCCACCACATGCCACTCTACCATGAGCAAAATCAAGCGAGTTTGGGACCGAGAACAAAGGACTGGCAATGAAATGGAAAAAAAGTACGTTTATGATCTTACTGTACATTACTGTATCTCTCTCCCTCTCTCCCATCCCCTTCCCCTGCAAACATGTGTCTCCCCCCCGAAACCCTTGTGACCATTCAGTACTAACGCTATTCTTTTTTCTTCTCCCCTTACTGTATCCACCACATGCCACTCTACTATGAGCAAAATCAAGCGTGTTTGGGACAGAGAGCAAAGGACAGGCAATGAAATGGAAAAAAGTAAGTTTATGGGGCGAGATTTTTTAGTCATGAAAAGTTGCAATTTTTTGGAAATGTGCGATTTTGTGATTGAAAAAAAAAAAAAATTGGCGTGAGGTCCCCCCTCCTGTACATAACCAGCCCCGGGCTCATTGAGCCGGACCTGGTTCCAAAAATACGGGGGACAAAAAGCGTAGGGGTCCCCCATATTTCTGAAACCAGCCCGGGACTCTTGGACCGGTCCTGGTTCCAAAAATACGAGGGACAAAAAATCTGGCGGTTCCCCCGTATTTTGAAACCAGCTCCAACAGCCCGCAGTGTCATGCCACAGCCGGGGGACACTTTTTACACAAGGTCCCCCGGCCGCACCATGAGCACCGTGGCTGGTCAGCCTTGGACGGGGTACCTGGAGGAGTGGGGACCCCCCCCCCCAATAAAGGGGTCCCCCCCCCCCAGCCTTCACCCGTCCAGGGCTGAAGCCCGGGGCTGTCACCGGCGTCCCTGGCCATTGGACGCCGGCCTGATAGGGTTAAATTGTCATTCCTAGCATTGCTTAATACAGGAGAACTGCAAGTGCCAGCAGACCTCCCCAAGCAGGCTGGGACTTGGGGAACCACAAGTCCCAGCATGCGGGGCATTAATAGGCCCACTGGGACTAGTAGCCCACCTGTAAAAAGAATGTTAAAATAAAGCACACGAATGCGAATTCCGGAGTTAAAAATAATCGCACTTTTAGAAAAGTGCGATTTACAGTATGCCGCAAATCGCCACCCATTAAAAAAATGGATTTGGGAAAACAATGAAAAAACGGCCGTTTTGGCGATAAAAATCGCCAAAAACCCACCATCGATCTCTAATACTGTAAATGTCACCCATGAACTTACTGAACATTACTGTATCTCTCTCCCTCTATCCCCTCCTCTTCCCCTGCCAACATGTGTCTCCCCCCCCCCCCCTGAAATCCTTGTGACCATTCAGTACTAACGCTATTCTTTTTTTCTTCTCTCCCCATACCACTCTACCATGAGCAAAATCAAGCGTGTTTGGGACAAAAGAGACACCCACTGCCTTGGAAAAAGCTTTCTTGTCACCTACTGTACTGTAAAATACTGTACTTTACTTAAAATACTGTGTTAGGACTGATTGAATTACTGTACTTTTTTATTATTATACAGTATTCTACGTTAAGTCCCCAGACAAACTGCAAACCATCTGTACAGGGTCTTGCCTGACGTCATTGAATGAAATGTAATGTAATGTACATTACATGCATACTGTAAATAACACTTCTCCTGCACTGTATTGTACTGTACTGTATGTTTTAAGAAAAATGAAGTGCTGTAATGTACTGTACAATATTTTTGGTCAATGCTGTGTTTTGTCAATAAAGTACCGGTAGTCCTTGCAGGTGCTGAAGTACTGTAGCAGGCAGCGGCGGAGAGTTGAGTGCAGTGGTGGGTGTCAGGGTAGCGGCACTGCGGAGGTAGTAGGCGGCTTTGCGGCTGTGAGGGGAGTTGTAGCTTGGAGGTCGCGGCTGGAGAGGGTAGCAGGCATTGTGCGCACTCTGCAGAAGTGTGTCAGTGAGTAATGAGTACACCTGTGTGTCTGTGCTGTGACCTGGGAAGTGTGTCAGGGGGTGCGGGTGCATATACTGTAGTACAGTATTTGGCTTTTGTGTGTGTGTGTGTGTGTATAATGCTGGGGGGGCGGGGTTCATTGGGGAGAGAGTGTGAGAGAGAGAGAGCAGGGGATATAGAGAGACAGTGGGAGAGAGAGCAGGGGATACAGATGCACAAATATTAAGTACTGTAGCACTGAAATGTACAGTATTAAGGTGGACCGCAGCAGGAATCTCCGATCCCTGCTGCGATCCCCCCCTGCAGCACCGCCGGCCGCATCCCCCATAGGTTTCTATGGGGGATGCGAAGCTGCCCGATGTATCAGCCCCCCTTTCGTAGCCCTGTCCCTGCGCACAGCAGGTGATACAGTACATCCCGGTGATACTGTATGATCGCATTTTACAATGCGATCCTGGAGGTACTGTAATATTCCGCCCAGATCGCATTGTAAATGCAATCAATGATAAATGGGGGCCATAGAGAGACAGTGGGAGAGAGAGCAGGGGATAGGGAGACAGTGGGAGAGAGAACAGGGGATAGGTGTACAGTGTGAGAGAGAGCAGGGGATAGATGCACAGTGTGAGAGAGAGCAGGGTACTGTATACTGTAGATGCACAGTGTGAGAGAGAGCAGGGGAGTGGGAGTACCTGTGTCTGTTGTGTTCCGCAGTTACTGTAGCTGCTAGGTATAGAGCCAGCCTTCTTCTTTGTGCTGCCAATGGAACCCGGGAGGAAGAAGATGACCACGGGAGAGGTGAAGGGGGAGGGTGCTTCCAGTGGAGCGTGAGCTTCAGCAGCCGGGGGGAGAGAGCAGCGTTGCCGCTGCTGCAGGTCGGCAGAGCCCATGCTCTGGGATGTGTGGCTGCGTGGAAGACCAGCGGGGATTAGTGCAGAGGCTGTCCGGCAGCGTGAAGGAGACCAGGGGAGATTATTGTGTTGGCTGTCCGGCTCCTGCTCACCTTGTAATTCACCGCAGTAATTCCATTAAGGGGGGGTGGGGGGGGTGGGTAGAATGGGACTTGTTTTATAACTTCCCTGTCTCCAAATCTCTGCTGCTTTGCATGGAGTCCAATCTTACTGTAAATCCCAGTATACAGTACCCGCTGCCAGATGCCCAATGCTGCAAAGGGACAGTGGATTAGTGAGGCAGCCAGCTCGCTCACCTCAACCCCCACTGTGCCAGTGCTGGGGAGATGGCAAGTGACATGCTGCGCGCTGGGGTCGGCCGGCTGGCGGGCCAGGGATTGCCCTGGTGGCTCCGTTTCCATGGGCGGGGTGATCAACCACAAAAAAAAAAGTAGTCTACTACTAAGATGGATACTGTAGTAACACAAATAAATAGCACTGCACATTTAAAACAAAATAAATTATTTATATATTTTTTAAAATATAATTAAAAACTTCATTTTCGGTCGCAATCAGTCTCCCGATTTCACTTCGTATGGCATCTGTGAAAATAAAAAAAAATTAACAGTTTTAGAACAGTAATACAAGTTGAGTACTTTACAGTTACTGTACAAGGCACCGTGTGGGGAATTAAGTTGAGAGACAGTGGTGAAAGCCTTAATTACTGTAAAAAAAAAAGGTTTAAAAACACCTGTACTGTAAGTTACAGTATTAAGAAGTACAAAACTGTACTGTACCTTGTTGGTCTTCATCCTGAATTGATGGTGCAGGAGTTGCTGTAAAAAAAAAAGCACTGTCAGTTTACTACTAGTTTAAAACTAAACTTCTAATCTTCCATCCCCCGAACATACTGTACTGTACAGTACCCTTTTTCCCACTACAGTATCTTCATCAGCATTGGTGAAACCGAGATCACCTCCACCGACCAAACGCGCGGCCTTGGTGTCATCATTGACTCCTCCCTCTCTTTCACCCCCTACATTCGTGCTCTCTCCAAGTCTTGCCGTTTTAACCTACGCAACATCTCACGCATCAGACCATTCCTCTCCACTGACACGACCAAAATTCTCATTCACTCTCTTGTCATCTCCCGCCTTGACTACTGCAACATCCTTCTCTCTGGGTTACCTCGAACACGCCTTGCACCACTCCAATCCATTATTAACGCTGCTGCTAGGCTCATCTTCCTCTCCCGCCACTCTACCTCTGCCTCCTGGAACAACCTCCCGCCACCTACTGTATCAGGCTTTCTGATTCCCTTACCTCCTTCAAGCGCTCCCTCAAAACCCACTTTTTTCGACTAGCCTATCCCTCCTCCTAACCTCTTTTGATCCTCCTATCATGCCTCCGTTCCCATCTGTTCCTACAGTACTTACAGTACAGTATCCTATTGTTTTTCGTTCGTCCTCCTTTTACTGTAGTCTGTTAACTCTTATGAGTAGGGCCCTCCTTCCTCCAGTACTCACCCTACAGTACCTCTTTACCTCACCTGTGCTCCTCTCCTGTTGTTCCCTTCATCTACTGTACTGTACTGTACTTCATTTCAACACCTACAGTACTTCTGAACTGATGCTGATTTTAGTTCTACCAGCTACAGTATACTGTACCCCTATTTACAGTATGCTGTAATTTTCAACACACCCTGTACAGTACGTTACCTTGTAATTTGTTTTTTTGTTTGCTACAGTACTGTATGTACGGCGCTGTGGACACTTTGTGGCGCCCAGGGGCGCTGGAACGTTTTTAGGTTGGGGGGGGGGCAAGATATAATCTCATTTTGGCGCACCCTAAATTGCTATATGTTACCCCCGGGCACTATACACACTGGCAGCGGCATATACTGTACACGTGGGCATTATACACAGGGCAGCGGCATACTGTACTGTATATGCGTGGGCATTATACACTAGGCAGCGGCATTTACGCATGGGCATTATACACAGGGCAGCGGCATATTCTGTACACGTGGGCATTATACACCGGGCAGCGGCATATACAGTACATGTGGCCAGAGACACCAGGACTGACATTAATCCAGGGGTTGTCATTTACTCGTAAAAAGTGGAAAAAGTGGCACTGTCACCCCCAAACAGATTTATGTGATTATGTCTGATTATGATAATCAGACATAATTACATAAACCTGTTTGGGTGTGAATCCAGGGGTAAATGACAACCCCTGGATCTGTCAGTCACTGGGGAAGGGAGGGTGAGAGGAGCAGCATTTACAGGTACCTTTAAGTTTTAGTTGTGGCAGCACAGCGTGATGGCTGCTGCTGCGGCTGTTGTAGGATGCTCCCGCGGCTCCCGCCCATGCACTGATCCACGCGACCAGTCTCCCTCCCTACGGCCCGCATCACGCCCGCCAATCACTGTGGACGCATCACAGCCACTGTGATTGGCGGGCGCTGGTTCTCAACATCTCCCCGCAGAAGTCATCCATGTGGGCGGACGGCTGCGAATAGGAATCGGATTCTTGCTGAGGCGCTAAAGCAGCTGTGCGGGCGGGCGGCTGCGATTAATCAGTAATATACTGTAGGCGGACGGGCGGGAGGCTGGATCAAGCTTAATCAGCCCACCGCCCGCCCGCCTATATTACTGATTAATCAGCCGCCCGCACAGCTGCTTTAGCGCCTCAGTAATTTTGGGGGGGGCAAGCTGCCCCCTCGCCCCCCCCCTTCCGGCGCCACTGGTGGCGCCTAATAAATAAACGTACTGCTACTACTACTACTTACATGGTTGGGGAGGAGTTTGTTCGTACTGCCAAGGTAGCCAAGGGGAATGCACTGTGGAAAAAGAAATGTTTGATCATTTTCTGTAACAATAGTAATACAGTACAGCATATTGTACAGTACATACGGTACTGTACAGTACAGTACAAATACAGTACTTTACTGTACAGTACTGAACAATAGTGTCTCATACTGCAGCACATACAGTACAGTACTGTACACTAGTGTACTGTACAGTACTGTATGAACACCAATAAAGTCATAAGAATTGTCATAGTGGAGCACAACTTTCTGTGTACGGTAATGTACAGATGGAGCAGCTCCCATTTCAGCTGCTCCTGGAGACAGAATCTCAGGACAGCTATCCATACTGTAGGCCAGTATTCAATGCAGCAGAAGCAGTTGCAGCAGTGAGTGTTGATGAATGAAGGCATTACACAAGTCAGGGGGCATTGTGCATTAGGTGATTGGGGGGGGGGGGGGGGGGTTGAATGCATACTGTAATTACTGTAGGCACTAAAGGGGGGCATTCTTCATACAGTATGGGTCATTCTGTACAGTATACAGAATGGCAATATTGAGGGAATTTTGTAGTGCACAGGTACAGTACAGTACTGTACTGTATATGGCTTTACAGGTGGACTCCACAACTCCCTCAATGCTCCACACCATTACTCCCACCTTCCCTCCCTGCTCCACACTACTACTCCTACCCTCCCTCCCTCCCTGCTCCGCACTATTACTCCCACCCTCCCTCCTGCTCTGCATTATTACTCCCTCCCTCCCTTCTCCACACTATTACTCCCCCCCTGCTCCACACCACTACTATGCTTGATGGGGAAGGGGCCCCAGAGAGATCAATTTATGGGGCCCCAGGATTGCTGTTGCTGGCCATGAGTACAGTACTTACACCCTGGGGGAGTTCTGCTGGATGCAGGAGGAAGCGCTGCTGCCACCTCGCTTTCTTCCTCCGAGCGGCAGGAACAGTAGCTCCAATTTTCCTGGGGCTCCGGGGATGAACAGCTCCAGGTGTCCATACTGCAGGTGTCCGTCATGTCCTCTTCAATTGGCACCTCTGGGTATTTCAGGTCTGTAAAAAAAATTGCACCAAAATTTGAGCTTGCTGATACAGTATACTGTAATACAATAGGTAACAATAAAGTCTTGAGCGTAGAGGATACTGTATGCTGTACAGTAGAGAGGGGTGAAGAGAGACAGAGTGCCTAATTCAGAGGTGAGCACAAGCAGACACACTTGTACAGTATTTCTGCGCATGTGTAAGAGGGCATGGAAGGGAGGTGGGGTATATTAGCAGCACTTGCCTCCATACTGTAATACAGTATACTGGACACAGGTCAGTGTTGGTGTAAAAGGGGCCACCCTGGTCCAGTAACACTGGTTTCCTACCCAGGTCCTGACCGAAGTTACTGTAAACACTGGTTGGACCTGGGTCGTGGGTGGTGTAAATGGTCCCAACCCAGGTTCCACAGGGGAGCTCACATGGTTGATGCTGTACTTTTATACCGCTACTGTATGTGTCCTTGAGCACTGAATAAAACTTTTTGAAAAAATATTTAACAAAATAAACAAACCAACATTTTTCAATGCTAACTTTTCATGTCTTTTTTATTTTATTTTTTTAATCAATGACGGAAGGTTGACTGGAAGTTTATCAGTCCTAAAATGGAAATTTTTTAATGTCATCCAAAGGGAAAAGCAGGGCTGACCCAGGTTCAGTATAAATGGCGCAGACCTGGGTCCGACCTGGGACATACTGTAAATGGGGTCTAAAGCTGGGTTCAACCCTGGAAACTCCTGTGTACAAAGATCAGGTCCAACCAAGGATTTTGGTTTAAAAGGGGTATAAGTCACTCCCCTAGCTTTGTGTGACCATGCCCCCTCATGACACATGGCCATGCCCATTTTTGGTGGAAGCTATCAGTACCACCAAGAAAAAAATTCTACTTGCACCACTGTACAGTACTGTAACATCTGATGCAGCCCCATAGAGAGAAAAACTAACAAATACTGTAAACAAAAACATGTACTGTACTTACTAGGTGGAGGGCTGATACGGCCTCTCCAGAGCTGTCTGGGAGCTCCCACTTGTTGAGGGGGTTGCTGGGCTGTTGGAAGACATGTCACCACAATTAGGGATAAGATCGACAGGTCATCAGGTCGACACAAGCTTTAGGTCGACATGGTCTAGGTCGACAGTCGAAAGGTCAACATGGGGTTTTTCACTGTTTTTTTTTATCCGAATGTCGACATACAGTACTGTAGTTTTAAGTGTCCATGCACTCGGCACACTATTTTATTCTCCCACAATGCCCCAGTGCAGTGATGGCTAACCTTAACACTCCAGCTGTTGTTGAACTACACATCCCAGCATGCCCTGCATCAGTTTTAGCATGGCCAAATAGTAAAACTGTAGCAGGGCATGCTGGCATGTGTAGTTCATTAACAGCTGGAGTGTCAAGGTTAGCCATCACTGCCCTAGTGGATATTAGGGCATGAAATACCGCCTGTCGGCTCTTTAAACAGTGAAAAATCCTATGCCGACCTAATGACTTGTTGACCTTGTCCCATGTGGACCTTGCAGTATGTCGACCTAGTGGTGAGGCCCTAATGACTGTCGACCATCTTTAGGTCGACCAACTGAATGCTGCTGCAGGGGCAGAGGACTGGGGGGAGCACATGGGTGATGCTGCACTTTTATACCGCTACAGTATGTGCGCTTCATCACTGAATACTGTATAACTTTTTGACAAAATATTTTGCTAAATACTGTAAACCAACCAACATTTTTCAATGCTAACATTTCATGTCTTTTAATTTTTATTTAAATCATCGAGGGAAGGTTGGCTTCAGTTTCTCACAAATACAGTATCCTATAAACGACAATACATTAGTGGGGGTTGGTGGTGGAGCTTTACCAGATAGAAATGCTAATGAGTTAGTGTACTTGGAGTGGGGAGGCTAATACTGTAGTGTGATTTTTCCTTTCACAGATACAAGATTCAAATGTAAATGTCCTTTTTAGACAATGCAGTCCAGGTTTATAGCGACCCTTAATCAAATTACTGTATCTGTCTGCACTTAACACTACAGAAAGGAGGGTGAACTGGCATCTCTAGTATGCAGCTTTGAAAAGGGGAATCCAGTCATCACATTTGAAGAAAACTTTCAGATTTTCACAAATACAGTATACAGGCCCTTAATCTGATCTAAGCGGTAACGGCCCCATGCGGCCGTTCCGCCGATGTTTTCGATCTGCGCATGTGCAGAGGGCACTCTGCGCATGTGCAGGCGAAATCGCCGCACAATTTTTTTTAACGCCGCAAAGGGGGTGGATAGGGGCGTGAGGGGCTACTTAGCCTCATTTCCCTATGCATACGCCCCGCGTTTCATGGGCGTTCCCATGCAAACGCGGGGCGTACGCATGGTAATGAGGCTGTGACGCATGTGTTGGGGGCGGGCATCTGACATCGCCGGATGTCAGCTGCCCGGCCCCATACATGCTTTTACACGGACAAGTGTCCGTGAGGTCTATGGGTGCGGGAGCTGGTGACGTCACCGGCGCGCGCACACACTCGCGCAATGCATTCCTGGGACCGCTGGAGACCCTGGAGAAGATGCCGGAGGCCTGCTGTGGACGCCCGGGGACTTGGTAAGTATGAAAAGAGGGTTAGGGGTTAAAAAATAAAAAATAAAAAAAAATTCGAATGATTCCAAAAACCACGGTTTTTGGAATCATTCGGATAAGGGATGTCCGGATACCGGATACTCAACCTGTATACTGTACTATAGTAGCAAACAAAGATGGGTCATAGGAAAGACAGACATTAGGTCTACAAGCATTAGGTCGACCACTGAAGGTTGACATGCATGAAGGTCGACATGACTGAAGGTCAACATGGGTTAGGGAGACATGGTCATTAGGAAAACTAAATTATTAAGTCGACATGGGTATGGTCAACATTCAAAAAGTTCACCATCGAGTTTTTCATTATTGTTGACTGAATGTCGACACAGTCGACATGGACACTAGAAAAGTGCATTGCGTCCCCTCAGCCTCGGCCAACGGCACGCCAACAAAAGACACAAGTTGAAAAGGAAGAAAAAATACACAAACTCAATAAAGAAATGACAGGACTTACTCTCAGACGGAGCGGCTGAGGCGCTGGGGGCTGTAACGGCCCGCAAGGGCAGGGTGTCCTCGCCTTCAAGCGGAGGCACTGTGTGAAGATGAGAAAAATGAGAAAGTGTGCTGTTTAAATAAAGTTACTGTACTCATTACTGGGTTTACAAAAAGGCGTGGACTGGATTTTATAAAGTGCTGCGCCCGCCATACTGTACTTTAGAAAATCCACTCCGCTCCAAAGTGGATAGGACACATACCGCTGTGCATTCCCTGCTTACGTCTGCCCTGGATAGTGGTTGTTTCAAAAGGAGGCATTTGCCAGTGCAGTACCGGATGTACACTAGTACTGCCAGTGGCAATTGCCTCCTTTTGTGCATCAGAGGCATTGGCGCAACGCTCCACCCCCACCCCCCTGACATGGACACAACGCTGACTACGCAGGGCTGCGCTAGGCTTCCATTGGCCCACGCTACCAGCGTGGGCCAATGGCACGCCAAGAGAAGACACAATTAGGAGAGAAAGGAAAAAAATACACAAACTCAATAAAGAAATGACAGGACTTACTCTCAGACGGAGCGGCTGAGGCGCTGGGGGCTGTAACGGCCCGCAAGGGCAGGGTGTCCTCGCCTTCAAGCGGAGGCACTGTGTGAAGATGAGAAAAATGAGAAAGTGTGCTGTTTAAATAAAGTTACTGTACTCATTACTGGGTTTACAAAAAGGCGTGGACTGGATTTTATAAAGTGCTGCGCCCGCCATACTGTACTTTAGAAAATCCACTCCGCTCCAAAGTGGATAGGACACATACCGCTGTGCATTCCCTGCTTACGTCTGCCCTGGATAGTGGTTGTTTCAAAAGGAGGCATTTGCCAGTGCAGTACCGGATGTACACTAGTACTGCCAGTGGCAATTGCCTCCTTTTGTGCATCAGAGGCATTGGCGCAACGCTCCACCCCCACCCCCCTGACATGGACACAACGCTGACTACGCAGGGCTGCGCTAGGCTGCCATTGGCCCACGCTACCAGCGTGGGCCAATGGCACGCCAAGAGAAGACACAATTAGGAGAGAAAGGAAAAAAATACACAAACTCAATAAAGAAATGACAGGACTTACTCTCAGACGGAGCAGCTGAGGCGCTGGGGGCTGTAACGGCCCGCAAGGGCAGGGTGTCCTCGCCTTCAAGCGGAGGCACTGTGTGAAGATGAGAAAAATGAGAAAGTGTGCTGTTTAAATAAAGTTACTGTACTCATTACTGGGTTTACAAAAAGGCGTGGACTGGATTTTATAAAGTGCTGCGCCCGCCATACTGTACTTTAGAAAATCCACTCCGCTCCAAAGTGGATAGGACACATACCGCTGTGCATTCCCTGCTTACGTCTGCCCTGGAGGATCCGATATGATATCCCGGCGGTCGGGATCCCGGCGGTCGGAATCCCGACACTGGAATCCCGACCGCCGAAATCCCGACAAGGGGGGGACATGGATCGCCCCCCCTTGCGGGCTCGCTGCGCTCGCCACGCAGCGGGCCCGGTGCCTCGCTACGCTCGGCACGCTATTATATTCTCCCTCTATGGGTGTCGTGGACACCCACGGAGGGAGAAAGTTTCGGGATTTCGGCGGTCGGGATTCCAGTGTCGGGATTCCGACCGCCGGGATCCCGACCGCCGGGAAATTAACCGCATCCCGCCCTGGATAGTGGTTGTTTCAAAAGGAGGCATTTGCCAGTGCAGTACCGGATGTACACTAGTACTGCCAGTGGCAATTGCCTCCTTTTGTGCATCAGAGGCATTGGCGCAACGCTCCACCCCCACCCCCCTGACATGGACACAACGCTGACTACGCAGGGCTGCGCTAGGCTTCCATTGGCCCACGCTACCAGCGTGGGCCAATGGCACGCCAAGAGAAGACACAATTAGGAGAGAAAGGAAAAAAATACACAAACTCAATAAAGAAATGACAGGACTTACTCTCAGACGGAGCGGCTGAGGCGCTGGGGGCTGTAACGGCCCGCAAGGGCAGGGTGTCCTCGCCTTCAAGCGGAGGCACTGTGTGAAGATGAGAAAAATGAGAAAGTGTGCTGTTTAAATAAAGTTACTGTACTCATTACTGGGTTTACAAAAAGGCGTGGACTGGATTTTATAAAGTGCTGCGCCCGCCATACTGTACTTTAGAAAATCCACTCCGCTCCAAAGTGGATAGGACACATACCGCTGTGCATTCCCTGCTTACGTCTGCCCTGGATAGTGGTTGTTTCAAAAGGAGGCATTTGCCAGTGCAGTACCGGATTTTGTACTGCCACTGGCAAGTGCCTCCTTTGCACAGCGTCTATTCTCGTATGAAAATGAGGTTGCGGCTAATTAGCATAAGCTGCGCCCTCATTTGCATACGCCCCGTCCCCTTTTCGGGCACTCGCGCGAGTGTCCCTATTTCCCCAACACAGAAGTATAACTTTTTGACAAAATATTTTGCTAAATACTGTAAACCAACCAACATTTTTCAATGCTAACATTTCATGTCTTTTAATTTTTATTTAAATCATCGAGGGAAGGTTGGCTTCAGTTTCTCACAAATACAAACGACAATACATTAGTGGGGGTTGGTGGTGGAGCTTTACCAGATAGAAATGCTAATGAGTTAGTGTACTTGGAGTGGGGAGGCTAATACTGTAGTGTGATTTTTCCTTTCACAGATACAAGATTCAAATGTAAATGTCCTTTTTAGACAATGCAGTCCAGGTTTATAGCGACCCTTAATCAAATTACTGTATCTGTCTGCACTTAACACTACAGAAAGGAGGGTGAACTGGCATCTCTAGTATGCAGCTTTGAAAAGGGGAATCCAGTCATCACATTTGAAGAAAACTTTCAGATTTTCACAAATACAGTATACAGGCCCTTAATCTGATCTAAGCGGTAACGGCCCCATGCGGCCGTTCCGCCGATGTTTTCGATCTGCGCATGTGCAGAGGGCACTCTGCGCATGTGCAGGCGAAATCGCCGCACAATTTTTTTTAACGCCGCAAAGGGGGTGGATAGGGGCGTGAGGGGCTACTTAGCCTCATTTCCCTATGCATACGCCCCGCGTTTCATGGGCGTTCCCATGCAAACGCGGGGCGTACGCATGGTAATGAGGCTGTGACGCATGTGTTGGGGGCGGGCATCTGACATCGCCGGATGTCAGCTGCCCGGCCCCATACATGCTTTTACACGGACAAGGGTCCGTGAGGTCTATGGGTGCGGGAGCTGGTGACGTCACCGGCGCGCGCACACACTCGCGCAATGCATTCCTGGGACCGCTGGAGACCCTGGAGAAGATGCCGGAGGCCTGCTGTGGACGCCCGGGGACTTGGTAAGTATGAAAAGAGGGTTAGGGGTTAAAAAATAAAAAATAAAAAAAAATTCGAATGATTCCAAAAACCACGGTTTTTGGAATCATTCGGATAAGGGATGTCCGGATACCGGATACTCAACCTGTATACTGTACTGTAGTAGCAAACAAAGATGGGTCATAGGAAAGACAGACATTAGGTCTACAAGCATTAGGTCGACCACTGAAGGTTGACATGCATGAAGGTCGACATGACTGAAGGTCAACATGGGTTAGGGAGACATGGTCATTAGGAAAACTAAATTATTAAGTCGACATGGGTATGGTCAACATTCAAAAAGTTCACCATCGAGTTTTTCATTATTGTTGACTGAATGTCGACACAGTCGACATGGACACTAGAAAAGTGCATTGCGTCCCCTCAGCCTCGGCCAACGGCACGCCAACAAAAGACACAAGTTGAAAAGGAAGAAAAAATACACAAACTCAATAAAGAAATGACAGGACTTACTCTCAGACGGAGCGGCTGAGGCGCTGGGGGCTGTAACGGCCCGCAAGGGCAGGGTGTCCTCGCCTTCAAGCGGAGGCACTGTGTGAAGATGAGAAAAATGAGAAAGTGTGCTGTTTAAATAAAGTTACTGTACTCATTACTGGGTTTACAAAAAGGCGTGGACTGGATTTTATAAAGTGCTGCGCCCGCCATACTGTACTTTAGAAAATCCACTCTGCTCCAAAGTGGATAGGACACATACCGCTGTGCATTCCCTGCTTACGTCTGCCCTGGATAGTGGTTGTTTCAAAAGGAGGCATTTGCCAGTGCAGTACCGGATGTACACTAGTACTGCCAGTGGCAATTGCCTCCTTTTGTGCATCAGAGGCATTGGCGCAACGCTCCACCCCCACCCCCCTGAAATGGACACAACGCTGACTACGCAGGGCTGCGCTAGGCTTCCATTGGCCCACGCTACCAGCGTGGGCCAATGGCACGCCAAGAGAAGACACAATTAGGAGAGAAAGGAAAAAAATACACAAACTCAATAAAGAAATGACAGGACTTACTCTCAGACGGAGCGGCTGAGGCGCTGGGGGCTGTAACGGCCCGCAAGGGCAGGGTGTCCTCGCCTTCAAGCGGAGGCACTGTGTGAAGATGAGAAAAATGAGAAAGTGTGCTGTTTAAATAAAGTTACTGTACTCATTACTGGGTTTACAAAAAGGCGTGGACTGGATTTTATAAAGTGCTGCGCCCGCCATACTGTACTTTAGAAAATCCACTCCGCTCCAAAGTGGATAGGACACATACCGCTGTGCATTCCCTGCTTACGTCTGCCCTGGAGGATCCGATATGATATCCCGGCGGTCGGGATCCCGGCGGTCGGAATCCCGACACTGGAATCCCGACCGCCGAAATCCCGACAAGGGGGGGACATGGATCGCCCCCCCTTGCGGGCTCGCTGCGCTCGCCACGCAGCGGGCCCGGTGCCTCGCTACGCTCGGCACGCTATTATATTCTCCCTCTATGGGTGTCGTGGACACCCACGGAGGGAGAAAGTTTCGGGATTTCGGCGGTCGGGATTCCAGTGTCGGGATTCCGACCGCCGGGATCCCGACCGCCGGGAAATTAACCGCATCCCGCCCTGGATAGTGGTTGTTTCAAAAGGAGGCATTTGCCAGTGCAGTACCGGATGTACACTAGTACTGCCAGTGGCAATTGCCTCCTTTTGTGCATCAGAGGCATTGGCGCAACGCTCCACCCCCACCCCCCTGACATGGACACAACGCTGACTACGCAGGGCTGCGCTAGGCTTCCATTGGCCCACGCTACCAGCGTGGGCCAATGGCACGCCAAGAGAAGACACAATTAGGAGAGAAAGGAAAAAAATACACAAACTCAATAAAGAAATGACAGGACTTACTCTCAGACGGAGCGGCTGAGGCGCTGGGGGCTGTAACGGCCCACAAGGGCAGGGTGTCCTCGCCTTCAAGCGGAGGCACTGTGTGAAGATGAGAAAAATGAGAAAGTGTGCTGTTTAAATAAAGTTACTGTACTCATTACTGGGTTTACAAAAAGGCGTGGACTGGATTTTATAAAGTGCTGCGCCCGCCATACTGTACTTTAGAAAATCCACTCCGCTCCAAAGTGGATAGGACACATACCGCTGTGCATTCCCTGCTTACGTCTGCCCTGGATAGTGGTTGTTTCAAAAGGAGGCATTTGCCAGTGCAGTACCGGATTTTGTACTGCCACTGGCAAGTGCCTCCTTTGCACAGCGTCTATTCTCGTATGAAAATGAGGTTGCGGCTAATTAGCATAAGCTGCGCCCTCATTTGCATACGCCCCGTCCCCTTTTCGGGCACTCGCGCGAGTGTCCCTATTTCCCCAACACAGAAGTATAACTTTTTGACAAAATATTTTGCTAAATACTGTAAACCAACCAACATTTTTCAATGCTAACATTTCATGTCTTTTAATTTTTATTTAAATCATCGAGGGAAGGTTGGCTTCAGTTTCTCACAAATACAAACGACAATACATTAGTGGGGGTTGGTGGTGGAGCTTTACCAGATAGAAATGCTAATGAGTTAGTGTACTTGGAGTGGGGAGGCTAATACTGTAGTGTGATTTTTCCTTTCACAGATACAAGATTCAAATGTAAATGTCCTTTTTAGACAATGCAGTCCAGGTTTATAGCGACCCTTAATCAAATTATCTGTCTGCACTTAACACTACAGAAAGGAGGGTGAACTGGCATCTCTAGTATGCAGCTTTGAAAAGGGGAATCCAGTCATCACATTTGAAGAAAACTTTCAGATTTTCACAAATACAGTATACAGGCCCTTAATCTGATCTAAGCGGTAACGGCCCCATGCGGCCGTTCCGCCGATGTTTTCGATCTGCGCATGTGCAGAGGGCACTCTGCGCATGTGCAGGCGAAATCGCCGCACAATTTTTTTTAACGCCGCAAAGGGGGTGGATAGGGGCGTGAGGGGCTACTTAGCCTCATTTCCCTATGCATACGCCCCGCGTTTCATGGGCGTTCCCATGCAAACGCGGGGCGTACGCATGGTAATGAGGCTGTGACGCATGTGTTGGGGGCGGGCATCTGACATCGCCGGATGTCAGCTGCCCGGCCCCATACATGCTTTTACACGGACAAGTGTCCGTGAGGTCTATGGGTGCGGGAGCTGGTGACGTCACCGGCGCGCGCACACACTCGCGCAATGCATTCCTGGGACCGCTGGAGACCCTGGAGAAGATGCCGGAGGCCTGCTGTGGACGCCCGGGGACTTGGTAAGTATGAAAAGAGGGTTAGGGGTTAAAAAAAAAAAAAAAAAAAAAATTCGAATGATTCCAAAAACCACGGTTTTTGGAATCATTCGGATAAGGGATGTCCGGATACCGGATACTCAACCTGTATACTGTACTGTAGTAGCAAACAAAGATGGGTCATAGGAAAGACAGACATTAGGTCTACAAGCATTAGGTCGACCACTGAAGGTTGACATGCATGAAGGTCGACATGACTGAAGGTCAACATGGGTTAGGGAGACATGGTCATTAGGAAAACTAAATTATTAAGTCGACATGGGTATGGTCAACATTCAAAAAGTTCACCATCGAGTTTTTCATTATTGTTGACTGAATGTCGACACAGTCGACATGGACACTAGAAAAGTGCATTGCGTCCCCTCAGCCTCGGCCAACGGCACGCCAACAAAAGACACAAGTTGAAAAGGAAGAAAAAATACACAAACTCAATAAAGAAATGACAGGACTTACTCTCAGATGGAGCGGCGCCGCTTGTTGAGGCGGTGGGGGCTGTATCGGCCTGCATTTCCCTCCTCCTCCTCCTCTGAAGTCCTGTGTAAAAATAACATTTACAGTATACTGTAGTGTCCTTTCAAACATTAGTGCATTGGGTCAACACCACTAGGTCGACAGAAAGCAAGGTCGACATGGTTTTAGGTCGACTTTGGTCAAGGTCGACATTTTATTTGGTCAACACACCTATTACAGCATTCCCGCCAGACAATGGGCCTTATTCTGATCGGTGCAGATTTCTCCGCATGCGGTCGTCCCGCCGATGGTTATCGTCTGCACATGTGCAGAGGTCACTCTGCGCATGTGCAGGCGATTTCGCCGCACGTATTCTTTACACGCCGCACAGGGGGCGTAGAGGGGCGTGAGGGGCTACTTAGCCTCATTACCCTATGCATACGCCCCGCGTTTCATGGGCGTTCCCATTATCTGCAAATATTGGGGAAGATGTAGAACCGGCCCTTTGAGGGTGACCAAACTGCTGATGCGGCCCCGGATGAATTTGAGTTTGACACCCCTGCCCTAGTGGATGATAGGGCATGAAATACAGTTTTGCCTGTCAGCACATGGCGGATTCCAAAAACACTGGAATATACCATGTCGACCTTTTGAATGTTGACATACTGTAATGCTTGTGTCAATTTAATCACATGTCCACCTTGGCCCATGTCGACCTTCCTGCAAGTCGACCTAGTGGGGTCGACCTAATGACTGTAGACCTAAGTTCATTCTGACCGATGTCCCGATTCCCTTTTTTCACAGTAAACCACCCCCACTATCAACGCCGACCCGAAGCGTGGCGAGCGCAGCGAGCCCACGAGGGGCGGCGTTACGTGTCCAACGACTTTTTCATAACCCCACTATCCACGTCGCCGTGGAGTTCAGAACAGAAAGTGTGGCGAGCGCAGCGAGCCACCGAGCCCAGCGAGCACCGGGCGCGAGGGGACATGGATACCTGTACAGATAAACGCTTACCCACGCGGGCTTCACAGGTGTCCGCGTCCCCTTGCGTTTGTGTCTATCCAATTATCCATACCCGCTATAACAGTAAATACTGTACTACAGTACTAATGTACTTTAATTTTGTTAATGTCATGTACTGTACAGTACCTCTGCTGAGCTTGGCCCTCAATTTGGCCAGTTTATCTGGCTGTCTCCGAAGCAGGTCACTCCACCTCTTCTGCAGCGAGAGGATACTCCTCTCCCTGTGCAGGACTTCCTCGATCTCCTCCTTTGCGCTCCTGTATGCGCTGTGCTTCTCGGCATTACTGGCCAAGGATTTGTCCACATGCCGCAGCAAAATCAGGAGCTCCGCATCAGAGAAGTTCCTGTTTCTGTGCGCCATGTTGCCTACAGTATACTGTAATGGTGGCCGCCTTCCACGCATGTCACATGTCGACACAGGTCACATGTCAAACACAGCAAGTCCCATCATTCAAGTTTTTGTCCCTACATTAGAGTACTACTTACGGAAGCCCTCCACTATAAAAACGGAAAAATTCGCAGAACAAATTTGTGTTACTAACGGAAGCCCTCCACTAAAAACGGAAAAATTCGCAAAACTAAGGGGACCCGCATACGGATACATTCCACTGTAAACGGAATAATTCGCAGAACAAATTTGCGCCAGAGACCAGTAAACTGCAATAACTGATTAAGGAAGCCCTCCGCTGAAAACGGAAAAATTCGCAGGACTAAAAACAAAATAAAGTACAGTATGCTGTAGTAACGTATATTGAGTACTAAAAAACCTACAACGCACAGTTTATTAAAATAAATTAATACAGTAAGAGGCCTCCCATATAATGTACTGTACGGTATGAAGACACAATTTTATTAAAGTTAAGAAACCCATTCACTGTATAGTACTGTACAGTATGTCTCCTGGATTGATTACTTTAGCCTACTGACTACCATGTGTACTGCGTTTTGTGTCATGCGCTGGGGAGTGTTCACTTCCAAAATGGATTCTGCTCGGAGGCTGCGTTACAGCTACGCCGAGCTGATCATTTTGGTTAGCTGCCGGGACAAGCCTCTGAGCAATAACCGGGAGAAGCGCAATGCTTATAAGGATGCGCGCAGGATAATAATGCGCAAGTACTGCCGGCTGCGCAGGATTAGGTCGCTCCAAAGAAAATGGAGCGACCTAGTCACAAGGCAGCCTGCGAAGCTGGAGGCCCTGCGCCGTTCCGTCGCCAGTAAGTACTGTACACTACTCCTGTTAGGTACTTTACATTGAACTCTACTGTACAGCATACTGTACTGTATTTAGATTGTGTACTGATCCTGTACCTACAGTACCAACTACTGTAGGTTGACAAGCATTGTGTCGACACCCATAGGTTAACAGACAGCAAGGTCTACATGTGTTTAGGCCAACATGGGTCAAGGTGGACATGTGGTTAGATTGACACAAGCATTACAGTATATCAACATTCAGAAGGTCGACATGGTGTTTTCCAGTGTTTTGGGGATCCGCCATGTACTGACAGGCGAAACGGTATTTTATGCCCTAACATCCACTAGGGCAGGGGTGTCAAACTCAAATTCATCCGGGGCCACATCAGCAGTTTGGTCACCCTCAAAGGGCCAGTTCTTCATCTTCCCCAATATTTGCAGATACAGTAATAATTACCCCGAAACACCATTTTTAAGGGCATATCCGCAAATACTGTATTAGGTAATGCAGCAC
Source organism: Crinia signifera (assembly GCF_055691185.1). Taxonomy (NCBI): domain Eukaryota; kingdom Metazoa; phylum Chordata; class Amphibia; order Anura; family Myobatrachidae; genus Crinia; species Crinia signifera. The sequence continues at coordinate 268,617,950 of NC_139221.1, forward strand.
ACAGTACTGTACTGTATACTGTACAGTATTTTTTTTTAAAATTACTACAGTATACAGGTACTGTACTGTATATTCGGCTAGCCCATGGTACAGTCAGAGCCGGCCTTAGGCATAGGCAAACTAGGCAATTGCCTAGGGCATTTGGAATGCCTGGGGGCATCAGCAGCTTCTGCTGATTAAAATGATATGCAGCATGCCTATGTTCTGTGTGTGAGTGAGGCTGTATCTGCATATAAATTGTGTAATCATGGAAATCACTGTAACATACAGTACAGTACTGTAGCATTCTGTATGCAGGTACAGCCACAGTCGCACACAAAATACAGTATAGGCATGCTGCATATCATTTTAATCATGGGAAGCTCCTTGTGTGTCCTGGTCACATAACAATGCAAATAAGATGAATTTTCAGCAAAAAATGCACCCAACGTTAGCAGAACTGGCCAGGAGCTGCATGGCTTATTGAGTCAAGATATACTGTATGAGGAAACATCTGTATCCAAGCAGAGGCAGAGGTCACAGTGTTAGCGGCTGTGCGAGTGCTGTCTGTGGGTGGGTTGGTTGTGCCATAGTGTTCGGCATACAGTATGTCTAAGGGGCATTACTGTATGTGTGTCATGTACAGTATAAATGCATTAATAATGTGCGACATACAGTACTGTACAGTATGTGTAACAGGCATTACTGTATGTGTGTCATGTGTATACGGGCATTAATAATGTGCAACATACAGTACTGTACTGTACTGTACAGTATGTGTAATGGGCATTGTGTGTGTCATTATGTGTATGAAGGGCATTAATAAAGGTTGGCATAATGTGTAAGGGGCATTATGGTTATACAGTAAGGACATTAATAACATGTGTCATGTGTAAGGGGCATTACTGTGTGGTATTATCAGGGGTGCCGAGAGAAAGGGGTAGGGGGTACAAATTACCCAGGCCAAAGTCTGATGGATGATGTCCCTGATCACATGACGGTACAAACATTGTCTGGCGGGAATGCTGTAATACTGTAGGTGAAGGCTGCGTGGGCCACATGTCGAGGTCTTGCGGGCCAGATTTGGCCCATGGGCCTTGTGTTTGACACCCGTGCACTAGAGCGTGGTGGGATAATAAAATACAGTACTTGTACTTTACTGTACTAATGTTTGAAAGGACACTACAGTATACTGTAAATGTTATTTTTACACAGGACGTCAGAGGAGGAGCAGGGAAAGGGCACTTTTGTCATCAAGTGGAAGCGTGGCAAGCGGTATGTGTCCTATCCACTTTGGAGCGGAGTGGATTTTCTAAAGTACAGTATGGCGGGCGCAGCACTTTATAAAATCCAGTCCACGCCTTTTTGTAAACCCAGTAATGAGTACAGTAACTTTATTTAAACAGCACACTTTCTCATTTTTCTCATCTTCACACAGTGCCTCCGCTTGAAGGCGAGGACACCCTGCCCTTGCGGGCCGTTACAGCCCCCAGCGCCTCAGCCGCTCCGTCTGAGAGTAAGTCCTGTCATTTCTTTATTGAGTTTGTGTATTTTTTTCCTTTCTCTCCTAATTGTGTCTTCTCTTGGCGTGCCATTGGCCCACGCTGGTAGCGTGGGCCAATGGAAGCCTAGCGCAGCCCTGCGTAGTCAGCGTTGTGTCCATGTCAGGGGGGTGGGGGTGGAGCGTTGCGCCAATGCCTCTGATGCACAAAAGGAGGCAATTGCCACTGGCAGTACTAGTGTACATCCGGTACTGCACTGGCAAATGCCTCCTTTTGAAACAACCACTATCCAGGACAGCCGTAAGCAGGGAATGCGCAGCGGTATGTGTCCTATCCACTTTGGAGCAGAGTGGATTTTCTAAAGTACAGTATGGCGGGCGCAGCACTTTATAAAATCCAGTCCACGCCTTTTTGTAAACCCAGTAATGAGTACAGTAACTTTATTTAAACAGCACACTTTCTCATTTTTCTCATCTTCACACAGTGCCTCCGCTTGAAGGCGAGGACACCCTGCCCTTGCGGGCCGTTACTGCCCCCAGCGCCTCAGCCGCTCCGTCTGAGAGTAAGTCCTGTCATTTCTTTATTGAGTTTGTGTATTTTTTTCCTTTCTCTCCTAATTGTGTCTTTTCTTAGCGTGCCATTGGCCCACGCTGGTAGCGTGGGCCAATGGCAGCCTAGCGCAGCCCTGCGTAGTCAGCGTTGTGTCCATGTCAGGGGGGTGGGGGTGGAGCGTTGCGCCAATGCCTCTGATGCACAAAAGGAGGCAATTGCCACTGGCAGTACTAGTGTACATCCGGTACTGCACTGGCAAATGCCTCCTTTTGAAACAACCACTATCCAGGACAGCCGTAAGCAGGGAATGCGCAGCGGTATGTGTCCTATCCACTTTGGAGCAGAGTGGATTTTCTAAAGTACAGTATGGCGGGCGCAGCACTTTATAAAATCCAGTCCACGCCTTTTTGTAAACCCAGTAATGAGTACAGTAACTTTATTTAAACAGCACACTTTCTCATTTTTCTCATCTTCACACAGTGCCTCCGCTTGAAGGCGAGGACACCCTGCCCTTGCGGGCCGTTACTGCCCCCAGCGCCTCAGCCGCTCCGTCTGAGAGTAAGTCCTGTCATTTCTTTATTGAGTTTGTGTATTTTTTTCCTTTCTCTCCTAATTGTGTCTTCTCTTGGCGTGCCATTGGCCCACGCTGGTAGCGTGGGCCAATGGCAGCCTAGCGCAGCCCTGCGTAGTCAGCGTTGTGTCCATGTCAGGGGGGTGGGGGTGGAGCGTTGCGCCAATGCCTCTGATGCACAAAAGGAGGCAATTGCCACTGGCAGTACTAGTGTACATCCGGTACTGCACTGGCAAATGCCTCCTTTTGAAACAACCACTATCCAGGACAGCCGTAAGCAGGGAATGCGCAGCGGTATGTGTCCTATCCACTTTGGAGCAGAGTGGATTTTCTAAAGTACAGTATGGCGGGCGCAGCACTTTATAAAATCCAGTCCACGCCTTTTTGTAAACCCAGTAATGAGTACAGTAACTTTATTTAAACAGCACACTTTCTCATTTTTCTCATCTTCACACAGTGCCTCCGCTTGAAGGCGAGGACACCCTGCCCTTGCGGGCCGTTACTGCCCCCAGCGCCTCAGCCGCTCCGTCTGAGAGTAAGTCCTGTCATTTCTTTATTGAGTTTGTGTATTTTTTTCCTTTCTCTCCTAATTGTGTCTTCTCTTGGCGTGCCATTGGCCCACGCTGGTAGCGTGGGCCAATGGCAGCCTAGCGCAGCCCTGCGTAGTCAGCGTTGTGTCCATGTCAGGGGGGTGGGGGTGGAGCGTTGCGCCAATGCCTCTGATGCACAAAAGGAGGCAATTGCCACTGGCAGTACTAGTGTACATCCGGTACTGCACTGGCAAATGCCTCCTTTTGAAACAACCACTATCCAGGACAGCCGTAAGCAGGGAATGCGCAGCGGTATGTGTCCTATCCACTTTGGAGCAGAGTGGATTTTCTAAAGTACAGTATGGCGGGCGCAGCACTTTATAAAATCCAGTCAACGCCTTTTTGTAAACCCAGTAATGAGTACAGTAACTTTATTTAAACAGCACACTTTCTCATTTTTCTCATCTTCACACAGTGCCTCCGCTTGAAGGCGAGGACACCCTGCCCTTGCGGGCCGTTACTGCCCCCAGCGCCTCAGCCGCTCCGTCTGAGAGTAAGTCCTGTCATTTCTTTATTGAGTTTGTGTATTTTTTTCCTTTCTCTCCTAATTGTGTCTTTTCTTAGCGTGCCATTGGCCCACGCTGGTAGCGTGGGCCAATGGCAGCCTAGCGCAGCCCTGCGTAGTCAGCGTTGTGTCCATGTCAGGGGGGTGGGGGTGGAGCGTTGCGCCAATGCCTCTGATGCACAAAAGGAGGCAATTGCCACTGGCAGTACTAGTGTACATCCGGTACTGCACTGGCAAATGCCTCCTTTTGAAACAACCACTATCCAGGACAGCCGTAAGCAGGGAATGCGCAGCGGTATGTGTCCTATCCACTTTGGAGCAGAGTGGATTTTCTAAAGTACAGTATGGCGGGCGCAGCACTTTATAAAATCCAGTCCACGCCTTTTTGTAAACCCAGTAATGAGTACAGTAACTTTATTTAAACAGCACACTTTCTCATTTTTCTCATCTTCACACAGTGCCTCCGCTTGAAGGCGAGGACACCCTGCCCTTGCGGGCCGTTACTGCCCCCAGCGCCTCAGCCGCTCCGTCTGAGAGTAAGTCCTGTCATTTCTTTATTGAGTTTGTGTATTTTTTTCCTTTCTCTCCTAATTGTGTCTTCTCTTGGCGTGCCATTGGCCCACGCTGGTAGCGTGGGCCAATGGCAGCCTAGCGCAGCCCTGCGTAGTCAGCGTTGTGTCCATGTCAGGGGGGTGGGGGTGGAGCGTTGCGCCAATGCCTCTGATGCACAAAAGGAGGCAATTGCCACTGGCAGTACTAGTGTACATCCGGTACTGCACTGGCAAATGCCTCCTTTTGAAACAACCACTATCCAGGACAGCCGTAAGCAGGGAATGCGCAGCGGTATGTGTCCTATCCACTTTGGAGCAGAGTGGATTTTCTAAAGTACAGTATGGCGGGCGCAGCACTTTATAAAATCCAGTCCACGCCTTTTTGTAAACCCAGTAATGAGTACAGTAACTTTATTTAAACAGCACACTTTCTCATTTTTCTCATCTTCACACAGTGCCTCCGCTTGAAGGCGAGGACACCCTGCCCTTGCGGGCCGTTACTGCCCCCAGCGCCTCAGCCGCTCCGTCTGAGAGTAAGTCCTGTCATTTCTTTATTGAGTTTGTGTATTTTTTTCCTTTCTCTCCTAATTGTGTCTTCTCTTGGCGTGCCATTGGCCCACGCTGGTAGCGTGGGCCAATGGCAGCCTAGCGCAGCCCTGCGTAGTCAGCGTTGTGTCCATGTCAGGGGGGTGGGGGTGGAGCGTTGCGCCAATGCCTCTGATGCACAAAAGGAGGCAATTGCCACTGGCAGTACTAGTGTACATCCGGTACTGCACTGGCAAATGCCTCCTTTTGAAACAACCACTATCCAGGACAGCCGTAAGCAGGGAATGCGCAGCGGTATGTGTCCTATCCACTTTGGAGCAGAGTGGATTTTCTAAAGTACAGTATGGCGGGTGCAGCACTTTATAAAATCCAGTCAACGCCTTTTTGTAAACCCAGTAATGAGTACAGTGACTTTATTTAAACAGCACACTTTCTCATTTTTCTCATCTTCACACAGTGCCTCCGCTTGAAGGCGAGGACACCCTGCCCTTGCGGGCCGTTACTGCCCCCAGCGCCTCAGCCGCTCCGTCTGAGAGTAAGTCCTGTCATTTCTTTATTGAGTTTGTGTATTTTTTTCCTTTCTCTCCTAATTGTGTCTTTTCTTAGCGTGCCATTGGCCCACGCTGGTAGCGTGGGCCAATGGCAGCCTAGCGCAGCCCTGCGTAGTCAGCGTTGTGTCCATGTCAGGGGGGTGGGGGTGGAGCGTTGCGCCAATGCCTCTGATGCACAAAAGGAGGCAATTGCCACTGGCAGTACTAGTGTACATCCGGTACTGCACTGGCAAATGCCTCCTTTTGAAACAACCACTATCCAGGACAGCCGTAAGCAGGGAATGCGCAGCGGTATGTGTCCTATCCACTTTGGAGCAGAGTGGATTTTCTAAAGTACAGTATGGCGGGCGCAGCACTTTATAAAATCCAGTCCACGCCTTTTTGTAAACCCAGTAATGAGTACAGTAACTTTATTTAAACAGCACACTTTCTCATTTTTCTCATCTTCACACAGTGCCTCCGCTTGAAGGCGAGGACACCCTGCCCTTGCGGGCCGTTACTGCCCCCAGCGCCTCAGCCGCTCCGTCTGAGAGTAAGTCCTGTCATTTCTTTATTGAGTTTGTGTATTTTTTTCCTTTCTCTCCTAATTGTGTCTTCTCTTGGCGTGCCATTGGCCCACGCTGGTAGCGTGGGCCAATGGCAGCCTAGCGCAGCCCTGCGTAGTCAGCGTTGTGTCCATGTCAGGGGGGTGGGGGTGGAGCGTTGCGCCAATGCCTCTGATGCACAAAAGGAGGCAATTGCCACTGGCAGTACTAGTGTACATCCGGTACTGCACTGGCAAATGCCTCCTTTTGAAACAACCACTATCCAGGACAGCCGTAAGCAGGGAATGCGCAGCGGTATGTGTCCTATCCACTTTGGAGCAGAGTGGATTTTCTAAAGTACAGTATGGCGGGCGCAGCACTTTATAAAATCCAGTCCACGCCTTTTTGTAAACCCAGTAATGAGTACAGTAACTTTATTTAAACAGCACACTTTCTCATTTTTCTCATCTTCACACAGTGCCTCCGCTTGAAGGCGAGGACACCCTGCCCTTGCGGGCCGTTACTGCCCCCAGCGCCTCAGCCGCTCCGTCTGAGAGTAAGTCCTGTCATTTCTTTATTGAGTTTGTGTATTTTTTTCCTTTCTCTCCTAATTGTGTCTTCTCTTGGCGTGCCATTGGCCCACGCTGGTAGCGTGGGCCAATGGCAGCCTAGCGCAGCCCTGCGTAGTCAGCGTTGTGTCCATGTCAGGGGGGTGGGGGTGGAGCGTTGCGCCAATGCCTCTGATGCACAAAAGGAGGCAATTGCCACTGGCAGTACTAGTGTACATCCGGTACTGCACTGGCAAATGCCTCCTTTTGAAACAACCACTATCCAGGACAGCCGTAAGCAGGGAATGCGCAGCGGTATGTGTCCTATCCACTTTGGAGCAGAGTGGATTTTCTAAAGTACAGTATGGCGGGCGCAGCACTTTATAAAATCCAGTCAACGCCTTTTTGTAAACCCAGTAATGAGTACAGTAACTTTATTTAAACAGCACACTTTCTCATTTTTCTCATCTTCACACAGTGCCTCCGCTTGAAGGCGAGGACACCCTGCCCTTGCGGGCCGTTACTGCCCCCAGCGCCTCAGCCGCTCCGTCTGAGAGTAAGTCCTGTCATTTCTTTATTGAGTTTGTGTATTTTTTTCCTTTCTCTCCTAATTGTGTCTTTTCTTAGCGTGCCATTGGCCCACGCTGGTAGCGTGGGCCAATGGCAGCCTAGCGCAGCCCTGCGTAGTCAGCGTTGTGTCCATGTCAGGGGGGTGGGGGTGGAGCGTTGCGCCAATGCCTCTGATGCACAAAAGGAGGCAATTGCCACTGGCAGTACTAGTGTACATCCGGTACTGCACTGGCAAATGCCTCCTTTTGAAACAACCACTATCCAGGACAGCCGTAAGCAGGGAATGCGCAGCGGTATGTGTCCTATCCACTTTGGAGCAGAGTGGATTTTCTAAAGTACAGTATGGCGGGCGCAGCACTTTATAAAATCCAGTCCACGCCTTTTTGTAAACCCAGTAATGAGTACAGTAACTTTATTTAAACAGCACACTTTCTCATTTTTCTCATCTTCACACAGTGCCTCCGCTTGAAGGCGAGGACACCCTGCCCTTGCGGGCCGTTACTGCCCCCAGCGCCTCAGCCGCTCCGTCTGAGAGTAAGTCCTGTCATTTCTTTATTGAGTTTGTGTATTTTTTTCCTTTCTCTCCTAATTGTGTCTTCTCTTGGCGTGCCATTGGCCCACGCTGGTAGCGTGGGCCAATGGCAGCCTAGCGCAGCCCTGCGTAGTCAGCGTTGTGTCCATGTCAGGGGGGTGGGGGTGGAGCGTTGCGCCAATGCCTCTGATGCACAAAAGGAGGCAATTGCCACTGGCAGTACTAGTGTACATCCGGTACTGCACTGGCAAATGCCTCCTTTTGAAACAACCACTATCCAGGACAGCCGTAAGCAGGGAATGCGCAGCGGTATGTGTCCTATCCACTTTGGAGCAGAGTGGATTTTCTAAAGTACAGTATGGCGGGCGCAGCACTTTATAAAATCCAGTCCACGCCTTTTTGTAAACCCAGTAATGAGTACAGTAACTTTATTTAAACAGCACACTTTCTCATTTTTCTCATCTTCACACAGTGCCTCCGCTTGAAGGCGAGGACACCCTGCCCTTGCGGGCCGTTACTGCCCCCAGCGCCTCAGCCGCTCCGTCTGAGAGTAAGTCCTGTCATTTCTTTATTGAGTTTGTGTATTTTTTTCCTTTCTCTCCTAATTGTGTCTTCTCTTGGCGTGCCATTGGCCCACGCTGGTAGCGTGGGCCAATGGCAGCCTAGCGCAGCCCTGCGTAGTCAGCGTTGTGTCCATGTCAGGGGGGTGGGGGTGGAGCGTTGCGCCAATGCCTCTGATGCACAAAAGGAGGCAATTGCCACTGGCAGTACTAGTGTACATCCGGTACTGCACTGGCAAATGCCTCCTTTTGAAACAACCACTATCCAGGACAGCCGTAAGCAGGGAATGCGCAGCGGTATGTGTCCTATCCACTTTGGAGCAGAGTGGATTTTCTAAAGTACAGTATGGCGGGCGCAGCACTTTATAAAATCCAGTCAACGCCTTTTTGTAAACCCAGTAATGAGTACAGTAACTTTATTTAAACAGCACACTTTCTCATTTTTCTCATCTTCACACAGTGCCTCCGCTTGAAGGCGAGGACACCCTGCCCTTGCGGGCCGTTACTGCCCCCAGCGCCTCAGCCGCTCCGTCTGAGAGTAAGTCCTGTCATTTCTTTATTGAGTTTGTGTATTTTTTTCCTTTCTCTCCTAATTGTGTCTTTTCTTAGCGTGCCATTGGCCCACGCTGGTAGCGTGGGCCAATGGCAGCCTAGCGCAGCCCTGCGTAGTCAGCGTTGTGTCCATGTCAGGGGGGTGGGGGTGGAGCGTTGCGCCAATGCCTCTGATGCACAAAAGGAGGCAATTGCCACTGGCAGTACTAGTGTACATCCGGTACTGCACTGGCAAATGCCTCCTTTTGAAACAACCACTATCCAGGACAGCCGTAAGCAGGGAATGCGCAGCGGTATGTGTCCTATCCACTTTGGAGCAGAGTGGATTTTCTAAAGTACAGTATGGCGGGCGCAGCACTTTATAAAATCCAGTCCACGCCTTTTTGTAAACCCAGTAATGAGTACAGTAACTTTATTTAAACAGCACACTTTCTCATTTTTCTCATCTTCACACAGTGCCTCCGCTTGAAGGCGAGGACACCCTGCCCTTGCGGGCCGTTACTGCCCCCAGCGCCTCAGCCGCTCCGTCTGAGAGTAAGTCCTGTCATTTCTTTATTGAGTTTGTGTATTTTTTTCCTTTCTCTCCTAATTGTGTCTTCTCTTGGCGTGCCATTGGCCCACGCTGGTAGCGTGGGCCAATGGCAGCCTAGCGCAGCCCTGCGTAGTCAGCGTTGTGTCCATGTCAGGGGGGTGGGGGTGGAGCGTTGCGCCAATGCCTCTGATGCACAAAAGGAGGCAATTGCCACTGGCAGTACTAGTGTACATCCGGTACTGCACTGGCAAATGCCTCCTTTTGAAACAACCACTATCCAGGACAGCCGTAAGCAGGGAATGCGCAGCGGTATGTGTCCTATCCACTTTGGAGCAGAGTGGATTTTCTAAAGTACAGTATGGCGGGCGCAGCACTTTATAAAATTCAGTCCACGCCTTTTTGTAAAGCCACCCCGCCCTATTTACAGTAATAAGAGTATGGTAAGTTTATTAACAGTAAACAGCACTTGTTTTCATTTTTGACATTTTCCCACAGTGCCTCCGCTACAAGACCAGGGCACCCTGCCCTGCGGGCAAGCTACAGGCCCCCCCTCAAGCATCGCCACGATGCTAAGCAGTAAGTCCTGTCATTTCTTTATTGTGTTTTGTGTTTGTGTGTTTGAACTTGTGTAGTTTTTTGCCGTGCCGTTGGGCGACGCTGTCAGCATCGGCCAACGGCAGCCTAGCACAGTCAGCGTAGTGTCCCCGCGGGAGCCCTGCACAATTACCGTAATGTCCCCGTCAGGTACTGTAGCTCTGCGTCTCGTGCACAAAGGGGGTGGGGGTGGAGGCGTGCGGTACGTCTGATGCACGACGTTTTGACCTACTGTAGACATTATTTATCTACAGTATACAGTACTGCAATACTGTATACTCTACCATAACCTCAGTGATCACAGTAGTGTGTGTGAACTAATGTTTCAAAGGACACTACAGTACAGTACAGTATACTGTAATGTACAGTACTGTAATTATTTTTACTCAGGACTTCAGAGGAGGATGGAAAGTGTACGCCCCAGAAGGTCACCTCAAACTTTGGCAGCCAGTAAGTGTCCTCCCGACCTGTTCATACAGTACCCCCAGTATCCACGTTGACGTGGAGTCTATTTTATCAAGTGTGGTGGGCACAGCACTTTATTGAAAACAGTCCACGGCTTTTTTTTTTAACACCCCCTCCTCCCCAGCGCAGTTAGCATAGTTTCCCTGCAGCAGCCCTTCGTAGTCATGCAAATTAGCGAGTAACTCTCACACAGTGCAGGTAAACGCCAGATCCCCTGCGCTGGTGGATGGGTAATCATGCGTGTACAATACTGTATTGCACAGGGGCCAATGTGTTTTATTATTTTTTACAGGGCCAGTCCAGAACAGACATCAGTGGCTGACCACCCCTCCTCGTCCTCGTTACCCCTTTGAATACACCAGTCCCTGTGCTTCCATCCGCCATGAAGAAGGTAAGCATTGCTGCGCATACTGTACAGTATAGTAGGTGTGCGTAGCCCATTTTATTAGGGGGTGCACCATTCCAGGGGCATGTCAATCACTGGACATGTCCATCACCGCCTATTATTACACAAAATGCCACACACTTTAATGCCCATTAGAGATACTGTAATTACACACACAGTAATGCCAATTCCACATACAGTACTGTAATGCCATGCACAGTAATGTCCATTCCACATACTGTAATGCCACACACAGTAATGCCCATTCCACATAATGCCACCCAACATACTGTACTGTACAGTACAGTAATGCCAATTACACATACAGTAATGCCACACACCATAATGGCCAACACTCATACTGTAATGCTACACACAGTAATGACCATTTTACATAATGCTACACACCATACTGCCCATTACACATTATGCCAGGGCTTGACCAATGTTTGTAAAACAGGGATAATAGAAAATGTGCGTTCCAATGGTGCACGTCAAAAATTTACACCGTAATGCCGATTACATGTCACACAGCCAATACATACTCTAGTATACCACATGCCATAATGCCCATTACACGTTATGCCACACACCGTAATGCCCATTGCACTGCAAACTGTGATGCCCTCACTGTGATGCCCATTACATGGTGCACCTCACACTTCGTAATGCCTATTACATGTCACACAGACATTACACATTATGCCTCAGACCGTGATGCCCATTCAACATTAAGCCTCACACCGTGATGCCCATTACACATTATGCCACACACCATGCTGCCCATCACACATAATGGTACACACAGTAATGGCCATTACACAGAATGCTATACACTATAATGGCCATTACACATTAGGCAACATACTGTACTGTACTGTATTGCCCATTACACATTATTTGACACACATTATGCCACACACCGTAATGCCCATTACATACTGTACTGTACTGTACATTATTATGCCACACAACTGCGGCTTACCTACAGTGCATTCTCATTGCTAGATGTTACATGCTTGATGCCAGGGATTTATTGCTCGATGCCAGGGATTACATCTTATTGCCCTGGTCTACATGCTCCATTCCAGGTGTCTCATGCTCGTTGCCAGAGGGTGTGAAATGCTAATTGCCAGGGGGGTGGGGTGAACTGCTCATTTCCAGGGGGTAACATGCATTTTACCAGGGGTTCCATGCTACCTGAGAAGGGGGTGGTTAAATGCTAATTGACAGTGGAAGTTTCATGCTCATTGCTTGGGGGCACACTGCACACACTTTCGGGAAGCATTAAGCACTCTTCGTATCAGATACAGTACCTGCCGGAGCCGCAGCCTTCTTCCTTTTTAAACTGCATTGCCACATGCCAGAGCCACAGCAGCCTCCTTCCCTTTTGAGCTGCTGCGTATGCTGCACGTCATTTTTGTAAAGCCACCCCCGCCCTATTTACAGTAATAAGAGTACGGTAAGTTTATTAACAGTAAACAGCACTTGTTCTCATTTTTGACATTTTCCCACAGTGACTCCAATTGTAGACCAGGGCACCCTTCCAGCCCCCACCGCCTCAGCCGCTCCATCTGAGAGTAAGTCCTGTCATTTCTTTATTGAGTTTGTGTTTTTTTTTTCTTTCTCTCCTACTGTAATTGTGTCTTTTGTTGGCGTGTCATTGGCCCACGCTGGTAGCGTGGGCCAATGGCAGCCTAGCGCAGCCCTGCGTAGTCAGCGTTGTGTCCATGTCAGGGGGGTGGGGGTGGAGCGTTGCGCCAATGCCTCTGATGCACAAAAGGAGGCAATTGCCACTGGCAGTACTAGTGTACATCCGGTACTGCACTGGCAAATGCCTCCTTTTGAAACAACCACTATCCAGGGCAGCCGTAAGCAGGGAATGCGCAGCGGTACATTACAGTACAGTACAGTATGTGTCTTATCCACTTTGGAGCAGAGTGGATCATCTAAAGTACTGTATAGTATGGCGGGCGCAGCACTTTATAAAATTCAGTCCACGCCTTTTTGTAAAGCCACCCCCGCCCTATTTACAGTAATAAGAGTACGGTAAGTTTATTAACAGTAAACAGCACTTGTTCTCATTTTTGACATTTTCCCACAGTGACTCCGATTGCAGACCAGGGCACCATAACAGCCCCCAGCGCCTCAGCCGCTCCGTCTGAGAGTAAGTCCTGTCATTTCTTTTTTGAGTTTGTGTTTTTTTTTTCTTTCTCTCCTAATTGTGTCTTTTCTTGGCGTGCCATTGGCCCACGCTGGTACCCTGCGGGCATTCTACAGGCCCCCCCACCAATTGTTAATGTTGATTTATTATGACCAAAGGACAATACTGTAAGTGAAAAGCCTAGGTTACGTATTATGTCCGTAACCAGCGTACCTTTTATACCTACAGTAGGTACAGTATGTGCGAACAAATCGTGGCGCAGCGTAGCGTACCTTTATTGTGTATTATACACCAAAGAACCAATACCTTAATAATAGATCCCTTCGCAGTACTCTGTCTCTAATCTGCGAATACACCTTTAAGGACAGTGTCCGTAATATACCGTAACAATACACCGTTACACGTTATGCCACACACCGTAATGCCCATTGCACTGCAAACTGTGATGCCCTCACTGTGATGCCCATTACATGGTACACCTCACACTTCGTAATGCCTATTACATGTCACACAGACATTACACATTATGCCTCAGACCGTGATGCCCATTCAACATTAAGCCTCACACCGTGATGCCCATTACACATTATGCCACACACCATGCTGCCCATCACACATAATGGTACACACAGTAATGGCCATTACACAGAATGCTATACACTATAATGGCCATTACACATTAGGCCACATACTGTACTGTACTGTATTGCCCATTACACATTATTTGACACACATTATGCCACACACCGTAATGCCCATTACATACAGTACTGTACTGTACAGTATTATGCCACACAACTGCGGCTTACCTACAGTGCATTCTCATTGCTAGATGTTACATGCTTGATGCCAGGGATTTATTGCTCGATGCCAGGGATTACATCTTATTGCCCTGGCAGCAGCCTCCTTCCCTTTTGAGCTGCTGCCATATGCTGCACGTCATATCGCACACTTACTGTACTTTACAGTAATAACCATACAGTAACTAGTGTATTACAAGTAATAATAATAATACTACAGTAATAAAAACTTTATTTTTAAAGCATATTTTCTCATTTTTCCACAGTGCCAAGGGTACAAGAGGACGAGGCAGCCTCCACCCCTCATCCAAATCCACCCATGGATAGAGGTAAAGTACAGTACAGTACAGTATACTGTAGTAATAGTAATGCTTACTGTACTGTAAAGTACAGTATTCAACATGTACAGTATTTCTGTTCTAAAACTGTACATTGTTTGTTTGTTTATTTTCACAGAAGAATTAAGAAGAGTGGTGCAAATGCTGCAGATGATAATAAATCGGATTTTCAATTTATTATTAGAATTAATATAATTTTTTTTTTTTTTTTAATAAAAAATTTATAACAATCATTACTGTCAGTACGTTTCATTAAAGATGGTTTGCAGTTTGTAATTATTACAGTACAGTCTACTGGGCAGGTGTCAGTACAGTACATCTTTCCAAAACTTCTTTACACAGTACCATACTGTACAATTTGAATCATGTGTGGGGACTTCAAATACAGTATAATAAAAAATAAAATAAAAAAAAACACAGCACATTAATTTAAACAGGACAAAGTCATACAGTATTTTAGGTACAATAATTTAAAGTACTGTTGGTCACAACAAAGCTTTTTGCAAGGCGTGGCTGTCCTTTGTTCTCTATCCAAAACACGCTTGATTTTGCTCATTGTAGAGTGGCATGTGGTGGATAAGGGGAGAAGAAAAAAGAATAGCGTTAGTACTGAATGGTCACAAGGGTTTCGGGGGGGGGGGGGACATGTTGGCAGGGGAAGGGGATGGGAGAGAGGGAGAGAGATAATGTACAGTACAGTAAGATCATAAACGTACTTTTTTTCCATTTCATTGCCAGTCCTTTGTTCTCGGTCCCAAACACGCTTGATTTTGCTCATGGTAGAGTGTCATGGTGGATAATGGGAGAGAAGAATAAAGAATACAGTAACGTTAGTACTGAATGGTCACAAGGGTTTCGGGGGGGGGGGGGGAGACACATGTTGGCAGGGGAAGGGGATGGGAGAGAGGGAGAGAGATACAGTAATGTACAGTAAGATCATACAGTAAACGTACTTTTTTTCCATTTCATTGCCAGTCCTTTGTTCTCGGTCCCAAACTCGCTTGATTTTGCTCATTGTAGAGTGGCATGTGGTGGATAAGGGGAGAAGAATAAAGAATAGCATTAGTACTGAATGGTCACAAGGGTTTCGGGGGGGGGGGGGGGGGGCAGACATGTTGGCAGGGGAAGGGGATGGGAGAGAGGGAGAGAGATAATGTACAGTAAGATCATAAACGTACTTTTTTTCCATTTCATTGCCAGTCCTTTGTTCTCGGTCCCAAACACGCTTGATTTTGCTCATGGTAGAGTGTCATGGTGGATAATGGGAGAGAAGAATAAAGAATAACGTTAGTACTGAATGGTCACAAGGGTTTCGGGGGGGGGGGGGGGAGACACATGTTGGCAGGGGAAGGGGATGGGAGAGAGGGAGAGAGATACAGTAATGTACAGTAAGATCATAAACGTACTTTTTTTCCATTTCATTGCCAGTCCTTTGTTCTCGGTCCCAAACTCGCTTGATTTTGCTCATTGTAGAGTGGCATGTGGTGGATAAGGGGAGAAGAATAAAGAATAGCATTAGTACTGAATGGTCACAAGGGTTTCGGGGGGGGGGGGGGGGGGGAGACATGTTGGCAGGGGAAGGGGATGGGAGAGAGGGAGAGAGATAATGTACAGTAAGATCATAAACTTACTTTTTTTCCATTTCATTGCCTGTCCTTTGTTCTCTGTCCCAAACACGCTTGATTTTGCTCATGGTAGAGTGTCATGGTGGATAATGGGAGAGAAGAATAAAGAATACAGTAACGTTAGTACTGAATGGTCACAAGGGTTTCGGGGGGGGGTGGGGAGACACATGTTGGCAGGGGAAGGGGATGGGAGAGAGGGAGAGAGATACAGTAATGTACAGTAAGATCATAAACGTACTTTTTTTCCATTTCATTGCCAGTCCTTTGTTCTCGGTCCCAAACTCGCTTGATTTTGCTCATTGTAGAGTGGCATGTGGTGGATAAGGGGAGAAGAATAAAGAATAGCATTAGTACTGAATGGTCACAAGGGTTTCGGGGGGGGGGGGGGGGGGAGACATGTTGGCAGGGGAAGGGGATGGGAGAGAGGGAGAGAGATAATGTACAGTAAGATCATAAACTTACTTTTTTTCCATTTCATTGCCAGTCCTTTGTTCTCTGTCCCAAACACGCTTGATTTTGCTCATGGTAGAGTGTCATGGTGGATAATGGGAGAGAAGAATAAAGAATAACGTTAGTACTGAATGGTCACAAGGGTTTCAGGGGGGGGGGGGGGGGAAACATGTTGGCAGGGGAAGGGGATGGGAGAGAGGGAGAGAGGTACAGTACAGTACAGTAAGATCATAAACGTACTTTTTTTCCATTTCATTGCCAGTCCTTTGTTCTGTGAGTACAGTAGATGCCAGTTTGAAGAGACGTCTCCAGTTGCTGTGCTACAGTAAGCACGTCCAGCGTGTAACTCTGGGCATCCGTAGCAATCCATTTAAAGTGTCCTTTATCTTTGTACAATCAGCCTTTGTAAGCTCAAATTTCCCCATGAGCCGTGTCACTATATCGAGGCGCAGATTTTCTGGGATTGCAAATTTATTACGTTGCCCATCATAATTGACCCGATTGCACCAATTCTTATACAGGTCAAAAGAAACATGCTCTTGGAAAATCTGTTGTGCATAACGGTGCATTTCCATCTTCGCTGCTTTAAAGAGAGTGTTGACACCCTCAGCTGTGATGACTTTGAGTGGCATGTCAGGCAAGGAAATCCCCACAGCGCACAATTCTTTGGGTATGCTTCTAGGTGTTCTTTCATGTAGAGGTGATGTTGTTTGATGTTGAGGTAAGGTTGCGACGATCATATTTCCAGGGGACAATTGGGATGATGCAACCATTGCAGTGTCCATGTTGTTAGAGGCTTGGGATGGTGCATTGTGTCTGTCAGCCAACCAGTGAGATGTCAGTGGGGTACTTGTTAAGTTGGTCTGACGTTGTTGTGTATCTGAAGCATTATGTGTGGCAGGCAACCAGTGAGATGACACTGGTGTTGTGTCCATGTTCACCAATTCATTTGGTAAAACAGTTTCTGTGTCCACGCTAGGGCTGGCCAATCGGTTGGATGAAGCTGGTGTCATCTCCAAATCAGAAAAGTGGAAAGATGTGGTTGGTTGGGTCATTTCCAAGTCAAAATCCTCTGTTTCAAATGCATCAGGGCAGTCAAATTGTGATTGTACTGGATTAGATGTTGTGGGTGTAATGGGTGGCCCTGTAGCAGCTTGCCATTGTTTGGCTTGAGCAAGCATGTCATTCAGACCTCCTGACAGCACTTTAATTTGTCCTGTCAGTACATGAATTTCCGCTTTCAGTTCATCCACATGTACAGACAGTCCATTGTTTTGGGTTTCCAGGCGGGTCATCTTGCCCAAAATGTCTCTCACCAGCCCTGTGCAGCTACATTGTGGTGGGTTGTGATCCAGAAAGTTAAGTTTCCTACGGGACGGTGATTGAGATTTTTGTTCAAGAGGTGTAATGTGAAGCTCCAAAGGGTGCAAGTCATTATCTACGGGAACTGACACATCTGTCACTGTGTTAATGTCTTGCTGTGCATCAGTGTTAATGTCTTGCACCAGACAGTCATCGTGAGATTCTCCTGTAGTCGCGAACAAAGACTTGTTCTTGGCCTTGGCATTTTTACGCAGTTTGACAACAGGAATATTTTCTTTTCCTGCTTTCTTCTTAACGATATTATTTTTAATGTTTGGCACTAATGCAGCCATTCTCTTGGGACATGCAAGTGTAGGTTCTCCAGAATAGAATTTTTTTGTTTTCACCATCTTCAGTAGGCAGTGCACTCTACAATACACAACAATAAGATTCAAGTTAATACAGTACATACAGTACAGTACAGTACATTAGTTACAGTACAATACAGTAGCATACAGTATTGTATTATGGTACAGTATTACAGTAGTGAAAATTAGGTACTTGTGACTTATTTGGGCGCCCGATTTTCTTCATCGCACCTAAAAATCGCGTCAAATTGCATCGCATACAATCATACAATTGACCCCATTTTTTATTGTATTCCCACCCTGATGGCTAAATGCCCCCATTGTTAACGCCACCCCACTTGCGCTCGCCACACTATATAAAATCAACTCCACGCCGACGTGGATTGTGGGGGTATGAAAAGGTCGGAGGACGCGTAACGCCGCCGCTCGCCACGCTTCGGGTTGGCGTTGATAGTGGGGTGGCGTTAACAATGGGGGCATTTAGCCATCAGGGTGGGAATACAATTAAAAATGGGGTCTGGGGGGCCATTTCACATATGAAACAGGCATCTGGGTACATCTGTACATACAGTACAGTATTAAAATCGCATCAAATCACATCGCATGCAATACAATAGCATACTGTACAATGCAACAGCAATTTTCTCTTCAAAGGAATTTCAAGGGAAATCGCATCAAATCGCATGCTTAGGGTACTGGCATACTGTACAATTTCAACATTGGCTGCCCAGATACTGTAAGTCACAAGTACCGAAAATTACTGTATGTGACCGTACTGCATAGACATGAGCTTTTTTTTTTAATAAAAGGGATGAAGCGATAAACAAAAGTACAGTACGTTAACAGATGGGGCTTAGACAGACAGACTAGGAGGGGTGGAGGCAGGGGCGGGCTGGGCCGGGGGGCAGGGTGCCATCTGCCCCCCAGGCCGCTCTGGCAGGTGTGCTGCGGGCCGCGCCGCCGCGCCCGTTTCTGAGGCCGGCGGCCATGTTCCTGTGGGCGGCCATGTTCCTGTGGTTTTTTAAATGATGTCTGAGGCCACAGCAACATGGCCGCCGGCCTCCACGGCTACAAGGAGGAGGGCTCCGGTCGGCAGCCTGTTCCCTTTTATCCCCAGTGGCAGTCGGCAGACGCTGGGTGCGGTGTGGACGTCATGACGTTGACGCCTCCCACCCACGCGTCTGCACTCAGAGACTGGAGGAAGGCTGGGGCCGCCCGCAGAGCAACTCGTGGGGGACGCTTCAGGAGGCCGCAGAGAGGGGAACAGAAATTTGTGGAGCCGCAGCAGGACAGGAGGAGCCTGGTCGAGGATAAAACACAGGACAGTAGTAAGTTAACATGATCTAAAACGACATACAGTACAGTATCTGCTGTGCTGTTTCATGTATACTGTATTAATAATAATGCAATGACACCACAGGCTGCTCCCCCTGTATAATAATTTGTGTCATGGCATTACTATTAATAATAGTAATGCCATGACACAAATTATTATACAGGGGGAGCAGCCTGTGGTCATGGCATTACTTTTATATTATACAGGTGGAGCGAGCACCCTGTGGTGTCATTATTATTGTACAGGGGGAGCAGCCTGTGGTGTCATGGCATTATGCCATGACACCACAGGCTGCTCCCTCTGCATAATAATAATGCCATGACACCACAGGCTGCTACCCCTGTATACTGTAATATACTGTAAAAGTAATGCCATGACACCACAGGCTGCTCCCTCTGTATAATAATAATGCAATGACACCACAGGCTGCTCCCCCTGTATAATAATTTGTGTCATGGCATTACTATTAATAATAGTAATGCCATGACACAAATTATTATACAGGGGGAGCAGCCTGTGGTCATGGCATTACTTTTATATTATACAGGTGGAGCACCCTGTGGTGTCATTATTATTGTACAGGGGGAGCAGCCAGTGGTGTCATGGCATTATGCCATGACACCACAGGCTGCTCCCTCTGCATAATAATAATGCCATGACACCACAGGCTGCTACCCCTGTATAATATACTGTAAAAGTAATGCCATGACACCACAGGCTGCTCCCTCTGTATAATAATAATGCAATGACACCACAGGCTGCTCCACCTGTATAATAATTTGTGTCATGGCATTACTATTAATAATAGTAATGCCATGACACAAATTATTATACAGGGGGAGCAGCCTGTGGTCATGGCATTACTTTTATATTATACAGGTGGAGCACCCTGTGGTGTCATTATTATTGTACAGGGGGAGCAGCCTGTGGTGTCATGGCATTATGCCATGACACCACAGGCTGCTCCCTCTGTATAATAATAATGCAATGACACCACAGGCTGCTCCCCCTGTATAATAATTTGTGTCATGGCATTACTATTAATAATAGTAATGCCATGACACAAATTATTACAGTATGCAGGGGGAGCAGCCTGTGGTCATGGCATTACTTTTAATGTAATGACTGTACAGTACTTACAATACACCCACAGCTAGGGGATTTTGTACACAGCTAGGGGATTTTTTTTACACAAATACAGTATGACTGAGTCTGCGAAATAGTCTATTAATATGCGCAAAAATCCCCCACCTGCGAAAAAATACGTTACTGTACAGTATTTACAGTATTACACCAACAGTATTTACAGTTGCACAGATTATACGAGAATACCCATACAGTAGTAGCAGCCTGCCAGTAGTAGCCCACCCTAATAGAGTATTGTCATCGCTAGTCGGGGATCTGCGGCCTATACACACCAGGCAATTTTAACACGTACAATATTCTAAATGGCGCTATCTCTACTGCACTGCACTGTACTGTATGTGGCATCCATGTTGATCCCTAAAATGGCGGAAAATCACGATACCACGTGATCCTATTGCTGTGACTACTTCAATTACTAGTACAGTATGCGGGAAAAAATGCAAAATGATCCGTTATTTACGGTATTACAACAATATTACTGACAATACCCCAATCCAGGATTTATTACACATTATACGGACAATACCCATAGCGGCAGCCTGCAGTAGCCTAATAAAGTATTCTCATCACTAGTCGGGGAACTCTGGACCATACACACCAGGCAATTTTCAGATGAAAAAATCACGATACTGTATCACGTGCTCCTACTACTGACTAAGCCTGCGAAACAGTCTGTAAACATGAGAAAAACACCGGTCCCCTCGTTTGAGGAAAAAATACGTGTTTTACGGTATTACACCAATGGTATTACGGAGAGAACTAGTATTTAGCAGCCTACAGTAGCCCACCCTAATAGAGTACTGTCATCGCTAGTCGGGGATTTGCGGCCCATACACACCAGGCAATTTTAACACATTGTACAATATTCTCAATGGCGCTATCTCTACTGCACTGCACTGAACATCAAAAATCACGATATCACTACTCGCTACTGTATACAGTTACAGTAGTCTGCGAAACAGACTCTAGTATTTACGGACAATACCCATAGCGGCAGCCTGCAGTATCTGAATACAGTATACACAGCAGGCGATTGTATACAGTATTCTGCACCGGGTGCATTTGAACAGTAGGGAAAAAAGGGAAACATCTTCATTCAGGGAAGGGTGGGAAACGAGCGCTTCCGCGCAGGGACCGTTTTGTAGTGCTGCTTACTGTATACTGTAATGCAGCAATCAGTGAAATGTACAAATGACTGTACTACTGTATAGTGTACTTACTGCTCCAGCGAGATGATACTGTACTCTTCTTGCGGAAGGAAGGCAGTATGATGGTAACGCTTGGTAGAACAGGAACGCAGCAACAACTTGACTTTGGATTCAGCAGAATGAATAGTCCAGGTGTACAGGTACAATCTCGTGCTTGTATACAGGCAAGAGATGAAGAGACGATCCGTAGCAATTCTACACGGTTTAGATGCAGAAAAACAAACTGGATTGTTTGACAATTTTAATATCTGTAGCTGAATTTATGCTGGCAGAGACAAAGGAAATCCTTCATGAAGCTGATAGGTGCATTTGAATTATATACAAACAAAAAGGCAGACTTCAATTAACATATGACTGCAATCAACATCTTATTGTCTGAGGTGTCGGTCTGTGTCTGAGTTTGGAGAAATCTATTGTTGCGGAAAAAAAACGTTCTCTGTAGCGCAGTACAGTATGGGTATTAACTATCGTGTACATGGATGCCTGCCATTGTGAATTTTTGTTTGTGGAAAAGTCCGAAAGAATTTGATAAGCACCAACTACTGTAACTACAGTACCTGTATTAGTTTAAAAAAAAAAAAAAGAACGTTTCAAAAATAAAAATATAATGTAACCAACTGAGGATCGAACTACTGATACTGAGATAGTGAAGCCGTGCCTCTACCCGCTAGGCCAATATTGCCTGTGATTTTACTGCTGGCAGATGGTTAGCATGGCTTCTGCACCAATCACATACAGTTCATGACCATCCAGTACGTCACTGCGGCTGCGAATAAAAGAAAATAACTCTGTCCGTAAAGTAAGGACAAAATCCGTAGTGTAAAGTATGATACTGTAGGTCCTCAAATAATGTTTTAAGTAGTCATCCAGCAATAGCAAAGGTTAGCATGGCTTCTGTACCAATTACATACATGACCGTACGTAGCTGCTTCTGCGAATAAATACTGTACAAACTGTCCGTAAACTAAGGACAAGATCCGTAGTGAAAAGTGACGTTAGCAAAGGTTAGCGAATTTTATCCCGAAACACGGTCCTCAAGGCAAGGAGTTTTACCTGCACAGCTAAATCTATTTTGCGAAAAAAACCGTTCTCTGTAGCGCCGTACAGTATGTACAGTATGGGTATTAACTATCGTGTACATGGATGCCTGCCATTGTGAATTTTTGTTTGTGGAAAAGTCCGAAAGAATTTGATAAGCACCAACTACTGTAACTACAGTACCTGTATTAGTTTAAAAAAAAAAAAAAGAACGTTTCAAAAATAAAAATATAATGTAACCAACTGAGGATCGAACTACTGATACTGAGATAGTGAAGCCGTGCCTCTACCCGCTAGGCCAATATTGCCTGTGATTTTACTGCTGGCAGATGGTTAGCATGGCTTCTGCACCAATCACATACAGTTCATGACCATCCAGTACGTCACTGCGGCTGCGAATAAAAGAAAATAACTCTGTCCGTAAAGTAAGGACAAAATCCGTAGTGTAAAGTATGATACTGTAGGTCCTCAAATAATGTTTTAAGTAGTCATCCAGCAATAGCAAAGGTTAGCATGGCTTCTGTACCAATTACATACATGACCGTACGTAGCTGCTTCTGCGAATAAATACTGTACAAACTGTCCGTAAACTAAGGACAAGATCCGTAGTGAAAAGTGACGTTAGCAAAGGTTAGCGAATTTTATCCCGAAACACGGTCCTCAAGGCAAGGAGTTTTACCTGCACAGCTAAATCTATTTTGCGAAAAAAACCGTTCTCTGTAGCGCCGTACAGTATGTACAGTATGGGTATTAACTATCGTGTACATGGATGCCTGCCATTGTGAATTTTTGTTTGTGGAAAAGTCCGAAAGAATTTGATAAGCACCAACTACTGTAACTACAGTACCTGTATTAGTTTAAAAAAAAAAAAAAGAACGTTTCAAAAATAAAAATATAATGTAACCAACTGAGGATCGAACTACTGATACTGAGATAGTGAAGCCGTGCCTCTACCCGCTAGGCCAATATTGCCTGTGATTTTACTGCTGGCAGATGGTTAGCATGGCTTCTGCACCAATCACATACAGTTCATGACCATCCAGTGTCACTGCGGCTGCGAATAAAAGAAAATAACTCTGTCCGTAAAGTAAGGACAAAATCCGTAGTGTAAAGTATGATACTGTAGGTCCTCAAATAATGTTTTAAGTAGTCATCCAGCAATAGCAAAGGTTAGCATGGCTTCTGTACCAATTACATAAATGACCGTACGTAGCTGCTTCTGCGAATAAATACTGTACAAACTGTCCGTAAAGTAAGGACAAAATCCGTAGTGAAAAGTCGTGGCGGCCACTGTTTTGTAGAAGAGATTTTTACGCATGCGCTGTACTGTTTGGGAAAAGTGACATCTGGTGGTCAATGAGTGTAAGTGCAGGTTACATTTACAAGATTACGTTACGTTATAACGCGATCTATAACGGGACTATAGCGCAAGGAGCAGGCGCGATCCAGGCGCGATTTGCATGGCGCACTTTATGCGCAACGCAGCCACGATGTACCAGGCCATAACTGTATGTGTGTAAGAGCGGTCAGCAAAACAAAATCTATTGTGGGAAGCATAGGGCCTGTGAGCCTGGTTCAGAGGTGGATGCTATGTATGTATATATATATATATATATATATATATATATATATATATGTATGTATGTTTGTGTATGTTTGTGTATGTATGTATGTATGTATGTATGTGCAGTTGTTGATTCTTATATATTCATATCTGCAGAAATATACAGTTACCATCTCTACTGGCAGCAATGCCATGTGCAACTGTGCCCGCCATCGTACAGTTAGATTTACGGGTCTGCAGTAAGGGGTTTCCGGTACTTTCATGCAAAATGGTAGATACACACTAAGAGCATGGGGAAAGGAGCTGGACCAGAATGAATAGGGGAATATAGCAAGATGGGTATTCCGTCTCAGCTGGTCAGAGATGTAACTGATGTTGGGGGGAAGTTTGATATGCCCACTGCCCGCACTAGGGATGGACATCGGAAGCCAACCATCAAATGATGGCAGTGCTTCCACCATTGAAACTTTTGATGCGATGGTAATCAACCATCGCATCAAAAGTATTCGATGGTGAAAACTAGTTATATGACTAGCGCATGCGCAAAAGCTTGTATTGCCATTTTTAAGGTGGTAATTGGGTTTGGTGACAGGGCCCAGGCTCTGAGCAACATATTACTTTATCACTGGACATTGTGTGTATAATATACATATATAATATTCACACAATGCCCAATTATAAAGTAGTATATTAATTTTGTACACATTATTAACACTTTAACAGCAAGTAATCAAAATGTAATAAAATTAGATAAATTGTAAACTAACTCCCTTTAGGTTTCACTATTTTTCCAGATAGGAAAATGTCTATGGGGCAGATGTATTAAGCCGGGCGAAGAGATAAACTGGAGATAAAGTGGAAGGAGATAAACCACCAGCCAATCAGCTGTGTTCAACATCTGACAGTTGGGAGTTGATTGGCTGGTGCGTTATCTCCTTCCACTTTATCTCCAGTTTATCTCTTCGCCCGGCTTAATACATCTGCCCCTATATATTAAGGCAAGTGTAACTACACACACAAATAAGGGAGATGACGGTACAGTGGTCATCACATCCTTTATATGGTGATATAAATATTGCAAAGAGCAGGGCCAGCTCTACCATTAGGCAGCTGCCTAGGGTGCCAAGATCTGTGGGGGCACCACTAATAATGCTACACACTAGGCGATTCTAGCTTCCATCATCGTCAGCTATATGGTCGCTCAGTGACCATATTGCCGGTGATACCTAGCGACCTTCGCCGTGTGTGCGCTCCCACCGCAGCTCAGCGATGGTCGCAGGAACTTGCTAGAATCGCTGGTCCCCAGTAAATACTGATAACCAGCAATTTGGTCGCTGAGCGACCAATCGCTAGCGACCAGGTCACGTAATATAAAAAATAGTTCACTATA
Organism: Crinia signifera; assembly: GCF_055691185.1. NCBI lineage: Eukaryota > Metazoa > Chordata > Amphibia > Anura > Myobatrachidae > Crinia > Crinia signifera. Next base: position 268,643,288 of record NC_139221.1, read on the forward strand.
TATAAAAACAGTTAAGGTGCCCCTACACTGAGGCGATTTGGTCCAATTTTGGCCAATTGCGACCAATCGACCAGTTAAATCGGACCAAATCGCCTCTCCCTGACATGCTGTTGGGTCCCATGCGCATCGGACCCGACCAGGTGCTCAGACCGGCAGGCCGTCCACCCGTTCCTCCTGGCGGTGAGGCGGGCCGGAAGCAGGGACGCATGCAATCCATCACAACGGATCGCATGCGTCCGTGCTGCCAGGAAGGTCCCGGCAGCTTGCAGGCTGTCGAGTGTCCGTACACTGTTGCGAGGCGTTGCAGCAGTGTATGGGCACCTTTAGCTTGGTTCATTCCACTGGTACCCCAGGGCTGCGTGTATTGTTCCTCACTATATTCACAGAAACAGACAATCTCTGACCAACACTTCACTGATGATGATATAGTGGTTGCTGCCTGGTAATACTAATGCAGCTTATTAATGAGTGTTGTATGTGACTGACATTCACAACTGTCTGTAGCTGGTTGTATTGTGTACTTATTATTATTGTAGCTTGCCTGAGCTGGTATAACATTCAGTGACTTCTCCTCCTCTATGAATCCTCCAGAGCTCAGTGTGTCTGTGAAATTTGCTGCTGTTTGAGTGACTGGTGCTGCAGGGTGAGGTTTGTGCTCTGATTGGCTCTCTGAGTCAGTGAGAGCCAATAAGAACTAGCAGTGGGCCCTGTTGCCTAGCAGCTACAGCAACCATAGAGAGGGAGAGGGAGGGAAGCAGAGAGAAAGTCAGACAGCCTCCAACGAACCTAGGAAGTTTCCCTGACACAGACACAGCAGCCAGGGGAGGCATAGCTTTTGGGAATTACAAAAAATAAGCCACCATCGGTACACCATCGAATGATTAGCATTCGATGGTGACAAACATCGGAAGGTCACCATTAAATGTCAAAAACACTAACATCGAAAGAAAAACATCGATGTTTCCGAAACATCGACCATCGATGTCCATCCCTAGCCCGCACTGCTAGGTGCCAAAGGAACGGCAAACAAGTAGTTCACCGAGCCCACTCTCACCAAGTGGCTGTACGTGCGCATAATGGTATATGTGCATGCGCAGTCGCATACCTCCCAACTTCTGGCCGGAGGAAATAGGGGGCGGGACGTATGCAAATGAGGGCGCGGCTTATGCTAATTAGCCGCAACCTCATTTTCATGCGCACAGCGTCTATTCTACTAGATTGGGGGGTCTCCCAACTGCCACCCCCCGCAGCGGGACAATGCCTGCCGCGGTGGGACAGCGGGACAGTACCCGAAAATCGGGACTGTCCCTCTAAAATCGTGACAGTTGGGAGGTATGCAGTCGCTCACCATCGATTCCCAGCGCGAACATGCAGGGGAAGGTGGCGATTAGAATAAGGGCCATATAGTTATATCATGGAGCCTATATGATATAACTATGAGCGGACAGCAAAACAAAATCTGTTGTAGGAAACATAAGAAGCATCGGGCCTGTGAGCCTGGTTCAGAGGTGGATGCTACATATGTAATTACGTATGTATGTATGTATAGTTGTTGATTCACCCCTGCCCTAAAGTATCAGAATATTTTTCACGGCACCCCTAGTTCAAAAGTTTCTTGTTGATAAATGTCATCCTTAGGATCAATTGTGGTGAGGAACTGTCACACGTAGCCGCGACGGAGCGCGGCGGGTACAGTACTCACCCGTCCGCGTCCGCCGCCGGCTAGCGTGTGCAGGCTCCGGTCTGCGGTGTGCGGGTAGCGGCAGCTCTGGGTAGGGATGGCAGCAGTAGTGGTGCCGGGAGGCCGGCGTCGCCATCTTGGTTGAGGGCAGGAGACAGATTGGCCCAGAGTGGAGGTTCCCTCCTCATCCTGTGCTGACAGCCAATGGCAGCCATCCCCTGGGGATATAGGGGATCTGCCTAGGCTGTTCAGTGTCAGTGCAATGAGTCTTTGGAGTCATTCACAACTCCTAGCTGATTCCCGGATCCTGGCTCTTTCTCTCCTGACTCTGGTTCCTTGCTCCCTGCATCTTGCTACAAGGAAGTTTTCTCCTGACACCAATGCTGCAAGTCCTACCTAGTGCTTGTTCCTGCTTGTGTCCCAGAATTACCCTGCACAGCTTTCCGCTGTCCTCCTTCATACAACTCATTCATTCCATCATCTTTCAGTCATCCGGATCCATTTCTTCTGTCATCAAATCAATCTCCATCCGGATCCTCATCTATGTACTCTGGCTCACCAAGTATACGTTTCCAGATTTCACTGCCCGTTATTAGTATTGTGCTGGACTCTATTTAATTTATTCCAACTGTCACTTAAAGAAGTATTTGAGTGAAGTTTATCATTTATGAAATCCGTTATTAAACCTGCACGTTTCAATCCTACTCCTCCTGGTCCGTCTCCGGTTCCTGTGCACCACACGACTCCATCCAGCCCTTTAGCCGTGACAGTTTGCACTGACCCGATGGAATCGGGTGAAGCACAGGCCTCCATGACGGATGTTCTTCAAGGCATCATGGCTCGATTGGAACAAGTAGAGACTACCCAGCGTCAAGTGGCTCAATTTCTCCAGACCTTGTCATCACCTCAGGCGGCTCCCTCAGTTTCAGCAGCACCAACCTCCGGAGCTTCGGCCCCTGCTGCTCCCCCTGGGCCAGCTGCTCCTCACCAGCTACACCTGTCAACCCCCAGTAAATATGACGGGTCCCCGAGGGGGTGTCGAGGATTCCTGAATCAATGTGACGTCCATTTTACCCTCCAGCCTTCCAATTTCCCCTCTCCCAAGACTCGGGTGGCTTACATCGTGTCCCTACTGGCGGGTCCAGCCCTGGAGTGGGTGTCCCCCCTTTGGGAGCGTGCGGATCCCATCCTCAATAACTATGAAGAATTTGTGGCCTCCTTCCGTCGCATCTTCGACGAGCCTGGCAGAGTGTCCTCCGCAGCCACGGAGATCCTAAGGATTCGTCAGGGCAGTCGCCCAGTGGGACAATATGTCGTACAATTTCAAACCCTGGCTTCCGAACTCAGATGGAACGAAGAGGCTCTCGTTTCTGCCTTCTGGAACGGCCTAGCCGGGCGCATCAAGGACGAGTTAGCAACTCGCGATTCTCCTTCCACCCTGGCTGAACTCATTTCATTATGTAACAAAGTCGATCTGCGACTCCAAGAACGCCAACTTGAGAGGAATCGTTCTGATCGCCTTCGCCCTCGATTTCCTTCCAATGTCGCACCAGCCTCCAAACCAACCCCGCCTCCTGCGGTGTCAACAGATGAGCCCATGCAAATCAACCGCTCCCGTCTCTCTCTCGAAGAGAAGTCCCGAAGACGGCGAGAGAATCTATGCATGTACTGTGGCTCCTCAGCTCACTTATTGGCTTCCTGCCCGCTGCGGCCGGGAAACGACCGCTCCTAATCTCCCCGAGGGAGGTCCGATTAGGAGTCTTGCTTCCATCTCCCTCTTCTTCTGATTCCACCATTCCGGTTACCCTTGTGTGTCCCCAAGGGAGAAAAAGAGTTCAGGCCCTATTGGACTCTGGAGCAGCGGGAAACTTCCTTTCTTCTTCTTTTGTTACCCAACATGCCCTGCCTGTGCAACCCCTGGATCACTCGCTGGTCCTCACTGCAGTGGATGGGAGTCGAATTCGTAGTGGACAAATCACCCATCAGACCACCCCGGTGACACTGCTCATAGGAGCTCTACATCAAGAGACCCTCGAATTCTTCATTCTTCCACAGTCCTCACACCAAATGGTCCTGGGCCTTCCCTGGCTCTCCAAACATAACCCACACATCGATTGGACCAATATGGAGGTCAAGGCCTGGGGAACAGATTGCCAGTCTACTTGCATTCCTCAGATCCTTCCGGTCTACCAGACCCATCCACAACGTGAGGGTAACGGTCCTTCATCCTCTTCAGCTCCACCCTTGTCGATACCCGCACCATATCGTTCATTTACAGATGTATTCAGTAAAGGTGGTGCCGACACCCTGCCTCCTCACCGTCCTTGGGACTGCCCGATAGAGCTGGTGGCCGGGAAATTCCCTCCTCGTGGCCGCATCTATCCCCTGTCGCTACCTGAGACTGAGGCCATGTCCTCGTACATTCAAGAGAACTTAAACAAAGGTTTCATTCGACCATCTACTTCTCCGGCCGGGGCCGGGTTTTTCTTTGTGAAAAAGAAAGATGGCGGTCTTCGGCCATGTATCGACTATAGGGGCCTGAACGACATCACCATTAAAAACCGCTATCCCTTACCCCTTATCGCAGAACTATTCGACAAGATCAGAGGGGCAGCAATCTTTACTAAATTGGACCTGCGAGGGGCCTACAATTTGATCCGGATCCGTCCAGGTGACGAGTGGAAGACGGCTTTTAACACGCGCGACGGCCACTATGAATACCTGGTGATGCCCTTCGGCCTTTGTAACGCCCCCGCTGTCTTCCAACAGTTTGTAAATGATATCTTTCGGGACTTGCTGTACCACTCCATCGTAGTCTATCTAGACGATATACTCATCTTCTCTCCAAATCTCCAACTTCACAGACAGACAGTGTCCGAAGTCCTACGACGTCTTCGCCAAAATCAACTGTTCTGCAAGTTGGAAAAGTGCGTTTTTGAGGTCACGTCCATTCCATTCTTGGGTCACATTCTCTCCGCCACTGGGATAGAAATGGACCCAGAGAAGGTGAGAGCCATCCAAGACTGGGCAGCCCCCACAACACTCAAAGGAATTCAGAGATTCCTAGGGTTCTCAAACTATTACCGGCGATTTATCCGGAACTTCTCTACTATCGCTGCTCCCCTCACTGCTCTCACTTGCAAGGGAGCTGATCCAAGCCGATGGTCGCCAGAAGCATCCTCTGCCTTCCAGCAGTTAAAGAGAGCATTCATGACGGCACCAATCCTCCTCCAACCAGACCTCGACAGGCCCTTCATTCTCGAGGTGGACGCATCCTCGGAAGGGATCGGGGCCATCTTGTCACAAAAAGGTGAGGATCAAGAATTACACCCTTGTGCCTTCCTATCCAAAAAATTCCTCCCAGCAGAGAAGAATTACCCCATCGGGGAACAGGAGTTGCTTGCAGTCAAAACTGCGTTAGAGGAGTGGCGATACCTTCTGGAGGGGGCACGACATAAGATCACCGTGTATTCAGACCACAAAAATCTGTCCTTTCTTAAACAGGCTCAGTGCCTTACTGCCCGCCAAGCCCGTTGGGCCATGTTTTTTGAACGCTTTGATTTCCAAATTAAATTCCGACCTGGAACCACGAATACTAAGGCAGACGCTCTATCCCGCTCCTTTGAGACGACCTCTGACCTAGAGACACCTCCTCGTCCAATCCTCGATCCGCTGGTCTTCGCCCAAGTAACCGTACAGCCATCTCCTCCTCCAGGTAAAACGTTCGTTCCCCCCGAACTTCGCAAGAAAATATTGTCATGGGCACATTCTTCCCGCTTCGCAGGGCACGCAGGAGCACAAAAGACCTTGATGTTCCTGTCACGTTCTTATTGGTGGCCAACCATCCGCCACGACGTAACCAACTTCGTTGCCTCTTGTGTAAGATGTGCTCAGCATAAAGTGCCCAGAACAACTCCCGCTGGTCCTCTCCGCCCTCTAACCATTCCCACAGAACCATGGACCCATCTGTCAATGGACTTCATTTGCGAACTACCTCCCTCAAAAGGTCATACCGCAATCTGGGTAGTGGTCGACCGATTCTCGAAAATGGTCCATTTTTTCCCACTAAAAGGTCTCCCCTCTGCTCCAGTACTGGCTCAGCTATTCATCTCAACCATTTTTAAACTTCACGGACTGCCCAAAGAGATTGTATCCGACCGCGGAGTACAGTTCGTTGCAAAGTTCTGGAGAGCTCTCTGTGCCGCGGTACAGGTCAAACTCAAGTTTTCCACTGCCTTTCATCCCCAGACCAACGGCCAGACAGAACGGGTGAATCAAGACTTGGAGGCCTTTATCCGACTGTTTGTCTCGTCTTCCCAAGATGACTGGGTTGATCTTCTCCCGTGGGCAGAATATATGCATAACAACTCCTATCACTCTTCCTCCGGAACCACCTCCTTCTTTACAGTATTCGGCAAACATCCACGATCTCCGGATTTCTCAGAATTATCCTCTTCCGAAGTTCCTGCAGCAACCACTTCATTACAACGCTTTGCTAAAATCTGGTCGGATGTCCACACCGCTCTTCTTAAATCTTCCGCCCGATACAAGAGGATGGCAGACAGGAAAAGAAGGGCAGCGCCCAGATTGAAAGTCGGAGACCGGGTATGGCTGTCTACCCGCCATATACGCCTCCGTCTGCCCTCTATGAAGCTGGCTCCCCGGTTCATTGGGCCATACCCTATCATCCAAGTCATTAATCCTGTCGCTTATAGACTTCAACTTCCTCCTTCCCTAAGGATTTCGAATTCCTTCCATGTGTCCCTCCTCAAGCCTTTAAGGTTGAACTCTTATCAAAAGAAGATTCCCAAACCGCCCAAGATTAACTCCGAAAGTGGGGCTGAATTCGAGGTAAGACGCATTATAGACTCTCGTTGCCGCAATTCTCGTACCCAGTATCTGGTGGAATGGGTTGGGTTTGGTCCTGAAGAGAACTCTTGGGTGGATTCCATTGATTTGCACGCTCCAAAACTGGTAAAGCAATTTCTCCAGAGAAATCCGCACAAGGCCCATAGGCGCCCTGGGGTCACCCTGAAAAGGGGGGGTACTGTCACACGTAGCCGCGACGGAGCGCGGCGGGTACAGTACTCACCCGTCCGCGTCCGCCGCCGGCTAGCGTGTGCAGGCTCCGGTCTGCGGTGTGCGGGTAGCGGCAGCTCTGGGTAGGGATGGCAGCAGTAGTGGTGCCGGGAGGCCGGCGTCGCCATCTTGGTTGAGGGCAGGAGACAGATTGGCCCAGAGTGGAGGTTCCCTCCTCATCCTGTGCTGACAGCCAATGGCAGCCATCCCCTGGGGATATAGGGGATCTGCCTAGGCTGTTCAGTGTCAGTGCAATGAGTCTTTGGAGTCATTCACAACTCCTAGCTGATTCCCGGATCCTGGCTCTTTCTCTCCTGACTCTGGTGCCTTGCTCCCTGCATCTTGCTACAAGGAAGTTTTCTCCTGACACCAATGCTGCAAGTCCTACCTAGTGCTTGTTCCTGCTTGTGTCCCAGAATTACCCTGCACAGCTTTCCGCTGTCCTCCTTCATACAACTCATTCATTCCATCATCTTTCAGTCATCCGGATCCATTTCTTCTGTCATCAAATCAATCTCCATCCGGATCCTCATCTATGTACTCTGGCTCACCAAGTATACGTTTCCAGATTTCACTGCCCGTTATTAGTATTGTGCTGGACTCTATTTAATTTATTCCAACTGTCACTTAAAGAAGTATTTGAGTGAAGTTTATCATTTATGAAATCCGTTATTAAACCTGCACGTTTCAATCCTACTCCTCCTGGTCCGTCTCCGGTTCCTGTGCACCACACGACTCCATCCAGCCCTTTAGCCGTGACAGGAACCAAATTTGCTTTTGCTTGCCCACATATTTCATGATTGGCGGCCACCAACTCTGGTTTTACCTATTGCTTTGCCCATAACTATTATGAATTTGTCCTAGACCACCAATCCAAGGCACCCCTGTAAGTGTCCCGAAGCACCCTAGGGTGCCTGAGCACACAGATTGGGAACCACTGGTATATACTATAGGTAGATTCACTACTACAATTACTTTTATAACAGACACTACTTCAAAGCATATCAAGTATATACAAATCAGGAGTACTAAAAACTACATTTTCTTAAATAAAAGGAGATAAAAATGCCTGTTTGTCATGAAATATTTGTGGGATATTCCCATACTTGCTCACCCTCCCAGAAGCTGCAAGAGGCTCCAGATTTTTAGAGCAGTCTGACGCAGCCCTAGTAGGGGAGGTGACTCCTGCATCCTGCCTAGTAAAGTGGGCAGGATGATGATAAAACAGGGTTGCCTACCCTCCCTGAATGGTGCCAGTCCCATGCGCGCCCCCCCGGCAGGGGGCTCCGTGGGAACAAATAACACGAATCACGTCTTTGTAGCCCTGCCCCCCTGCTGTGCAATACCTGAATACCAGCATTGCACGGCAGGGTGTGTGGCCACGAGGACGTGATCATGCGGACCACATCCCCAGTCTGGATGATCCACTAGCTGCCCCCCTTCCCACCCCTTCTGCTGCCTGGCCCCCCCTGCCTCACTGAACTGGCTGCCCTCTCCCTTAGGGGGCAGAAGTAGGCAACCCTGAGATAAAAGCTCTGCAACAATGATCACTTTACATTACCATTGTGCTATCAGTTCCTCTCCAGGACTCTGACAGGAGTCCAAGAGAAATAAAGTATATTGGAATTGTGAATTTCCTTGAAAATATAAGAAAAGCATAAACAATGCAGACTAGTGATAATTACTGTATGCCCCAGACTCCACCTCCCTGCATCATGCAAACCATGCAAACCTCTTTGTATATACAAATCCTTTTTCTTCAAAGTTCTCTGTGAAGGAAAAAACATGGTCAGTGTCCACCATCCACCTCATTACCATACCCCAATATTCCCATCCAGAGCTTTCCCAGGACCAGTGTTCCAGAGGGATAGGTGACAAACATTAGGTTGACCAATGAAGTGGTCAGTGATGGCTAACCTAGACACTCCAGCTGTTGTTAAACTGCACATCCCAGCATGCCCTGCTACAGTTTTCATATTTGGTCATGCTTAAACTGATGCAGGGCATGCTGGGATGTGTAGTTCAACAACAGCTGGAGTGTCATGATTAGCCATCACTGCCTTAAGTCAACACCTGAAATGGGTCAACATTCCTGAGGTTGACAGGAACAGAAGGTTGACACAAGCATTAGGTCAACAACAATTGGAAGGTCGACAGTCAAGAGGCTTACATTATTGTGAGCCGACATGTGCCGACAGGGTGTGGTGGGAGAATATAATAGTGTGTCTGAAGCATGGCGAGCGCAGTGACTATGTAGATATTCTGGATACATTTTAAAAAAAGCTCATTTTGACCTTTTTTACTGTTGACCTTCCGTTGTCGACCTTAGCCACAGCAACCTATTTCAGGTGTCGACCTAAACCCTGAAGACCTTCAATGATCGACCTAATATACAGTATGTTGGCCTTCATTAAGTCGACCCTATGAACCATACCCATTGCAGAGATGACATCCCCCTTACATGCAGCAAATCAATATTTGCAGAGGCGTAACTAGAACTCGATGGGCCCCATAGCAAAATCTTGAATGGGCCCCCCCCATATAGATGGACAGATGCGAGGTGCACACATTGAAAAGAGGGGCATAGATAGAAGGATGGACAAGCAAGGGCACAGATGGACGGACAGAAGGGAGGGAGTTGGCTTATATGGAGAGATGGAAGGGTGCATAGATAGACATAAGGGAGGGGCATAGATGTAAGGGACAAGAACGGACATACAGGAGGGGCAGACAGATGGATGGGGGGTATATATGGGAGGGGTATAGATGGACAGATGCAAGGGGCACACATTGAAAGGAGGGGAATAGATAGAGGGATGGGGCACAGATGGAGGGACGGGAGGGGGCATAGAACATGCGGACTCATGAGAGTGAGGGGAAATTTGTGTACCCCTTTATATATTTTATGATAATCACCCCACCCCTTATATGCTTGTTCTTTTCACCCTCTCCATGAATATTAAATGATTATTAATCGGATGCCATTTATTAAAACTCACTTTTTGTTGCTGGTAGGATTAGGAAAACAGATCACATGGCCACCAGCAGCACTGTGCTTTGCATGCAGCGCTGTCTGCTTACCGAAGCTGGAGCCTGCCGAGTTGGTCAGGACCATAGCACTTGGAGCCGGTGACAGCCTGAGGCATGACCTCTCCTCCTCCAACTGTGAATCCAATCACCAGCCGGAGAAGGAGCCTTAATGAGGCAGCCGGGCAGGAGAAGTCCAGGACAATGCTGCTGCTATGCTAGAGCGGCAGCTACTGCCAGTACGCAGCGGCAGCAGTAATCACCCCGCCTCCCTTCTCCTTCCACTTTCTTCCCTCCAGGCTAGGACTGCAACCCACCTCCCTCCTTCCGCTTCTCTCAGCACAACTGCTGGACCTGGTACCTGCCGGGACGCCAGTAATAAAAAAAAAAACTATTATGCCCGGTAAATCGACCTCTGCTAATCTCCGTAGGCTTTATACCCATTTACAGCTTCCCCCAGAATCCAACAGTCAACCAGTGGTAATGTCTCTGGACGCTACCAAGTAGTAGTAGTAGTAGTAGTACGTTTATTTATAAGGCGCCACAAAGTGTCCGCAGCGCCGTACATAGCAAACAAAAAAAAAATTACAAGGTAACGTACAGGGTGTGTTGAAAGATACAGTATAAATAGGGGTATAGCTGGTAGAACTAAAATCAGCATCAGTTCAGAAGTAGGTGTCAAAATTGTCAAGGAGACTGAAGATGAAGTAGAGGAAGGGAAGAACAGGACAGGAGCACAGGTGAGGTAATGAGGTAGGGTGAGTACGTGAGGAAGGAGGGCCCTGCTCATAAGAGTTAACATACTAAAAATAGGTGGGTGGACGAACGAAATACAATAGGATAAGTAGGAACGGAGGGGAACGGAGGCAGGATAGGAGGATCAAAAGAGGTTAGGAGGAGGGATAGGCTAGTCGAAAAAAGTGGGTTTTGAGGGAGCAATTGAAGGAGGTAAGGGAATCAGATAGCCTGATGGGTGGCGGGAGGTTGTTCCAGTGCAGGGGGGCAGCGCGAGAGAAATCTTGGACACGGGAGTGGGAGGAGGTGATTAGGTGAGAGGTCAGTCGGCGGTCAGCGATGGAGCAAAGAGGACGGGAGGGAGTGTGGATAGAGATCAGTGAAGAGAGGTAGGGAGCTGTGGAGGAGGAGAGAGCCTTGTAGGTGGTGGTGAGGAGTTTAAAGAGAACTCGGAAAGGAATGGGGAGCCAGTGAAGAGATAAACAGAGGGGGGAGGCGGAGGTAGAGCGGCGGGAGAGGAAGATGAGCCTAGCAGCAGCGTTAAGAATGGATTGGAGAGGTGCGAGGCGGGTGAGAGGTAGCCCAGAGAGAAGGAGGTTGCAGTAGTCAAGGCGGGAGATGACAAGAGAGTGAATGAGAATTTTGGTCGCGTCAGTGGAGAGGAATGGTCTGATGCGTGAGATGTTGCGTAGGTGAAAGCGGCAAGACTGTGAGAGAGCACGAATGTGGGGGGTGAAAGAGAGGGAGGAGTCAATGATGACACCGAGGCAGCGCGTTTGGTCGGTGGACGTGATCTCGGTTTCACCAATGCTGATGGAGATAGTGGGAGAAGAGGGGATGTTCGGGGGATGGAAGATTAGAAGTTCAGTTTTAGCCATGTTTAGTTTCAGGAAGCGTTGGGTCATCCAGGCTGAGATGGCCATGAGGCATTCGGAGACCTTGGACAGGAGTGATGGGGATAAGTCGGGGGAGGAGAGATAGATTAGGGTATCATCAGCATAAAGGTGGTAATGAAAACCATAGGAGCTGATGAGGGTGCCCAGAGAGGTGGTGTAGAGGGAGAAGAGGAGAGGGCCAAGGACTGACCCTTGGGGAACACCGACTGGTTGGGGGGTAGTAGGAGAGGAGGAGCTCGGAGTGGAGACGGAGAAGGAGCGATCGGAGAGGTATGAGGTGAACCAGGAGAAGACCGTGCCAGTGATGCCAAAGGAGCGGAGGGTGTTGAGCAGGAGAGGGTGGTCAACAGTGTCAAAGGCAGCCGACAGATCAAGCTGGATGAGGATAGAGAAGAGGCCTTTGGATTTAGCCGATAGTAGATCGTTAGTGACTTTGGTCAGGGCAGTTTCAGTGGAATGTAAAGGGCGGAACCCGGATTGGAGGGGGTCTAGAATAGAGTTAGCAGTAAGGTGGCTTAGGAGACGATTATAGGTCAGACGTTCTAGGAGTTTGGAGGCAAAAGGGAGGAGGGAGATGGGCCTGTAGTTGGATGGAGAGTTGGGGTCCAGATTTGTTTTTTTGAGAATTGGGGAGACAAGAGCGTGTTTGAAGGAGGAAGGGAAGATCCCAGAGGATAGGGAAAGATTAAAGAGGTGAGAGCAGACTGATGGACTGAGACAACGGATAATATTGGAGGGGATAGGATCGAGCGGGCAGGTGGAGGGAGAAGTGGATTGAAGGATAGAGTGGACTTCAGCAGCAGTGGTGGGGTAAAATGAGGACAGGGGTTGGAAGGAGGGGAGTGGAGATGTAGGAGGGGAGGAGGGAGAGGGTGAGGTCATGGCAGCAGTGATGGCAGTCCTGAGAGAGGAGATTTTGGTTGAAAAGTAGGTAGCAAAATCAGCGGCTACGATGGAGGACGGAAGAGCTGGAGGAGAGGGGGAGAGCAAGGAGTTGAAGGTGGCGAAGAGCCTGCGGGGATTGGATGATTGGGAAAGGATGAGGGACTTAAAGTAGGATTCCTTGGCCAGAGCAAGGGCAGAGCTGAAGGAGGAAAGAATGAATTTGAAATGAAGATAATCCGCAAGGGAGCGTGATTTCTTCCAGAAGCGCTCAGCAGTGCGAGAGCACTTTTTAAGGAATCGGGTGATTAGTGAGTGCCACGGTTGGGGGTTGGAGCATCGAAGGGTGATAGAGGAGGGAGGGCAGGCAGAGTCCAATGCCGAAGATAGGGTGTCATTATAGAGGGAGGCAGCGAGGTTCGGGCAGGACATGAGGGCGATTGGGGCGAGAAGAGGACACAGCGTGTTTGAGAAGGCAGCAAGATCAAGCGTGTTGACGTTATGCCGTGAGACAATGCGCTTGGGAGGGGGGGTGGGAGAGGGGGAAGCAGTGAGGGAGAAGGAGATGAGGTGATGGTCAGAAAGAGGAAAAGCTGAGATAGTGTAGTCAGTAAGCGAACAAGAGCGAGAGAAGACGAGATCGAGGGAGTGTCCTTGGATGTGGGTGGGAGAGGTAGTCCACTGAGATAGGCCAAGAGAGGAGCAGAGAGAGAGGAGTTTGGAGGTGCCAGGATCAGCGGGGTTATCCAAGGGGATGTTAAAGTCACCAAGAATGACAGATGGCAGGTCGGAGGAGAGGAAGTGTGGAAGCCAGGCGGCGAAGTTGTCAAGAAATTGGGAGATAGGGCCAGGCTTTTGACATTGTGAAGTGGCCCTATCTTTGGACCACTCTGAAAGCATTCGGATTTGGGGTAAACTATATTAAGTGGGTACAAATGCTATATAAAGATCCCACGGCCAGGGTTTCCTTAAAGGATGGTCATCAACCACTTTCAGGCTCTCTAGGGGCACGAGGCAAGGGTGTCCCCTTTCTCCCCTTCTATTTTCATTCCCTAGCATGCCTGATAAGAAATCATAGTAATATAAGAGGCCTGCAAATGGCTCACCTGAGCGATGTAGTTTCGCTATACGCAGATGACCTCTTAATATATTTGTATGACTATAGGGTATCACTTTCCTATGTCTTTGAGGTGATTGCCAATTTCAGGAAATTCTCCAGTTTCAAAATAAATTGGAGTAAATCGCATATCATGTACCTAGGTACTACTCTGACTTCTCAACTCCCCCCTCCCCTTCCCTTAGTATGGTCAAATAAATTCAAGTATTTGGGGATCCAGATAACCCGAGACTCGGAGGAATTCATCCAACACAATGTTTCCCCAATACTTGAAAAACTTGACAAAAAATTTAAATCATGGGGTAGACTCCCATTGACAGTGACGGGACGGATCAACTTAATTAAAATGGTGGTATTACCCCAGCTGTTTTATATTATACAACAATCCCCAGTCTTTTTGCCTAAAATTTTATTTAGGAAATTGAATAGTAAACTTTCATCCTTTATCTGGCATAATGCTCGTCCGAAGGTTCAGTTAAATAAATTAATGATAGATAGGGAAAGAGGGGGTATGGGGCTTCCCGATTTTCGTTTATATTATCTATCGGCGCAGCTGACTCAGCTGCGCCCCTGGATAATGGAGCTCGAGGACACAGACACCGCACTGGCGGTGGTAACCTTGTCTACACCTCAAATACACCCTAAAAATAGAATTTTACAATCTATGATATACCCAAACGACCCACCATTGGTAAGACAAGCCATTAAAATCTGGCAGGAGGTCCGTTAACAGCTCAATACTCCTGGGCTCGACCCGTCACACCCAATAGATGACCCTGTCACCTTTAAAGAGCTAACAACAATCCAGGTACGAGAAGTTTGGAATTGCTACTTAATTACGACCATTGGTCAAGTATACTCCTCGGGTCATATAAAAACCTTTGTAGAATTGAGGGATGAATTTAACCTCCCTAAATCATACTTTTTCCGATATTTGCAGCTGAAAGCAGCACTTGAGGCACAATTCTCAAGTGCCTATCCGGTGCTTTGTGAGTCCCCATTTAAAAAAATAATAAGGGCAAGGGATAAGAGGAAATTAACCAGTCGAATATATAAAAGGCTGAATTTAGAAAAGGGCGGAGATGTAATTGAGACTTTAAGGAACAAATGGGTACAAGATCTGGGACCAATAGAGGAGGAGGAATGGCGGCATGCAGTTGCCTCCATCGCGCAATCCACAAGTGCCATACGAACTCAACAGGTCCAATTCTATATATTACATAGATCCTATATGACAACAACACGCCTGGCCAAATTTAAGGGCCGAACATCAGCAACATGCCCCAAATGTGGCACTAATATAGGCACTTTTTTCCACCTACTATGGCAATGCCAATGTGTTGCCGATTTCTGGGAAGGAATTATTCAAACCTTAGTAGACTCCGGTATTCCCAGAGCAGTCCTTAGTGAGAAAGGCTGTCTCTTGAATATTATGGAAGTTGGGAAGCTGAAACCCGGAGATCGGCAATACATTAATAATTTATGCTCATTGGCGAAAGTTATTATCGCTAGAAGTTGGATGGCAAAAAACGGCCCCACCCTAGCATCCTGGGAAGGATTGGTGAATTACACCTATAAACACGAAAAATATACATATATGAGTAGAAATGCGTCACCTAAGCACCAAAAAATTTGGCATCGCTGGATAGAGCAACACCCTACTTTAGAAACTTAAACTGTATTTAAATAAGATAGCGCTTGCGGTAATAATAAATAAGTTGATAGGCACTAAAATAAGGTGGATTTATAATAATGAACTTTAATATAGAGATTAAAGAGTCACACAATAAGGCTAATAACCATATAACTCGCACCTTGCACTTTATTGCACAGTTGAAAATGACACGTCAAATAAAATAATATTGAATAAAAGGGGGGGGGAGGGAAGGGGAGAGAAAAGAAAAAGAAAGAGAGAAACATCTTTTTTTTTTTTTTTTGCACAAGAGAATTTACCTAAAATTAAATCGAAACAATGTCACTTCACAGCACCAAAAAGAGATAATTAAATAATAAGACTTAAAAATTAGTAATGAGCACCTGCATTTTGCCATAGTACCACGAAATTAGGAGTAGTGAACTGAGGCTGAACCGAGGAGCAGTAAAAACGGAAAGTGGAATACATATAGAAATGGAATAGACCAACCAAGCGTGGGGAGGGAGAGGGCGGGGGGAGGATCAACTTTTTTTTTTTTTGTATGAGGTATTTATATTTGTATATGTGTATATATGTATGTATAAATGTCAGTTTGGGTTTTCTTTCTTCTTTTTCCTTTCATTACTGTGCTGCATAAATTATTGAAATATTACTGAAATATTTTGAAATGAAAATTAAGAAAATTGTCTGTTTGTATGTGAAAAATTAATAAAGAATATAAAAAAAATAAATAAAAAAAACTAAGAAATACATTTTATTTAAGAGGGTGCAGTGGGATTGCTTCGGGGCCCCCCAAACTGCCGGGCCCCATAGCAGCTGCACCCCCTGCACCCTCTATATTTACGCCACTGAATATTTGCTATGTAGTAGCTTTTTTAATGTGTATATATATATATATATATATATATATATATATATGTATGTTAAAAAGCATTAACACTGAAAGTCCATGAGACCAAGACAATTGCAATGTGTGGATATCTGTCGTGTTCAGTATTACATATACAGAACACAGATATGAGAGAGACAAAGGACGCATGTAGTATGTGATAGAGATATGAATGTAGTGTGCGAGAGAGCCAAGCATGTAGTATGTGATTTAGCGAGAGATATGAATGTAGTATGTGAAAGAGCCATGCATGTAGTATGTGAGTTAGCGAGAGACATGAATGTAGTATGTGAGTTATAGAGACATGCATGTAGTATGTGAGTTATAGAGAGACATGCATGTAGTATGTGAGTTATAGAGAGACATGTATGTAGTATGTGAGTTAGAGACATGGATGTCGTATTTAAATGAGACATGCATGTAGTATGTGAGTTAGAGAGACATGAATGTAGTATGTGAAAGAGACATGCATGTAGTATGTGAGAGACATGCATGTAGTATGTGTAGAGAGAAATGCATGTAGTATGTGATAGACATACATGTAGTATGTGAGAGAGAGACATGCATGCACGCATGAATGCAGCAGCCACCTGGCGTAAGGCACAGTCCATTCATCAGGGCAAGAAGCCGATGCTCTGACGCTGTGAGCGAGGAGGCTATAGCGAACCCCATTCATCTTCTCCGGAGGCCGAGCCCCCGTCCATGTGACCAGCCAGGCGGGGATGTGCTCTGACGGTGGGCGGGCCGGTGCTGGTCGCTGTCCTGGGTGTTGAAGCTGATCAGGGAAGGCTCTGGTGGAGCTTCAGTGAGATTGGGGAGAAAGTGCTGCCCACCCAGCCCCTGCCTCCCCTGCTACCCCTGTCACTCCTCCTGCATGTACCCATGGACTGCTAGGCTGATGGATGAGACATGATGGGATTATTCTGCATTACTCTCCTGCTCCTCTCGGCTTCTTATCATCATCATCTGGCTGCGAGTGCTGCTGCTGCTGCTGCTGCTGCTGACACCAAATTCGGTGAGTGCCCCTTTCTCTGTGCCCTCTGCACTAAGTGGCAGTGGGGGCTGCATGGTGCACCCACTCTGATCCCCCAGGCTGGTTTAGGATATAAGCAAGAGGGTGGGAGGAGCTGTAGGAAGGAGATGGAGGTTATGGGGGGCAGGAAGACAGGGGGGAGGGTGCTGGCATTGAGGGGCTACAGGTACAGGGACTGCTACCATGCACAGTGTGACAGGGGATTGCTGAACGATTTACACATTGCTCAAACAGGGACCAGCACCACTGACTTTTCTTATTTAAAATGAGAATAATCCTAGACAAAAGATGGTCCTCCCATGCAAACATACTGTGCCTGTGGTAGCCCCATGCTGAATACAGACTTTTAACATGTGAAAAATGCAATGTAAATATACATAGCTGTGCTATCCTCTCCTCCACATTATCCGGTCACTGTCACACTTCTTATTATTATTGAAGATAAACATATTTAAATATTCTCACCTGGGTCCCTCTTCCATGCACTGTGGTTACATGCTACTAGGGTCACTTAAGTCATTTGCACTATTTATAGACAGCAGAGGGGACAGGTGAAACTTTTATTCAGAAGTATAACCTATCTAATGTGTTCAAGTGGTGGGTATATTGACTGACATGTCTATCTCACAAGAGGTTCTGCAGCAGCCAGGTGCTGTCCTGCAGTAATTGTGTTAGTTATTGCTTTTCTCCTCAAATTATCCCACAGCTGGAACCAATTTGTAGCTGGCTCCAGTGTGCTCCAGTCACAGCTGCTGGCTGTCCTGTAACAGGCGTGTACAGTATGCACTTCTTTAAGTATGATTCCTCAGACTGTTTTAAATGTGCACAGAAGTACAGTACTGTGTATGTATGTATGTAAGTATGTATGTATGCACAGTAGCAAAGCAGTGATGCTAATGATGAAATGTATATCCAGGCTTACCTCCATGGTAATCGTATTCCATAAATAGGATTTAGAGCCATGTTTATATTTTAAGGCTACCAGTCAGAATTAGGAAGGGATTAGGTGTATGTGATATTATTAGTTACTATGTGCTTACCATGGCATATTATTATTATTCTATATAACACATGCTCCTCAGTGTTAGGGGTTTGTTAGGATCAAAGGTCAATGGGCAGCTGCCACCGTGTTAATATGTAAATGAATGTTTTCACAATTAATATACATACATATTTTTTGTAATTAATGAATATCTACTGCATGTGTTTGTTGGTGGTATATAATTTATTAATGTGTTACATTGCCCCGTATTGTTTTTATATATTTATATACTGCAATATGCCATATTTATGTAAAGGCACTTAATACCCTGGTTCTGCTCTGATCACAAATGGACATGTGTTGTCTTCTGTTACTGTTTTATTGCTACTTAATAATATACAGTAATTACAGCTGCATGTTGTGTATGCCACATGACTTCTTGGTGGCAGTTTACCATTATTTTAGAACCCATTTTTTGTGTTCTTTAAAGTCCTGTTCTGAAACATCTAACGCATGTCCTTTACTGTACACATCCTTTGTGCGTGTGAATAGTGTTAAAGGTGGGCATGTATTTTCTATGGCACATCTTAAGAAAACTAGATGTCTTATTCAGCTATTTGAAATACAACACTTTATCTTATGAGGGCATGGTGCTGCTTATTGCATGCTGAGTGTGTACTATAGTATTTAAAATCGAGTCGTTTCTTAATTTTTAGAGGGTAAAGGAAAATATCTATCAAAGCTTGGAGAGAGATAATGAGGAGTGAGATACAGTACCACCCAATGAGCTCCTGTCATTTTTCAGATTTCAAAGTTGGTTTGACCTTATTGTGACCTGCAGTTTTACAGTGGAAACCATTTCCACTGTAAAACTGCAGGTCACAATTGCACTGTTTCCCGAAACCTGTAGAGTATTAGGCATAATCCTTCAGCACTTTAATAGCTGCTAGGGCAAAGAAACAACTTTATTGTGAGCTGTAAAATACCAAATTCAGTTCTCACCTGAAATTGTGTACTATATTAATCCTTCATTTTTTCGTAGATTATTGCTGTAATATATCTGAAATATTTAATTAATGTCATGTCATTTGCTGTAAAGAGAACATATACTTTCAGATAACGGTACTTGTGTATTAGCTGGGCACCCAATTAGCATACATATGCAGGCAGGCAGTCATCGTAGTCCAACAGCTGCCTAGCGTAGTTAGCGTAGTTACTCCACGGCAGCCTGGCTCTGTCCATGGCAGCCCGTCTCTGGCCCCCGTGTCCATGGCTCTGTTCCCGGCATCCATACCAAGTGTAGTGAGTGCCTCTCACACAGCGCCGGTATCCGCCAGATCCCCTGCGCTGGCGGACGTCAGCGGAGAGGGTAACATGCTGGCGCCGGCGGAGAGGCGCTCCAGCTGACTGAGACGCAGGTCTCAGTAATTATTAGCACGCATGCATGCATAAAGGGGGTATGCGGGCGCAAGTGCGTCCTATGCACAATAAAGGAGGCATTTTCAAACCCCACTATCCATGCCAGCCTGAAGCGTGGCGAGCGCACCGCACCCCACGAGGGGACGCGTTACGCGTCCTCCCGACCTGTTCATACCCCCACTATCCAAGTTGGAATGGAGTTGAATCTATAAAGTGTGGCGAGCCCGAAGCGTGGCGAGGGTACGCGGAACACATGTGAAGTAATCCGTGTCTGCTCGCCACACTTTGGGCTCGGTGGCTCGCTGTGCTCGCCACACTTTTTAAAATCAACTCCACACCAACGTGGATAGTGGGGGTATAAACAGGTCGGTAATCCCCCACGGGATAACGCATCCCCCACGGGGCTCGCTGCGCTCGCCACACTTCAGGCTGGTGTGGATAGTGGGGGTGTTTCAGGTAAACATTCACATCTGCAATATCATACATCTGAGACAGTAATGACAACATGCGTTAACTGTTAACTGGAACACTACGCTGATTCTGACTGAAACGCTGGCTACGCGGCCGCGGGAACACTACACTGATTCTGAAAGGGACGCTCGCAGGAACACTACGTTTTTTCTGACTGACTAAGCTAACTATGCTGGCTCTGACTGACTGCGCTAACTACGCTGGCCGCGGGAACACTACGCTACTTCTGACTGACTACGCTAACTATGCTGGCTCTGACTGACTACACTGACTACGCTGGCTGCAGGAACACTACGCTGATTCTGACAGCGCCGCTACGCTAACTACGTACCCGGCGCCCGGCTAATACACAAGTATCCAGATAACTTTATTATGTATTTAGACATGCGCTTGTTCTTCTAAAACATTCACTAACTAAATGGCTATTTCTTTTTAGTATCTTTCTGTGACTTTCAGCCAGTTCAACGTATAGGTTACAGGTGCAATAATTTATTTAATAATTTACAAATTATACAAATAGAAAGCAAAGTTGTGTCATATTCCAAGACAACCAAATAGTCATGTCTGCCTGCTGTAGTAATACTGCGGTCCGGTATGGGATCCCAGTGGTCAGAATCCCAGCGGTTGAAATACCAACGCCGGGATCCCAACCTCCATAATCCCGACAGGGGGTGAGCCCATCACCGCCCCTGCGCTCGCCTTGCTGCAGGCCCGGTGCCTCGCTATGCTCGGCACACTAAATTATTCTACCTCTATGGATGTTTTGGACACCCACAGAGGGAGAATATGTCGGGATTGTATTTCGACCGCCGGGATTTTGACCATATTCTCGCAGCCTAGCAAACAGGTAGTGCTGCCCGAATCACTTCGCTAGCATGCGAGGGGACGTATACGCAAACATGCGGCCACTGACTATCAAATGATTTTTTTTTCCTTTCGTGGATAAAAGTAAGTCAGTACCTTTATCCTGGACAGAGATGGCTGAAAAGGGGGCGGGCGCTGACATCATTTGACGTCAGTCACCTGCCCCACGCACTGCACTGGAGGGGGAACACCCAGCATTTTTATGAGATGCCCATAAAATGCTGGACTTTCCCCTGCCGCCGCCCCCTGCTCGTCTCTGGACCTCCATGTCTGGAGCAAACGGCTTGGAGAGAGTGAAACTAGCCATTTGCTTATGGGGTTTGCGCATGCGCATATTTGCACATACACAGACCCCAGGGGATGGGGTCAAATTCAGATCTGAACGAACGGTTCTGAATTGGCCTCAAAGTTTTTAGTAAAAGTTGCAAAAGAGCGATCTCACGCCAAAATAAGCCATTTAAATTGAACTGTTCATTTACAACTTGTATTATTACCCAGTTTGTATGCACCTCTTAGGCATACTTGCCTACCCTCCTGGAACAACTGGCTTTTTCGGCCCCCTGGAAAGGTGAGCAACTCTCCTGCACCCCCCCTTGGCCGCAGAGACAAATGCTGTTGACTGTGGCGGTTCGTTCAATTGCGGAATTTCACACCAGTTTATCTCCATCTACTGCAGCATTTGGTTGGAATGGGGGTGGGGCTCAATGACATCAGCATCTGTCCCCACCATCAAACAGGACATCAAAGTGGTGTACAAACATGTAGGTAAGGATGCCTTAAGTTGAGACAGAGAAAGAAAAATGTTCCACATAACATATTATGGGCGGAATGTATTAATATACATTGCTGCCCGGATGGCGCGATGCCAGCGCATATGTACCCCCCCTGCAGCTGGAATGACGTCCGGCTGCTTTACTAGGGGGAGGAAGGGCTTACCTTCCGGGTCCAGGAAGACCTGCAGGAAGGTAAGCCAGAGGGAGGGGGAGAGGGGGGTCTGCGGGTTTGCGGCGGAGGCGTCGGGTGGCGAAAAGAAGCCCATAGGCTTCTATAGGGTATCGCCACCCAAAGGTGGCGATACCCTACTATGCGGTATCTTGACGACTGGGTTTTAATACATAGGAAAATGCGGTAAAACGGGGGTTTTACCGCATTTTCCCCTTAGTACATCCCGCCCTAAATATGAAACAAGGCAAATATTTTGCATTAACAATTCTTAAAATATTGCTCACATCTAGCATACAGCTCTAGCAGCCTGGTATACAGCACTAGTAGCCTGGTATACAGCACTAGTAGCCTGGTATACAGCTCTAGCAGCCTGGTATACAGTAGTGACAGCCTAGCATATAGCACTGGCAGCCTGGTATACAGCACTGGCAGCCTGGTATACAGCACTAGCAACCTGGTATACAGCACTAGTAGCCTGGTATACAGCACTAGTAGCCTGGTATACAGCTCTAGCAGCCTGGTATACAGTAGTGACAGCCCCTAGCATATAGCACTGGCAGCCTGGTATACAGCACTAACAACCTGGTATACAGCACTAGTAGCTTGGTATACAGTAGTGACAGCCTAGCCCTAGCATATAGCACTGGCAGCCTGGTATACAGCACTAGCAACCTGGTATACAGCACTAGTAGCCTGGTATACAGCTCTAGCAGCCTGGTATACAGTAGTGACAGCCCCTAGCATATAGCACTGGCAGCCTGGTATACAGCACTAGCAACCTGGTATACAGCACTAGTAGGCTGGTATACAGCTCTAGCAGCCTGGTATACAGTAGTGACAGCCCCTAGCATATAGCACTGGCAGCCTGGTATACAGCACTAGCAACCTGGTATACAGCTATAGCAGCCTGGTATACAGTAGTGACAGCCCCTAGCATATAGCACTGGCAGCCTGGCATACAGCACTAGCAACCTGGTATACAACACCAGCAGCCTGGTATACAGCACTAGCAGCCTAGCAAAAAGCAGTGGCATCCTGGTAAACAGCATTAGCAGCCTGATGTACAGCAGTAGCAACCTGGTATCATACCCTCCAACATCTGGAGGGTTGAAATCAGTGCACATTCGGAAACGTTGGCGTGGCCAGCGGAAAATGGGGTGTGGCCAAATCTCCTTTCCGAATCCCGGAATCCAGGAGACTGGAAAAGCCTCCTTAAGGGTTGCCACCAAAAACGGGAGAATTCCGGAAATCCGGGAGAGGTGGCAACCCTATATACAGCAGTAGCAGCCTGGCAAACAGCACTAGCAGCCTGGTACAGTATATAGCAGTAGCAGCCTGGCATACAGCACTAGCAGCCTGGTATACAGCACTAGCAGCCTGGTATACAGCAGTAGCAGCCTGGTATACAGCACTAGCAGCCTGGTATACAGCACTAGCAGCCTGGTACAGTATATAGCAGTAGCAGCCTGGTATACAGCACTAGCAGACTGGTACAGTATATAGCAGTAGCAGCCTGGCATACAGCACTAGCAGCCTGGTATACAGCAGTAGCAGCCTGGTATACAGTACTAACAGCCTGGTATACAGCAGTAGCAGCCTGGTATACAGCACTAGCAGCCTGGTATACAGCACTAGCAGCCTGGTATACAGCACTAGCAGCCTGGTACAGTATATAGCAGTAGCAGCCTGGTATACAGCAGTAGCAGCCTGGTATACAGCACTAGCAGCCTGGTATACAGTACTAGCAACCTGGTACAGTATATAGCAGTAGCAGCCTGGTATACAGCAGTAGCAGCCTGGTATACAGCACTAGCAGCCTGGTATACAGCACTAGCAGCCTGGTATACAGCACTAGCAGCCTGGTATACAACACTAGCAGCCTGGTATACAGCAGTAGCAGCCTGGTATACAGTACTAGCAGCCTGGTATACAGCAGTAGCAGCCTGGTATACAGTACTAGCAGCCTGGTATACAGCAGTAGCAGCCTGGTATATAGCAGTAGCAGCCTGCTATACAGCACTAGCAGCCTGGTATACAGCACTAGCAGCCTGGTATATAGCAGTAGCAGCCTGGTATACAGCAGTAGCAGCCTGGTATATAGCAGTAGCAGCCTGGTATATAGCAGTAGCAGCCTGGTATACAGCAGTAGCAGCCTGCTATAGAGCACTAGCAGCCTGGTATACAGCAGTAGCAGCCTGGTATACAGCACTAGCAGCCTGGTATACAGCAGTAGCAGCCTGGTATATAGCAGTAGCAGCCTGGTATACAGCACTAGCAGCCTGGTATACAGCAGTAGCAGCCTGGTATATTGCAGTAGCAGCCTGGTATGCAGCAGTAGCAGCCTTGTATACAGCACTAGCAGCCTGGTATACAGCAGTAGCAGCCTGGTATACAGCACTAGCAGCCTGGTATACAGCAGTAGCAGCCTGGTATACAGCACTAGCAGCCTGGTATACAGCAGTAGCAGCCTGGTATACAGCACTAGCAGCCTGGTATACAGCAGTAGCAGCCTGGTATACAGCACTAGCAGCCTGGCAAACAGCACTGTGTTTATACAACATAAATGGAAAATACCTCTATATACATCATTGAAATATAAAAATATTCTGAAATATGGAATAATCCGTTATACAAAATTATTCTGGTCCCGAGCATTTTGGTTAAGGGATACTCAACCAACTGGTTTGAAAAGTTCACAACAGACAAGGGTTATTGCTATGACATCTACTGTAATACAATAAATGTTAACTAGTATGTATTCTCTTCTTGGGCCAGTGATAAAATGGAGAGTGATAAACAACCAACTCCTGCCTGACATTTTTCAAACCCAGCCTGTAATATGCAGGGCTGTGGAGTCGGAGTTGGAGTCGGAGTCGAGGAGTCGGAGGCAATTTCGAGTACCTGGAGTCGGGGTCGGAGTCGGCAAACAATGCACCGACTCCGAAAATTATAATTAATGACTTCTCTACTGTAAGAATAAAGACCAATGCATGCAATGCCTCACGTAACCGCAAAACAAACACATTAAGGGCCTTATTCTGATCGGTGCGGCCCGATCAGAATATGCGGCCGCAACCGTGCAGGCGAATCCCCGCCTTCCATACGGATCGCCACCTGCCGTCCGTACGCGGATATGTGGCGATCCGCATGAAATTGGACGGGGATACGCCTCCTCCGTCTTGGGAGCAGCCCCTGCATTCGATGGTCGCCGAACATCGAATGCAGGGCCGCACGCTCCACCAGGTCCCGCAACACAAGACCACACGGACACTTGTCCGTGTGAAATCATGTATGGGGGCGGGCAGCTGACATCCGGCGATGTCAGATGCCCGCCCCGTACCCACGCGTCACGGCCTCATTACCATGCATACGCCCCGCGTTTGCATGGGAACACCCATGAAACGCGGGGCGTATGCATAGTGTAATGAGGCTAAGTAGCCCGTCACGCCCCTCTACGCCCCCTGTGCGGCGTATAAAGAATCCGTGCGGCGAAATCGCCTGCACATGCGCAGAGTGACCTCTGCACATGCGCAGACGATCAACATCGGCGGTCCGTCCGCATGCGGGAATATCCGCACCGATCAGAATAAGGCCCTAAGTGACCGTGAAAAAGCATGCTTTTCATGTGCTTCACTATATGGCACGCAACGCACAATTCGGAGCATCAATACTTATAAATGTATTCTACCTTGTAGTTTACAACTTATTTCCAACGTTCAATAAGGTTTTCAATACCTCGTTGGTAGAAATCACCTGGTGTAGACTCGAAAAATTCATTCAACCAAGCTCTCCCACCATACGCACAAGATCTTTTTGCGCGGATGAAGATCTTGTTTCATGCGCGGGGTCGTTTGTTTACCTTGGCTAAGCCATTCCTTACGCTGGTTCATATTGGATGTACAGGCACCATTTTTCGTCGCCAGCAACGATTCGGTAAAGAAAGAAATCGTTCCTTGTGTCCTTGAATTGAACAGTGACGAGCAAGCAAACCAGCGGAGATTGTGGCTCGTTGATTTTTGTTGTCGTCACAAAGCATGCTGAACTCATGCTCCACACTTCTGAACCTTTCCTATTGTTTTTGTTCCCAAAACAACCAAATAATGTGGTTTTTATCTTTGAACTGGTAAAGTTCCTGTTCCTGATGTTTATGCCTACTGCTACTATCCAGCCATTTAATTAATTAATAAAAAAATTAATAAAACTTTGTTTTCATTGTGTTTGTCCTTTGCTTAAACCAGGCATGTCCAACGTTGGCCCTCCAGATGTTGTGAAACTACACATCCCAGCATGCTTTGCCACAGTTTTGCTATTAGAGAATGTTAAAACTATTGCAAAGCATGCTGGGATGTGTAGTTTCAAAACATTTGGAGGGCCAACGTTGGACATGCCTGGCTTTAACTGTTCAATACAGTAGACTGTTGGCTTCCCAGCCTCTAGTTTCTGTAGTAATAATATGTATGTTGCCTTTCTTTCCTTCAAGGAATGTATCAAATACATTTGCATATTAATACAGAGGAGTCAGAGTCGAGGAGTCGGCATCAGGGGTACGAGGAGTCGGAGTCGTGGTCGGAGTCGGAACATTTATCTACCGACTCCACAGCCCTGGTAATATGACTGGTAGGAGCTGATTGACTGGCTGTTTATCACTCTCCATTTTATCACTTTTGAAGCAAAAGCCCCATACACACTGGACAACTTTCATGTGAAAGCCACTCAGTTTTCTCGTCTGAGCAGCTTTCAGCATGAAAGCTTCCCAGTGTGTACGGGGCAGCGATGAGTGGTGAGCGCTGCTGTGCGCTCCCGCATTTTCGCTGCTCATCTGCTGAGATGAGTGACAGAGTGGCCGGCTTTCCATAGTGTCCCGCTATGGAAAGCCGCCCCCCCCCCCTCCCCCCACCCTGGGAAAATGGCTTGGCAGGGGGAAAAACGCTGTGTATGCACTGAATGTTTTTCAGCCCAACTATTTTCTCCATCATCGTGCATCATACACACTGGGCATAAGTTAACCGTCCAGTGTGTATGGACCTTTATTGTATTGTATCTGGCCCCTTGCATGATACTGTATTGTCAGCCCCAGATTAACCAATAGGCAGGTCTACAATAGCTGTAACCTACGATCATGTGACTTTGTGGGCAACCCTCAAATATAGACTGTACAGATGTAGCCCCTCTCCAGAACCCCCTAGCTGGCGAGTGTTGGCGGAGGGCAGTGATGTGCAGCCCGGCAGGAGGGGGACGCGCAAGTGGTTCACTCGCTTGCGTGTCCCCGTCAGTAAGGTGGAGAGGAGAGGGGACAGAAAGTTTCTGTCCCCTCTCAGGGCAGGGGAGCGAGGGCAGGCGGGGGCAGAGCGGACAGGAGCGTCAAGACGGGTGGAGGGCTGCAGGGCTCCGGGAGAATGGGGCACATGAGCGTCTCGTGCGCATATGCCCCATTCTGTCGGAGGACAGTGGCTGGTGGGGGCCAGCGGATGGCGACAGAATTGCCAGGAGCCGCCCAATGAGAGCAGCTCCATCTGTACATACCTACTTATTGTCTGTCCCCACTGGGAGGGTTCGGTGAGGTGGCAGGGGGATCCGATACGATTTCCCGGCGGTCGGGATCCCGGCGGTCGGAATCCCGACACTGGAATCCCGACCGCCGAAATCCCGACAAGGGGGGGACATGGATCGCCCCCCCTTGCGGGCTCGCTGCGCTCGGCGCGCTATTTTATTCTCCCTCTATGGGTGTCGTGGACACCCACGGAGGGAGAAAGTTTCGGGATTTCGGCGGTCGGGATTCCAGTGTCGGGATTCCGACCGCCGGGATCCCGACCGCCGGCAAATCAACTGCATCCCGTGGCAGGGACATGTGTCATGGTGCAGCCAAGTCAGGGTGGTGCAATCTTGTCATTATTGCCTCATTCCCTGTTATATGGTGTCACGATCCCCAGCATTATACAGTCGCTGTGGGACCATGAATGGCGCCCTCAAGCTACCCGAACCACCCATTTGCAAGAAATATTATTATTATTATTACTAGGTATTTGTTAGGCACTGAAAGGTGCACCCAGCACCATACAAGGAGTAACAGAAAACGCACAGCTTGATAATAAGTACAATGCATTAATACAAGTACTGTATAGATGTGCTTTTTTCCCCAGAAATCACTGAACACAGCAGTTATTAACCTTAAACTTTATTTCTTGTAGTCAATACACTATTTGTCATTTAGATTGAGCTACTGCATTGTTACTGTGAAGTACTGTACTGTATGAGTCACATCCTGTGCGCTGGGAACTTTATAGTCCAGAGATTGGGTTGAGTTATTGGAAGCATCATTGATATATCTAGTTATGTGCGATCAGGGCAGAAGGGAGAAGTCCAGTGAGGAGACTGTCAGCAGCATTTCGGGGGGCGGGGCCTGATGTAGACATCAACGCTGTATGCATAATTAGCCCCATCCCAGGAAAAGCCGTGAATCCCAGTAATTTAATAAGGCGGCTGGGGAGATGCGGGGGGGGGGGGTCTGGCAGTATCCGGGAGGATTACCCACCTTTTCGGGGGGGGTCAGGAGGGGGACCCAATTTCCGGGACCCTCCCGGCCAAACAGGAGGGTAGACAACCCTGGATCAGGGGAGGCAGATCTGACTAAACCATGTATACTGTACATGTGTGTGTATATCTGGCTTTGATACTAGCCAGTCCCTCCTGAGCCTTTAACCTCACCTCACATCACTGGACACACGATGGGCAAGGTGTACTAAGCCCTAAAAAGTGATAAAATGGAAAGTGATAAACCACCAACCAATCAGCCCCTGGGGGAGATTCTCTAAAGCAGAAATGCGGTAAAAACCCCGTTATCGGGTTTTTACCGCATTTCTGTATGCTCTCTGGCCCCTCTGCAGTGGCAGCGCTGCAGAGGGAATCGCCATCAAAAGCTGGCAATTTCCTGCAGAAACCTCACAGATCCCTCCCAGCATGACCTGCTGCCGGCTCCGTCACTCTGCGCATGCACAGACCCGGAAGTCCAGCATCGGTGCCGCATCGCAAGGGACAGCTCTTATCGCAAGAGCTATCCCTTGCGTTAATAACCGCATATGTTACAGCATATGCCGTTATTAAAAATGCGGTGGCCGGCGAAGGGGGGCGATAATGGGCAGCGGATGTTACAACATCCCGCCCCCTAACAGTTATTTATCAAACATAGACTGTGTCATGACAGTTAGGAGCTGATTGGCTGGCAGTTTATCACTTTCCATTATATCACTTTTCAAGTTTAGTACATCTGGCCCTTGTGTGAGTAGAGAAACACAGTGGAGGTGCAATTATTTATTGGTAGGAGATTATTTATTAATATATATATATATATATATATATATATATATATATATATATCAACAACTTCTTACACAGCACTGATATTTTAATCATTCACACCAATACCTGCACAATTGGTGCTTATTGTCTAGATTGTCTTCTACACAAATAGCGACCTAGTACATACTTATCTACTCTCCCAGAAGGTGCAGTAGACTTTATGTAGACCCTGAGCCCCCCCCCAGAATAGTTGGTGGAACTCTAGCATCTCACCCACTCTATTGTTAGGGGGGAAGGATAATGAGTCAAGTCATATTGAGGGGTGGAAAAATATATTTGCCTTGTTTTTGCCCCACTTATTAGTGATCAGCTGCATCTCCTCACCAGGCTTCTCCTGGAGCTGAGGAACCAGATGTCAGCAAGTATGCTACTATGGACTGTGGGAGGAAACTGTGGCCCCCGGCAGTATCCCATGCAAGCAATGATAACCATTGTGCCTCCCAGGCTTTGTTGTGCTATCTCATTACAGTAGCGGTGTGATAATGGTGACGGTTGAACCACCAAATGGGTATTTATTTGCCAGCAGACAGACTCCAGTTCTCTGATGGAAGTGTCCATCAAAAACAAAACTCATATATAAATTCTAGTAAGCCCGCTCAAAGCAAATGCTTTGAAAGCTAGATGTAGATTTAAAAGCTAGTCTGCTACATTGTGATTGCCTCTGTGTTTGTGCATGTGAGAGAGAGAAAGAGATGTAGTTTCACTCGCTGCCAGCAGATGGCAGTGTTTCGGAGACACACGGACACTAGACATATATATAGATGATCCTGTCATTTATCCCTGCAGCTCTCATTAACTTTGTAATAGCACAGCTGAGGGGTGGAGGAAAAGTTGAGAATATTATTCCAGGAGGAGAGATATTGCTGATATTGCGTGTCATTGTTGTGTGCTTGCTACACTCTTGGTGTTCCTGGTCTCGCCATCTGCTGTCACTATGGAAATGTCTGAGTTGAGAGATGCTTTGTCTGTCTCCAGCTAATTAAATCAAGCAGAAACCCCAGAACAGGTAGGGTAGGGGGAGTAGATAATGACATGCATTATGTAAACATTAGAAGTCGTGATGTTTTGTTTTTCTTCCACTCACTGAGCAGTAACTTTATACATTTCATCTGATTTTTCTATGCGCCTTAGTGGAGACTGCAAAACCATGACACATTAGGTTCTGCAATAAGCAGCTGCAGCAGGAAATGACCATGTTCCAAAGCCAGCCCTGACTAAATTGATGCCCTAGGGAAGATATAAGGTGGTGCCCTTATATCCACCATGCTACTGGACTTCCCACTGAAGCAATTGTGCCTAAGTATTCACCCATAAAGTCTATGGGCGGGATGTATTAACATACATCACCGCCCGGCCGCCACGATGCCAGCGCATATGTACTGGCATGGCGGTGCGGTGACGGAGGGCGATACCTGTACTGTGGTGTGCTGGGGGTCTCCATCACCTCCCAGTCACCTACTGCCCCCCTCACGCTGGGACAGCTCAGCGTGGCTGTCCCCGGTGCCTCCTCCTCCCCCCTGCAGCTGGAAGGACGTCTGGCTGCCTTGCTAGGGGGAGGAGTTGCTTACCTTCCGGGGTCCAGGAGGACCTGCAGCAGGAAGGTAAGCCAGGCGGAGGGGGAGAGGGGGGTTGGCGAGGTGGCAGGTTTGCGGCAGAGGCGGCGAAAAGAAGCCCATACCCTGCCTTGGCGGTAACAGTGCGGCCGGGTTTTAGTACAAATGAAAATGCGGTAAAACTGGGGTTTTACCTCATTTTTAGCTTAATACATCCTGCCTTAAAAGAGGAAATGATAATTATCACAAACAAAAGTTATGCCAAGTGATCAGTATTCCCCCACTTCCATGCTGTGATTTGGGCCCTTTACATCAAATATGATGCATTGACCAAGAAATTGGATGAAAAGGGTCAAATCCTTTTTAGTCAGGTTTCTTCTTTTTCTGCCATTTTTTTTGTAAATTAAATGGTAATTCCACTAAATGACACCTTTGTAAAATGTAAATGTTTAGGGTGATTTGAACTCAGACATAAAGCCGCACCTCCTGCGAACTCAGACTGCATTACATGCTGCCGCTTCAGTACAGTTTATGGGAAATCTAGATCAAATTAACCTTTTTTACAATGTGTCTATTTGCTGTGGGTTCTTAACTCAAACACTACTGAACTGATTTTGATAAAACACCATCACTATTCTATTTAGTATATATGGTAAAAATCAGGAATTAATATAGGCTATGTATTATTGCAACTCATATTCAAACCTAAATAATGGTGGGTGCATCAGGCCACATGACCTTAGACCGTGATGGAGAAGGAGGCGTGGCCACCTGCAATCTGTGTGCACCGGGCCAAGGGACCTTAGACAATGATGGGGAAGGTGTGGCTACCTGCAGTCTGTGTGCATTGGGCCACGGGACCTTAGACAATGATGGGGGAAGGAGGCGTGGCCACCTACAATCTGTGTGCACCGGGCCAAGGGACCTTAGACAATGATAGGGGAAGGTGTGGCTACCTGCAGTCTGTGTGCATTGGGCCACGGGACCTTAGAAAATGATGTGGGGAGGTGTGTCCACCTGCAATCTGTGTGCACTATGCCACGTGACCTTAGACAATGATGGGCGAAGGTGTGGCCACCTGCAATCTGTGTGCATCGGGCCATGGGACCTTAGACAATGATGGGGGGAGGTGTGTCCACCTGCAATTTGTGTGCATCAGGCCACGGAACCTTAGCCAATGATGGGGAAGGTGTGTCCACCTGCAATCTTTGTGCACTCTGCCACGTGACCTTAGACAATGATGGGCGAAGGTGCGTCCACCTGCAATCTGTGTGCATTGGGCCATGGGACCTTAGACAATGATGGGGGAAGGTGTGTCCACCTGCAATCTGTGCGCATTGGGCAACGGGACCTTAGACAATGATGAGGGAAGGTGTGGCCAACTGCAATTTGTGTGTATCGGGCAACGGGACCTTAGACAACAATGGGGAAAGGTTTGTCCACCTGCAATCTGTGTGCCTTGGGCCATGGGACCTCGGGATAAGTGGTGGGGGAAGGTGTGTCCACCTGCAATCTGTGTGCATCGGGCCACGGGACCTTAGACAATGATGGGGTAAGGTGTGTCCACCTGCAATCTGTGTGCATCGGGCCACGGGACCTCGGGACAAGTGGTGGGCGAAGGTGTAGCCACCATCAGTGTAACGTTGCTGGTTGCGCAGACCACTCCTTGGCTACTTGGAGTGGACACTACTTTGCTATTCTGTAATAAATCTAATAAATCTGTCTCCTGTTGAATAAATGAAGATTGCAGAAAACTACTGTACAATGCACTATATCACACGTCATACACAGCAATAGCACCAAATCAAAACTAATCAGTGAATCCTGCCTGTGTAGGTTTCATGGAAGCAACTTGTGACAAACATATGTCCAAAATAGATATATCCTTAATATAGTACATCTGATAATCACAATACATGTACAATATCAAAATAATGCAATGCATGTGTTTTCTTCAGTGCTGTACAATATTATGTGCTCCCTATGTGATAACTGTACTGTCTCTGCTTAATGTTATCTTCCTGGCTGTTGCAGCGACCAGTGGCGCCTCTGATAGCTGCCTAGGCGCTGTGCAGCTCGGCGGGTATGTGTTCCCCACATGTAATGTCTTAATATAATGTATGTAATGCCTTCACCCCCCTTCATCCCTGCTTGATGCTGCACTGTAAATCCACAAAAAATTCCTAGTGTGCGCAAGCATACATGGCCAATAAAGTTGATTCTGATTCTGATTATATACAGTAGTAGTGCAGTTTTTATACAATATAGAAACAGAAACAGATTATATTGTAAATGACATGCAGGTGGTTTATATCCATAATGCTATATATTGTACTCAAGCTTTCACAGGATACAGATTATTTTCTGAACGCTAAATACTTTTTTCAGACTTAAAAATATTCTCTAATATGCAAACTGATTCCAAATATAGCACAATTGATAAGCAGCGTGTAACAAAGGGTGTCCTTATCTCTTCTCCCAGGAGATTGCCATGGAAAGGGAACATGCAAATAGGTGGCAGACGGATGTGGGATAAGCTTTCTGCTTCCAGTGGTCCTGAAACATATTGATGTTTAAATAGTGTTGTTAAGTACATAGTGAATACGTTTGTTATTGATTATATAAAAGCATTGTGTAACATTTACAGGCAAAGCTGACATATGTTACTATTAGCTATCTGCAAGGGCATTGTTTGTTCACATGCATTTTGTTCCATATGTAGTCATTAGGTTGACATTTACATTGCCAATATGAACAATATCGACAACTATAATGGGTAGACAGGTAACGTGTCAACATTCTCAGAAGTAAATGCTAGCAATGCAATTCATGCACAATATACTACAATTGGCGGTATATATAGGAACGGATCCTTTACACTTTATTTGAAGTGTTTTTAAATGTTTTTTTATATGTTATTAAATGTTATACTTTGAATGTTCATTGGTGTAGTAGCGCTACTTTATTCTCTTTTTTCTTTACCTTTCCATTGAGGGATTACTCACCCCTCCCTAGTAGCTGCTTCGCAACACACCCCTAGCCAGCGCCCGTTTTTTTGTTGCTTTGCAACTATTGTTCTGTACAATATACTACATGACTGTATATTGCTTTGAGTGACTTATAAAGTTGCACTTGTTAAAGGAAATTAGATTAACACACATATAAAATGATTTAGATTTCAGTTTCAACACACCCCACCCAAATTTAACCCTCTTTGCACATGTTACATCTGCCCCACCTGCAGTGCAATATGGTTTTGCCCATTTGAGAACCAATTTGTCCTGCGATCAGATCTGAATAAGGGCCACAATGTGAATAGGTCGCAGCATCAGCAGCACTCTTATGTTCTAAGTGGCAGGGATCAGATTCATTTGGGTATGGTTCATTAAGTTGACCTGACATACAGGTCAACAGTCACTAGGTCGAACGCATATGGTGACACGGACATGGTCGACAGGGTCATTTAGCCAACAAGGTAATTTGGCCATCATGTAAAAGGTAGACACTTGAAAAGGTTGAAAGGTGCACAAGGTCGACACAGGATTTTTTATTTTTGGGTGTCATTTTGTATATTGAGCTATATGAAAGCAAAAGGAGTGGAAACGTGTACCCTTGTAGGCTTGCTTTGCCACGCTTCGGATAAGGTGTCTCACTGCCACTGCAATCAGTGCAGGTTAATATTCCCAAACATCGTCTATGTGGATGGTAAAGTATAAAAAATTTGAAAAAGATTTTAAAAAGTACCTGTCGACCCAATGTATGTCGACTGATGCATTTAGCCAATCAGAAGCAGCTGCAAACATCATCATCAGTTTACAGTTTGTGCTAGGTGTCATGCACCCTCCATTTGCTACAGAAGCCACTGGCCCCATAAAACCTGCAAAGCTGACAGATGTACCGCATTCCGGAGCTTGGCCATAACAGGATACTGCCATCTCCTAGCATAGCCAATAGGCTTCTAGTTTTCACATCTGTACAGAGAGCCTACTCTCTGTAACAAGATTACAGTACAGCATAGTTTCCTACCCTCCTGCATTCTGCAGGAGACTCCCTGAAATAACAGCAATCTCCCTCTCAACCTCATTAGTTTAACAATCTCCCTCATGTCACCTAGCCCACATTACACTGTTACATTTTGGGGGAAAAAAGGAATGAGAGATAGATACATTTACATTGAATCATCAGCACCATTTCCCAGCACTTTAGCTAGTACAATGGATCTTACTAACTGCTCTGGGGCTCATCTACATTTATATATAAGTCATTTTAAAAAATTCCTCTCAGATGTACACACCTGCGCTTCTATGTGCCACTTTCACAATCTCTTTTCATAGTCTCTCCATATATGGAACTAGACACGCCCTTTGTGTGGAGCATGACACGCCCCCTCAATGTGCAATATTCTACTACCAATTATAATCTCCCTGAAACTAGTTTTCAAAAGTAGGCAAGTATGCAGTACAGTACAAAGCTCTGATTTTGTGTACTCCCCTTTGGTGTATGTAGACTTTATGAAGTGCTGTTAGGGCCTTGCTACATTTACATGATGTACAATACCTCTAGGGCGGGATTCTCTAAAATCCGCAGCCCTCTTCGCCGGCCACCGCATTTCTAATGACCGCATATTCTCTAAAATATGCGGTCATTAACGCAAGGGACAGCTCTTGCGGTAAGAGCTGTCCCTTGCGATGCGGCGCCGTTGCTGGACTTCCGGGTCTATGACCCGGGAGTCCGTCTGCGCATGCGCAGACTGACGCGCCGGCCGCAGGGCATGCTGGGAGGGATCCGTGACGGACCCCTCACACACCGCTGAGGTAAGAAGCCCATAGGCTTCTGCAGGGAACCGCCAGCTTTTGCTGGCGATTCCCTCCGCAGCGGTGACACTGCGGAGGGAGGTTAGAGAATACAGAAATGCAGTAAAAACCCTGATAACGGGGTTTTTACCGCATTTCTGTAATAGAGAATCTCGCCCCTAGTCTGAATTATACTACTTTATTTTAACCATTTGTCTTGTAGTTTATAGTTCATGTATCTGTATTTCCAGATGAAATTGTTCAGTCACAATATATGCTGAGAATCACAATATAACAATAAACCAGCTGCAATTTTCCGGAGAATCACTTCAATCTTTAATGATCCCATCAATCAATGATGGAGCGATTTGAGTGGATGTAGCAAAAAGCTTTAATGAGATGTGGTGGAAGCTGTATGTTATGAATATTAACTGAACAGATATCATGTGAGTCATGAATCGTGCCATAGACTCTATTGCCGGAGCCGTTTATAGATCATTGATTTATGTGCAAAATAGGCGCAGCATAACTTGTGTATCATAACAAAGCTTGTGCCCAAACCTTCAACCACAAGGCAGAGAACGCTGTACTTTCATATGTTCTATTTCTGAGTGGCGAATGCACCACGTCATTTCCTGGCAGACTTGTTTGTTGTGCCAGCACAAATAAATGTACAATATCTTTTACACACAAATGACCACTCATAACTATTTATAAATATATACAGGTTGAGTATCCCTTATCCAAATATCCGTTATCCAAAATATTGTCTCCAAAATGTACTTTATTTTTTATTTTGTTTTGCTAAAAACCTACTGAGTACATCTGTAACTGGCACTACTGGGGAAATAAGATGTAACTGGCACTAAATATGTGCAAGGACATGATTTCTTGGAATTCACATTCAAGGGGAAATTTACTAAAGGAAATTTGTAAAAAATAGGTGTATTTGTATTCAGAAATACACTTATTTTTGACATTTACTATCCCGAAAATATGGCAATTCGTATTCGTATTGATAGCACATCAATACGAATTGCCATATTTTCGGGATAGTAAATGTAAAAAATAAGTGTATTTCTGAATACAAATACACCTATTTTTTACAAATTTCCTTTAGTAAATTTCCCCCTCAGTGTCTGAGATAGGACACACACTTTGTTTCATGTTTTAAAACCTTGTTTCATACACAAATAAAATATGTTTGTGTGTATTTCATGTGGTTGATGTATTTATACAACATAAATGCAAGATACCTCAAGATACCTCATTGAAATATAAATTATCTCATTCAAATATGAAAATATTCCAAAATACGGAATAATCCATTATCCAAAATGATCCAAAATCCATAATCCAAAAGTCCCGAGCACTTTGGATAAGGGATACTCAACCTGTATTGTCTTTATTTTGATTATGACATTAAGGTGCATATTCATCATTATGCTTTTAAGTTTCCCCAATATTTGATACCCAACTAACTGCCAATTGTGGCGTTAGAAACCATATTAATAGAACAATTTATTATTTCTCCTTACCACTGCCGATTCCTCCACTAGTTACATGGTGCTAAGAGTGCGGTTCGGGGTTACTCCCGTTCAAAGCCCCAGGCGGCCTGGGGTACGGGATGAGGATGTGCACGGCGTGCATCCAGATGAGAGGGTAGCAGTACACACAGAGCAGACACATACAGTACACACTGTCACACTGCTGACACTCAGCTGTCTCATCCATGTACCTGTCACTGTGTGATCCAGGGGTTGTCATACTGTCCTATACTATAGAGTGGTTGTGCTCTGTTATTATAAACCCGTGACCCTCCCCAAACATATGCCTGATATATGCCATGCTCAGATATTGGGGTTGCTCATCCCCCAATGTGAGTAATATATGTCATGCATAGTGATTGGGGCTGCTCATCCCCCCTCCCCCATATAAGTGATATATGCTGTGAACAGATATTGGGGGTGCTCATCACCCTCCCCCATAGGAGTAAGATATGCCATGCACAGATATTGGGGGGCTTCCCCCCCTCTCCCCTGGATAAGTGATATATGCCAAGCCCGGTGACAGGGGGTTCAAAGGAGTGCCAGGCCCCGATGATCTGAGGAGCCCGAAACCAGCTCCCCACTCCCCGCTGCTCAGCCACCTAGTCCCCTGCCACACAGATGGCCAGCCTCCTAGGCGCCAGGAGCCCAGCTGCCCACCACACCCCCTTTTCTGGAGTGCGGCCCTCGAATATTTGCTGGAAGTGTTTAGTGGCCCCTCTAGAGTGAACAGCAGGCAGGGAGCCACCAGGGAAAACGGACTTCTGTGTGCACCAATAAGGGGACATGATCAACTGTGGAGGGGGCGTGGCCTCATCTTCTTTACTCTTAGTTTCCCAGAGTATTTACGGAGATGCAGAACTACCCCTAAGGTCACTCACTGTGAATAGATGCAGTTGCATGCTCACTTAACTAGTGATTGCTGGCAGTGATCACTAAACAGCAAAATTTCCCATCCGTGGAACACTGTGGCCTGAAGACAGCAACATCAAAGGGACAACTTGCATCCTCAAGGAGCTGCCATAAGGGCATAGGTGATCTTCTCAATTTAAAATAGTGCAGGGCACTGCAACCCGCTGAAACAGCCTAGCGGGAAGAGTTATTGCCACCATGCAGAGAAGATGTCAAAACTCATTTAGTGGACTTCATCGAGACGTTAAAGTGCCAAAGCTTTAACTTAGTCTTTGACTTTTATTGGCAAATATGACAGAAGAAATTAAATGGGTTTTTATTTGGGATAGTATTTGGTTTTGCAGCTGTAAAATGTGCTAGCGGATATTGTTTAAATTGACTGAGTGGCAGGGTTCCTGGCTCACATTTTTCGCACTGTGTCCCTGCTTACACTTCATATCTTCCGCAATTTAAAGCTGGTTAACAATGTTGGTGTTTTCTGTAACAGAACCAGCAGAGCCCTGGTAAGAATGGCTGCATGTACAGCAATGGTCCCCAAGGTTCCCTCAAGAGGACCTGCAGTAAAATCTTTTGCATAGATGTTATGTTAGTGCAGCTTCAAAAATGTAAAGAAAAAATAATTAATATTAATTATAGTTTGTGAAAGTCTATTACCATATTTATTGTTTGTTCTGATTGAATGTGATGATATTTTATTTTATTTTATTGCGTAAGCCAGTGGTTCCCAAACTTTTTTTCAATCATGATGCCCTAGAGTAGGAGATTTTTTTGAAAGCACCTGTAGGCCAAAAGTTTGTGATTGAGAAATACAGAAAAAATATTAAATGAAGTGGTTGTATGCCATCAAAATTCACTTCTGTTTGTCCACATAGCCACAAGCACTGGTTTTGCCTATTGCATTGACCATAAATAAATATAATTGACCTGGACCACCAACGAAAGGCACACTTGGGTTGGGTTGGTCCCTAAGATACCCCATGCTGACACTGTGCACAATTGCCGGTGGAGGTGGTTACAGCAACTACTGTTAATGAATTTATTTCTAAACTGGATACATTTTTGGCCACTAACGGAATCCTATAGATATGACTTACTCAAGTCAGTAGTTACAAGTTAGATAGGTTGAACTCGATGGACTAATGTTTTTTGTTCAGCCTTAATTACTATGTTACAATTTGGTATTCAATTGTATATTATATTGAAAAAGATTGACCACTTTAGGACAATTAAACCTCATTAGGAACTTTGCCTTCATGTAGCAATTAAGGAATGGGCAAATTCCCTGTTATATAGTACAGCTCTGTTGACAGCGATCCAGTTCCCTGAGCTGCATAGTCAGCTGCCATACATAAAAAGTGCCTGGTGGCTCCTGGCTGCAGGTGCTGACAAAGTTCTAATGCTGCCCATACACTGTGCGATGAGCACCATGCATTTTGGACTAGATCACATTGAATATAGTTAAAAATGCATGCAATATGCTAAACCAGCGTGAGTTTTGAACAAGATGCAATCTAGTAGTACGTGGTGCACATGTGTCTTGTACCATGCGATATGATGTACACGGTAGCGCGCATCGCACTGCAAGGTAATATAGCATTGTGTGTTGGCAACTTTTACCAGAGGGTCTTTTCTGTTTGATGCAGTGGGGGCCAATTCACAGTGCATGGCATTGTCCAATAATTGATACAACGTTCAGAGCTTCCCATAAAGCTGTGGTTCCAGGAAATTGTAGAAAAAAAGTGTCCCCGGCAGGTTACATGAGATTACAAGCTCCACGCTGCTCTTCTCAAGGCTTCCCGTTTCTTATCAATAGAAGCACTGCATGCTTGTCTGTGCTAAATAAACGTCAATGTGTTTTAATGATGTGTGTCCAGATTGCTCTTTGTAGACTCTTTGTACAGGACAGATTGTTCCAATCTTTTAATAATTCTAAGAGGCCCTTAATAGTTGGCTTGAATATGTATGATGCGTAGACACTAGAAAGCTTGTTGCGCTGGAAAGACACGTGTTATTATTATCACCACCAGTTAGTCATATAATAGGGATGTCTAATTTACTGTGTAAGCAGCTTCATTTCATAAATGTGAACGGTATATACAGATGTAGCCTCGCTCAGCTATCCTGCATTTTTTTAAATTAGGGAGGCCAATCCCGGGATTGAGCATTTTTCAATCCCAAAACCCGGGATTGAAAAATAGGTATGCATGCCTGTAGGACTACATGGGCACCATTCTGTGTTGCAGCTCGGTGCACTATGTTGCACCCGCCCCTCTGTGCCTCAGCCGAGTAACATGATGGGTGCGCCTCAGCCGAGTCGCATGGTTGCATCTGTATGTAAGGGTGGTTTGTTGTGCCAATGGGTCTCTGTTTCACACCCAAAGCTCTATTTTCTTTCCAATTGTTCATATTATGCTCGGTATATAGATCTGTACTAAAGAACTACCTCTTAAGCTATTTATCAATGCTTGAAGAGAAATAAAATTGTGAGAGATAAAGAATCAGCTAATAAGCTTCTAACTATCACTTTTCAAACAAAGCATGTAAACTGTGATGTAGAAGCTGATTGGCCAGTACTTTATCTTCTACAATTTTATTTCCCTTTAATAAATACGGAACCCCCTCAGAGCTAGAATAACAGTCACATATACTGGAATGCTAGTAGTTAATGCTGGGTACACACTACATAATGTGAGTAACCAGTGAGATTGTTAGTGACAAGACCGTCTGTATGTATACATACTTGCCGATGCTGACAGTGACTAGCGACGATGTCGATATGTGGGTATGGTTGGGGCCATGCTCTATGTACAGAAGCCAGGGGAGCGTGCATCACTAACGATGTAGTGGGTACATACTGGATGATTTTAAGAATTTAAAATATTGTCTGGTATGTACCCTGCTTAAAGCCCCATACACTTGGTGAGCGGAGTGATAGTGCTGAGAGGTTTTGCTTATTGTTTATAGGCAAAACCCAGTGATCTAGTCAGAAAGACACTGCATGCACTTTGATAGCAACATGCGGGACCGTGCATCGCCGTCTCCCAGGGCAATACACATGGGCCCTTATTCAGATCTGATCGCAATACAAATTTGTTCTCAAAATGGGCAAAACCATGTGCACAGCAGGTGGGGCAGATGTAACATGTATAGAGAGAGTTAGATTTGTGTTATTTTATTTCTGTGCAGGGTAAATACACTGCATTGGTTTTACACTGCAATTTAGATTTCAGTTTCAACACACCCCACCCAAATCTAACTCTCTCTGCACATGTTACATCTGCCCCATCTGCAGTGCACATGGTTTTGCCCATTTTGAGAACACATTTGTACTGCGATCAGATCTGAATGAGGGCTATGAAGCGATCTAGTCAGATCGCTTAGAGATGGGGCTGAAATCTCCTTGTGTGTATGCCCCTTATATATAATATTTATTTCTAATAGGCTTCAGCTCATATAAAGAAACTAAAACATTTCTAAATAGAATCTATGGGTTTGGAAAAAACCTGTGTATTCTGCCTAGTGCCTGACACAGAGTGATGTTTATGTAAATGTCCTAAGTCAGCTTCAGGCCTCACACTGATTACTCCTCACACATGAGCGGCCTTCTTATTACACATCCGCTGCCTCACAATAAGCTTCAGAGGCTGGGGAAATATGATGTGCTGTAGGAAGGAAGCCTAGAACACTGTACAGCCGGACTTTTGGGACCGTCAGGACATTTGCATATAATGTTCTTGTTTTTCTTGGTTGCTGGGAATAAGAGTCTGGTGTTTCTATTTATATCATATCTCTGATTTTCTATTAATTTGATAGAAACACGCAAAGATAAATCTACCCTCTCTATGAACCTGTAATGCTAGCATTACAATTTGTATTTATGTTAATAATAATCAGAAGTTGACAATAAGGGTCTGATTCAGGCCTTATCGCTGGGCTGTGATTCTTCAAAGCCCGTCTATTAGGTAAACGCCAACCAGCCACGGTCTCCCCCTGCCCCTGTGCAGCCGTGCACACAGGGGGAAAACCATTCGCAATCTCTCACCCATTCGCAGCTGCTGAGTAAGTCTAGACTGCGCTGCGATGGCCGTGGGGAGAAGGAGGACGCTGATGGCGTCAGTGGCCCTCCCGCCCAACAGCTGGGCAACGCCTGAATTTTCTGGGGCACACCCAGAAAACCCTGGCATCCCGCCCCAAATTGCCCGGCGCCTGTCACTCAAAATCACATCACAAGGTGGGCAAACAGCATGCGCACTGTTGTTTGATAATCGCTCAGACTGCGAATTCGCAGCTGAGCAATCAGGTCTGAATCAGGCCCTATGTTTCCATGGCCAACCATAAAAGTCAGTGCAATGTGCCGCAGCCATGGTTATCCACTAGCGATCCACTCTGAATAGTTATCTAGACCGTGGGTTTTTCCAGTTCTATTCAGCGGCATTTTTAGAAATTAGTGGTCCTGTCTGCATGGTGGGGCCCCTCCCTATCAATCACAAACTTACATTTTCAGAAAAACACAAAAAATATATAGATAAGTGAAGTGAAGCTATCAGGTCACTCTCCGGCTGTTTAGCCTGGGAAAGCAGAAAATGGCAGCCAGCCATCAGGTAGGTAAAAAGGCCGGGGGGGCCCAGTGGCACTCACCCTGCACCCAGCATCTGGTGGACACCGTTTCTAACTACTTGTTCATTTGAGTAAAATAAAGAAATAAAGAAATATCCGGAGGACCAAGTAGCCTTACCGCATCAGCTCCGCCCCCACCACACCCAGCCTGTCAGTTGCTCTACTCTCCGGCAGGGCCAGATTTAGGGGTCAAGCCACCCCATGACACAACATTTTTGTCCACCCCCCCGCCCTAGTAGGTATGTGGCGCGTTGACATCACACGCATTAGTCTGGACTGGACCGGAGGGAGGAACTACACACTGGGCTCGGACGCAATGCTCTGTAGCTTGTCTTGTGTGTATAGTATATCTAATGGGCGTCAGTGGCTCAGTTCTGCCTGAGCCAGTGAGCCTCCGGAAAGCAGGACCGTGATTCACTCGCTGCTGCCTGCTCGACCATGCACTTAATAAGAGTCAGTGACATACTGACAGCTGCCGCCCTTAAAAGGTGCCCCTCCTAGGCCGTGCCTCCTGGTCCTAGTGACAAATCCGGCCTTGCTCTCCAGGCTTCGGTTGTCCGGCGTTTGGTGCCACCCCATGCAGTCTGACACTCACTCTAGTCTCCATTTGGCTGGTGTTTTGGCTCTGCCCCCACCCACAGCCTCACCTCCCACAGTTTGTCGCTCATTCTGCAGGACCTGATTGGCTTTTGTTTGTTGCACACTTTTACCTGAAGAGCAGTGATTGAATTGAGGGTCAGGCTGCATAGTATCAGACATGCAACCTGTTTAAATGAGTCTGCGGCCTGTCGGGTGCCATCCCTTCTCGTAAACTCCTCCTGTCATCTTCATCCCTCCTGGGACTCCAGTATGCAACCTGACCCTTAATTCTTTTACTACTGTTCATGAGAAAAAGCAAACACCAGCCAATCAGATCCCGCAGAGTGACTGACAGAAAGACTCTGGGAGGTGGAGGACTGAGCCAAACACTGGCCAGACGGGGACTAGAGAGAGTGACAGACTGCTCATTTATTATTAAAAATAATTGTTTTATTAATTTAAATAGAAATGTAGAAATATAATCAATAATAACCTTAAAAAGATATACATATAAGTCAATAATGTAAATCAAAATCTATAAATATAACAAAATATTGTGGAAAGGAAATGATCAGGAGTCCCAGCGGTGCATTGCGCGTGTTTGTATTCGTGCCGGTGACGTCACCGGCACACTCGCGCAATGCACCTCTGGGACCGGAGCTGCCGCTGAAGAGGATCCTGAAGCCCGCTGTGGACACCGGGGGACATGGTAAGTATGAAAAAAGGGGCAGGGTATTTTTGGAATATTTCTGTTTTTGGATATACGGGAAACTCAACCTGTATTGATTGCACCAACCGGAGGATTTGGTTGGTGTAATCTGAATAGTGATCCATCCCTCTGCGCAGAATGATTGGCTGTTTAAGGATAGGACTATCTATTCATGCATTTTTTCTTTGTTTAGTCTTAGAATTTTTCAAGTTCAAGAACCATAACTTATAGGTAATTAATAAGTTTTCTTTTAAGTGGAATACAGCATGTTTGGAATGATGAAGCAGTCTAAACATTGTGTCATTTAAATATGTGTGTATTGTCAATAAAAAGCTGTTCACTAGTTTTACACAGATGCATATTAGTATTCAGGGCTCATTTACATTTCTACTTCCCATGCAGTGGCTGTATTTGTCATATGTAATTGATGCATGAAAAGCAGACTAAAATGCATCATGTTCTAAAATGTTAATGCTGTGGTTAAGCTTTAGAACATGGCAATACTTTTACTTTACTTTTAAACATGCTACTAGTGCAGTATGTTGTAGGCCTGTACATACACTTGGCTTAATACTCAACATAATAACTAT
Source organism: Crinia signifera (assembly GCF_055691185.1). Classification (NCBI taxonomy): domain Eukaryota; kingdom Metazoa; phylum Chordata; class Amphibia; order Anura; family Myobatrachidae; genus Crinia; species Crinia signifera. The sequence goes on from NC_139221.1 coordinate 268,687,618, forward strand.
CAGAGCTCTCTTGCACCAACTCATACTTGGTAAAAACTGTAAGCCTGGTATCAGCTGTACAGTATTTACTCTGTATAGATCTGAGATGCAGCGAATCGCCTTCAATGAACTAGATGACAATCAGGGCAGCCAAGGCATGTGGGTGCCTTTGTGGTTCTTTTCTGTGTAAAAATGTTATATTCTAAAAATTCTGTTTAAATACCTGTGACTGTACCACCCGTACTTGGGTATGCACAGTTTTGTGCACATGCAGTTTACACTCATATCTACATAACTGTAGTCCCCTCCATTGGTGAAAAGCAATGTACAGTACATGACATGTACTGTAAAAAATGCTCCACATTACCATAACAGCTTCACCAGAAGATCACTGTCAGATCAAGTTGTGAGTTTCAGGGTTGATACTTAAGTAGGGTACACACTTAGCGATGTGCATATACAGTGGCTATAACCCAGCAGATGTGGACATCGCAAGTGCATTCCGCAGGATGACCTTATCTAACAATGGGGCAGATGTATTAAGCCTGGTGAGCAAAAACTGTCTGCAGTATGGAGGCAGCCATTTTCCGAATTTCCCTTTTTTTTATAAGCAGCAGGAGCCGGGAGAGACGGGACCCGCAAGACAGAACCGCTGGCAGCAGGGGCAGACGGCAGCGGCTAACTATAGCCCCGCAGCCCTCCTGGCGCCCACACCTTGTCAGTGCCTCCCCGCCACCGCGGGGGCTGCGTGGCTATAGTTACGCCACTGGGTGATTGTCTAACAAAGGATTTTGGTCCTTTTTGCTCAGCTGTGAATTCTTTTCTAGCTGTACACACTTATTCGCAAAGCGTGCACATTTATTCACAAGGCGGGATTTAACTATAGCCATTACCTGTTTGCTGACCGCTGCTAAGTTGCACAGCAGCGATTAGGTCTGAATTATGCCCATTGTTCTGCAACAAATGATGGCACAAATTGTATATCTTTTTTTTTTTAATGGGTGGTGTAAAGATAGTATGGTAGTGCTAAAAGTGTGGGAAGTGTTTATGCTCATTTAACTTGTCAAGGTAATGCTTAACATATTCTATTTCCAGGAGACCATTGAAACAGGGAGGTGAAGTGTGAATGAAAAAGTGCTCTCTCTATTCCCTGCTGGCTCTCAGCAGAAGTAGTTCTCACATCTGTTACATTCAGGGAAAGGGGGTTGGTATGTCATGCGTAGACAAGATACAGATGATCACAGAATACTGTATTCCTATGCTGTAACATGCAGCTATTAGTGTTTAAATGTTACAGTTTTATTACAAAATGTATACAAAAATCAGATTGATATGTTCCTACAGTCTGCTCGATAATGTAACAGTTGTGAAAGCTGGTTCGTGTTTCAGATTTACCCTGAAAATATAATGAATCATTATACATGATACATCGTTTAAAATAAGCATGGAGAGCGGCACTAGGGTGGCCAATCAATTCGGCCCCAAAATAGCCAGGATTTCTATCCCGGGGTTGGATTTCGGGATTAGACTTGCGTAGTGTGACTATCAGAGGTCACGCCGCCCGACCCCCTTCTGCCGTAACCCCTGCACCCGGCGACCGGCCATTTTCATCAGCATCCCTGTGCCCACACCTCTGCACACCCCTGCCTCCCGCTTTAGGCAGCAACCCCGGGTCCGTGCCACCGAACACCCCTACCTCCCGCTCACAGACGCCGCTCCTGCAACCGCCAATCGTACCCCTGCTCCCGGCCTTACCATGTGAGCTGGATTTTGTGTGTATGTGTGTGGGTGGGGGGGGGGGGGGGCGGTGTCTTTTTTTTTTTTATTAGGAAGGTCAATCCCTGTCCACCCAATGGCGGAGATGTGTATTGCATGCATATTGTGTGTCGTGCCTCAACACATCTGAGTGCGCTACAAAAGTGGCGCGTCAAAACCCTCGTCTAGGTGCGCTGTCAGGATGAATAAGTGTGGCTCCATCTGTAGCTATTAGATAGCAGGTACCTGAAGTAATGTATGCTTAAACATATATAAATCAGTTTCATGTGCTGTTTCCCTTAGCAGGCAGAGTATACACAATATATAGCTCAGTGTGTACATTCTATAGAGATCAGGGCATTCGCAAGTACAATATTAAACAGTACATTTGATGCCACCTGCTGATCCAAGCGTTGCAGGAGTGTCTTATCTCATTTATAGGCTTAAGGTCCATATGTGTCCATACACATGCAGATTTATCTTCAGATCTGGCTGGTTGGAACAAAAACATGGTTATAGATGAGAGCAAATGACAGTTGACCATTTGCTTGGAAATGCTGGAAGACTGCCAAACTGTCACTCATCCATAACCATGGCCCTTATTCTGGTTGGTGCGGATATATCCGCGTGCGTTCGGGCCGCCGATGTTTTGTGACTGCGCATGTGCAGAGGCGTCTCTGCGCATGTGCGAGCGGGGCGTACGGCCAAATCGCGCATGAAATGTGAACACTCCGAACAGGGGGTGGAGATGGGCGTGAAGGGCTATTTGGGCTCATTACCATATGCATACGCCCCGCGTTTCATGGGCGTTCCCATGCAAACGCTGGGCGTACGTATGGTAATGCGGCCGTGACGCACGTGTAGGGGGCGGACATATGACATCGCCGGATGTCAGCTGCCCGCCCAGATCCCTGCTTTTGCACGGAAAAATGTCCGTGTGGTCTGAGGTTGCGGGAGCTGGTGGAGCACTCGGTCCTGCATTCGATGGTCTGCGACCATCGAATGATGGGGGAGGTCCCCTTAGATGGAGGAGGCATATTCCGTGTAAAATACACGTGCGGTCCGTTCGGCCAGCTTCTTACCGCGTATGGACGGAGTTGGCGATCCGTATGGAAGGCGGGGTTTCGCACGCACGGTCCTGGCCGCATAATCGGATCTGGACGCACCGACCAGAATAAGGCCCCATGTTTTTGTTCCAACCAGCTAAATCTTACTAGTGTATGGGCACCTTAACACTCCTGTGTATTGCTCCTGCATGCACAACAAAAAGTATATATCAGCTCGATTTATACACAGAGAGGAAAACTGTACATTTCTAACATAATATTTATAACAAAGCATCGTAAATATAAAAAATATACAGTTTTCTTATCCATAACAATAATACTGCATTTTTGAGATGATTCAGTTAAATCGGTGTATGCCAGGTACGTGTTTTGGAATGCCGTCAGATCCAGCCCGACTGTGAAATCCGAACCAAACGGCCCAACTTCAGACGCATCGTTTGTGGCATCTGAATAAATACTTCTCTGGTAACTCGGCAAATCTTCAGAATCTTTGAGAATGATTGTATCTGCATTCTTGATTTGATATTCCTTTCTCTGCATAGTGATTTTTCTCAGTTGTTAGCACGTTTAGCACCTCTGCGGAAGTATTTTTTCTTTCTTCAAATGTATTACCAAAACAAAACTCTAGATGGTAATTAGTATGGACTCTCAGTGTTCTGAGTTGAAGGAGTAAAAGTTCCTCTGTCAGCTCTTAACAAGACCCTCCCGGATTGGCCCCCGGAAAAAAAGAGGGGAAACGATCCCGGAAAGCCGCCCGGCTCCTGTGACAAAACCCCCCCACCCTTTGGGGTCAAATGATGCGAATCGCGCTGTTTTAATCCCGTCCACCGCAGTGCCTTAAAAATGGCATTGCACATCCATTGTGGCTAAAATGGCATATGATTGCTCTGGCCACGCCCCCAAACAACTAGCCACTCATGCCAGCCAGCAGCCACCAGTTGATTGAGAAGCCGTGAGAAGTGAATATTACATATCAGCAGGGGACGTCTCTCCCCGTCTCCCGGTCACAGCGGGCAGGGGAGCGTGGGAACAGGCGAGGGGGGGAACGGGTGAGCGAGCTGGCGGTACCGGCGCCAGCACAGCTTCGGCGCCATGCTCCGCCGTCACTACGCCTCTGTTCCTGGGAAATAACAGATAGGTGGCTATGTGGATACATCGTATGGGAGTGTCACAAGTGTTGCTGGTTGTGAACACATACGCATAATCACTCACATTGGAGGCCATACACTGAAGGACAATCTGCTCCAAGCCTGGAGCTTGTGTAACTTTCAGTGGTGTGACTGATAGCTGCATCTAAAAACACAGAAAAGTATGTGGACACTGACAGTGTCCACAAAATCGCCCAGTGTGTATGGACCTTTTAGTGATATTATAAACGGTCATCTGAAATGTTCTTTGGTGTGCAATCCTATATAATTTCAGATATTTACACTTCTATCAGGGTAACAGGTATTTAACATACACTATGTACTGTACAATTACAGGATGCTCACAAGCTTGTATTTGCAGCTTTAGGTTTCCCATTGAAGTACATAAAGAAAGTAATCTCAGTGTAGAAGGCTGCTGTGAATGATTCATTTCTCTTTCTTAGAAGTACAGCGAGTTACTTGTAACAGTGACAAATGATTCATTCCGCTATTCAACAGGCGGCTTTGATAGACCTGTGTGTGGGATAGTGATGGAACGTCAGGTTTAAACTTCTAGGTTTAAATGTACTTTATGGGAATACTAAATAATAGTGGAGGCAGAGAAAAGGGTAAGCACCATTGACATTTTGTCTAGCTGGGATAGAACTACCTGTTATCATAAAACATACATTATAAATGTATTAATATCGATGATCTAGAGCTCCCCCTACAGTCTGACGAAAGTTGAATAAACTGAAACGTTGATCACAGGTGTGGCATCCCATGCCTAATTTATTGTTTCTCAAAGTCCCGTGAGTGCCTCTGACATCCTTGTGTGTATATATATATATATATATATATATATATATATATATATATATATATATATATATAGCAATGTGTAATTATGGCAAAACTGCTGGTAAATAAGTGCAGTATAATGCACTCTAGCAATAATGAGGACAAGACACAAATTTTAAATGTATAAGAAAAGATATATAAATAAATACTGAAAAGAGAACACCTGATCACAGGCAGGCAATTGAGCAACAGGACTGGGTCTCAGCAAGACAGAGTATTCAGCACACAGGCCTGGAGGCTTTCTGGACATGAGATCATGACCAGCAAAGTTCCATGTTCAGGAAGCACTTTTAAAAGGATAGCACCCAATCCCTGCAGTGCCTTCTTTATGACTAAATTGTGTGAAGCTGCCTTGCTGCACACACCTACTCAATCAACAACCCAGCAATGGAGAATGCCGTCTGATACTAGTGTCCCTGTTGGTAGGCGATCAGCGGCTCTCTGACACTGCCAGACACCGGGCGAAATCCGCCGGCCGCTGTATCCAGAAGAGAGACATGGTGGCTTCTAAGATTTATGGAGATTTGAGAAAGAAATTCTACATTTGCTAAATTCTTCTTTCCTCACATATGGCTAAGATAATCTTGATATTGAAGAGATATTGGGATTGTATTTAATATATATGGTAGTTTTGTGTTTGTTAGGCTGAAATTGAATACCTCTGATGAAGTGTAACGTATGCTGTGCAAAATATGTCCCAGTATTTGACAGATGTGTAAATCAAAACCTTTTGAGAAGGTAAACTGGCTATAAACTTATTGGCAAAGCAAGAGAACCCTTAAAATCCACCTTCTCCAGTGTTTCATGTTACTTCAAACTGAAAAATGTTGTAAATTCTTGACTTTGCCAAGTGACATGTCAGGATTTCTGATTTCCACATATAGAACCACTTTGGTATTTTGAGTAAGGATTTTAAGTAGTAATCCTACCTCTCAACCATTCCACTTCAGTTGTGACAAGTCCAATTTTGATGCTTGTCTTGCAGTCCCATGCTCAGGACTCTCCTCCAGATTCATTAGAGGAAGGTTGGTAGGTGTTGAGCAGCCAGGAACTGTAAAGGCATGTTTCTCCATACCTTGAAGCATAATACATGGGATTTTTCTTTAACACCAGCCAGAGCTGTGGCCACGTGACCAGATCATGCCCTCTTCTCATCGCTCTGATAATGGGATTGCTAAATATGTCTCATCTCTCACAGTTGCTTAAAGTGCTATAGGATAACTAGATAGGAGTATGGTATGTCGCCATTGTGGTAACATTGGCATTCTTAGCATATCGTCATTGACCACATCATCATTCTCTCTTTCCAGATCCTAGCGCTTTATCTAGTGCCTAACCCTAACATCTAGCTTAAGCCTAGTTTAAGGAACGTACTTGAGATGGACTGTGTAAAAAGAGAAGCACCCACTTTACTTACCGCATACTTTTTTCCGCTGCATTCTTCCCCCACCCAAACATCGGACCAACTTCAGCTGCTCAATTGAGTCCTAGGTTGTACAGAGTCAACTGTACAACTTTCAGTACATATGGCCACTGTGTCTGCGGTACATCTCAGCCGCATCCACAAGCCGTCCCATTACCCGCTGACACCACATACTCATTGGTTACCTTCCAGTCTCTACCCAGATTCTTAAGTCGTTCGCAGTGGTCTTTTCATATGTTTGCAAATTATTATGCAGCTGGGTACACAATAGCCAATGCAGTTCGAGGGTGCGCTATAAGGGTTTCCGAAAAATATCGGCATACGCACAGAAGAAAGACATGGGCCATTTGTGAAAACATTGGCATTGCGTACAAACCTAAATCTGGCCTTTAACTATCGATTACAGTGTGCATTTGTCATTAAATAGCTGTTTCCACCAGATAAAGGCAAATCTTAGTATCAGGTTATATAACAATGGATTACAGCAGGAGTTATTGCAGATATCATTTTTTAAACAAACCACTGCACAGTAACATTGTCTTCATAATATTCTCTGGGGATAGAGAACTGCAGTAATGTACAAAGCTTTGGAAAGCTTACCTTACTAATAATAAGGCTACAGAGGATCAGTTTTAGTATGCAATTAAATTTCATGCGAATAATAATTTGGAAAACAGTATGCTGTGTGCTGAGGAACTGTTACCTAGGACTCCAGTGGTTAAAGGCACTTTGCACTCTCCACTGTAGCAAGGCAATGCTGATAATCAACTGAGGTTTGTTCTAAGATAATGGGGGGGGGGGGGGGGGGGGGGGGGGCGACGACACACAGCGGTCCATTAGATTAGTGCGCCAGCGCTATTTCAAAAGAAAGAGATGAACAATTGCATTGTGAGAAGAGAGGTCAGCAGACTTTTGTTAATCTGGGTCTGGTGTCTGTGTGAGTACAGAAAGTGTAAATGCAAACCTCCCAACTGACCCACTTTTCGCAGGGACCTACCTATTTTTGTGGAGGTTCCCACGTCCCGCCCGTGACTGGCATTGTCCCTCGCGGTGGGTGGGGGGACAGCAGTTGAGAGTCCCCCCTTATAGATGATGTGAGTATGCACACAGCGTCTATTCCCGGCCAGAAGCTCACAGAGCAAAATGGGGGTGTGACCTTGCAGAATGGCGCAATTTGTAGGCCATGCCCCCTTTCCAACAGGCCACCCCCCCCCCAAATTTCAGCCACGTGCCTCTGGTGCACAGATGTCCCACTACGAGGATCCAAAAAATAGGGAGGTAAGTGAATGAGGGGGAAAGTTCCAGAGGGGGCCCAGAATACCTGAAAGCCTAGGGGCCAGTGGAGTATTTATAATGGGTGCAATGTGTGCGGTGCACCTGGGTCCCTGAGTCCCAGAGGGACCCACACCGCACCCATTCTTAAATACTTATCCTCTGGAGTATCATGAAGAAGGCAGCAGCACTGCCGGAATCACCGTAAAAATGGCACGGTGCATGCGCAGCAGTCTTGTGCGCTCTAGTGCTCAGAGTCTACTGCGCCAGGCAGCGGGCGAGCGCTACTCCCAGGAGAGAAGCTGCACACACAGGCATCCTCCTCTCTTAAAGCGCAGCTGCTAGGGGCCCAGCCATGGGCATTGTGTGGTTCCCTTTAAATTGTGGAGTGCGGCTCCTGTGCATGTATAGTAACATCGGATGTATATGTGACTATGGAATGTATGTAAATCTGTGAAATAGGCTTAATGTGTTGATTATTGAAATCCTGATTAACAAGTCCTATTAGCTGACCTAGAGCCAAGGGTTCTGCAAAAGAATATCTACAAATCATAGCTGCCAATATGTTAATGTCATCTAAGGAGATCATCGCTGCCAGGCAGCTGTATGAAAAATCGGACCACTTCAAGCGTGATTTCCTCTAGGTGAACCTAAATGCCATTATAAAATGTTAACGGAACTTGGTTATAATGTTATTCATTTGCACTGTAAATCGGTGGCATAGCCATAGGGGGCCTCAGCAGTCATAGCAGTAACAGGTTCCTAAATTGCTGAGGACCCCTACTGCTAGAGATCCAAGATCTTTGCCTGTTTCCCTTCATCACTGTGGGAGCCATCTGTGCAGCACCATCTGATTCTTGCCGAGAGAAGCCGGTCTATTTCAGGAATGCAGTGAGATAGTGTAATCACACAAAGTTCCCGAATTAGTAATGTTCCTCTCTCTTCAGGGCCCTTTATCAGCCCTTTGGCCTAGTAATCATACAGTTTCCAAGTGGTTACCAGTCATTTAAGTTACAAGGCTAATTATTATCCTATAACACAGGAGATGGATCCCTCTGCCTTATGTGAGCGTCACAGTGAGCATGTACAATAACATTGCTTCGACAGAACATTTACTGCTACCGCTGGCGTCACTTGGGGGTTGCGTCCTGCACCTGGGTGTCACTCACCATACAGTGACATCACCGTGCCGATTCTTGCTCAGTGACCGTAGCCGGTGCTACACTGTACTGCACATACACAATAAGACTCTCTTCCAGTCTCCAAACCTACAAGCAATCCCTGAAAATTCAGGCAAGCTTATCAAATTCCAGAACCATCCTCCTAACCTTCATATGCAGTTCCTATCTAATCACATCCCCACTGTACAGTCTACACATATTCACTCTCTTTCTCTTTCACATATTCCATCCTCCTGACCCCCTGGCCAAACTGCTGGCTCACCCGGGCCGGCGCCACCACTAGGCAAATCTAGGCATTTGCCTAGGGTGCCAGCCACTGGAGGGCGGCACTTCGCCCCTCGCCTCTCGCATGGAGGCTGCAGGGGTGTCCGTGCCGGGTACATGCGGCACTGTGTGATCTGGCGGCGGGGTCCCTGCGCGCTATCCGGCAGCCAGGCGGCGGTGCGGGAAGCGCTGCTGGGTTTGAAAACATTCCGCATGCTGATTGGCTGAGATTCAGCCAATCAGCGTGCGGCGAGTTTTCAAACCCATCAGCGCTTCCCGCGCCGCCGCCTGGCTGCCGGATAGCGCGCATCACTGCAGGGACCCCGCCGCCAGATCACACAGTGCCGCAGGTACCCCCCCCCCCCCGTAGGCACTGGGGCGCCCCCCCCCCCCTCACCTGGGGCGCTCCGGTGCCTTGCACCAGCCCTGGGTCACCGTATTATATAGCACACTGGGAACCTTTGCATTCTGGTGGAACTAATGCCTATTTCCCTTTGCCAGCAGGGCCCTCATACCTTTGACTGTCTGTAAATACCCAGTTTATTGTATCACTGTCTCCTATTGTAAAGCGCATAAAGATCCTGGCTCCTGTCCATGTGTAAGAGCCAGCACTGCAGCTAAGGCACTCTCCAGGGGAAGCCCACACATCCTGGACCCTCACAGTGGTGGGAGAATATAACAGTGTGCCGAGCGCAGCAAGGCGAGTGCAGTGAGGGGACGTGGTACACTTAAACGGTGTCCAAGTTGACTGTGTGGACATTCGGGACAAATACCTCATGTCGACCTTCCCATTGTTGACCTAGTGTTTGTGTCGCCCTAAGGACCTTGTTGACCTAGGCCCTGTCAGTGGACGACCTAATGTATATCGACGTTCATTGAGTCGACCCTACTTATTCCTTACATGCTCACAGACCACACAATGACTGTTAATAGCAGCGCAGAGATAACAGGAGATACATGATTCTGCACCTGTATTTAAAAAGAAAATCCAAAAATATGACGTTCCTGCTACTGGTTTGCTTCCTACGCCCTTCTGCCCCACATGGGGGGGGGTCATACTCACATCAGTTTATTAATTGTTCAGACAATATTGATTGGTGTCAGAAGTGAGAAGGGTTTTCCTACCTTCAGATTATGTCTATTTGTGCAGGCCCTCCTACAGTTTTTACTAAATACATTGGTATATTTCTCCTGCGTCCTACTGTGATTTCCCACCGTGTAACAGAAGAGAGTTAATTATGCTCATTGCCCTAGGATGTAACACAACGCTGCTGTCTGGATACAATTGTTTCCAATGCATAGACGCACAACAGGCCCATTGCTGGAGAATTACAACAAACAACTCTGACGAGAAATGTAAATGGCCAAAAGGCACAATAGGGACATAAATCAATATAAAGAAATACAGTTGGTGAATGTTGCAGGAGGGTACGCCAATACATTGTAATCCCCAGAATGGAGAATATTGATAAGTAATATTTTCATCTATTTTTAACACCCATGACAAATTTTTCAGCCAGTAAATATGTTTTTTGTCTGATGGTCATCATCAGGCTATCCAATTATAGCCAAATGTCCCGTTTTCTGCCAATAGCATATGGGATCCAGAATAAGTATCAGCGTTCATTTGTTATCGCAGCTCCGGTAATAAGGGATTATGCTTTGCATGTGTGAGGTACATAAAGCATAATCCCTGATAAATGTGAGCTATCTGGCATAGTTGGATAGCATCTAGCCTATTCATTAGCTGCAGTAAATGACAGGAGCTATGTAGAGCTGGAAGGAAAGTAGGGGCCTAATTTAACATGGATTGCTAATTAGAGAATAAGCAAATCGAGCGATTATCGCTCAACTGCACATGCGCGAGGGGGCAGCCTCAAACCTACTCGGATTTGCACAGATGCAGGGCCGTCTTTTCGTATGGGCTTAATGGGCACTTGCCCAGGGGCCCCATGTGTATAAGGGCCCTATGCTGATAGCTGAGGATCCCCTTTTTCCAGGGATACCAGAATTTTGAAAATCGGCCCTGGGGAACTGGAGATATCCAACTTCAAAGCAGCAGTCCACACCCGACCTGTTAATTGCAATTCCCAGTCATATTTCTCAGGTTCTCTCTGACTTAGAGTTTTTTTGAGAGTATATTCCAAAAGCTGGGACTCTCCCCTTTCTGTCGACACTAGCGGCTTTTCTCTATCATGCCCAGAACCAGAGATGTCAGCCTTCCAGCAGCCGCTCCCTGCTCCAGCTTCAAATGTCTGGTGTACAGTTTTATATTTTTGTCAATGGATTGCTCTGGCTCCTGATCTCTGATCCCCAAGTTCCCAGCATCTCCTGAAAGTTGGGACTCTAGGTTTTTATACTATTGAAGGCTAAGAAATCTATTTCCAGATAATGGTGATATCTGCAGTCAAACAAGCTGCCCTTCCACCGGAAAATGATGAATATTAAGCCCACTCCATTATCCAACCCTCCCGTGCATATAAAACACCCCTACCTCCCTGGAAGTCATTTACAAGGGACCCTTCATTCAGCTCAGTGCCACCTCCCACACGTTAGTGTTCTCCCTCCCACCACCTGTGCAGTAAAGGAGTAATTAGCAGAAGTTACTGCTCCAGGTCCTACATGTTGAATGGAAGATAGAGCACCCCCTGCCACCGGTGGGACATCAAACCTGCTGCTGATAGTACCCCCACCCGCTAGGATGGGAGAATGGGTAAGGGCCCCAGTGCATTGCTTTGCCCAGGGGCCCACACTGCTGTTAAGACGGCCCTGCACAGATGGCAAAGTTTCAGCGTTGTCTCTGGAATTGCGTGTGGATTTGCGGATGGATGGACATTAGCGATTCATATGCAATGCTCTCTCAACTTTGCAAGGGTGTTTTTTCTTTCTGCTTGGTCAGCAGCTTCCTCTATGCAATCCACTCTCAATTCTCTAATTATCTTTCCATGCTGAGTAATCATAAAGGCCCAACAAAACCAGTATTGGTTCCTGATATGGTGTGTACACACGGTGAGATTACCTTGCTATTCGACTTAAAATTCGACTGCTATACAATCTTTGCTAACTCTGTACTTTTTACATACAATTCATGCTATCTACATTTGATTTGCACTATATAGTCATTGCTGCCCTGTCTATCTGGGTTTCCATTTGTGTTGTCACGGGAGCGTGCATCGGGATCGCAAGGTAAAAAACCTGTACGATCTGCTTGCGATCTGCATGCGATTTTGACTATAAAGTCAAAATCTCATGCTGATTGTACCGTGTGTACACAGCAATAGTCTGCTCAGTGACTCTGAGAAGGGGTGTGGCCAGCTCTCTTTACATTTGGACCCTAGTACACAGGCCTGACCATGCTCTAGTATTTGGTCTAGTCCACAAAATGTTCTCCACTGAGTATATATAACAGTTGTATGCTCACATCACAAAACGTACCAGGAAAGACTAAAAGATCTTAATATGTATACTTTAGAGCAGAGAAGGGAAAGGGGGGACATGATAGAAACTTTCAAATATATCAAGGGCTTTAACAAGGTACAGGTGGGAGACATTCTTCACAGGAAGAGGAGCAACAGAACACGAGGACATGCACTGAAACTAGAGGGAGGAAGATTCAGGGGAAATGCGAGGAAGAATTTTTTCACAGAAAGAGTAGTAGATAAGTGGAATAGCCTCCCAACAGAGGTGGTAGACGCAAATACAGTAGTACAATTTAAAAATGCTTGGGATAAGCATATTGATATCCTTACAAAAAAATAAGGATCAAATATGGTTTGAGGTAACATGTTTAAAAAAAGGGGCAGACTAGATGGGCCAAGTGGTTCTTATCTGCCGTCAAATTCTATGTTTCTATGTTTCTATAATATTTCTGTAAGCATACTAGCATTATTGAGATGTAACGGGAGTCCGGGAGCCATTTATTGTCAAATAGAATGGGCATGGTAAGGGGTATGTAATTTTTTAGGAACACAAAGGGTGAGATTTAATAGGATGAGAGATTCAGGAAGTGAGAGATTTGGGAAGAAATCTCCAGTTTTTTTTAAAGCGGCAATCATTTACACTGCTAGACCAGTTTGATTTTGCAGTGTAAATGATTGCCACATTAAAAAAACTGGAGAATTCTTACCAAATCTCTCACTTCCTGAATTTCGCATCCTATTACATTGCACCTACAATGTTTTTTTTTCAATCTCTTTGGGAATATTTTGAAAACATGTGACTAATGGTTACAGTATATTTTATTTATTTTTCCAGTTGTAGAGTAAGTATATATTCTGCCACTTTTTTGCTAGTATTCTGCATCTTTGTTTTAGCTTTTTTATTTGTAATTTCACAAATTCTTTACATATTTAATTTAAAGGAATCTTCTGAGACATATTACAAGCAGTCGGTAGCATGGCGCCAGAGTTGAACTGGCCCCCTCGAGCGCAGGGGAAATGCCCAGTTGACCTTTATCTAACCTTAACACAGGGCTCACACAATGCTTTCTCTAATGGTTAGCCTAGGCTCTAATGCATGTGTGCACCCCCTTAAAAAAATTATATAGAACGCAGACCCCACTGCGCATTGGCAAACCTGTTGTGGCGCCATTTTTCCAGTATATCGGCAGCGCTCCTGGACTCCGTAGAGTAAGTATTGGAATAATAGGGGCGGTGTGCGCGGTGTGGGCCTCCCTGGATCTCAGGAGCCTGTGTGCACCACAGGCACTCATTCCAGATACACTACTGGTTGTAGGTTTATGGTTATGTAAAGCGCAACGGAATATGCTGCGCTATATAAGAAACTTTAAAGAAATAAAATATGAACATCCTTGAGAAACTTTGAGTCCAGCAAACCTCAGAACGCTGTAAATCCAGTAATATTTATTACTTTCAATAACATTTGATATGCCACAAGAAAGTCATTCATCGGTGATGTCTGATGTGCCTTTCCCCATATTGCTTCTCTTGTTTTTCCGTTTATTGCAGTTTCTAAAGTTCATACTTATCATTTCCTGTCGTTTACGGGGTTTTTAAAGTTTCTAATATAAAATTAGAAGTTTCGCTGCTGGAGGAGTATAACATTTGTGTTGGTTTAATTTCCTTTCACAACTGTCAATACAATAGTTTACAAGTGTGCTGTTCTTCTTATCATGAATATCTATCTGTCTGTTGATATACTTTTCCTTTGTACAGTATTTTGTCACACCTCAGTTCTTCATACAATACAGTATTTTAGAGTAGACAAGCAATGGGTGGGCTAATTCATGGGAATGTAACCTACAAGCTCACTGTGAAAGATTGACAGCTGGTGCAAATGCAATGCTGCCCATACACTTGTGAGATATTTCATGCAATCATACGTTTTCATCCACATCTGGCTGATAAATCGAATGGTTGTACGCATTTTTAAGCGACCATTCGACGCAATGCGCGGGCACGCCGTCGAATGTCGCGTCAATAGCTCTTTTGTGCTGCACATAATATAATGAAGCGCAGGAGTGATTCCATGTGGTTTTTAACCTCAAATGCAATCCGCGGGTGGTGGGGCGGAAGGAATGCTTTTGGCGGTGTGGGGTTTGAGGAGAGGGGACAGGAGGGACTACTCATGGCATGCGAGAGGACGGGCAGAGGGTGGCGGAGTAGTGTAGTGCTAGCGGGTGGCGGAGGTCAGCTGTGGTGGCAGAATTGTTTAAAAAAAAAACTGGGCAGCCTTCTGATTGGCTGAGAGAGCTTAGCCAATCAGAGGGCTGCCCAGTGTCAACATCGGGTGCTGAAAGGAGTCCATCACAAGGTGCGATCGGATTCAATGGATATTGCACTTCGATGTCGCATCGAATCTGATTGCATAAGTGTATGGGTAGCATAATAATCGAGTGATCTAGAACCCCGTAGCAGTGTAATATTGTGGTTTTTAATTAGGAACCCAGTAGCAGTGTAATATTGTGGTTTTTATTGCGTAGCTGCAGCTATTTTACTTGTTGCTACATTCATGAAAAGGCCAAAGGCATGTTAGTAAATGACATCGGGTAGCAACCATAGTGTTTTTTTATATTTGTGACTTAATAAAAACAATACAGGTTGAGTATCCCGTATCCGAATATCCGTTATCCGAATTATTCCGAAAACCAGACATTCCAGAAAGTGAAACAAAATTTTTTTTTGCTAAAAACTCACTGGGGACATATGTAACAGCATCACTGGGGACATGATATGTAACTGGCACTATATATGTGCAAGACAATGATTGCTTGGCATTCAAATTCAATATCTGAGATAGTACAAAAATTTTGTTTCATGTTTTGAAACCTTGTTTTTTTAACCAATAAAATATATTTGTGTGTATTTTATGTGGTAATAAAATATATTTGTGTGTATTTTATGTGTTTATACAGCATACATGCAAGATACTTCAAAATACATAATTGAAATATTAAAATATTCCGAAATACGGAATAATCCGTTATCCAAAATTCTCCTGGTACCACGCATTTTGGATACGGGATACTCAACCTGTATAACGTTGCCAAGCTAAGCACCGAAAACAAAATGATAATTTCTGATTGCAGAGATCAAGGGTAAAAAACAAAAGAATAAAAAGATAATTTTGCTAAATATGTAGACAGATGCTTTTAAAGTTCTAATTGTAGCATATATATTATGTCTAGTGAGCTGTTTAGTTTCTAAACTAATATAGCAGGTTATCTGTTGTCCCCATTAAAACTTATCATATAAAGATATAAATGAAGCCTTGGAGAAAGATAAAGTAGAGAAGTTACTCAAAGCAACCAATCAGCTTCTGCCCTTTATCTAGCACAGTCCTTTACAAGCCAGAAGCTAATTGGTTGGTTTGAACAACTATTTCTTTTTTTTAGGGATGGCCATCGGCAACACTTCCATAAATGTTTGCCATGCATGGTTAAAGGCGGACAGTTTACCAGGGCACGGGCCTGTCAGGGGGGCCCGGGTCCAGACACACACACACTTTATTTATTTATTATTTACTTGGGCGGCGGGTGCATCAGCCGGGCGCCGGGTCTGATAGCAGCTGTGTAGCGGCGGGGTATGAAGGATCTGGAGATCAGCGGCGGCAGCAGCAGTCAGTCCACCGCTGCAAAGCACTGGACACTCTCGCGAGATGATGATTTCATCATCTCACGAGTCTGTCTGTGCCTGCCTGCAGCAGCTGCAGCAGCCACCTCCTGCTGGGGGATGCTGATGCCTGGGACCTGGGACCTGGGACCGGATGCTACATGTAGGGAGGGGAAGGAAAGAGAGAGGCTGATCTTTTATAAAAGCTGGCTGTAAGCATTATTTTCTTCCTTTATGCATATAGATGCTGTGATTAATGTGTGTATATATAGATATATATCTATACCTATGTGTATATATATATATATCTATATCTAAATAGATATATAAATATATATATATATATTAGTGGTGGGCAGCGATTAAAATTTGTAATCGCGATTAATCTCAGTCAATTTTTGCGATTAACTGCGATTAATCGCATTTATATGCAAAAATTCAAGAACGTATTCAAAAAGTAGTGTATTGCACTTTTATTAAGAACTGCTGTAGGAACAACAGTGCAATAACATTTGGCTTGCAAACACTTAGTAAAATGTGCTTTTTCACAGCAGTATTTACTCATACTGTAGCATTTAAAAGAAATGAATAAAATAAATTAAAATTATTCTAATATTTCCTCCCAACATGACCCATGCCTGGAGGGACAAACTACTCTACTCCTGGACTTTCCTCTTAATTTATGATTGCGATTACCTGTTTTGAACAGGTAAGATCTAGTTCACTAGTTCACTCTCTCTGACAAAATCCTTCTTAGATGGACAAAACCATGTGCACTGCAGGGGGGCAGATGTAAAATGTGCAGTGCACATGGTTTTGTCCATCTAAGAAGGAATTTGTCAGAAAGAGTGAACTAGAATAAGGCCCTAAGACAGGTGCTTCACCACAGATGATAGTAATCATAAATTAAGAGGAAAGGGTCATATTGGTAGGTATGCTTTAACATCCACATTAGCATGTAATATTTCTTTGCGCTGTTCTTCCGGCTTCCGGGTCTGAGATCAGCCGGATCACGTGACGTACGAGTTAACGCGTTAATGAAATTATCGGCGTTAACATATTTTTGCGTTAACGCGATAATAACGCGTTAATCTGCCCACCACTAATATATATATATATATCTATAGGAACTAATAGGATGGCACTCCACCAATTGTAATCAAATTATTTGCCCGGGTGCCATCAGGGTACAAATGAACCAACAGATAGAAGACACAATGCAGCGGCACTCCCACAGAACTATCACCAAAAAAACCTGTCAGACCACTCTGGGGTTCCGTTCGACGTTTCAGTCGGGTCGACTTTTATCAAGAACAAGGCATACACAAATATTTAGTGACAGTGCACTACATTTATACTCACAACGTCTTGTAGATGGCCTGCCCCTTGTCCATGCACGGAGGCATCCAGCGTAGGGTTGCGCATAGAGGTGACGTCACCTCTATGCGCGACCCTATGCTGGATGCCTCCGTGCGTGTATAAGTGATAGCAATATAAGTTTAATGGGGATAGATAAAAGCTCCTCCCTAAGTTCTTGGATGCAAAAACACTGTCTTTAGCCTCTCTATACAGTATTTCCTATTTGCGGTACTCAGTAGTACTGAGCTACAGTAGGTGGACAATTGGAAGGGATCCTAACTACTGCGCATGCTCAGGTCACTGGGAACCTGGCAGTGATTTCGGTACTTATGTATTATCTGGGCGCCCGATTTTTTCATTGCATGCCACTACTTAAGGCATGCGATGCGATTTTTCATTGTAAAGACCCGATTTTTAATTGTATAGTCAACCATGGGTGATTTCATACCCCCACTATCCAACTACGCACGATGTTGATTTTATATAGTGTGGCGAGCGCAGCGAGCCACCGAGCCCGAAGCGTGGCGAGCGGACGCGGATTACTTTACATGTATTCTGCGTCCCCTCGGTGGCTCGCTGCTCTCGCCACGCTATATAAAATCAACATCGTGCGTAGTTGGGTATGAAATCACCCATAGGTGACTATACAATAAAAAATCGTGTCTTTACAATGAAAAATCGCATCGCATGAATTGTATGCCACTATATTGCATGCGATGCGATGAAAAAAATCGGGCGCCCAGATATTACATAAGTATCGTGATTTCTCTACTGCGAATGCTCAGGACACTGGTAACCTGGTAGTGATTTCTCTACTGTTAATACTCATGTCACTGGGAACCTGGCAGTGATTTCTCTACTGTTAATACTCATGTCACTGGGAACCTGGCAGTGATTTCTCTACTGTTAATACTCATGTCACTGGGAACATGGCAGTGATTTTTCTACCTCATATGCTCAGGTCACTGGGAACATGGGATTGTTTTTTTCTACAACGCATGCTTAAGTCACTGCGAGCATGGCAGTGATTTCTGTACTGCACGTGCTCAGGTCACTGGGAACATGGCAGTGATTTCTGTACTGCACGTGCTCAGGTCATTTCTCTACTGCGAATACTTAGGCCACTGGGTCACATCCATTCGCACAGCACTCACATCAATTTGCAAGGCAGGATTTCAATATAGGGCGATGGCATCTACCTGATCGATGGCCTCTGCTAATTCACTCAGCAGCGATCAGGTCTGAATCGAGGCCAATACCTCCCAGATAGCATGACTTTGGTGGGATATTCAGATTAATGGACACTGAAGGGGGCTATTCATGCCAATAAGAAGCATATCCAGGGTAATGGGCTCCAGCAGAGGGTGCGGGCGCTGATGTCTTGTGACGTCAGCCGCCTGCCCCGAGCAGGCAACGGCCAGTTCCCCTGCTCCAGGCCGCCCCACGCCCTCCTCCCTCCCCTGTGATCAGGGGAGCCGAGAGAGGGGGGGAGCAGGTACTAATTACCCGGGCCCAGGCTTGCTGAAGGGGCCCCGCAGGGGCCCTGGTTCGACCCCTCCCTTCCCCCTCCGTCCCTCCCGGGTATCACCAGTAGCACACACTTCTACAGCATGTGCTGTTCTGACAGCAGGCTCAGCATGAGTGTCTCACTGACAGTGTGAGAGGTCATGCTGAGCCTGCTGTCAGCACAGCACATGCTGTAGGTGTGTGCTGCGTCTGAGATTACAGTTTTTAGAGTTTTCTTTTACCCACCTCTAAACATTTTGGGGGTGTGGCCTAAGTGTGGGAGGTGCCCACACCACACACACTTAGGCCACACCCCCAAAATTTTACCGGGGCCCGGCAATCCTCTCGGCTGCCCTGCCTGTGATACTCGCTGTAGGCGTTCGCACAGGCGGTCTGCACATGCACAAATACATGCCTGCGCAGCCCACCCACCATCAGAACGGGGCCGAATTCGCCCCCCCCCGTCCGATCACTAACGAATCACCCCCATAATCCGTAGCACTTTGCAGAGACCAAATAATAATAATTATTGTAGAAAACTATCGCGATTGGAATATATTTTATTAACTTTTAAAGTGATTACACTTCCCATATAAAATACTGATGATCTGAGCCACATTCACATCTTAATTAAGTCACATTTTTATATATTAATTGCCTAAATTAGATTTGTATTTGTGTGCACTAAAATTACGCTCGTGGTCATCTGATTGGTCTAAATCACGCACTGCAGTTATAGTTATTTTCAACTTGACTACTGAGTGCAGCCGCTGGGCTCCGAGGGAGGGAAGGACCAGAAAATTCATGGTAGTAATGTAGCATGTAGTGAACCTTAGGGTGTCGCTCACTTATATTTTAGTTACAGTACTGCATCATTTTAGAGTGTTTACAAGAAGTAACTATATATATATATAGAGAGAGAGAGAGAGATAGATAGATAGAGAGATAGATAGATAGATAGATAGATAGATAGATAGAGAGATAGATAGAAGAAGTGCACAGTTAGTCATTTACTCACTGTGCACTTCTATCTTTTCCTATGTGACTTTCCCTATTGGCTTGTATAAGCCAACATTGGAGTAAGAGCTGCACTGTACTATAAGATGACTGGACAATCAAAGTAATCCTTGTGGGACTTTGTGCATCTGGACTATTTGTATGTGTGTGTGTGTGTGTGTGTGTATATAGATATTCAAATCTAATTTATAGAACAAATGTAGGACACATACTGTATATATTCCCTATGGAACACTCAAAGTAATTGCCCAAGAAATAAGATAAAGCAATTAGGTGCAAAACGATACAAAATACTTAAGTATTACAATTTACGATTATTGTGAAAAATACAATTACTACCTATGTATATGTCAAGAAATATTGATTGTAAGAACATTCCATTTATTGAACTGCATGAGTTACTCAGCTTGCCGGCGGCCATAAACAACGCTATAACGCATGATTGTTTACATAGAGAGCAAGAAGAAGAAGCATTAAATCTTTAATTACACACACACACACACACACACACACACACACACACACATACACACACACACACACACACACACACACACACTCTCTATTCTCAAGGGTTTGTTTGACTTTTGGCTTATTTTCTTTATATCATATTACTGTATTCCTGCCTGTGCTATAATTCAATCAAATCCATATAGCAATCTTATTGCAGATATGAAACTGTACCATATAGTATTCATAACCCAAAAAATCATACAGTATAATGCTATAGCCCTGAGGCTTCATGTGTATATAATATGCAGTTACTTTAATATCTGACTGCTACTATATGAAGCTTCAGTTTCCGCATTATTGCCTTTACATTTTTAACATTTTTGGGATTTGAGATGACATTTGACCATACATTATCTATGTCTTGTTGATCACATGCCGCCAGCTTTTTAATAATCTACTGTATTTCGCTTCAGAGGAAGCCGGTACTATCTATGTTCAATGGATATACTGTAAAAACTCATTCAGGCATCCATCACCTTTACATACACAAGCAATTCAGCATACACTACTGTAAGGTACACACAGCTTTATGATGAAATGACAGTAGACCATTTGCCTCGAAATGCTGGAAAACTGACAAAAATGGTCACTCAGATATTTCTAGGTTTTTTTACAACCAGCGCGATTGGACAATAAATCTTTATGCGTCTGCAGTTGATCAAAGACCTGGCAGACCATGGTATTCATAAGACTCAAGGCTGTCCCACCAGAATCAGACGACTGGCTGTCTCTCTTCCACCTAAGCAGGCAAATGTCACTACCAGCTCTATTGCTTAGTCTTGAGGCTTGTTTGCATCCGGAAATATTGGGGTTTTCTTTGGTAAAAGAATGGGTAAATGAAATATGTAAACTGAACTGTAGGCTTCCCTCTGCCAACCAATCCGAACAATAAATTTGTGCTTAGGCCCTTATTCAGATCTGACCGCAGTACACATTTGTGTGAGTTATTTTGTTTATGTGCAGAGTAAATACTGGCTGCATTATTTTTACACTGCAATTTAGATTTCAGTTTCAACACACCCCACCCATGTCTAACTCTCTCTGCACATGTTACATCTGTCCCACCTGCATGCACATGGATTTGGCCATTTTGAGAAGAAGTTTGTACTGTGATCAGACCTGTATAAGGGCTTTAAAAATTATATCTCACCAGCCCTGGTAATAAATTAATAACATTCACATTTAAAAGCTAGACTTATTTCCCATACAAACAACCCCAATATTAAAGCAATAGTATTTATATTAAATAAATCAATCTTTCCCCCAACTCAATGTAATGTTCAGCTAGTAGCCACCAGCCAACCCACATCAGCATTAAATAAAATAGACCCATTACCACATTGTAACTCAATGGACACCGCTATGACGCCACTATTATGTTAAATATTCCTCCACCATCAAAAAAACTAGCCCTCGCCAAAGAATTAATAGTTAACACCCACCATGAAATTACGAACCTCCTACCCTTACCCCACCACTAACCCACTATTCCATTCACATTACATAATCCTCCTGCCCCTCTCTCTCTCTTCCATCTTGCATTGCTTTCCAGCTGCTGTCTGCCCCATGTGTGACAAGATGTCTATACATGAGTTATACACTATGGTCCCAGAGTCCCAGAGCCTTGCCGAAAATACTTCCCCCCCCCTCCTGCCTTCACAAATATAAGTCAGTAAAGAGTGACTTATATTTGCGGGTAGTGGGACAATGGCTGGGCAGGCGTCTGCCATCATGTGACATCAGCCGCCCACCCCCGGCACACCTCATCCCATGGGAATGGCCAACGTTTTCATGGGGACGCTGGGCATTCCCATGTCCGTGTGACACCACCGCCCACTTCCTCCCCCATCCTGCCCTCGACACCCCCTCCCCGCAGTGAATGGCCCAGCGACACTGTATTTCAAAGAGGCTGTTCGCAGTCTTGGGTTTGTGCCTGCGTAGAAATGAGCACGCGCATGCCCAAACCAGACCATGGGGTCAGGGTCCGAATTCAGTTCACTCCAAGTGAACGGGAATTGGCCTCTTTGTTCACTACACTTGTTCCTGATCTCCTTCAGTCTCTAGGATCTGTAACAAACTCATTACTAAGTATTGTAAGAAATGTAACCAGAACCATGAATTCACATACATATGTAGGAAATCAGACCTAAATGTTTTCATTTGCACCTAATCTCTACATTATAAATAGCTCATATTGCAATTGCAAGTTTTTCCAGACTTTGCATAGTCTTGTGAAACATTAACAGTTGATACACACACACACACACACACACACACACACACACACACACAAGTTACTTCAAGTCAGGAGAAATTGCTAAACCCCAGGTAGGTATATCTAGGAGTAATGTTTCCCACACATGGTGTGATTCTCGGATGTGTTTGAACTTTTAGTTCAAAACGCTTTGCGTGTAGTTCACATCGCACCGTGTTTATTTTGGCCAAAAAATGATGTGCAACAAGTACTTTTTGCACTTGATCGCATCGCATCTAGTTCAAAGTGCATGCTGTTGCAGCGTATCGTAGCTATTTGAACGAGATTCCATGCGATCTAGGACAAAACGCATATATTGCACCATGTATGGGCACCTTAAGTTGGTTGAATAAAGGCCCGTACACACAAGGGGACTTAAGCACAGATCGCTGACACACATACTATGCACCAATGATATGTGCGGTCTCTTGAGAGAACAATTGCGATCTGTTTAGATTTTGACTGCATGCAGTCAAGATCTAGTCAGGTGATAGCGTTGCGCAAAAAACGTGCATCGCCATCGCTGGGGGGTATACACACGGGGCGATGTGTGCTTCATTTATAAGCGAGCTAGTCAGATTACTTAGAAATAGCCTTGAAATATCCCGTGTGTACAGTGATTTCATTATGTTTTTAAATAAAAAAACGTAAACACAGAAGAAAGAAACATAAGAACCATTTGGCATTAAAATTTAAGCTTTAAATTGCAATTATGCAGATGTGCTTAAAACCTCTTCATGTACGTTTATAACTAGAATTAAATAAACATGCATATAATGAAAAATACGATGATGCTGGAAGTATAACTAGGTAAAGAAGGTAAGAAACAGACTGAAGGGAATCAGTAATGTGAATAGCTGGATTTCTAGCCAAAAGGATGCAGTTGGACTTTGAATGACTTAGTGGATAGATAGTTATGATGCCACGTTGTGGCAAGGTTCTTGCAGTCATTGGTTCTTGTTGTCCCATTGGCTGATTGTATCACAGACAGAGCCCCAGCATAAAAGCACATACATGTTCTTAGAGAACAGGGCATACTACCTTTGAATATTAAATACTAAAAAGCCCCTATCAATAATGGCGGTTATAAAAATAGAGTATAAATTATCCTTTTATCTATTAATCCATTGCTTATGCTAAAAGTATTTTCTTGGAATGCACCAATGAATCTTTGGTGCATTCATTCTAAGAAAATACAAATAACATGGATCAACAAAAACAGGAAAAAATTGGACTTTTTTTCACCTTTGAATTTTTACTGTTTTATATAATTTAAAATACAGTTTTACAGTTTATGCACATATTGTGTATCTTGTATTACAATATAAACAACTGTTTACACTGGATGACGTACACACATTTACCAAAAGACAAATACACACACACACACACACACACACACACACACACACATACATATACAAAATACAATACATTAATAGTGCATGCAGTTTCCTCTAGTTACTTAAATGTAGAAGAAATAGAAGACTTAATACACCTGCATCTATTATCTAGTGCAGGCAAATAGGGCATTATTCTGGTCGATGCGTAAATTTCCGAATTCTTTCGGTTGGCGTTTTTTAGCCATCTGCGCATGCGTGGGCAACGCTATGCGCATGTGCCACGCACGGTCTCCGTACTCGTTCTCACTAATACCGTACAGAAATGTGCACCGCATTCACTCGTGAAATATGGGCGTAATATGGGCGTCATTCGGAACTACACAGGGGCGTAGTTTCAAAGTGGGCTAAACTGGGCGTAAACATGGGCGTACACGAGGGAGTGCACTAATTCTGGTAGGCGTGCATTCGGATAGAACACCGACTGCAAACGAACCAACAGCCAGGAAATATGCGTCTTCATAAGCAAGTTTCACTTTGCGGACACCACTCGGTCATGCGCTAGGCATTCGGATCGCCCAATTAGTACGGCCGCACCTGAACCACAGTCAGCTGAACACAATACAATCCACTCCTCTACTCATTAATTACACTCTTTTCATTGCTTCAATTGGAACCATTGCAGCCTAAATGGACCATTACTAAACACACAAATATATGCTGAAAGATAATAATCGTGAGTTTTGCGTTAATACACCGCATCGGTGCGTACGGCCAGCTTCCCGTCCGTTCTGACGCTGTAAGACCGTGCAGAATATGTGTGTGTCCACCGCACACGCAAGGTTTGGATGTCGTCCGTAAACACGCCCTCTTCTTAAAGAGTGAGTCCGTCCGAATGCGGAGGACCGGTGGGCGTTTCTTCGTACGATGTCCGCACAGCGTGGCGTGCGGTCCGCTCCGAAAGAATTCGGAAATTTACGCACCAACCAGAATAACCTCTATAGTGAGGTGACGAGGTTACAATTCGATTTTGTTGTTATCCTGTTTGTTGGGGGCATGTGTTTTTTTTTTTACACATATGTATGATATATTTTTGGTTTTAGTATTTACTTCTGGGTTTATACCCTTGCGCACTTATAAAGTTGCACAGATTGTTTTAACATTTATACAGTATTATACTCAAATAAATTTGTCCACCTTGACCTATACATGCATCGTGGGCATTTTTCCTCCCTTTTTTTCCCTTTCCTAAGTGCCTTTGTTGACCATTATATTTCTGTTAATTAATCTACTTAGTGCTCTGTGCACAAAGAAAAAATAAATAAATAAATAAAATATAGTGTCAATAATCCAACAGGATTTTTTTTACTTATATTGTGATTATCTGTCCTTATTTAATATTATAGTGAGCTGTTTATATAACCGGACTCCAGACCAGTGCTCTGTGCACAGGAAGAAAAAAAAAAAATTCCCCTTCCTTTTCTTTTCTTTTATTTACTTATATTGTGATTATCTGCCATTATTTAATATTATAGTGGACCATTTGTGTAGCTGGACTCAAGCCATTTGTGGCACATTTTTTCGTATGTGCATAAATTATTTCTACTTAAATATATATACTTTTCTTGTGAAGCAGTGTATTTGTCCAATGCTATCCACGACACATAGTCTGGGCCTTCTTTAGACAGCCAACTTCTAGCAATCATCAGTTTGGCCAAGGCACACATATTGAATATGTAAGCCTTGTCAAATGTATTCATTGTCTTATCTGTACATATGCTCAATATGCAACTCTTCGGATTTAATATAACTTCGGGGATGCCGGTACTCACAAATGTGTTTATCACTTTGCCCCAGAAGATTTTTAACACAGCGCATTCCCAGATCAGGTGCCAAAATGACCCTATCTCATTTTTACATTTGGGACATAGGGAAGATGACCTACCCCCCATATTTACCAGCCTTGTCATAGACAGGTATGATCTGTGCAAGATGTACAGTTGCACCTGTTGCGTTCTTATCGAGTTTGTTGCATGCTGTACTGATGCCTTATGCTGGCCACACATCAGACCAACTTTCCTTCAACCATCCAACTAGTTGGTTGGATTGAAAATCCGGTACTGTATGGGGGCAAATGACAATAAGCAATTATCTTACAAACTCATGAGAATGGACAAAATCATTCAGTGAAATCGTTTAAATCAAATAGGTCCAACTAAAGTACATTGTCTGAGTGACAGTTGTTTTCCATTTTCAGATTTGGGAAACAAATGACTTCATTACAAATTACATTTGCTCCTATCCAGTACCAGGTTTTTATTCCA
This sequence comes from Crinia signifera, assembly GCF_055691185.1. NCBI lineage: Eukaryota > Metazoa > Chordata > Amphibia > Anura > Myobatrachidae > Crinia > Crinia signifera. The sequence goes on from NC_139221.1 coordinate 268,713,930, forward strand.
TCCAACCAACTAGTTGGTTGGTTGGAGAAAAGTTGGTCTGATGTGTGGCCAGCATTAGCCATTTCCCATTCACCTGTCCGAAATGACCCTACATCCACTACCCATTTTTCACTTAGTTTATCAAGCCCATCTGTACACATCGAATCCAATATCATGCCATACATCTTCGAGACCCCTTTCTTTTTTCCTCCCTTTCGTAGTTCTTTTTTAATTGGTGAAATCGAGAGATCTGGTGTTATATTCTTAAACTGAACTTCCAGGGCACTTCTTAATTGTAAAAAGCAGAAAAGAAAAGGATTTTGGGAGCGAGAATTCTTCAGCCAGCTGCATAAACGACTTCAGCCCCATAGAAAAAATGGGACTTTTAATATATTTATTAAAAAGGACAAAATCATAAGAATACGAAAGTTAGCTCACAAAATATTGGTAGTTAAATAAAGTTAGTTATCTAATGGAAAATAGTATATAGTGCTGTTTATAAATAATTCACAATAACTGATATGCCCGTCACCACACAGCTCAAAGTCCGCTGCCAGCCAGTCACACACTGATGGTGACGCTCTCAGCAAAATGTAAATGGAGTAAAATGGTACCTACTCACTCTTAGCTCCTGGACGTCACAAAATCCCAGCGGCTGCGGCCGTGATTGTGAAATCCTGCAAGAGGCTGACAGTGACTTCAACAGGACCTTGTTGGGCGGCGCGGGCAGTGGCTATGTAGTGGGGAAAAATCGTGCTGTGCTCTGATTTCAATGGCAGCAGCGTGCACGATTTAGGGGAAGAGTGTGGAGGCCCTTAATGTTTGGGGGGCCCCAAGATGACTGCCCTTGTTACCCCTCCTTGGATCCATCCATGTTGTCAAAGTCTCAATCAAGGACCAGCAATAACTAATGTGTATATGCTTGATTACATGTTTTCAGCATACTGAGTGCTGTACCATATAGAGTAGCCATTGCATCAGATCATCTGTAATGCAAATTCTCTTAAATGAATGCACCCATTAGTGTGTAGTCTATAAAATGTCAGTGGAAGCATGTGGAAAACAACTTATTCTGCTTTAGTATTTGAGCATGTTGTGCTAGATAGTACATCATCCATGGTGCACCTTATCGGAAAATTGTATTCTTGGTGTACTCCAAGAAATGTAATAAAGCATTACAAATACAAAATGACCACATATAGGAAAATAAGTCATGGTGTCCAATGCTAGATGGTAGATACAGAGGAACTAGGGAATCTGGAGGAAGATAGTAAGAAAGGAACAGTGAGCAACAGCAGAAACGGGTATGGAACAAAGAGGCCAATCCCAAACACCTCTTCACTTACCACTGTTGGCTCTTGCCCAAAATAAGTAATCAGTTCCCATACGGATTAACCCCAGAAATCCAGATGATAAAATTGATGATACCTTGTAAATATACAATGTGCTCTTATGCTTTTGCTTTTGTACAGACATTACTTAAAGACATTACATTGTGGTGTGCTTCTGTGGAAGCAGGACAGACCAAACCTTTCAGAATTTTTTTTGATGGCACCCCTAGACCAAAAGTTTGTAACTGAGAAATTTTGAAAAAAATATTAGATTATGTAAATTGTGTTTATATGTCATCTTTAGGGTCAGTTATGTGGTGAGAGCTGGGATTCACTTGTTCTCATCAGTGGCAAACACAGGAGTTTTAGAGGGGTGTCCAAAAGTAATCCAAAATTTCCCACTGGAGTAAGTACGGGAGTCTGGGGGAGCCCTGAATATTGGTATTTTTATACACTGGATACTGTATGGAATACAGAACTGATATTTAATATTACAGATGGTCTATAGTATAGGCTGTTTCAAACATTTCAGGGCGGGATGTATTAATATACATCGCCGCCCTTCGCCTGCCAGCCGTTGCGATGCTGCCGCATATGTACTAACATATGCGGCTAGCATCGGGTTGCGGTGACAGAGACCCCCGCGATACCTGTGATGTGGTCTGCGGGGGTCTCTGTCACATCCCGGCGGCTGGCAGTGTCCCCCTGCGTCTCCACCTCCCCCTGCAGCCGGATGTTCTGCCGGCTGTGACACCTGCTGGGGGAGGAGGAGATCAAAGGAGGACGGGAGGGGGGGGGGGGCGCGCGGACGGAGGGTGGCGATACCCTGCCATGCGGAAACGGGGAGGACGGGTAATGGTACATAGAAAAATGCGCTAAAACCGCCGTTTTACTGCATTTTCCCTTTAGTACATCCCGCCCTCAATGAGATAAGTGGTCAGGAAAAGGTTACACATATAAGAAGTACAAAAACATAATAGAACCAGTACTGCACTTTATAAGATCATAATCTCCTTCTTCATAGTTAGGCTCCTGTCTCTTCCTCCTGGCAGCTACTCTCTGGTCCATTGTGATGTTTGAGGGCTCAGATCCACACATACAGTAAATGTGGTAGAATAAGCTGCTACCACTGGGCATGTGCAGCAGCTCTGTCCCTTATACTGCATGATGTGGTGGCAGCTATATTGATCAGATTATATACCAGCTATTGTTGTCACAATTTAAGGCACTTGCTAAGAGGAGGGGGGTTTCCAGGCAACCAGAACACCCCCCCCTTCTTTTGCTTATGCTCATATTGTATGGTTGCGGGTTGCCAGCTTCCAGCACTGGTCATTAACCATAAATGCTGAGGTTTGGAGGGGAAACCTGCCAGTAATATAATCCTGCTACAAAATCAAATCAGTGATACATATGCTATGGAATCTATGAGTACAAATTACACCTTACTGCAAAGATAATCACTGTGATGCTTGCAGCATTATAAGGAGCTATCGATTTACCAACAGAAGTAATATTGCTCAGTAACACTGGAAAATGGTTTCATTCACTGTTTATACTGTAAATGTGACACAGGAATGAAGCTACTTCCAAAAGACCTAGAGCCTGATTTGGGCGCAATTTTGAAGTTTAAGCAACTGATCATTTATTGATAGACTGTGCACGCGCCAACGTACCGATGCCACCTGCAGTCAGTAGCAACAATATTGTGCTATAGCTTGTTTTAGAGATAAGGGACCTGCCTGTCTTGTCTAGGGCCCCATGAGCTCTAAATCCGGCTATGTCTAGTCTTACCATTTACTACCATGGCTAATGCGGATGAGCTATAAAGCTGTAGAAACTGTCTCTTTACTTTCTCCCCCGTAATATAATTTCCAGATCACTACAATAGAAACATGTGCAGCTGAGTCTGAGATAACACAGGTGTACATACGGCTCTCCAGTAGACTCATCTATAAGCATCTCCCTTCTGTATTGGAGTAATTCTGGCTTCCTCTTCAGTTTAATTACAACTCCAGAGACTGTGAAGCTTAGCACCTCATTCCACCACAGAAAAAGATTAATAAGGAATGGCCACAGTTATTTTTTTTTTTTTACTGTAACGCTCAAAAATAAATATTTGAATAATGAGGCTTCATCTTTAATATATATATATAGTGAAATTGCGTAAATCTATGTAACTCAATATATGTAACTCAATATAAAGACTCCTTCAAGCTGAACTATAAATATTCTTCTTTGCTATGCTGAGTAAGTCCAGGGCTGTACAGTAATGGTTTCATTAGACCGCACCGGCTGTGCTCAGTAATCGGATTGTTTATTGGACTAAACAACCAATGTCAGACTGAATTACTACATACTAGCATATATTATCTTTAAATATATTCTTAAGTAAATGTAGGCTAATGTAAACTAAAATAATAAATGATAATCCCTGGGTAAGGATATTTCCAGATAAAATGTAATACTCTCAGTTTTGCCTCATGGCTGCATTGTAAGAATTAATTCTCCTATTCCCATGTATCCTATCTTACAAGTGAATTAGGTTGCATTGACCCCCAACAAGATCTGCCAATTCGCACCCAATTTCTTACAAAGCACCATCCATTTTCTGGAAGGGCAAACGTCTTAAAATGGCCCATACATGGACATCTAAGGCTATTTCACACTCTACGGCTAATGCCAGGCGGCGCAACTCCGCACACAGTTCAAATATGTAAATATGTATGTTCAAATATGTAAATTTGCTCTGTGCATATCCCAATTACTGGCTAAATGCACAAATGAATGGGAGACAACATCCTGATAGGTGACCCACTGACGTGTGTGCAATAGCTGGCCTAAGCTCCCTGGCTCAGACACTGCCAGCAGACATAGGGCCTAATTCAGACCTAATTCAAACGCCGCCCGCCACCCGACTTAACACCCCCCCCCCGCTTCGGGAATCCCCACATTTGCATGCGAGGGGATGTGTACGCTTATGATTTTTTCCCCCCCATACACAAATAAAAGTCAGTGTCACCTGACTGTTATTTCCAATAAAGATGGGCAAAAAGGGGGCGGGCACTAATATCATGTGATGTCAACCGTACGCCACGAACTGCTGTCGACCTGAATCCACACCTAGAGGGAACACCCAGCACTTTAATAGGGATGTCCATAAATGCTGGGCATTCCATGCCCCTGGCTGCTCCCTCCCCTACCCGTGCGAACCCCATTCGCATAGAGGGTCTTCACAAATTTAGCCCCGTTGGATTGAACAAGAATCAGGCCCATTGTCTCAACTCACAGCTCTCCAATGTAATTGGCCAGACATATGAGCACCCTGCCAATAATAGTGGAGTGGAAGAAGAGATAAACCCTGGGATGATACAGAGTTGAACATAAGTCCGTTTGCAGGGTTTACGCCGCTTAAATCTACACTAGGTCGTTCCTACGTAAAGGACAAGTATCACTGCACTGAGGTTTTTCAGGTTATTCACTTTATTTGGCATAAAAGAATCATTCAAACTTCCTAAAGTTTAAACAACTTCTGTGTGTAAAAAAAGTTGATGGATTCCACTGAAGCTGCACTCCTAATCTATGCTTCTAGTTTAATGATTAATACATGAGAGATGATTTTTAATGGACTTCTGTTGGAATTGGGAAGCTACTGTGCGGATTTGCATAGTGAAGCTGCAGATTAAGCATTGTGAGATTGTTAGATGGAGCCTGGCAACAGTTATCTTCTGTAGATTGGAGTGGGAAACAGATGGAAAAGTGGTTCTGCCAGCTACAAATGCACAAAGCACTGCTAAGAAATAAATGTTATGTGTTACATATATTAGTTACTATGCTGACAGTGCATTCATAATACTCTAATAGATTAATTATCTAGTTCTAATGCTGAAGACTCAGTATACATTGTATTTATTATATAACAGCCACAAACTGATATGGATAACCTGTATATATTGTATATTAGTCATTTGCCCAGTAAATTCCTTATTCAAATGAGTAACAGTATGTGTAATCATTGTGACATGGGCAGCATGGCGGCACTGGAGTTAGTATTGCTGGCTCGCAGAACTGGGATTGTGGGTTTGATTTGAACGGCATCTGTGCGCAGTTGGTACAAGCGTTGTAGAGCTGATCTGGTTTCCTTCCATGCTCAAAATACATACACTGATCAATGGGCCAGGGACTGGCACTGCCGATCGCCCATTCTCTGTACAGCACTGCAGAATATAATTTTGCGCTATATATAAATAATGAATAATAAAAATGCAAAACGCATACAATTTCCCATCCTATGCATAATGAATGAAACATATACCTGAGTAATACATTCCATTGTACAGCTGAGTATAATTTGTTTTTAGTATGATAAATAAGTGGATAACAAGCAGCGGCTGGATGCCCCGGCTGAGGTATAATCAGCTCCATGATGGCCTGTGATATACCTGTAATACTGCTCCCTATACAGTAGTCAGACAAGAGTTGAAAGAGATCCTGAATTTTGCTCTGACGCTATGGAAAGCCGACCGGGTGTGGTATATTTCACCGACAGTCAGGATTCCGACAGTCATTACTCAGACGTTGTAATCCCGACTGCACAGCGTGGGGAGCGTAATGAAGCCCCTTGCGGGCTCGCTGTGCTCGCCACGCTGCGGGCACGGTGGCGAGATGCGCTCGCCACCTATTTTATTCTCCCTCTATGAGGGTCGTGGACCCCCACGAGGGAGCAGTCGGGATTCCGACGTTGGAGTAATGACTGTCGGCAATGACCACCAGGTGGCTCATCTGCTGGTAATACCAGCAGATAAGTGGTGGTGGGCGACGATGATGCGGGAGCGTGTATCAGCGCTCACCACTAATCGCTGGCCTGTACACACTGGGCAGCTTTTGAGCTGAAAGCAGCTCAAACGACAAAACCGAGCTGCTTTCAGCTCAAAATCGTCCAGTGTGTATGAGCCTTTAGATGTAACTGTAACAACAGAGCGGATGTTAAAGAATTCTCATATTCCTCATCAATGAAATCTTCTCAGGTCGCCAATGCTCGATTGTATGCACCTTCAAAACACTTAAAATAGTCTAGTGCCTGACTAACAGGGGCCACGGGCTTAGTGCTCATTTATTAGGGGCCTCGGGCTTAAGGCCCAGCTAATGGGGCCTCAGGCCTAGCGCATTTGTATTAGTGGCCTACATGGGCCTCTGGTCCTCACCTTCTTTTCTTCTGCCGCTGGCCTGCCCTGGCCAGCTGCGGTGCCTCATCTTTACTTCGTCCAGATGGCACCGGGCATCTTCTTGCTTGAATTCGGCATTTTCTATCTCTTCCGCAGCCACTGGAACTGTTGCCGCTGCCTCCATTATAGTCTGCTTCTCTTTGCCTGGGTCCTGGGCCAAGTACAGCGCGACATGCATTGATTGGCTTGCTGCAGCCATCTCCTATTGGCCGACGATGTGCACACAATCTGAATACAATCGGTCTTACAACCCTTTGAGATTGTACACTTGGATAAAATCTCGTTCAGGTGTGTGGGGGCCATTACAGCAATGAGCACCACAGTGGGTAGTCACTGGCTTGCTGAATCAAACCATTCCAGGGGTAAAAGTAGGATTTTTGGAGGGGGGTTTGCAATTATTTGAGAGTGATTGTTGACAGCCCATGAAGGAAGCATGCTGTATTTACCATTTAACAATCTATAGCCTGCCTCAAAGTGCAGTAAAGTACATCAGACTTATACATGCCTAATGATCACGGTAAGCCACTTACCAGATCCTCTCTCTGGTGCATTGATTGAGTACTTAGATCCACAGGCACACACAACAGACTTGCCAGGAAATTCTACTGTCACTGGACATGTGCAACAGCTTCATTCTGTCCTTTATATTGCATTAAGTTGCCGATGGCCAGGTAGTGTGGAATGAGGAGTTTCTGGGCAACTAGAAACCCTGCCTACTTTAACCTATGCATTCTTGTTCAGCTTCTAAGTTTGCTGACGAAATTGGCATTAAAGATCTCATTAGTCTCATTTGAATGCAGTGATACTTTTTACTGCCGGTGTAAAATGGCTCAAATGCCAGGTCGCACCCGGGTCCAAAAACCCAGGGGCGATCCGGCATTTGTTGTAAAAGGGGTATAGGACAGAAGATACACACATCTTGAATTCCATATGTGAAGTTATAGAGCGATTAACGTATGTTCTGGGTCACATATGATTGGTCATGAGCCAGAGGAAGCAGCCTGTGATTGGAGTCGGTTCTCACTGGCAGTTGCATGCTATGCTATTTCTTCCAGAAGGGACATCAACCTTTCAGCTCACCTATTCCAACCACTATGAAACCAGTCAGTCTTAGTTAACATAATGGGAAATTTAATGCACTGGAAAACAATGCTTAGTAGATTGTTTCATCTAAAATGGAGGATAATCAGTTTACTTTCATGTATTTACCCATTGCTGGAGCTTGATAGGAATTTATCAGCCTTTTAAATGGCAATAAATCAAATCCTTATGAGTGAAGACAGGAGATGAGCTTCACAATCCTGATTACAGGTTATTAGCGATCATTAGCTTGGCTCTCTGCTTCAGCATGTTTCTGTCTCCCTTACTCCATCTGTTTCTGTCTCCCTAACTCCATCACAACAAAATAACTAGATTCTTGCAAAAATGTGCACGCTCTGCTGAACGCCTCTGGAGGAAATCTCACTCTCTGGAAGACTTCCTCCATTTCAAGTTTATTCTCTCCTCCTACAGCGCTGCTCTCTCCTATACCAAACAATCTTTCTTCAAATCTCTCATCTCTTCCCATTCCTCCAATCCCCGACGTCTCTTTGATACTTTCAACACTCTACTTCGCCCTGCACCACCCCTCCTCCCTTCATCCCTCACTGCCACTGACTTTGCCTCCTTCTTCCTCTCTAAAATTGAGGTAATCCGACATGATATCTCCTTCCATATCCCCTCTGCTGCCCACCCACCCCAATCATCCTCCCCTACCAACTACCCCACTCTGTCATCCTTCTGCCCTACTACAGCTGAGGAAGTCTGCTCCCTCATCTCATCCTCTCCCCCCTCTACCTGTCCCTTGGACCCTCTCCCCTCCCGTCTCCTCAGTTCCCTCTCCCCCACTGGCTGCTCCCACCTTGCTCACCTCTTTAACCTATCTCTTTCTACTGGCATCTTTCCCTCACCCTTCAAACACGCTCTGGTCTCGCCTATTCTTAAAAAACCTAACCTGGACCCTTTATCTCCCACAAGCTACCGCCCTATCTCTCTTCTCCCATTTGCCTCTAAAATACTAGAACGGCTGGTTTACAGGCGTCTCACCAGCTACCTGTCTGACCACTCCATCCTAGATCCCCTTCAATCTGGCTTTCGCCCACTTCACTCCACTGAGACTGCCCTAGTGAAAGTCACCAATGACCTGCTGTCAGCCAAATCCAAGGGTCACTTCTCCCTGCTTATCCTTTTGGACCTATCTGCTGCCTTTGACACTGTGGATCACCCTCTCCTCCTCCACACACTCCAAAACATTGGCCTCTCTGGCACAGTCTTCAACTGGTTTTCCTCTTACCTCTTCAACCGTTTCTTCTCAGTCTCTGCCTCTGGCTCTACCTCACCACCTTCTATCCTTCCTGTCGGGGTCCCTCAGGGTTCCGTCCTTGGCCCCATTCTGTTCTCTCTGTACACCTCCTCTCTGGGTGCACTTATTAACTCCTTTGGCTTCCAATATCACCTTTATGCAGATGATACCCAAATCTACCTCTCCTCTCCTGATCTGTCCCCCACTGTTTTCTCTCAAGTTTCCAACTGCCTCGCTGCCATCTCTACCTGGATGTCTGAGCGATTTCTGAAGCTGAATATGGACAAAACCGAACTTATTATCTTTCCCCCACCCAGAGCTATGCCCCCTACTAATATCTCTATCACTGTTAACAACACCATCATCTCCCCTGTTCCCCAACTCCCCTGCCTGGGTGTCACTCTTGACTCCTCCCTCTCCTTTGCACCCCACATCCAAGCCCTGGCCCATTCTTGCCGGTTCCAGTTACGCAACATTGCTCGCATCAGGCCCTTTCTCTCACAGAGTGCAACTAAGCTGATCATCCACTCATTAGTCATCTCACGGCTTGACTACTGTAATGCTCTTCTCACTGGCCTCGCTCAATCCCAACTAGCTCCTCTCCAATCTGTCCTCAATGCTGCAGCCAGGCTTATCTTCCTCTCCCGCCGCTCTAACTCTGCTACTCCCCTTCAACAAAATCTGCACTGGCTTCCATTCCCCTACAGAATCCTCTTCAAACACCTCACACTCACATACAGGGCCATCTCTAATTCCATTGCTCCATATATCTCTAACCTCATCTCCATTCATACACCCTCCCGCCCTCTACGGTCAGCTGACGACTGTCGTCTCTCCTCCACCCTGATCACTGCTTCCCATGCTAGAGTACAACACTTTGCCCGTGCTGCACCCCTTCAGTGGAACGCACTCCCTCGCTCCATTAGACTCTCCCCGACCTTGCAAAGCTTCAAACGGGCACTGAAAACTCACCTATTCATCAAAGCGTACCCTTCCACTGCATAAACCAGCTGGTTCTCCGACCCCTTGCCTGTTTACATCCTGCTGTCTAACCACCACCCCCTCGCTTGCACCTCTTGTAATCTGTCTGTCTCCCCTTCCTACTAGATTGTAAGCTCCTCCGAGTAGGGCCCTCTTCCCTCCTGTTGTCAAAGCCCACTTCTCTTCACATTTCACTCACAGCTCTCCTTTACTCCAACACTCAGTGACCATCTTCATACTCATCTCCATCATTGGCCTCAAGCCTCTAGTTGTATGTTGATTGGGTCCTCACTACTTACATTTAAGCTGTAATGTGTATTGAACTGTGGTGCTCTTTATTTGTACTGTATTTTTGTTATTTATTCAATGTTATGCCAAGTTTTGTCTCCCTGTATTGTTCCTTTGTACGGCGCTGCGAAACACTTGTGGCGCCTTATAAATAAAATTATAATAATAATAATAATAATCTGTCTCCTGCAGATCCTCTATACAGCAGAGCTTCCATCCTCTAGTGTCTATGCTAATAAAAATAATGTATTCCTGAAAGAGTACTTGCTCAGCAAACGCCAGTTCTTTCCCATTCTGACAGTTTTCCCGGGTCAACCTGTGAGTAGTTGACCCTGTGGCAAAAACCTTTCCAACCTAACCCAAGTTCACAATATGCAACATGGTAGTGGGTGACAGGGGGAGGCAGAGTGTGACATGGAAAAACAGTGGAAGACAGGAAGAGGGTGTCAGGGGCAGCAGTGGGCCCCTTAATCCTCAGGGGCCCCGGTGCACCATATCTGCTGCACTAATGGTAGTTCCACCTCTGAATAGAACCATTTAAAAGTATATATTAAATAAATACAATTTTGGGCTGATGCTGAATTGTTTGCACAAAGGACAAAAAAAAAAAAAAACATGCATAGAAAATGAAATTCATTATTATACCACCCAGCAATAGCCTAAATGGTGGCGGCCCCCAAAACTCAGTATGATAGGAAGAAGCAGGCCTGTGAGAGAAGCCAAAGAGAGACCAGACCTCACTTGGAAAGAGCTACAGAATTCAGAGGCTGAGGGGTAAATGTACTAAGATGGGAGTTCTGTTAAAGATGGGATGTTTCCCATATCAACCAATCAGATGCTATGTATTATCTTCTAGAAGGTGCTAAATAAATAAATAGAATCTGATTGGTTGCTATGGACAACATCCCATTTTCAACAGAACTAAATTGGGTGTGGTATAGGGTTCCGACAGTCGGGATCCCGACAGTCATTAGCCCGACGTAGGGATCCAGACTGCCCGTACTAAGACAACATGGTGAGCGCAACAAAGCCCCTTGCGGGCTCGCCACACTGCGGGCACGGTGGCTCGCTACGCTCGCCACCTATTCTATTCTCCCTCTATGGGGGTCGTGGACCCCCACGAGGGAAAATAGCTGGTGGCCGTCGGGCACCCATCTGTCGGCGTTTTGACAGTCGGGATCCCAACGTCGGGTAAATGACTGTCGGGACCGCGTCCGGCACCCAAGTAAATTTACCCTTGAGACTGGATTCAAGTTTATGAGGTGTGGTAGACAATGACAGTGACACAGCTAGAATATGGGTTCAGGCTTTATGGTTAGATGAGACAAAATGTTAGTTTTTATGCAGCACAAACCTAAACTGGGGGTGTCAGCATCACATGGGGACACTTTATGGCGTTTGCAAGAAGTTGCAGATGACCAGGCCAGACATGCCTCTGTATAGTTTATGCTGTCTGTATTGATCCTTACCCATGTGTAGAGCCAGATTAAGAGGGGGGGGGGGACACGCCAGGCCCCCTTCTCTACATTACCCCCATCCAGATCAGCACGCCATGCAGTATTTGAGAAGCATTCTGCATTGCCCCTGTTACATGGGGGGTTATTCTGTTTGGTACGGTGAAACGTACATACGGTCCGTCACACCGTACGTTTCCCGTACGCTCACGGTGAGCGTAAGTCCGCCCACAGAACAGCCGCACACGGACGGTCACAGACCCGGACAATTGGGAGTGGCGTACACTTGAGCGTACGCCACCGTATACGGACAGATCTCCCTCTTAGCCACCGATACCTGGCGTACATGAGAGTGTATGCCACAGTGCACGGACGGATCTCGTCCGTTTTCACACCGACACCTTCCGTATATCTGAACGCACGCCACATGCAAACATGTTCTAATATTGTTCAAAATAAGACTTTAGAGTGTGATAGGCAGATGTTGGGATCCTTTGTTAGAGAAATGTGATTGCAATAATGTGCTTGGTGGCATCTTACATACACAATGTGCTACATAAAATTCATAGCAGATATGAAAGTGCATAATGTATGTTGTTGGGCAAAAATATACAGATTGTGTGCAAAATAGTGGCCATGGCCTTAGGACATTGCTCCACCATTGCAAGTAGAAATTGAGTCCAAAAACATCCTTGTAGCTCTTAGACGTGGTTTATGTGTCTTTTTCATAATGAAAAACTGGTATGTTTGTGTTACAGTGAAAAAGTTGACACATGTCGACTTCTGTGAATTGAGTGTCCTGCTTTTTAAAGTATACAAAAACACTTTCTGAATGGGTGTAGATGGTTATAAAATAACTACCTTGACATATAACCAGGTCTTAGAATGAATATTACTTAAAATGAAACCAACCTTTACATGTAGAGAAGTGTATAAAGATATGCTTCCAATGTGTTTGGGGGCTGTGTGTGGCTTGCAGGTAGTGAAATCATGGTTTTCACTTAATAGGCTGCAGCATTGCTTATTACATTCAGGTGTAGTAATCAGCGTTAATTAGCAAACCCAGGCGTCCGCTCTCATACAGTATCTCTAGTGCTGTGTACACACGGGGGCGGTAGGGGCTATAATCGCTGGGAATATGGTCGCAGGCAGTGTTCCCTCTAAGCTGTGCGCGTGTGCGCGCGCACACAACTCGCCGAGCCCGCGCACAGACATTACAACTGAGCGCACAAAGGTTAAAATCTTGTTTAGTGTGCCACGAGTTTAATAAGGTTGAAAATCACTGCTATAGCCTATACGTGTGGTGTGTGATGTCTGTAAACATTCAAATTGCTTTATTAACTCAACAGAACTCGAAACCTAGGCCTGTATACATTATGTGACGCACAAAAATGTACATTTCCTTCCAAAGTTGCACAGCCAATATCTTTTGCCGCACACAGCCTTCGTAAAATTAGAGGGAACATTGGTCGCAGGCGACCATATTGCCAGTGATTGGAGTGCGCACCAGCGATAAATCGCCGGGTGCGCGCTCCCGTTTTCTGCCCCATTGTAATCGCTGGTCGAAGGAACTTGCTCCTGCGACCAGCTAATTACCTCTGCGGCTCCCCCAGCAGAGGTTCCTTTTCATCAGCGACCATCTCTGTATATATACAGCTATATATTGCTAGCAATATATCTCCCCCTTGTGTACGCACCTTAAGGGTGATCTGGAGCTATCTTTGGCGTCCGCCTGTTTTTGTGCCAAAATGCACGGTGCGTTCGCTGATCAAGGCGGTTGTGGCACCGTGCATTTTGTGTGCACAACCCCGTGTACGCCCATGTTTACACCCAGTTTTCCTCATTATTCCGGCCGCTCCCATAAAAACGCCCACATGCCGCCCACAATGCCCGTGTTCTTGCGGACAGGTCTTTTCGCACGGAGAGACCCGTCCGTGAGTGGTGTGAGGTCGCCGCACATGCGCATTGCGAAAGCTACGCATGCGCAGATGAAAAAAAAAACCTGATCCGCCCATACACGGACCCACCGTACCAAACAGAATAAACCCCTTAGTGTGGGTATGGATCATTAGGTTACCAGCATGTTGGTCGACAGTCATTAGGTCAACACCATTAGGTCTACATGCATTTAGGTTGACCTGAGTCTAGGTCGACATGCAGGAAGGTCGACATGAGTAGGTCGACATGGGTTAGGTTTACAGGGTGATTAGGTCAACAGGGTCATTAGGTCGACATGGGTTAGGTCAACAGTCAAAAGGTAGATGTGGGGTTTTTCACATTTTTTGTCCCAAATGTCGACACAGTCGACATGGACACTGAAACGTAGCACCGCGTCCCCTCGCTCGCCATGCTTTGGTGACCGTTTTCCCTTTCTGTACACCAGCCACATTCTGGGAGACCTGCCAGCATCTGTGGGGGAAACACAGACTACTACCACCGGTCACCACTGTCCTTTGCTGCAGCGAGTAATGGCACCCCTGCCACTTCTGTAGTAGAGGCAACTAAGTCTCACGCAGTGTTGTACAAGAGGGGGATGGCCAGAGGATTGGATGCGGGGCACCTGTCTTTAGTGTCCTGGGTCTCCTCTAAAGGCTGGGGGCGGGATTCTCTAAAATCCGCAGCCCTCTTCGCCGGGCATCGCATTTCTAATGACCGCATATTTTCTAAAATATGCGGTCATTAACGCAAGGGACAGCTCTTGCGGTAAGAGCTGTCCCTTGCGATGCGGCGCCGTTGCTGGACTTCCGGGTCTATGACCCGGGAGTCCGTCTGCGCATGTGCAGACTGACGCGCCGGCCGCAGGGCATGCTGGGAGGGATCCGTGACGGATCCCTCACACACCGCTGCGGTAAGAAGCCCATAGGCTTCTGCAGGGAACCGCCAGCTTTTGCTGGTGATTCCCTCCGCAGCGGTGAGAATACAGAAATGCGGTAAAAACCCAGATAACGGGGTTTTTACCGCATTTCTGTAATAGAGAATCTCGCCCTGGATCTGGCCATGCCCTTGTGTTCACTGTTACATATATAATCACTATTTACCTAAATTTTTCAAAAATGTCACTTTATATGGGATGCAGATAGATGGACAGTAATTAAATCGACATTCAATAGGTCGACCACTATTGGTCAACAGTCAAATGGTCGATGCATGAAAAGGGTTGACATGCAATAGGTTGATGTGTCAAAATGTTGACACGGGCAATATGTCGACATGGAAAACCGTTTTTCACCTTTCCCCCTCCAAAAAAGGTAATTTTTTTATACAGTACTTTACTATCTAAGTGGGCATGAGATTATACTAGTGTGCCGGCATAGTGAGGCACCATGCCCGAAGCTGGCACACGACATAGCAGTGTCGTAACTATAGCACCGCAGCCCCCGCCACCGCATTGGGGCGCTGTGCATATGGGGGCGCCGGGGGCTGCGGAGCTATAGTTACACCTCCCCCCAATCCCCCGCAGGCTTACCTATTTCGCTGGTCCCGGCGGCTCCGTTCTTCTGCTGAGGACCACCACAAAATGTCCGCCCCCATATAGCACACAGTTCTCTGAAACTGTCTGCTGTATGGAGGCGGCCATTTTGTGGTGGTCCTCAGCAGAAGAACGGAGCCGCCGGGACCAGCGCGAAAGGTAAGGCTGCGGGGGATTGGGGGGGGGGGGGGTTTGAATGGGCGGCGGGGGGCGCCCCCCTAACGGCAGGGGGGCGCCCAAAACGTAGCTACGCTGCTGCGACATAGATAACTAAAAACATAAAAAACTAATGTCAAACTTTGTCATGGCGACCTCTTGACCATGTCCTCCTAATTCATGACAACCTTTTTCATGTGTTGACCTTTTCACTGTTGACAAATAGGGGTCGACCTATTTCCTGTCGATCCTATGACCCATACCCCTTTATATTGCATTCAATCAAACTATGAGAGCTAAACCTGTAGTGAGCTGTGGTCTGTGCAGGGAATGAGTGAGCTGTGGTCCGTGCAGGGAATGAGTAAGCTGTGGTCCATGCAGGGAATGAGTGAGCTGTGGTCCGTGCAGGGAATGAGTGAGCTGTGGTCCGTGCAGGGAATGAGTGAGCTGTGGTCCGCGCAGTGAATGAGTGAGCTGTGGTCCGCGCAGGAAATGAGTGAGCTGTGGTCTGTGCAGGGAATGAGTAAGCTGTGGTCCATGCAGGGAATGAGTGAGCTGTGGTCCGTGCAGGGAATGAGTGAGCTGTGGTCCGTGCAGGGAATGAGTAAGCTGTGGTCCATGCAGGGAATGAGTGAGCTGTGGTCCGTGCAGGGAATGAGTGAGCTGTGGTCCGCGCAGTGAATGAGTGAGCTGTGGTCCGCGCAGGGAATGAGTGAGCTGTGGTCTGTGCAGGGAATGAGTGAGCTGTGGTCCGCACAGGGAATGAGTGACTATTATCTGCATTTTTTATACTGTTAGATTAGCATTATGTATCAGGGTAATTTTCTTTATTATATATTTATTAACACTTTCTTATTTAGTACAGCATATATCATGTGTCATACTGTAGTAGATATGGAATTATGTTTTTGCATTGAAACATGTTGCGATGTGCTTGTTATACTATACCAGGGATGGGCAATTGCTGCCCTCCAGATGTTGAGGAACTACACATCCCAGGATGCTTTGCATTAGTTTTGCTATGTGGCCATGCTGAAACTGATGCAAGGCATGCTGGGATGTGTAGTTCCTCAACATCTGGAGGGCCACAATTGCCCAGCCCTGTACTATACATAATTTTCTTCACTTCTACAAGTAAATAAATAATGCACAAAATAGATATTGATTAAACAACACATACAGTAATGCGTTTGGGCAGATTGGTCTGTGCTGAATTTATGAATAAGAAGAATTCAAGCTGTGCTTTCTTCTGGTATACTGTACACTGATTATTATCCTACATTTCATCCAGTCTATTTCCTTGTGATTCTGATTCCCTAATGACCGTGCTGTAGCCAGGACACAAAATAACATCCAAGTGTAGCATTTATCAAACACTGAGTTGCCAGTGATCAACAATCTAAATGCATTGATGGAACACCTGGTGATCGAATAAAGACCAATACAGTATTTAAATGTCAAGACGATACATCTCAATATTGGTGTATGGGCATGCCTAGCAATAAAACATGTTATTGCTCCAAGCATTGGACGTACCTGCCTGGTACGGCATGTACCTACCAGAAATTGCGAAGAATGTAGAAACTGCAGGATGGCGGGCCATTCCCTACAAATCCAGATGCAAGAAATTGGGAAGGTTTTCACATAACCTTTTGTTCTTTGACTACATCTAACCTTGTTTTTTTTTTGTTTTTTTGTACCACTCCTTAATCCTCTGGTTAAGATTAAGAGCACCCATTCCTGCCGAACAGTATATGCAGCCATTTTCTTGGTTACCCATTAACATTAAAGTGCAACCAATCAACAGAGAGGATAACGTTTTTGTTATGAATTCTTGTGCACTGGCCAAAGTTATTATAGCCAGAGCATGGATGGCAAAGGAAGCTCCTGATTTCGAGAACTGGAGGGCATTGGTGGAGTACACGGTATCACATGAGAAGCACGTTTATAATAATCGAAATGCTATTAAGAAATTTTATAAAATATGGCATAGGTGGCTAATGAAATAACACAATATGATATGTGTCACCTTTTTCACTACATTACTGAAAATATATTGTATCTTTATTGTAATATATATATATTTTTTTTTACAGTTATTTATTTCCTTTTTATCACGGTTTTTGATATATATATATCACATTATATTATTACTAGAAGAATATAAAGAGAATTAAAATAGAATCTTAGATTGATTACAATTTTTGACAAAATATATGCACTTAAAGTAATCACGTTAAAGAAGAGGTATACTGTTGTGCAATCCAATGCTCTTCAAGGCAGAGGTTAGTGGAGGATTCATGAGGTTGATGAGTAATTATGACTGGTTTATTGCCTAGGGGTCTCAATACCTGTGGAAGACTAAAACGAATTAGGAATTAAGAAGCGTCTAAAGCACTTTTACCAGACACCTCTATACTGTAGTTATTGGAGACTGGGGAGTGATAAATATTAGCTAATTAATCTGGGGCAAAGGTAAATAGCACTGGATGATTGTATTGTAATGTATTGTATGGTGTTTGTATGTTTTTTTTTTTTTTCCTGGGCAAGTGATATGAAATGTTAACATTGGATGAATACCGCACAGGTCAATCGTTTCAACGAATTATATATAATCAATAAGTTGTGTAATGTATTGTATCGTAATGTATGTTTAATTTTGTCCTTTTTATATGCTGAAAAAATTTAATAAAAAGAAAAAAAAAAAGTGCAACCAATCAATTTAGAGCTCCTCATGACTTGGTGATGCCATAGGCTACTCACGAGATGACATCACTGGCTCCTAGTACAGTATATGTAAAACACTACAGCCTCAGTAGTGTCAGCCCACAAATTACCTTAACTATTATTGGTAAATTTAAAATGCAACAGGCTCTAATATTATTAGATTTGGGGGGGGGAAAAACAGGAATTTCAAACTTTTTTAAAAACGTATATGTAGGTGACTTATCCGAACAACTGATCTTCAGCACATGTACAGTATATTAGGTATTGAGCACAAGTTATACTGGCCTGTTTAATTATGTCTTCAGCAAATTATAGGATTGTAGTGAGAGTCCTCTTGCCATTGGGGAAATGTATTTAATATCTACTGCCGTTACTTGGTGGAAACGAAACATCATTACACTTGAAAATGTGACCTCCCAATGGTCTCCGCAGATATCACTAGCAAAAACGTGCTTACAGTATGTCTCCCAAAGGAGATTTAAGTGCTGGATACATTGTGATTATATTATATGTCCTAATTGGGCACTTCAAGGACACAAGCCCATAGCGTAAAGCAAGTGTAACCAAATACCATCTCAGAGGAAGTGAGTTATTAATATCTTATTTATTTGGTGCCACAAGTTTTCCATGGCACCATACATAGGGGAATAAAACAAATGACAAAAACCATGCAAGTTCACAGTTTTACAGACAAGTTTACAATAAGCAAAATCACAGCAAATGACATAATGAAAAATAAAGGAGAGCTTACATTCTAGAGGGCTTGTGCGGGTAGACACAAAGGGATGGATGTACTAACATTGATAAGTGATAAAAAGGAGATTGATAAACCACCAGCCAATCAGCCGCTCACTGCCATGCTACAGGCTGCGTTTGAAAAATGACAGGTAGGAGCTGATTGGTTGGTGGTTTAACACTCTCAGGTGATAAAGAGTCTGGTTTTTATCACCGGCCAATCAGCTCCTATCTGTCATTTTTCAAACCAAGCCTGTAACTTCACAATTAGGAGCTGATTGGCTGGTGATAAAAACCCAGACACTGTATCACTTCACCGAGCTTAATTAATCTGCCTCTCAATTTTAACACTTTTAAAGGCTTTGTACATCTCGCCCAAAGAGAAAGAAGCAGAGTTGGGGAATAGAGAGACAGGAAATTTAGGTGGACGGATAGTTAGCTTGAATGAAGAATGAGGGCGTGCTGTGAGGCGGTGTGAGTCCGATTGCGCATCATGACAAGTTGGGTTCCGTGCAGGCAGAAGTGGGAGAAGAGGAAAAGGGATGAGGTTAGGCTTCAGTCGTTTGCAAAGTAAGGAGGGCGGTGGTGTATGGGGGGGGACTTATTAGTGGGTTTTACTGGCTTGTTTCTTAGGAAGTGTTGGTATTGTATGATTACTAGGACGTTTATAATTCTTAGTACAGCATAACTTCACTATTGATACAGTATATATATGTAGTCTCCAAATATAGTCCTTGCTTCAGAGTCTTATAAATAGCATGCACATCAGTGACAAATGCATGATTTCTAGAAAGGGGTTTCCAAATGCAGTCCACAATCTTCCACTCATGTGCGGGAGTCTGGGGGAGCTAGAAGAACCTATGATCAACACTGGGCATTAATGTAAACATTGCTCTTTTTATACACTGAATACATTATTAATATCTAACACAATGGATGGTCTGTATAGGTTGTATCAGCATAATATTATGACTATTAATAAGTGGTCAAGAAAAGGTTAAACATACCATAATAGATAAATAAATACACAACCATAGTAGAACCAGTATTGTACTTTCTTAGCACACATTATTCCACCTCACGGTGAGGCTCCGGTCTCTTCTTCCTGGTAGATGCTCTCTGGTCCAGTGCACTGATTAAGGGCTCAGATAAAGAAGCTGCTACCACTGGTCCTGTGCAGCAGCTCTGCTGTTTCCCTTATACTGCATAGTGTGGCAGCAGCTCAAGCAATCATATTATATAATCATATTTTATATTGTACCATTGTTATTGTTGTGGTAATTTGAGTCACTTGCCGAGGGGGGTTTCTGGGCAACTGGAAATCTCCTATTTTTGCCTATATACATGGTACCCAGAACAACATTTTTATCTGCCTGTTGGCAATGAGACACAGAGAATGTTAAATCATCATTAGATTTTGTATTAAATGTCTGAAACATCATTTTAAATCCTCATTGAAAAAAATAATAAAAGGATCCGTAGCTAGAACACGTCTATTCATTTTTCACATAATAGCATTGTGGGACCATTATTTTCTTATTCATTCTTTTTTTCATTTGTGAGAGGTGAGAAGGGCATGCGTCTTCCTGGAGAATTGTGCTGCAGGCAATTATTGTCACACAGCCATTGCCTTCTCTGGGCTCATCATCTTCTCTCACCCCCATCTTCCCTTATTTCTCATCGCTTCTTCTACAGGTGTTTCCTGCAATTATTTCATGTGAGACTAGTGTCATATACCAAATGGTTTCATCGACACTGTCTCCAATTAAACAAATTATCATCTGTGGAACCTGATGCCTGATCAGTGTTTACCACAGGGATAAGGTCAGAGACTGAACAATGCAAACAGTGTGGGTATAACATTATGCATATTGTGTCAAAATTATCTTGGCATCTTTACCGGCTTGGAAGTAGCTGAATATTCCGAGAGCTTTTGCAAAACAAACCGATTGTAGATTGTGTGAAAGCCTCCAGAATTTACTGCAGTTAACATTATCCAAATGCACCTGGCTAATCAGCAGATGAAAGTTACCCATTGTGATTTTTGTTGTTATAGTTTGAGACTTAATTATGGAGAATGGAAACAAGAACCCAGCGTGTATGGAGGCCTGTAGTTCTGTGGGGCTGTAACCCACTTGTGACCAGTTGGTACCTCCATAATACACTATTAGAAGGGCCGAGCCAATCGGATGCAGTGGGTAATGGGGGATGGAAGAGGGTGACTGGGGTGGAACTGTGAGGCAGTGGGTATTTATTTAGTATTTAGTATTTAGTCCCCTCTGCCTCTCAGACACATACCTGCGCTCAGTGCTCCTCTACTTGCCTCTCACGCTCCCCTGCTTCTGCTTTCTGGAACTGCACCTCCTGGAACCCGTGGATGACTCCCCTCCTCATGCAGCACTTACTTACAAGAGTCCTGCTTATGGAGAGCTAGCTCCTCGGAGTCTGATTGCAGTCAGGCTGTTTAAGCTGTTGTTTTGCTACAGCTCGGAAGCCCCAAGACCCGGGAGTACCATCGATCCAAGTCTGAAGTAACATACAATTCAACACATTTTTCAGACTCCTTGGATCACTGCCTGAGAGATCTGAGGAGCCATTAGCCTGATAGTTGTGACCCCATGCTAAGATGGGTATGAATCATTGGATAGATAGCAACTAGGTCGACACCACTAGGTCAGCATGCATGAATGTTGACATGACTGAATATCAACATGGAGTTAGGTCAACAGGGTCATTATTTTAGAAACATAGAAACATAGAATTTGACGGCAGATAAGAACCACTTGGCCCATCTAGTCTGCCCCTTTTTTTAAACATGTTACCTCAAACCATATTTGATCCTTATTTTTTTGTAAGGATATCAATATGCTTATCCCAAGCATGTTTAAATTGTACTACTGTATTTGCGTCTACCACCTCTGTTGGGAGGCTATTCCACTTATCTACTACTCTTTCTGTGAAAAAATTCTTCCTCACATTTCCCCTGAATCTTCCTCCCTCTAGTTTCAGTGCATGTCCTCGTGTTCTGTTGCTCCTCTTCCTGTGAAGAATGTCTCCCACCTGTACCTTGTTAAAGCCCTTGATATATTTGAAAGTTTCTATCATGTCCCCCCTTTCCCTTCTCTGCTCTAAAGTATACATATTAAGATCTTTTAGTCTTTCCTGGTACGTTTTGTGATGTAGGCCATGCACCATTTTAGTTGCTCTTCTTTGTACAGTCTCTAATGTATTTATATCCTTCTGGAGATATGGCCTCCAGAACTGAACACAATACTCTAGGTGAGGTGGTACCAATGACCTATACAGTGGCATTATTACTTTTTTCTTTCTACTGCTGATACCTCTCCCTATGCAACCAAGCATCTGACTTGCCTTCTTCATTGCTTTGTTACATTGCCTACCTGCTTTTAAGTCCCCTGAAATAGTGACACCTAGATCCCTCTCTTCCTCAGTAGTTTCCATTATAGTGCCATTTATACTAGATTGAGTCTTTGGATTTCTGAGACCCAAGTGCATGATTTTGCATTTTTTGGCATTAAACTGTAGTTGCCATTCTCTTGACCATAGTGAAGGTTGACATGAGTTTTTTCACCTTTTTTTTTACTAGAATGTGCACACAGTCGACATGGACACTAAAAAAGTGCACTGAGTCCCCTGGCATCGAGGCACGGTACATCACTACGTTCGGCACATTATTTTATTGTCCCACCGCACCCTAGTGGATGGTAGGGCATGAAATACTGCCGGTCGGCACATGTAAATACCCCATGTCGACTTTTTGACTGTCAACTGTCAACCATGCTGACCTAATGCTTGTGTCGACTTAATGACCCAGTCGAATTAACCTCATATTGACCTTCATGCATATCAACCTAATGCGCATCAACCTAATGCTTGTAGACCTAGTGGCCGTATCCCGCTGAGATGGATTGGACCCACTTTGAGGTCGGGACCCATAGTTTGAGACCTGCTGCTGTAGATTACAGGGGCTTCAGTACTACTAATAGCCAAAGGGAGCATCTCATATTTTTTGATTTGTGAATATTTTGCTCTTTTAGGGATATCAGGAAACCATGTTGGTGTTTGTATGGTCTCCACTAGACTACAAGGGACCATGTGTATGTTGACATCATAACTGACCTACAGTAATTGTAACCAGCCTAGCCAAATATCATGTGATTTGGTGTACCCCCAAACCATTAAGAAACAGGATGAAAGTTCTAGAACAATGACACTAATGGAGTGGAAGCTTTATACCCCTTTCACACCAGAAATGCAGGGACAAACCCGGGAATTCAGTTCCCGGGACAAGCAGGGACATTCCCGGGTTTGGACCCATTCACACCAGAAAAGTCCCTGCATTTTCTGGTGTGTGAAGGGGGTGGGAAGGAGGCCGGCAGGAGGTGGGGAGGAGGCGGGCAGTCAGCGGGATGGCGTTGGGCAGTCGGCGGGATGGCAGCGGAGGTGGACAGGAGGTGGGGAGAATACTCACCCCGGTTGCTGGTCCTCCGCACAGGCCAGGGATCCACACAGGCGGCAGCGCAAATGACGGGACAGGCGGCGGATGAAGATGACGCAGCTCTCCGGCGCCCTCACTGCAGCCGGAGAGCTGCGTCATCATCATCCACAGGCTTTCCCGTCATTTGCGCCTGCCGCCTGCGTCAATTCCTGGCTGGACAGGACACCGAGGACCTGGCAACCCGGGTAAATATACCCCAACCCATTCACACCAGCCAGGTCCCCGGGTTGAACCCGGGAACAACCCTGCTACCTAGGAGGGTTGGATAGCCGGCAAATTAGCCCGGTAATTTGTCCCGGGTACCTTTCACACCAGAGGTAGTACCGGGTTGTTCCTGGACTCAACCCGGGAATTTAGGCTGGTGTGAAAGGGGTATTAGTGGAGTGCCTAAAACATCACAGGTTGAGCCTTTAAACCCAAACACTACACCAAAGATACCAAAAAATCTCACTATGATAAAACAAACAGGCTATATTTCTGTATCCATTATTGTAACATAAACTTGGATTCATTCATAAATATATCAGTGCCCACTGCTTTGTAAAGTCATACAGGTTATTTTTAGCAAGTCCACTAGCACAGAACTCAGTTGTATGACTCATAGACAAATTACATATTTATAAAACAAGGCAACTACCTCCAGGGAGCCTGACTCATCCCCAGCAAGAGTAACTGTTCACTGTTTCTCCCATTGTTAAAATTATGACAGTATTATCATTCTACAGTTTGTTAAGAACCATCTTTAGTTTTATGCCTGTAAGTTAAGGCCCCCATACACTAGGGCGACTTGTCCTTAGGACAAGTCGCCCCCGACTTCCCCCTGAGCTTCCCCGGCTGCTCCCCGGGGGAGCTTGATTAGATTGGCACTTGATGTGCCATTTTTTACATGTGATAAATCGTCTCGATTTATCACATGTAAAAAAACCCGGGGAGCAGGGGGGGGGGGCTACAGAGGTGGGAGCAGGGGAGCTGGGGACGCTGCGGGGGACAGCCTCTGTGTCCCCCGCTGCTGGGGACAGCGTTTGTGTGCCCCGCTGCTGAGGACGCTGCGGGGGACAGCGTCTGTGTCCCCCGCTGCTGGGGACAGCGTTTGTGCGCCCGGCTGCTGAGGACGCTGCGGGGGACAGCGTCTGTGTCCCCCGCTGCTGGGGACAGCGTTTGTGTGCCCCGCTGCTGGGGACGCTGCGGGGGACAGCGTCTGTGTCCCCCGCTGCTGGGGACGCTGCGGGGGACACAAGCGGCATAGAGTCGGGCAGGGGGAGCCGGCCGGGAGCTGTCAGTGTTGAATAAAAAAAAAAGCCCATACAATGCATGGGCGGCCTGTGATTGGCTGAGCGCTCTCTCAGCCAGTCAGCAATTGGCTGAGAGAGCGCTCAGCCAATCACAGGCCGCCCATGCATTGTATGGGCTTTTTTTTTTTATTCAACACTGACAGCTCCAGCCGGCTCCCCCTGCCCGACTCTATGCCGCTTGTGTCCCCCGCAGCGTCCCCAGCCCCCCCCTGCTCCCTCTACCGCAGCAGCGCCGCCCCACTAGGTCCCAAGTCGGGTGGTCGGACGTGCAGCAGGTCCGACCACCCGACGCAGATCCGATGCGCACGGGACCGCGCATCGGATCTGAGGGGACATCAAAACTAGCCGATTTTGGTCCGATTTCGGCCAGATCCGACTGATCTGGCTGAAATCTGACCAAAATCGGCTAGTGTATGGGGGCCTTTACAATTTAAATAGGGGAGACACAGCAACTGGCACCAACAGCCATTCCAAACTGACTCACTGGCAGTTGATGTGGCTCCATTATTTGAATATTGGATTGTGCTGCAGCTCCTCCTCTTGATCCGCCACTGCCTGTAACCCACACTGGGGTTTATTCTAGTTCATTCTTTCTGACAAAATCCTTCTTAGATGGACAAAACCATGTGCACTGCAGGGGGGCAGATGTAACAGGTGCAGAGAGAGTTAGATTTGGGTGAGTTATTTTGTTTCTGTGCAGGGTAAATACTGACTGCTTTATTTTACACTGCAATATAGATCTCACTTTGAAGTAAAACCCCACCCAAATCTAATTCTCTCTGCACATGTTACATCTGCCCCACCTGCAGTGCACATGGTTTTGTCCATCTAAGAAGGATTTTGTCAGAAAGAATGGACTAGAATAACCCCCACTGCTTGGTATAGCTCACCAGGGGCAGTGAAGGAGTTAATGTCAGCATCCGATAATAGTGTTTGGGAACCTGCCCGTGTGTTTCTTCCAGACATTAGCAGCAGCACAAGCTCACAAGAAGGATTAAGAAGGTCTGTCGCACCCTAAGAGGTAAATTCACTAAGATGGGAAGTCTCCTTCACATGGCATGTTGCTATGGGCAACCAACCAGAATCTGATTGGTTGCCCATAGCAACATCCCATGTGAAAAATAACTCACATTTTCCCCTAAGAGTGGGAAGTGAAGCAAGGTGGAGGAGCCAAAGCTGTGGAAGAAAGTCTTCCAAAGGGTTTGGTGTTTGTTCTGTCAGAGCCAATCTCCAGTGAATTGAGCTGCATTTACAAACGAGGGGGTTCATTACAGGCCCACAGTAGCGTGGATCGTTTGTTGCCCTGCAAGTTGGGTTTTGTGATCATAGTTTTGAAGTGCACATCACTGTATACTGGAGGTGATTCTGGTTGGTTTTCAAAAGTAAACTCCTTCTTTTATGGGCAAAACCATGTGCACTGCATGGGGGGCTGCTGTAACCTGTGCAGACAGAGTTACATTTGGGTGAGTTATTATGTTATTGTGCAGAATAAATACTGGCTGCTTTATTCTTACACTGCAAGTTAGATTTCAGTTTGAACACACCCCACCCAAATCTAACTTTCCCTGCACATGTTACATCTGCCCCACCTGCAGTGCACATGGTTTTGTCCATTAAATAAGGAGTTCCTTTTGCAAACCAACCTGAATCACCCTCACTATACATATCTATTGGCACTGGATATTATTTTGGATGGAGAACCATGGATGAGTCTATATATTGTATGTAACTGTATATATACTATTTTATACTTACAAACCGGCATGCGCAAGGTGCGGTCATCATCTATATCATTGCATAAAATGATTCCCCATTGTATGCAGTTCTCATTTTAATACAGGTTGCGCCTCCCATCTGAAAACGATATATAAAACATTCTGAAAATCCAAAATATTTTTGAAGTTGAACTGAGATCATTTTGTACAAATTAATCTAACCCTTTCAGTGCCAACATCCCTGTGAGAGATGTGCAAAATATCTGCCAGCGTCACTCACATTTGTTATATAAATTCAAATAAAAAAATGTTGTGTAAAACAAAAAAGATTATATTTCCAGTACAAGATAAACATTACAGGTCATTATGATGAATAAAAATGTTTGCTTGGCAATTTTCAAATTCATTTGGTACTCAAAGGTTTAAAAAAATTGTAAAACATGACCTTCGGGCTACATGTATAAGGTGTATGTGAAACATAAACCATTATAAGAATACATCACTTCTACATCCTGTGAGTTGGTTCGACCATTACTGCCTTACCTTCATCTATAAAGATACCTTGATGTGTTTTTCTTGATTTTTATTTGGACGAGTGAAGTACGTGGTAGAATAGATCTTCTACTCATCGACCTCAGATCACAGTCTACTGCACACATTGATTAACATATAGATTCTCACATTGACTTTTGTTTTATTTTACTTCCCAACATTGGGAGCACCATCCTTGATTCACATCAGCCGAACCTAACACATGAGGATTGTGAGTCTTCTCTCAATCAAAGCAACCTTTATTAGCTTAAAGACATCCTAACCTACCTAGTTGGGTACACCCATCATACCTTTGCACATCTGCACTGTCTACATATAGACCTTTAATATATATATCTATAAGACACTAACACAGTTTTTTCACTTATGTTTGATTGAGCATTCACCACATTTGAATATCAGTCCAAGGAGTGAAAAATCATTGAAAAAGGAACATCTTTTACAAGGAAAGTTTCTCCATATGAACTTTAGATCTATGCGCCTTTGTGAAGTGTTCTATTTTTTATTTAGCTTTTTCTGTATCACAGGGTTGTCTACTTTTAGGCTGTCCTCTCCGGTAGAGGGCAGCCAGCAAGAGGAAGCAGGGGGCGGGCTGGTGTGCCACAAAATGGGCAGGGGGCCACAATGATGCGAACTGCGCCATTACATCCACGTGGACCTCCTGCCAAAGGGGTGATTTTGTGAGGCTGGGGGGATTGCGGGGGACTTTCCCACCTTCCCCAGGGGCCAGGAGGCGGACCCTATTTTCAGGAGCCTCCGGACCATTCCGGGAGGGTAGGCAAGTATGCTGTATCATTATATGAAACTATTACAGTACATGAGGAGTAAGCATTACAGATTTTCCAGCAAAATAAAAGGAGCCCAGTTTATATGCCTGAGGTTTTTTTATGTTATTCACCTTCAAATGACTGACTGGCTTTTATATTTTTGTAAGTAACAAACAAACCTGTTGTCAGGGGAGGTATTTAGGACCGTAAAGGCAATGCTCGTTCATGTAAATGAAGAACTTATTTTGAATGGAGAACACGGCATCTGCTATGCCCTTAATTGCGAATGTAAAAATAACAGCTCAGCACCATATTATAAATAGGTCCCTTTAAAGTGATTGAGAGATGCAGATGCTATTCCTTGCTTAAGGCATCTGCTGCATATTTGAAAATCATTTGGTGTAAATTGCTAGCTGAAATCTTATAAATTGTCACATACAGAACTATATATAAGAAACATGTTCTCTCTGTACCAGCACTAGACTCTTATGTAACACAGATGAGCTCATTAATGACTCTCGCTGGATGCACAATGTACATTGTGGAGGGCTCCCCCAGCGCCCATCAGGGTACTTACCCTGCTCTCAAGAGTCCTCTGCAACCTAGAAACCTAGAAATTCTGAAGTCACAACACCAGTGCAACCGTGTAAAAGCCACATCAAAGGGTCACCTCTTACAACTTTATAATGCTTCTATGCGTTAAAACAGATATTTACATTTTTTCAACAATGCTGTTCGAGCTTCATTTATGGATCCATTTCATTGTGTGAGGCTATGCTATACATACACTTTTATGAGAAATGGTGCAAAAGTCCCAGTGTAGGGGAAAATATATGTACAGCCATCTGTACAGTGTGAAACACCCCTAAAATGTACTGGGGCAGATGTAATAAGCCCTGAAGAGTGATAAAGTGGGGAGAGATAAAGTTCTAACTAATCAGCTCCTGACAATGTTCAAAAACAGCCTGTAATATGGCAGTTAAGCATACTTGCCTACCCCCCGGAATTGCCAGGA
Organism: Crinia signifera; assembly: GCF_055691185.1. Classification (NCBI taxonomy): domain Eukaryota; kingdom Metazoa; phylum Chordata; class Amphibia; order Anura; family Myobatrachidae; genus Crinia; species Crinia signifera. The sequence continues at coordinate 268,742,473 of NC_139221.1, forward strand.
GGCTCCCGAAAATCAGGTCCCCATCCTGCATTTATCTGCTTAATTTCCCCACTGCTGCCTCCTCCGCCGGTCACATACCAGCATTCACAGCTGTTCGGGGAGGGAGCGGGGCTAAATGGACACTTGACGGCGAGGATTCTCCCAAACATTGAATACGCCCCTCATTGCCGGTCGCCACCGCATTGAATACACTCCAATGTATAAGCTAGAATATTGTGTGGCTGCTGGCTGTAGTAGTACTGTAAGTGTTATTACTGTACATGCAATAGCGGTATACCATCATTTTATACTAATACTCAATTCCAAAGATTTCTCTGTAGAGATTCATGTTTAATAAATGTAACATAGAGTTACAGTATATGGCTCTTCCTTCTGAGGTATTCATAATTTAGTTACCATGAATTGCTTTAATATTTTTCATTCTTCAATGCATACAAATGAGAAATTACAAGTATGAGCATGCTTGCTTTTTAGAATCTCGCGTCTATGTGATTTAAGCAGCTTCCTGGCCATTGTTCACAATGCTGATGCTGGTATCCCGACTACCACCAGATCGGTGCTGGAATTCTGACAACAATGAGGATGCCAGTAACAGAATCCCTACTGCCAGGATGCTGAACATAACTATACAGGGTGGGTTAGGGTCAGGCTGTGGAGGGGAGTTTGTTTCAGGTACTAGGTGGGGACCTAGGGTTAGGCTGCCGGGAGGGTGGTTAGGATTAGGCTACGGGGAGGCAGGGTTAGGCACCTAGAAGGGGGGTTAGGGTTCATCTGCAGGGAGGAGTGGGGGTGTTAAATTTAGGCGGCGCAGTACTGGGGGTTAGAGTTAGTCACTAGAGAGGGTATACAGTCACTAGGTCGACAAGGGGAAGTCAACATGCATTAAGGTCGACAAACCTGAAGGTCAACATGGGCTTATGTCGACAGGTCACTAGGTTGACACATGCATTAGTTTGAAATGGGCTAGGTCAACCAAAATGTCGACATGGGGGTTATGGCGCACACGGTAGTGCCCATTACACATTATGCCTCCCAGTAATGCCTATTACACATTATGCCACACATCGTGATGCGCTTACACTTTATGCCACACAGCGTAATGCCCATTACACATAATGCCACACACCGTAATGCCCCTTACAAAATATGCTGCACACTTTAATGCCCGTATAACATTATGCCACACATCATGCTATGCATAATGCCCCAAGTACTCCTGCTTAAACACATAATGCCAACTGTAGTGCCCCTTACACAATGCCCCAGTAGTGCCCCTACAAAATGCCCCAGTAGTCCCTGCTACAAATAATGCCAACAGTAGTGCCCCTTACACAATGCCCAGAGAAGTGTCCATTGCAGTATGCCCCCAGTACTGCTCACTGTGTAATCCAGTCCTGTCTAGCCCTGAGCCCAGCAGAGACTACAGATGCACTGAATTGATTTTCAAATATGGTGCCGACTTGTGACCAATCGGAGCTCTCAGTCTGACAGCCAATCAATAACTGCAGCTGCTGGATCACAAGCTCTGATAGCAGTGGAGGCTGGAGATCAGCATCACTGGCACACACCTAGTTATTGCCCTGCACAGCACCTAATGCCCCTTATTCCCATTATGCTTCACAGTAGTGCCCCTCAGTGGCAAACACAGGATTTTTAGAGGGGGGTTTCCAAATGTAATCCAAAATATCCCACTGGAGTAAGTACGGGAGTCTGTGGGAGTGGTAACAGCCCCGAAAATTGGTCTTACACTGGATACTGTATGGAAACATTTAAATAAGATGTGTGGTCAGGTAAAGGTTAAACATATAGTAAATACACAAACATAATAAAAACAGTACTACACTTACTAAGCTTACAATCTCCCACTTCATGGTAAGACTCCTGTCTCTTCCTTCTGTCAGCTACTCTCTGGTCTAATGTGATGCTTGAGGGCTCAGATCCACACATACAGTAAATGTGGTAGAAGAAGCTTGTACACTGGGCATGTGCAGCAGCTATGCCCCTTAAACTGCATGATGTGGTGGCAGCTCTATTGATCATATTATATACCAGCTATTGTTGTCAAAATTTAAGGCACTTGCCAAGAGGAGGTATTTTTCCGGGCAACCAGAAACCCCCCCCCCCCCCCCCCTGCGTTTGACTATGCCCCTTACACAAAAAGTCCACAGTAGTAGCGCTGCTTATACATATAATGCACACAGTAATAGAACCCTTACACACACACACACACACACACACACATAGGGGGAAATTTACTAAGATGGGAATTCTATTTCACATAAGAGCTTGAGGTACTTGTTTCCTAGCACGGCGCCCGTAGTGGGTGATCGCATACCTTAAGTTAAGGTAACTTAAGGTATGCGATGGACGCGACCGACGCGATTTTAGGGCTATTTTTAGCCTTTTTTCCAGACAATTAAAAAATCGCGTCCATCGCATTCATTGCATGTCTTAAGTTAAGGCATGCGATGCGACCGACGCGATTTAACATTGAATGCATTGTATTCAATGTTAAATTTCTATGTAAAATCGGGTCCATTGTATGCCATTATAATGGCATACAATGCGACTGATGCAATGGACCCAATTTTACATAGGGAACAATGTTAAATGGCCCAATGGACAAGATTTTTGATTGTATACCCACCCTGATGGGTAATTTAGATGACAAATGCCCCCCCCCATTGTTAACGCCACCCCACGATGAACGCCAAATCGAAGCGTGGCGAGCGCAGCGAGGCCGCGAGGGGCGGCGGTACGCATCCTACGACCTTTTCATACCCCCACTATCCACGTCGGCGTGGAGTTGATTTTATATAGTGTGGCGAGCGCAGCGAGCCACCGAGTCCGAAACGTGGCAAGCGGACGCGTAATACCTGTGAAGTAATGCGCGTCCGCTTGCCACACTTCGGGCTCGGTGGCTCGCTGCGCTCGCCACACTATATAAAATCTACTCCACGCCGACGTGGATAGTGGGGGTATGAAAAGGTCGGAGGATGCGTACCGACGCCCCTCGCGGGCTCGCTGCGCTCGCCACGCTTTGGGTTGGCGTTCATCGTGGGGTGGCGTTAACAATGGGGGGGGGCATTTGACCCATCAGGGTGGGGATACAATGAAAATTGGGGTCTGGGGGGCATTTAATATTGGGGCCAATGTAAAATCGGGTCTCAGGGACCATTTTACATTGGTTCCAATGTAAAAATCTCGTTGATCGCATCGCATGCGATTTGGTTGCATGCAAGCGATCGACGCAATTTTTTTGGACCCGATGGATACAATTTCCATCGCTGGCGCCGTGCTAGGAAACAAGTACCGATCTTGATATGGGCAACCAATCAGAATCTAATTCTTATTTATTTAGCATCTTCTAGAAGATTGATTTGATTGATTGGTTGCCCATAGCCATACCTACCTACTTTTGAAAACTAGTTTCAGGGAGATTATAGTTGGTAGCAAAATTTTACACAGTGCCCCATTGAGGGGGCGTGTCATGCTCCACTTAAAAAGCGTGTCTAGTTCCTTATATGGAGAGGTTGTGAAAATAGAGGAATCTATTAAAATGATTTATATCAAAATGTAGATGATCCCCAAAGCAGTTAGTAAGAGCTACTATGCTTGGTAAAGTGCTGGTAAATGATGCCGATGATTCAATGTAAATGTATCTATCTCTCATTCCTTCTTTTCTCCAAATATGTAACAAGGTAATGTGGGCTAGGTGAAATGAGGGAGATTGCTAGACTAATGAGGGAGAGAGGGAGATTGCTTCTATTTTGGAGTCTCCTGCAGAAATCCGGAGGGTATGCAACTATGCCCATAGCAACATCCCATGTGAAATAGAACTCCTATCTTAGTAAATTTCCCCTATTATGTCCACAGTAGTGGTGCTGCTTACACATAGGGGGAAATTTTCCAATATGAAAAACCTAGTTTTTCGTATTGGTATTTCCCCTACGACTGCATACGACTGTTTCAGTCGTATGCAAAGTCGTGTTCCGGAGGAGAATGTACAAAGCAGTCATATATGACTGCTTTGTAACCCTCCGATGTCATATTCATTCGTATTAGCGGCACATATATACGGCCGCTAATACGAATTTTTCTAGCAGTCTGCACGGATCAGTCAGATCCGTGCAGGCTGCAGAGTGTAAAAAAACAAAAACGGCGTGGGGTCCCCCCCACAGCCGAAACCAGCACCAGGCTGACAGAGCCTGGAGCCGGTAATTAAAAATCAGGGAACCCGACAAATAGGGGTTCCCTGATTTTTAACAACCAGCCCCAGGCTCCTGCTCTGGGGCTTGTTCCCAAAATACGGGGGACAAAATGAGTAGGGGTCCCCCGTATTTTAAGAACCAGCCCCAGGCAAAACCAGCCAGCAGGGTAATGCCACAGCCGGGGGGAGACTTTTTATGCAAGTCCCCCCGGCCAAAGCATTCATCCCTACCGACTAGTCAGCCTGGCCAGGGGCCCTGGGGGAGTGGGGACCCCCCCAATACAGGGGTCCCCCCCCTCCAGGACTTACCTGACCAGGCTGAAGCCTGGTGCTGTCCCCCATGCCCCTGGGCGGTGGGCATCGGGCTGATGGAATGGTGTAAAAAAAAGTTAAAATTAAACTATTGATTTTTAATTACCGGCTCCAGGCTCTGTCAGCCTGCTGCTGGTTTTGGCTGTGGGGGGGACCCCACGCTGTTTTTTTATTTATTTATTTTATTTTATTTATTTTTACACCGCAGCCTGCACGGATCTGACTGATCCGTGCAGGCTAAAATGAGAATACGACAGGAAAATGGTGTTCTATTTTTCTGCCGTATTTTCGTGGACAAAAGCAGCCGTATTTTCTTTACGGCTGCTTAGTAAATCAGGAACCATCATTCTTTTGAATGGTGATTCCTGTCGTATCCTAACGATGGTGTAGACATTCATATTTGTAAATACAAATACAAATGTTCCATGCCTAGGACTAGGAATTGTTGTATTTTGGGGATAGAAAATCCCGAAAATACAAATTCGTAAAAAAAAGGTGTATTTCTCCCTACGAATACACCATTTTTCTACAAATCCATTTTGGTAAATTTCCCCCATAATGTCCACTGTTGGTCACAGTAGTAGCGTTGCTTGTACACAATGCCCACTGTATCCCACAGTAGTATTGTTGCTTATGCATAATGGCCACTGTTGCCCTCAGTAGTAGCGCTGTTTATACGTAACGCCCACACAAGTTGCCAACAATCTTAGCGCTGCTCATATGTAGCGCCCACACCAGTTGCTGACAGTAGTAGCGCTGCTCATATGTAATGCCCACACCATATGCCGACAGTAGTAGCGCTGCCTATACGTAACGCCCACACCAGATGCCGACAGTAGTAGCGCTGTCTATGCGTAATGCCCACACCAGTTGCCGGCTGTAGTAGCGCTGCCTATACATGTGCCCACACCAGTTGGTGACATTAGTAGCGCTGCCTATACATAATACCCACAACAGTTGCTGACAGTAGTAGCGATGCCTATACATACTGTATGCCCACACCAGTTGCCGACAGTACTACGCTGCCTATACAGTACATAATGCCCACACCATTTGCTGACAGTATTACTTTCTCTCACACACTTTATTTACCTTAAAATCTGTCTGGCAGCTCATCCTTTACTCCTTCCTTTCATCAGTCCTGCTGTGGTCCTGGGTAGTCCCACCTCTAATCCCGGGTAGCCACACCCCTATGTTCCATGTAGCTCCGCCCCCTTCTGAGTCCCTGCTGCAGCTGATGTAGTTAAAGGGTACTTGGGAGCCGGGAGAGAGCTCAACTTCATGATGCTGGAGCTGCTTCCTGTCAAGCAGTGTGACAGGCAGCAGCAGCCACAGAAACTAGCGGGGATGTAGAGCAGGGAGAGCGCCTCTCCTGCCTGGCGCCTCTCTACCCTGCATCCTCTGCTGAGTGGCTACCGCCGGCCCTGCTTCTCTGTATAGCGATAAAGCTGGACACCAGTTATCTAGTATTATGTTTAGAATACTGTATTTGGGTAAACTCATCCTTTTCTCTTGGGTTGAGTTAGGGATGTTGTGATCATGACAATAAGAATGAGATGGGAGCATGCGGCTAAACTGGGAGTTTATTTCTCCCTCATCTGCTTCTAGTGTTTTTAAAGCACCCTGACAGCTGCAGAATTATCCAATTAAATGTCTCCGTACTTGGCTAGAATGGCTTGTTATAAAAATAATGCTTGCTGCGGATGATCCAAAGGCCCAGTACTCATTTTTAATTAACAAAGTAATTCTGATTCTATATAATTAAGCAGCATAATTTTCATTATTTGCATTCTAGTCAGATTGCTATTAAGAGACCTTTAGCTCCAATGCTAGGTGCACACTGAAAACATGAGGCCGATTCACCAGTAATCGGGACATCGCCCTGATATTTTGTATATTGGGGCTAATTCAGACTTGACCACTACTGTAAGACTTTTTAGTGGACTGCGAGGAGAAAGCCTCTGCTCAAACAGTAAATGAAGACGCCCCTTGCTAAATTGCGAGAGAATTGCGAATGGATCGCTTATTGGCATCCACTCGCAAATCCATACAGAAGAACACTGCACAACACAACCCAGTTTTACAGCTCTAACCTGGAACATGGTTGTGCCTGCTGCATTGGACTCTGATGAGAGTGTGATCTGTGGTGTCTTCTGAGATCATGGTGGTTTGCAGGCTCTTTAATGCTATTCTGTTCTATACATTGTTTGGAGCAATAGCAGTTATGGTGGATGAGGCACCAATGGACGGTTACATATGGAGTAGGGATTACGTTTGTCCTGCCTTCTGACACACGCATGCAGACAGAGGACTAGACAGAATGAAAACCTCTCTGTCCCATGAACATTAGGGCACAAACTGAGTGCGGTAAATACTGAACCTCTATTTGGGGAAAGGGCGCATAAAACCAAAGTGTGTAGCACAGCGATGGCAAGAATTTACTGTTCCCTATTAATATTTTTTTTTATTAATTTGCAATGTATTTGTATATTTTATTTTAAATATACAGTAAGATGATATAGGGCCTTGGACCATGGAGACCCACAGTAAGAATGTAGGTGACTATATAATTCAGTGCAGAACATTGCATCAGAGATAGGTACTGTACTCACCCAAAGCATACCTCACAACAGTTTTAACTACAGAACCAGGGCAGCTTGCCCAAAAAGGGGCATGACCTATGGCATAGGGGGCAGGGATGCCGCAGCCACAGGCCATGCCCGCAATTCCCATCATTACAGGGGCATGCCTCTGTGAATAGATGTTGTAAGAATTCGCACAGCCTCTATTCCCCAAACCTCAGTTCTGGGGCAGGGGGGACTCCTTACTGCCCCCCCTCACTGCAGGACACTGCCAGCCCTGGGCGAGACATGGGTCATCCGAAAAAAAACAGGACGATCTCGCGAGAAGCCCAAAGAATTTGCCCAAAGAATGGGTGTGGATTATTAGATAGACCTTGTCTAGATAGTCAGTCAACAGGTTGACCACAAAAAGTCGACATGCAATAGGTCGACAGGGTCATATAAGTTAAATGAACAGAATACTGACTGGCCTCCCTAGTCTAACTCCAACACGCGTTGTGCTGAATCCAGGGTTGTATCAACCATTAGGTTAATTAGGCTGAAGCCTAGGGGCCCCATCAATTATTTATGCTGAGGCACTGATACCTGTGTCTTGAACTCCAATGGTTATAGTCACTTTGCACACTGATAGTCAGCTGTAGATTTACCAGCACCCTCCGCGATTACACCGGACAGTCCGGTAATTAAGACTGTATTCCGGAGGGATGGTCTTCCCGGACTGTACAATGCTCGGGAATAGGCAGCTAGTTCATGGACATTGTATAGTCCAGGAACGCCACCCCTCTAGACTCCCGTGCTGGTCTTAATTACCAGACTGTTGGGAGTAATTCCTGATGGGTGATGATAACTCTAGTCAGCCAAGGTTAGTAGTGAGACAATTGGGGGTCGACGACAAACAAAGGCCCTTATTCTGATTGACGCGTACTTTACCGCATACTTTCGGATCGCGTCTTTACGGCGTCTGCGCATGCGTGGAGAACGCAACGCGCATGTGCCACGCATTGACTCCGTACCTGTTCGGGCAAATCCCGTACAAAACTGTGCACCGCAATCAGTCGGGAAATATGGGCGTATTATGGGCGTCATGCGGAATGACACATGGGCGTAGTTTCAAAGTGGGCAAAACGGGGCGGAAACATGGGCGGACACGGGGGAGTACACTTATGTTGGGGGGCGTACATTCGGATAGCACTCCGAATGCACGCGACCAAAAAGGGCAGAAATGTGCGGTGTCCACAAGTGTACTATTGCTTTGCGGACACCACTCGTTCATGCGGTAGGCGAACGTACCGCCTAATGACTACAAGCATTAACACCTGAACCCAATAGAATCTACTCCTTTACTCATTACTCACTAATAGGACGCTTGTCAGTGCTTTAATTGAAACCATTGCTGCTTCAATTGCTGTAAGGGTTAATGTGTGCAATGCATGTGTTAGGCATGCTTGTAAGGATATATTGGCATCTAATTGATTCCAATTCCAAATAAGAAGTTTTTTATGAGGATAGGTAATTGAATAAGTGGGTCATGTGATGTATTGCAGAAGATACATAATAGTGGGTTGTTTGGCGTAAATACTCCGCTTACGTGCGGTAGCACCGCTTGGCTCCCGTTCGGATGCGGTATTCCCGAGCATACTCTGTAATACTCTGTAATACCGTGCAGAATCTGAGTGTTTCTCCCGCACACGCATGGTTTGTATGTCGTCCGTAAACACGCCCTGTTCTTAAAGAGTGAGTCCGTCCGAATGCGGAGGACACGTGGGCGTTTCTACGGACGATGGCCACACGCGGCAAAACACCGTGGCGTACGGACCGCTCCGTAAGAATGCGGGAATATCCGCACCGATCAGAATAAGGGCCAAAATGAGCAGACTTTTCAACTGGTCGACTTGGTGTCAGTGTACATGTGAAATCTGGAAGTGTAAATGGAGCGATTCACTGACACAAGACAGGGAGTTCTCTGTACAGGACCACTGTAGCCATTAACCATTAGTGTATGCATGTTAGATCCCTGATACTGTGTAACCTGTCTAGTCAGCTGATACAAGAAAGAAAAGTGTCAACTGAACTGTACACACACTGGCCAGCAGGCTCTCTACACTCATTTCTCCCTATGTTTGCGTGGGTTTACTCCAGGCACTCCGGTTTCCTCCCACAATCCAAAAATATACAGGTAGGTTAATTGGCTTCCAACTAAATTAACCCTAGAATGTCTGTGTGTGCATGTACATGTGGTAGGGAATATAGATTGTAAGCTCCACTGGACAGGGACTGATGTGAATGTTCAAATAGTCTCTGTAAAGCGCTGCGTAATATGTATGGGCTATATAAGAAACTGTTAATAAATAAATACTGTACTGTCCATTGGTGCTTTGTTGTACATAAATAAGGCTGCAGTGGTAGATAAAACTTTTGAAGTTTATGCTGATTTAAAGATTTTTTTCCATTTAGTAGGCTGTCAGTATTTCTAGTCACTGGAACTATTAATGGCAGTTAGCTATATATGTGTGTATGTATATTCATATATGTGTGTGTGTGTGTGTGTGTGTGTGTGTGTGTATATATATATATATATTACCATGTCGACCTAATGGTGTCGACCTAATGACTGTCAACCATCATGCTGTAGACCACAGGACCGCATTCCGTTATATAGCGCCCACACTGTAATACTTCTTTAGTAAATTGTTTTTGCACAAATCATACAAAAGTAGATTTAAAACATTTATTAAAACAGCAAATAATAAAAATATGTTTTTCACAATTATTCTCCAACTCCAAGGAATAATTGTGATAAACAACTTTTTATTATTTGGTGTAATAAATGTTTTAAATCTACTTTCTTATGATTTGTAGAAAGACAATTTACTAAAGTATAACAGTGTGGGCGCTATATAACACATATTGTTTGTATATATATATATATGTTTGTGCGTGTATATTTCTATGTGTGTATACGGATATATTTATTGGGACTCCTACGTGGTGAATCCTCAGCAAAAGGGTCATGACCTCAGACCATGCTTCCATTTGCCATCATTGTGGACGCATGCCCAACACTCTGTGAGCTGCTGGCCATGCCTCCAGTCCCTCTGTCCCAACTGCTCCCCCACCATGGGACACTGCTGCCTGTGGGTCGGACAGCAGGACCGTCCCAAAAAAACATGTGTGTCCTTAGAAAATCAGAACAGATGGGACGTATGCATTCATTTTAAATATAATGGGGTGCCAGTGGGTATGATTAATTAGGTTGACCAAATGAAGGTTGACAGGCCTTAGGTCGACACAAACAAATGGTTAACATACCTAAGGTGGACAGTGTCAAAATGTCAACACAATCATTATGTCAACATTGGAAAGGTCGACATTGGTTTTTCATGTTTTTGCCCTGAATGTCGACTGAGTCGACATGGGCACCGCATCGGTGCACCTTGCATGGCTCGCTGCGCTCAGCACACTATTTTGTTCTCCCACCACGCCCTAGGATGGTAGGGCTTGAAATACCGCCTGTCGGCACATGTCGGCTCCCCCCAAAAAAGTAAAAAAAAAAATGTCTATCTTTCAACTGTCGACCTTCACAATGTCAGCCTAATGCTGGTGTCGACATTTTGACCCTGTCAACCTTAGCCATGTTGAGCCTTTGTGTGTGTGTCTACCTAAGACCTGTCGCCCGTGCCAGGCATACAATCAATGCCATGTCCATGCATAGGAAAAGCACCCAAAGCGCTCACATTTACATGGGGAACCAGAACACATTTAAATGCTACAAATATTTAATGGAGACATTGTGAAAAATTGTTTTACAACGTTTTGATTAAATATATTTGTCATTTAAACTTGTTTGCTGGTTCCCCAGGTACAGTGCATCCGGAATCTATCTATCTATCTATCTATCTATCTATCTATCTATCTATCTATCTATCTATCTATCTATCTATCTATCTATCTATATCTGTTATCACAATGTAACTGTAATGCTTTATACTGTATTTGTGTGGGGAGTTGGTGACATCTTGTGGCAATAAGGTGAATAACAGGTGGGCTTGCACTGACCACTCTTACAGCTCTATGATCTAATGCCAATTACGATTCAAAGATACTGTAGCTGAGAAAAGATGTTTGCTTTCTTATATTACAAGTCTGAAGACTGAGGCAAGAAACATATGTGCGTACTGATGATTCAAAACATTCTAGCCTATGATAGATATAGGTTGAGTATCCCTTATTCAAATATCTTTTATCCAAATTATTCCTAAAACCATAGTCCCCAAAATGTACCTTTAGTTTTATTTTTTGCTAAAAACCTACTAGGTACATCTGTAACTGGCAATATTGCGGAAATAACATGTAACTGGCACTTAATATGTACAAGGACATTATTGCTTTGCAATCAAATTCAGTGTCTGAGAATGTACACAAACTTTGTTTCATGTTTTAAAACCTTGTTTCATGCACAAATAAAATATATTTGTGTGTATTTCATGTGTTTGATGTGCTTATACAACATAGATGCAAGATACTTTACTTCAAGATACCTTATTAAAAAATAAAAATATTCCAAAATACGGAATAATATGTTATCCCAAATTCTTCTAGTCCCGAGCATTTTGGATAAGGGATACTCAACCTGTATATATAGTAGGGATGGCCATCGATGGCAATTCTGCAACAGGCCATCGATATGCAATGGATGACCATCGATATTTTTACAAATCGATGGTCATCCACTGTGTTTGATTGATTGGGGGCAGGGCTTCGTGGGTGTCAGGGGGTGGAGCTATGCTCTGTGTCCCCACAACTTTAAAAAAAAAAAAAAAAGCAAAACATCGTTTTACTGTTCCATCGATGGAGGGAAACCATCTGGTTCTCCCCCATCCATGGCAAAAGTATTCGACATCGGCCATGAACCATCGATGATTTCGAATCATCGATGGTCGATGGCCATCCCTAATATATAGTGTGTGGCAGAGTCAGCATTCCCCCACATGAAAGTAATGTGGAGGATCCAGACCAGGTTTTGGTAGCAGAATCCCAGGTATAATCTGCAGCACCTGGGATTTCCTGATATAAGGGTTTCCAGGGCAGAGTCACCTTGCTCTCCATGGTGGAATATCTAGCCGAGTAATAGGCCGGGGGTGTTAGAGTATAGGGACCATTGGAGCCTTTTGAGTCTGCTATGCTGAGAGAGCTTGTATGCCACCGCCTGTGATACAAACTGCATATGAATTTAACCTGCTATGTTGTTACCTGCTGTTGTGAATAAACAACAGTCATCATCTGAGAACCTGTGTTTGTGATCCTTGTCACAATATACTGTATATATAATATAATATGATAATATAATATATATAATATATAATGTGTATAATAATATACACTTTTTTCTTGGTGATGAAACATCATAAATGAGGGTGATCATTATTATTATTTATACAGTATTACTAACTATGTAATTAGCATAGAACACACACACACACACCACACACACACACACCCACACACACACACACACACACACACACACACACACACACGCTGTATGATGATACTGAGGGAGCCAAGCAATAAATACTATAAAGTCTATTTGCCAGTATAAACCATGGGCAGTGGCGTAACTACATTTTGGGCGCCCCCCCGCCGTTAAAGGGAGGGCGCCCAGCCACTCACCCCCCGCTCCCCCAGGTAGCCGTCAATGCAGGTGGGGGGGACGCTGCGAGGCGGCTGGGGGGATGGACGCTGCGGGGGACGGACGCTGCGGGGGACACAGAGGCGGCAATTACTTACAGCTGAGCCGGGCAGGGGGAGCCGGGAGCTGTCACTGTCCGTACGGAAGGAAAAAAAAAAAGCCCATACAATGAATGGGCAGCCTGTGATTGGCTGAGCGCTCTCTCAGCCAGTCAGCAATTGGCTGAGAAAGCGCTCAGCAGCCAATCACAGGCTGCCCATTCATTGTATGGGCTTTTTTTTCTTCTTCAGTACAGACAGCTCCCGGCTCCCCCTGCCCGGCTCAGCTGTAAGTAATTGCCGCAGCTGTGTCCCCCGCAGCGTCCGTCCCCCCAGCCGCCTCGCAGCGTCCCCCCCACCTGCACAGGTAAAGACTGGGGATGATGCGGCGGGCGGCGGGGTGTAACGTAACTATAGCACTGCAGCCCCCGGCGCCCGCACATGCATAGCGCCCCCCCGCGGTCACGGGGGCTGCGGTGCTATAGTTACGCCCCTGACCATGGGCCTGATTCAGTATGTGTTATAGTTTTGCCAGCAGCCCCCAGCACAGGGCAAGGCCCCCACATGTTGGGCCATTCTCTGTGATGTGCCCGTCGGGTCTCTCCCTACAATTTTATGAGCGCTTCGCTATACAGGTTTTTTTTTTGCATTCATGGTAAATGCTAGCTGCTTTTGCATGTAGCTCATAAATGCTGTACTGCTTCATTGTTACACCCTCATTCAGGTTTGAGTTTGGTAATGCCCCTCTGACATCTACAGTGGGAATGGAGGGAGGGGGGCGGAGGGGATACGATTCACTGTGGTAACCCAATTACAGGGATCAACACTGTACTTTGCAACTTAAAGTGACCATACGTTTGCAATGTTAGCAACATTGGTCATCTGAATGACCATCAAAATTGCTCAGCCGGGACCATTAAACCAGCATTGGAAGATGCAGACCCTGGGCAGCTCCGCCCACTTCCACCACCAAATATTGGCAGCCTGCAACTTAGTGGGGTACAACATGTGATCATGGACTCTTCTGCACATGCGCAGAACGGGCACATGTGAAGTCTACAGAGATGAATGCTATCCAATGGGATCCAATAGCGGAATCATGTCCTTCAAAGTTTTAAATTATCTTCATTTGGCAAATACTGTTAATGTATCTCTGCATAATACAACAGTGTAAATAATGTGTGACAGGTATTTAGAGGTTTTTATATGGGGGAAAGGGAAGGGGAAATTTTGCCTATGCAGAAGATTGAATTAAATTTCTTGATATACTGAGTTCCACCATATGAAGAATACAGTAATTGATACCACTGTATCAGTTTTTTTTGGGTGGAAGTGCTCCCTAGAGAGTGATATAGTCATAAGCAGAAATTAAATAAAAGTTGTATTCTAAAGTCTAAAAGTTGTGCCCCCAAAAAAGAGAGAGTTCTTTCTTTCCTGCTGAGGTATATAGAGGTGGCAAAAATGACACTATGGGTGAGATTTAATAGGATGAGATATTCAGAAAGTGAGAGATTTGGGAAGAAATCTCCAGTTTTTTTAAAGCGGCAATCATTTACACTTCAAAATCAAACTGGTTTTGCAGTGTAAATGGTTGCTGCTTTAAAAAAACTGGAGATTTCTTCCCAAATCTCTCACTTTCTGAATCTCTCATCCTATTAAATCTCACCCAATAAATCTACTTACAGGCCTTTTTAAGCACCTTCAAGAACAAGTATAAAAAGTACAAATTTCAGCCATTTTCCATCTTTTAAGAGTCCCAAATACTTCTATCCAATAAAAAGATTTCTATACTATTATCCAATACATGTTTCCCCTTTTTAAGGGTACAGACTGATTTTGCCATTTTCCCCCACACCTAACATCATAGAAAATGACTGTGCCACTGCTGGGATAAGTCTTTTTTAATTGAATTGCACGTTACAGTAAGTTGGAGAAATGACTCGCTGTTTTGTACCTTTTTCCCCAATGCGAATTCAGAGCTGCTAGGGTCATGGGCATAGCTATAGTGGTGTAGGGGTACCATTGTTATGGATCACAGAGGGTTACAGGGCGCAGAGACCCAGGTCATATGTTCTCTACCAAGTTCCCTGGATTACCTGCTAAGCTATTGGGTCTGACTTGTTGTCAGGAATAAATGGGATACATTCAATTTTCAGTGATTGTTTTGTGCAGTGGATAATCTGAACCGGGGCATTGGAACGTGGAATAATATGATATGGAGCACTGTAATGTAGCATAATATGAACAGACATGCTATGATGTGCTATACTATGATCTGACACACTGTTAAGTGGCATAATATGAACTGGGGGAACAACAAAGTAGTGTGGCATAATATGAACTGGAGCACAGATTGTGGCATAATATGAACTGGAGACACATTAGCACAGCATAATTATGAACTGGTGGCACTGATATGATGACACAATACTATGGCATAACAGCATGACATTTATATGAAATACTCAAATATGGCTAGATATGAATTGGGGGCACTGTAATGCAGTATAATAAGAACTGGGGGCACTAATGTGGCATAATACATATTGGGGCATGGAAATGTTGCACTGTATGAACTGTGGACACTACATTGTGGCATAATATAAATTGGGGACATGGAAATGTTGCACTGTATGAACTGTGGGAACAGTGTGGCATAATAAAAATTGGGGCACTATTATGTGGCATAATATGATTTGGGGCTACTTCTATTTGGGGATAATGTTTAACCCCTTCACGACATTTGACGTATATATACGTCATGGCCGGGATGTACTTCCCGACACATGACGTATATATACGTCATGACTTTAAACTGTCACTGCGTCTCGAGACGCAGTGACAGAGGGACGATGTCTGCTGTCCCTGACAGCAGACATGTCCCTGCATGCCCAGGGGTGGCTGCGATGTCGCCCCCCCGTCGGCGATCGCTGTGATTGGCTGTTCAGTGTGAACAGCCATTCACAGCGTTTTCCTGTGTTACCAGCGAATCGGACGCTTGGTAACACAGGTGTCAATCACCGCCGGGCGTCAGGGGGCATGAGGGGGTCATCGGTGACGATGACACCTCACCCCACCCTCACCCCACCTGCCCCCAAGGCTGTGATTGGTCCGTGGGACCCACGGACCAATCACAGCCAAGGCGCGACATTTAAACTACCGGTGACTGCGCTGCAGACGCCATTCCGGTCTGGAGTAGCGTGCAGAGCGGTCACCGTGCCTATCTGCCGTTATACTGACCTGATCCTTGCTCATACTTACCTGATCCTTGCAAATACCTTACCTGATTACCTGATCACTGCTTGTAGCGTGCTGGACGCTTCCTGGATCTGACTTCTTGGGACTTCCTGCTGCTGCTGCAGTGTGATAGAGAGATAGAGAGATAGAGAGAGAGAGATAGAGAGAGATAGAGAGATAGTGACAGAGAGAGCTATATTTTGTGTCTGCTACCCCCCTTTTTGGGGGTGCAGGGGTTTTTTATATATAAATAACTGTCGCTGCTGCTGCAGTGTCATAGTGATAGATAGTGATAGATAGTGAGAGATAGTGATAGATAGTAATAGATAGTGAGAGATAGAGAGATTTGTGTCTGCTACCCCCCCTTTTTTGGGGGTGCAGGTTTTTTTTTTATATATATAACTGTCAGTGCTGCTGCTGCAGTGTCATAGTGATAGATAGTGATAGATAGTGAGAGATAGAGAGATAGAGAGAGATAGTGACAGAGAGTGATAGAGAGTGTATATTTTGTGTCTGCTACCCCCCCTTTTTGGGGGTGCAGGTTTTTTTTTATACATATAACTGTCAGTGCTGCTGCTGCAGTGTGATAGATAGTGATAGATAGTGATAGATAGTGATAGATAGTGAGAGATAGAGAGAGATAGTGACAGAGAGTGATAGAGAGTGTATATTTTGTGTCTGCTACCCCTGCCTTTTGTGCTGATCACTATATCTGAGGTGATCAGCAACTTTTTGGGGGTGCAGAGGTTTTTTTTTTTTATATATACCTGTCAGTTGCTGCCAGTTGCACCAAAGGTTGTGCACCTGCTGCCCCTCACTGGTAATCAGTGTCGCATCACTGATCACCTTTTTTTTTTTTTTTTGTGGGTGCTGTGTGGTCTTTTTTTAATTTTTTTTTTACACACACTGTGATTTTGTGGGTGTCCTGTGGCCACTGTGCGCTGATCAGTGACGTACATCACTGATCAGCTTTTTTCGGCACAGGGTTGATCTATTTTTTTTTTTTTTATCAAATTCCTGTTGCCTTTGAGCGCTGTTCAGTGACAGACGTTACTGACCAACATCTGTGCTCAATTTTTGGCGCAGGACCTTTTTTTTTTTTTTTTTAACCCCTTCAATTTTTTTTTTTTTAACCCCTTCAATTTTTTTTTTTTTTTAACCCCTTCATTTTTTTTTTTTTTTGTATAAAGTATTTTTTTTGTTCTGCACTACATACACACAACACACTACATACCTCCCGGGTTGAAATAAAGTTTGTACCCCCCCCTACACTATACACGTGTTGAAACATTTCACTACCAGTAACACAAAAATAAAAATGTCATCCCAAATGTCATCCCAGTCATCCAGAAGAATGTATTCAGTGGAGGAGGCATATGCCATGCTTGCCTCTGATTCTGACACAGCCAGTGAGGCAAGCGGGGAATTTGAAGGATTCGTCTTAAGCTCCTCTTCCTCCTCTGGTGATGAGGGACCCCCTCAAAGACGCCCACGTAGAGCAGCTGAGACCCCCCCCCCAATAATTGATCTCGTATGGACCCCACCACCAGACAATTTTGAGCCCCAGGTTCCTGAGTTTTTGGCCATGCCAGGAATCCAATTTGATTCCACAGGTCTCAGAGAAATTGACTTTTTCAAATTATTTTTCTCTGATGATTTTATAAATTTAATGGTGGACCAAACTAATTTATATGCCCAGCAGTTTATTGCTCAAAACCCCACGTCATCATTTGCTAGGTGGACCCCTGTAGATGCAGTAGAGATGATGGCGTTTTGGGGTCTGGTGTTTCATATGGGCATAGTAAAAAAGCCAGAAATTAGGCAATATTGGAGTACAGATGTTCTGTACAGCACCCCATTTTACCGTATGGCCATGACCCGGACTCGTTTTGAGGCAATCCATAAATTTATACATTACACCGATAATGCACAGTGCCCACCCAGAGATGATCCCACCTTTGACCGGCTATTCAAAGTCAGGCCGGTCATTGATTATTTCAGTGCCAAATTTGCAGAGCTATACATCCCTGAAAAATTTATTTGTATTGACGAGTCCCTTATACATTTTAAAGGAAGGGTTAAATTCCGCCAGTACCTTCCCAGTAAGAGGGCAAGGTATGGCATAAAAATGTATAAGCTGTGTGAAAGCACCACAGGGTACACCCACAGGTTTAGGGTATATGAAGGGAAGGATTCAAGAATTGAACCGCCAGAATGCCCCCCCTCCCTCGTAGGTGTTAGTGGCAAAATTGTTTGGGATTTAGTGCACCCCTTCCTGGATAAGGGTTATCACCTCTATGTGGATAACTTTTACACCAGCATCCCCCTGTTTAAGGCCCTTGGTTCAAGAGGTACAGCAGCTTGCGGTACTGTGCGCAAGAACCAAAGAGGCCTCCCCAAAACACACATTGCCCAAGTAATGAGAAGGGGTGAAAGCAGGGGAATATGCACCGAAAATATGTTGTTGGTCAAATATAAGGACAAGAGGGATGTCCTTATACTGACAACAATTCATGGAGACAGTACCACCTCCATCCCTGTACGAGGTACCAGTACCCACACCTCCAAACCAAATTGTATCCTAGATTACAATAAGTACATGGGCGGAGTGGATCTTTCAGATCAGGTACTGAAGCCGTACAGTGCCCTGCGGAAAACAAATATCTGGTACAAGAAGGTGGCCGTGTATATCATCCAGATGGCACTGTATAACGCTTACGTGCTATTCCGTTCTACCGGCCAGAGGGGGACATTTATGCACTTTCAAGAGGAAGTCATAAAGGGCCTAATATTTGGGAACCAGCAGGCAGAGGGCCCCAGTACTTCTAGTACTGGCCCCCGTATTGTACCAGGGCAGCATTTTCCCAACGAAATCCCCTCCACTGCAAGAAAGGGAAGGACACAAAAAAGGTGCAAAGTTTGCTATAAAAAGGGAATAAGAAAGGAAACTATTTTCCACTGTGAAACTTGCCCCGACAAACCCGGCCTATGTATAAAGGAGTGTTTCAAAATATACCACACATCGATGGATTACTAGGTTCATCATTTCACCGTGCATCGGGGGTCTTGCTAATGCCACATAGCACCCACCATTCATTCCACCAGAATCTGAGCTGCAAAATCCAAAAATCACTCCTTCCCTTCTGAGTCCTTCCATGCACCCAACTGGTATTTTTTGGTCACATGTGAGGCATTGCCGTACTCTGGAGAAATGGGGGCACAGATTTTGGGGTGCTTTGTCTCCTTCATTCCTTGTGAAAATGAAAAATTTTGAGCCAGAACTGCATTTTTGTGTAAAAAAAATGTAATTTTTCATTGTCACAGCCCAGTTGTACCAAAATTGGTGAAACCCCTGGGGGTTTGAAATGTACACTATACCCCTAGATGAATTCCCTGAGGGGTGTAGTTTGCAAAATGGGGTCACTTGTGGGGGGGTTCCACTGTATTGGTAATGCAACATAGCACCCACCATTCATTCCACCAAAATCTGTGCTGCCAAATCCAAAAATCACTCCTTCCCTTCTGAGTCCTGCCATGCACCCAACTGGTATTTTTTGGTCACATGTGAGGCATTGCCGTACTCGGGAGAAATTGGGGCACAGATTTTGGGGTGCTATGTCTCCTTCATTCCTTGTGAAAATGAAAAATTTTGAGCCAGAACTGCATTTTTGTGTAAAAAAATGTAATTTTTCATTGTCACAGCCCAGTTGTACCAAAATTGGTGAAACCCCTGGGGGTTTGAAATGTACACTATACCCCTAGATGAATTCCCTGAGGGGTGTAGTTTGCAAAATGGGGTCACTTGTGGGGGGGTTCCACTGTATTGGTAATGCAACATAGCACCCACCATTCATTCCACCAAAATCTGTGCTGCCAAATCCAAAAATCACTCCTTCCCTTCTGAGTCCTGCCATGCGCCCCACTGGTATTTTTTGGTCACATGTGAGGCATTGCCGTACTCGGGAGAAATTGGGGCACAGATTTTGGGGTGCTTTGTCTCCTTCATTCCTTGTGAAAATGAAAAATTTTGAGCCAGAACTGCATGTTTGTGTAAAAAAATGTAATTTTCCATTTTCACATCCCAGTTGTACCAAAATTGGTGAAACCCCTGGGGGTTTGAAATGTACACTATACCCCTAGATGAATTCCCTGAGGGGTGTACTTTGCAAAATGGGGTGACTTGTGGGGGGGTTCCACTGTATTGGTGCTTTGGGAGTCTTGCTAATGCAACATGGCACCCACCATTCATTCCACCAAAATCTGTGCTGCCAAATCCAAAAATCACTCCTTCCCTTCTGAGTCCTGCCATGCGCCCCACTGGTATTTTTTGGTCACATGTGAGGCATTGCCGTACTCGGGAGAAATTGGGGCACAGATTTTGGGGTGCTTTGTCTCCTTCATTCCTTGTGAAAATGAAAAATTTTGAGCCAGAACTGCATGTTTGTGTAAAAAAATGTAATTTTCCATTTTCACATCCCAGTTGTACCAAAATTGGTGAAACCCCTGGGGGTTTGAAATGTACACTATACCCCTAGATGAATTCCCTGAGGGGTGTACTTTGCAAAATGGGGTGACTTGTGGGGGGGTTCCACTGTATTGGTGCTTTGGGAGTCTTGCTAATGCAACATGGCACCCACCATTCATTCCACCAAAATCTGTGCTGCCAAATCCAAAAATCACTCCTTCCCTTCTGAGTCCTGCCATGCGCCCCACTGGTATTTTTTGGTCACATGTGAGGCATTGCCGTACTCGGGAGAAATTGGGGCACAGATTTTGGGGTGCTTTGTCTCCTTCATTCCTTGTGAAAATGAAAAATTTTGAGCCAGAACTGCATGTTTGTGTAAAAAAATGTAATTTTCCATTTTCACATCCCAGTTGTACCAAAATTGGTGAAACCCCTGGGGGTTTGAAATGTACACTATACCCCTAGATGAATTCCCTGAGGGGTGTACTTTGCAAAATGGGGTGACTTGTGGGGGGGTTCCACTGTATTGGTGCTTTGGGAGTCTTGCTAATGCAACATGGCACCCACCATTCATTCCACCAAAATCTGTGCTGCCAAATCCAAAAATCACTCCTTCCCTTCTGAGTCCTGCCATGCGCCCCACTGGTATTTTTTGGTCACATGTGAGGCATTGCCGTACTCGGGAGAAATTGGGGCACAGATTTTGGGGTGCTTTGTCTCCTTCATTCCTTGTGAAAATGAAAAATTTTGAGCCAGAACTGCATGTTTGTGTAAAAAAATGTAATTTTCCATTTTCACATCCCAGTTGTACCAAAATTGGTGAAACCCCTGGGGGTTTGAAATGTACACTATACCCCTAGATGAATTCCCTGAGGGGTGTACTTTGCAAAATGGGGTGACTTGTGGGGGGGTTCCACTGTATTGGTGCTTTGGGAGTCTTGCTAATGCAACATGGCACCCACCATTCATTCCACCAAAATCTGTGCTGCCAAATCCAAAAATCACTCCTTCCCTTCTGAGTCCTGCCATGCGCCCCACTGGTATTTTTTGGTCACATGTGAGGCATTGCCGTACTCGGGAGAAATTGGGGCACAGATTTTGGGGTGCTTTGTCTCCTTCATTCCTTGTGAAAATGAAAAATTTTGAGCCAGAACTGCATGTTTGTGTAAAAAAATGTAATTTTCCATTTTCACATCCCAGTTGTACCAAAATTGGTGAAACCCCTGGGGGTTTGAAATGTACACTATACCCCTAGATGAATTCCCTGAGGGGTGTACTTTGCAAAATGGGGTGACTTGTGGGGGGGTTCCACTGTATTGGTGCTTTGGGAGTCTTGCTAATGCAACATGGCACCCACCATTCATTCCACCAAAATCTGTGCTGCCAAATCCAAAAATCACTCCTTCCCTTCTGAGTCCTGCCATGCGCCCCACTGGTATTTTTTGGTCACATGTGAGGCATTGCCGTACTCGGGAGAAATTGGGGCACAGATTTTGGGGTGCTTTGTCTCCTTCATTCCTTGTGAAAATGAAAAATTTTGAGCCAGAACTGCATGTTTGTGTAAAAAAATGTAATTTTCCATTTTCACATCCCAGTTGTACCAAAATTGGTGAAACCCCTGGGGGTTTGAAATGTACACTATACCCCTAGATGAATTCCCTGAGGGGTGTACTTTGCAAAATGGGGTGACTTGTGGGGGGGTTCCACTGTATTGGTGCAACATAGCACCCACCATTCATTCCACCAAAATCTGTGCTGCAAAATCCAAAAATCACTCCTTCCCTTCTGAGTCCTGCCATGCACCCAACTGGTATTTTTTGGTCACATGTGAGGCATTTCCGTACTCGGGAGAAATTGGGGCACAGATTTTGGGGTGCTTTGTCTCCTTCATTCCTTGTGAAAATAAAAAATTTTGAGCCATAACTGCATGTTTGTGTAAAAAAATGTAATTTTCCATTTTCACATCCCAGTTGTATCAAAATTGGTGAAACCCCTGGGGGTTTGAAATGTACACTATACCCCTAGATGAATTCCCTGAGGGGTGTACTTTGCAAAATGGGGTGACTTGTGGGGGGGTTCCACTGTATTGGTGCTTTGGGAGTCTTGCTAATGCAACATGGCACCCACCATTCATTCCACCAAAATCTGTGCTGCCAAATCCAAAAATCACTCCTTCCCTTCTGAGTCCTGCTATGCGCCCCACTGGTATTTTTTGGTCACATGTGAGGCATTGCCGTACTCGGGAGAAATTGGGGCACAGATTTTGGGGTGCTTTGTCTCCTTCATTCCTTGTGAAAATGAAAAATTTTGAGCCAGAACTGCATGTTTGTGTAAAAAAATGTAATTTTCCATTTTCACATCCCAGTTGTACCAAAATTGGTGAAACCCCTGGGGGTTTGAAATGTACACTATACCCCTAGATGAATTCCCTGAGGGGTGTAGATTGCAAAATGGGGTGACTTGTGGGGAAGGTTCCTAACTTTTAGCACTTATGGTGCCTAGAAACCTACATGGTGCCTAAAAAAAAATCTCATAAAAAGGAGGCTCCAAAATCAAGTAGGTGCTCCTTCTATTATGAAGCCTGTGGTTTGGTCAACGTGCACACTAGGGCCACATATAGGATATTTTTGAAAACACAAGAATTGGGGGAATCAATTTTTAGTCACATTTCTCTAGTAAAATCTACTGTATTTGTTAGAAAAATGTATTAAAATTGAAACTCTGCAAAAAAAAAGAAATTTTGAAATTTCACCTACACTTTGTTTTAATTCCTGTGAAACACCTAAAGGGTTAACAAACTTCCAAAATGCTGTTTTGAATACTGTGAGGGGTGCAGTTTTTGAAATGGCATCATTTATGGGGGTGTCTCACATACAAGTCCCTCAAAGTCACATCAGAACTGAACTGGTCCCTAAAAAAATCAGTGTTTGAAATTTTCTTGAAAATTTGAGAATTTGCTAGTCATATTTGAAGCCTCCTAGTGTCCAAAAAAATGAAAAGGGGGTTGAAATAATGATGGCAACATAAAGTAGACATATGGTCTATGTTAGTTATTAACTATTTTGAGTGGTATGATTATTTGTCTCACAAGCAGAAAATTTAACATTTTGCATATTGCTAAATTTTCCATTTTTTCACGATATTTTGGTATTTTTCACAAAAAAACACAGACTGTATCGACCAAAATTTACCACTAACTTGAAGTACAATGTGTCACGAGAAAACAATCTCAAAATCACTGGGATAAGTAAAAGCAAAAAAAAGTTATCCCCACTTAAGTGAGACATGTCAGATTTGAAAAAAAGGGCTCTGTCATGAAGGCACAAACTGGCTCTGTCATGAAGGGGTTAAAGGGTAGAATGTGTGGCATAATGTGTACTGGCAGCACTACAGTGTGGTATATTGTGAACAGCATTACTATGGGACATAACATTAACTA
Organism: Crinia signifera; assembly: GCF_055691185.1. NCBI lineage: Eukaryota > Metazoa > Chordata > Amphibia > Anura > Myobatrachidae > Crinia > Crinia signifera. The sequence goes on from NC_139221.1 coordinate 268,766,445, forward strand.
GGACACTACTATAGCATTACTTTGAAACCTACCATATATACTCGAGTATAAGCCTACTTTTTCAGAACATTTTTTATGCTGAAAAAGCCGCCCTCGGCTTATACTCGAGTGAGGGTCCCACTTGAGTCAATACGTTTTCCCATTTTTTTGTTGTAAAATTAGGTGCCTCGGCTTATATTCGGGTTGACTTATACTCGAGTATATACGTTAAATGAATTATAAATGCAGAAAAAGGTGTTTCGCTAAAAGCAATAGGGAGGGCTCACCTAGCAAAATGTTGCTATTGGGCCTACAAAGTTTTTTTCTGTGCTCCTGGCCAGTCAATCTACCAGTATGTGTTTAGACTGTGTAAGGCAAACATAGTAAATAGGGCATAGATACATAGAGCCGGTAGTCGTCTAAAAATTGGGTCCCCCTTCCGCCCCCCCCCCCCCCCCGGGAAGGTGGGCAAATCTTCCTTATGCGAATAGTGTAATGTTAAGCCATTTAGCACTGCCCCCTCCTAGCAGACCCGCAAATTGCAAAGATTGTGTTGATTGGAAGCCTTGGACTCCTCAGAATCTTGGGGCATGTTACAAGGGCCTGCCCACAGACTGTTGGAGGGTAGGCAAGTATGCGCTGTGCCCTCCACCAAATTTTGCTATGCAGCGCAGTAATGCAGTGTTTAGCCCCATCATAGTTTTTTTATTATTATAAACATTGTTTATTATCTATTTTTTTATTACTATTATTATCCTTTATTCATAAACAGCTATTGTATTGTGCTGCACTGCACATTGAGGGGATCATGACACAAACAAATGACTTACAATGACATGCAAAACAATGTAAAGCGACAACTGATCAATTGAAACTGATACTTCTTATCTGTCAGCATCTATATGTACTGCTGTAAATAAACTATACAATTATGCAATTATCTGAACAGTGTATTGCTGCAAATGACCAGTACCTAATTATTACTCTGGGCAGTATTCAATGAGAAAAATTCTCCGTGTTTTATGGAGAATTTTTGCTTTTTTCGCCTTGGACGGAGCATTTTGCTCTCCAAAAGTGAACCACCCTATTCAATGTGAAATATTCGCCGTCTTTCTAAGTGATTTTCGCCGTCTCTCTCCGTGTAGAAATTCTCCATCTTTTGATGGAGAGCTGGAATGTGAACTTTTAAACTAAAAGGTTTTTTTTTTTAATTTTGGTGTCAAAAAATTATGTTTTTTTCTGTGAAGGGGCATCTTATTTTTATTCATGTGCTTATACTGTAGCACATGAATATATATTTAATTTTAAAAAAAATATTTTTTTTAATTATTTTTTTTTTTACACAGTGCAGCCAGCAGGGGGCCGGAGCGCTCGAGCCGCTCATTAGATATTCATATATTCACTGCACCCGATCGTTAATATGCACGATCGGGTGCAGGGAATACTGGGTCCCCCGCTGGCTATAGGGGGGGCAGCCTGTGCTGCCTGGGTCCCGGGGAGCCCTCCTCCCCTCCACATTCCTCTGGAGCAGCCAGGGAGACTTTAATCTCTCTGGCTGCTTCCGTCCCCAGGCTCCCTGAAAGCTCCCTGCCGCGGACGCTCGTCCGCTGCAGGGGTTAAGACTCGCCGCGAGTGGCGGCGAGTCTTAAATACATTGAATAGTGGGAGCAGGAGGCTCCGGAACAGGGAGAGTGCATGGTGAGAGAAAAAATCTCTCGCCATGCACAGAGAATTTTTTTCATTGAATACTGCCCTCTGTCATACATGCTGAAATTGTACAGTATGTTTGAAAGATTTCATAGGGGAATGAATGAGCACACAATATTTCCCCTTTTGGTCACAGTGTAGGTACTAGGAAATTTTTCCTCCCCAGTAGAGGAACCCAGATAGCAAACCATACTGTACAGTGTACGCTGTAAAATATGTGTAATGGCCACAATATCTGATAGAAATAATTGCATCATAGCCCTCAGATTTTGCAAGCAAAGGTGTTTAGAATAATATAGTCCCTAGTACTGCACTTTTTCTGTAAATAGCATTATATGTGTATTCTTTGTAGGGCGGAACAATAAACATTTAATTTTAAAATATAATTTAAATGGTCTATTGAGCACAGTGTCTACTACATCGGATAATGGATTTAGGGGACTATTTTTGTTTAAAACAGTAAAAAGATACAGCTTTACCTAAGATAAATGTAATTCATTATTTCACAGAGTTCACTTATAATAAAAAAAAAATAGAAGTTTTTTTTTTTTACTTTTGAAAATTCCTAAAAGTAAAGCAAGCCATGATTTTTCATGAAGAAACCTTTTGGCTACAGTATTACAAATCACATACATACAAAAGGAAAACATTAGAGTTTTCCATTAAACTGAGTAATGCTAGACTAGAGGGCTGTTAAGCTTTTATTGTGTTTATGTCCAACTTTTTTTAAATGACTGTTTATAGATTTTCAAAGTGGTTCCACTCCCTGCAGATTTCATATAAAGTCCCTCTAAATAAGACAATTTTGGAGGACAGAACATAATATAAAATCTGAAAACTAGGATCAGCCAGCCAGTGGCTGTTTGATGTCGGGGAATTTCTACTAACAATTTCTTGCCAAGTTTTTCATGTTCCATCCATCTCAAGTTCTACTAATTTTGAAAGCGAGACAAACGATGCATGAGTCCAGATTGAGGCCTCTAGGAGTGGCTGTTGGTGGGCTGCATAGAAGGGAGGTGGATGAGGGGGTGGGGTGTCAGTTAACACATACAAACATCCCTATAATGTTGCTTTTGACCTTGCTTTTGTCGCTTGGGGATATTATCCTGTAACCACTTGATGTACTCCTATCTTGAAAGAGGTCTAAGGTTTGACTATAAAGATTTTTTAACCATTAAAATCTATGTAACCTCTGGCTCTGGTGAGTGCCCCTCTTTTTGGACTATAATGTTGTATATAATATGTGTGCTGGCCGTCTGACCCCTAGGGTCAGCAGTGCTGTGTGTTTCACAGCTGACAGGCTGCACTCGTGACACAGAACTCCACCGCTTGTCCTTTCTTTATAAGCCTGTCCCCAGACTCCTGTGCAACTAGCCAATGGGAATCTGGGGACAGGCTAATCATACAGCAAGGTCAACATCTGAGTTTTCCAAGTCAGGACTTCTGCGTGTTCCTGAAATTTGATGGTGTGGCCTACCAACCAGGGGCATGGCCTCCAGTGAGGTCACACCCCATATGGGCATGACCAGCGACTCTGTGAGCTGCTAGCCATGCCTCCAGCATCTCGTTCTTTGGGAATAGACGTCCATTCACCGCTGCGGGGTAGCAGGGGGACTCCCATCTGCCCCCCCCAGATGGGATGCAGGATCATCTCAAAAAAACAGTGAGATCCCGCAAAAATCAGAACTGTTGGGAAGTGTGTATTTATATGTATGTGTTATTCTGCTCCCTCACCCCGTTCTGTGTGAGGTCTGTGATGCATCCCACAGGCAGCCACCTGCACTAGTGGCCTCATAGGAGCCTATGGAGCCTGCTGTGCTGATTTCTGATAATGATAATAATAATAATAATAGTAGTAATATGTAGGCATTCCAGGGCCGGTGCTAGGCACTGGAGCACCCCAGACGGGAGGGGAGCCCCGGCGCTCAACTGCTCCATGGGGGAGGGGGGGTCCGCGATGTGGCTGCCCGGCCGCCAGGGGTGGGTGTGTGCAATGTGGCCGCCGTGCTGCTGGGTGGGGAGGTAGGGGGGTGGGGTGTGATTCTCACTAACCTGTAAGCTCCTTCCTCCGGCTCTTCTGCTCCTCTGCTGCTGTGGTATCTTTCCAGCTTACTACCGCCCCCCCTTACAAATGCCTAAACCTGCCTATTGGTGACGCCGGCCCTGAGGCTTTCTAAACTTCTGAAAACAGTTGTTTTCAGACCTGTTACTGCTAAATATTTGATGGATCTTACCCTAAGCATTTGATTTGTGCATCTGTTAGCAGAAACCTTTCCAGTGCCTATATGCAAATACTGCTACAAAATTTCTATATGTAAATCCATGCAGCTGAATATGCAAGGACAGGGATGCCTATTTTCAGAGACTCTATGTGGATTATTTAGTAAGGATCTCAAAAGCAAAATCTTTCTCTAATGTGCAAAACCATGCTGCAGAGAGTTCGATTTTGGGAAGTTATTTTGTTTCTATGCAGAGTAAATACTGAGTGCTTAATTTGTACGCTGCAAGTAAGAATTCCATTTGAACACACCTCACCCAAATTTAAGGGCGGTATTCGATCCCGGCCGCTATTTCCGCCGGGGGAAATAGCGGTCGTCGCCTATTCAATGCTACCTTTACCGACAGCACTGAAGCAGCTTGCGACAAAACAGATCCGACTTTGAAACAAGTCGGATCTGTTTTGTCGAATGTACGTCCGCTTTTCACCATTTTGCAGACTTTCTGACACTCAACAGTCAGTACATTGAATAACAACTTTCGAGTTCCTGACGGAAGGAACTAAAAGAGTGAATGCCCCTAAATCTGAGCATGTGTACTTCCAATTAGTGTAATATGTAGACTCGCATGGCGTGCTCTTTATCATTCCAAGTCATAGTCCATGTGGATCGTTAAGCATAAAAAAAGTCCAAAAAAATAAATTCACCCTTTAATGTGTTGACTATTGCCATAATGTCCTTTTGCTTCTGTCATCCTAGGTTAACAATGGCTAGGTTGACAGTCAATAGACTCACATGGTTTTTTTTTACTTTTTTTTTGAGCCGACATGTGCTGACTGGTGGTATTTTATGCCCTGCCGTACACTAGGGTGTAAAAGGAGAATATAATAGTGTGCTGAGCACAGCGAGTCACCATGCCCAAAGCACCAATGTCAAAATCCGTGACAAAAAAACCCCTGAAAAAACCCTTGTCGACCTTTTGAAATGTTGTCTGTCTACCTTTGGTGGTCGACCTAAAGACCCATACCCTGTGTGGGACCACAAAAAGCCAAATGCCAGCAAGAAATTTGGACAAATGTGAAAAAATTGGAATTTCACTCATCTCCAGAATATTAAAAATGAAACACAAATCTTAAATATTATTTTTTCATTGACATTTTCCCCAAATTCCCATAAGGTATCCCAGTGCAAAGTCATTTTCGGAATAATACACTTGCTGATGTAAATCATTCAGACTGGGGTTCTCTGGTGAATTGATAGTTCCCTTTGATATGCAGAACCAGCTCTCTAACATTTAAACAGTTTTGTCATATGAGAAAGGGCAGCAGCTTGGTAAATATGGAGATCAGCCTTTCCTTTCATTACTTGGACACATTTGAATATCATAAAAAGGAAACTGTATCATCTTAAGGTCAGATTGTTTTCTAGAATAGCTTTTCCTAACATTTCTTACCTATACTTTTCTGTCTATGGACTAATGTAGCTATTAAATTAACCTTATCTAATTTTACCATTTTCAATGTTATCATCCGGTTGGTGTGAAATTGTCTACATTCAATCAACTTGCAGACAACGATTTATGTCTGCATTATTTTTTGTATTTAATTTCTAGTTAATTGAAGTAATTGACCATCTTTTCCACCTATACACCAATGGAAGCTATATACAGAGAAGAATATAGATGTAGTCCTTTGGTAGTGCTGTCGGTATGGTATTGTGCCCCCACCTGATGGCAAAACATGGTAAAATTTAGTTTCTTGTGCCTCCACCCACTGCAGGGATCCTGAACCCCTTTACTTAGTGAGACAATAACATGTGTCCCAACTGTCCTGCCTGCTGTAAGTGGACCTTATGGGCAGTTGCTCAAGGGCCCCTCAATCTTAGTGCCCCAGGTCATCCCACCCTCAAACCCCCCTCCCCGCTCATAGCTTGCTCCGTGACCTGTGAGTGGTCCCATGGTACAATGGGGCTGCAACCTTTGCGTCACATTCACATATCTTAACTGACAGGCAGGCTGCTGCTTGTCCTAGCTAGCAGTAGCAGTGTGTCCCACCAGCCAGCGGCTGCAGAAGACAGGAAGAGCGGCTGGGACTCGTGAGTCCCAACACCACCCTGACATAACTGCAGCAGTTCCAAGCACCAAGCACCTCAAGCAGAGCGGGTCCCCAGTCTCCACCAGCAAGATAAACGACTAAGAGAAGGAGATAGGAAGAGTAAAAAAATGAAGAGTGAGAGTGGTGATTAAAGGAATTATATGGATCAAGAGAGTGAGGGAAGTAGACAAAGGTGGTTGTGTAGGTAGGGGCCCCACTGCACTGCTTTGCTCGGGGGCCCATATTGTTCTTAAGAAAGCACTGATTTGGCCTAGTTCAGACCTGATCACAGGACAAAATTGTTCTCAAAATGGACAAAACCATGCTGCACTGCAGGTGGGGCAGATGTAACATGTGCAGAGAGAGTTAAGGTCCATACACACTGGGCAATTATGCCCAATATGTATGGACAACTATGGCCGCTGTCATCGACGGGGGGGGGAAATACGCTCAGTGCATAAACACTGAGCCCAGTGTGAATCTTTCTTGCAGAAATACTGCACTGGTCATTTCCTCATGAGATATTTACGCTACTAAAATCACACTTAAACCAAACAGGCCCCCAAATTTTAACCCCGATAGATCTCAACCCATCTACAGTATAATGCAAAAAATCACGACTGCTTGATTTAGTTGTCCTTTAAGTTTGAACAGTGCTGAAAAGAAAAGGTATGCTAAATATGAAACTTACTACAGATTTATAAAATAAAATACATTGGATATGGCAGTGGAACAGAAAATGTCAGTAATTGGTACCTTAGCTTATAATCTTCAACATAATATATTGAGCTCATGTTTTCATCAACTGTAAAATGATGGAGGGTTTGTTAAAGGTTCCTGAGGTCCGGTCTTGTTTCCATAGCAGCCGTCAGCCTTTAAATTCTTCATTGCTAAATATTATTTTTTTCTAACTTATCTGTCAGTTGATGTTAAACTCAATGCTTCAAATTCACAACAAGATCTTTTCAACATCAGTATCTCCTAAGTGTACATGCTGAGTATAATACCCCTTTCACATCGCACTTTTAAAACGGTATATTGACGTTTTTTTTCCATTTTAAAACGTTTAAGGCTGCAATGTGAAAGTGCCAAAGTTGATTTACCGGTTAAAGTTAACTGGTATTTCAACACGGTTAAAAAGCAGAGTCCTACACGTTTTAAAGCTGTTTTTTTGGCAGTTTGAACAGCTCTATTTCAATGTCTTGAAACGTGTCCCTTGGGGGTTAAACGGGATGAATGTTTGAATGGTATTAAATGATTTTTAAAACGGTTTTCACCTGCAATGTGAAAGGTCTCAAGGCTCAGACCCGTTTTAAAGTCCCATTTAAGAATACCGTGCCATTACCCATTTCTGCAATGTGAAAGCAGTATAAGTCCCACACCCTGAAATGATATTATACTTCATTTTGAACTATTTGCAACACTACACTACAGCAATAAGGCTGCTTTTCTACAGTAATATCACTTAGGAGCAAATTTATCAACATTATTTTGCAGGACATTCTACTTTTAGGGCAATACCCAAAATATAAATATCCCTGGAATGTATATAAGTCGGGAACCATAGCAGATATCTCCCAAATCTTCTGTGATCACCTGGTTTCTTATTGCAGAAACAGCTCCTGTGGGTTTCTATAGGGATGTTAAAATGGCCTCAATAGCTAAAGCCACAAGACTATGGACTACTATGTCTCCATCCCATAATTGACCATGTGCAGTTTCGACAGCTCATCTGGTTTTACCTGGAAGTAATATCAGTAGCTTTCGTTTGCTTAGAGCTCTGCATCAGGATGGGCTTTTATTAAAGCCTGTGTCTCAGCAAGGTGGGTGGATCATAGGGTAGCAATGTATTAGATAGAAAGTGTCTAGGTTGACAAAAGGTCAGCAAATCAAGGACGCCATGGGGAAAAAGGACGACATAAGCAAAAGGTCAACGTGGAAATGGTCCACACATGACAAGGTTGACATGATTTTTTTCACTTTTTTCTGTCATTGTGTATATTGAAGGACATGGTGCAAGCCAGGCCATGTGCTTCACTAGGCTCGGAAGCACTTTATCATTCCCAATAATAATACACATGGATAATAAATTATGTAAAATTAAAACATTCTGGAAAACTCATTTTCATGTGTTGTCCATTGATGCGTTGACCTTTTGTCTGTGTCAACTTATTGTTCATGTCTACCAGTAGTGGTCGACCTATTGACTGACATGTTGAAGTAAAGGCCGGATCCCGTGAAAGAGTAATTTGGCAAATCTGACAGTCATACATTTCATCAAAGAAATATGGCAGCTTGCTATACAATTTTTTATTTATGTATTACCAGTTATTTACACACACACACACACACACACACACACACACACACACTCACACACACACAGCGCTCTACAGAGAATAGTTGAACATGCGCACCAGGACCTGCCCCAGTGCAGCTTATAATCTATATCCCCTACCACATGTAGACACATTCATTCTAGGGTCAATTTTATTGGAGCCAATTGACCTATCAGTGTATTTATGGATTGTGGGAGGAAACCAGAGTACCCGGAGGCAATCATTAAGATTCATGGTGCTGTACCTATAAAGGTCTAGGGCAGGCATGTCCAACCTGCGGCCCTCCAGATGTGCTAAAACTACACATCCCAGCATGCATTGCCATCATTCTAGCATTCCCTAATAGCCAAATTGTGGCAAGGCATGCTGGGATGTGTAGTTTTAGCACATCTGGAGGGCCGCAGGTTGGACATGCCTGGTCTAGGGGCTCAGTCATGAGGAGCCTACATTAGGTTATCACTGATGTAAACCAGTGCTGTAGCATGGCTGTAATGCACCCTGGACCAGCCTTTTCACCCCTCTTGCCATATATGTGAGACCATGACATTACAAAGAGGAGAATGGTATTAGGAAACTAACAATTTCTCATTGCTGTAGGGTGTACTTACACCATACAAGCCAAATAGAGGTGCCACTGTCAGCCATCTTGGCTTTGTGTCTCGGGCAGCAGCATTACTCGCATCACCTCTAATAAAAAATGTCTAACAGTCAGATTTTTTCCTCTGCAAGACCAGCAAGTTCACATTGATAACTGTTTGTCTTTTTTCATATTATTTTTTTCTAGTGTTGCAGGTCAAACAGTGATTGCTTTGTGTAACCCAAGCTTCCTTCAGGTTTTAATTAGCTATTCTCTTAGACATTGAATTCACAAATGTTTTCATGCATTTAAAGCAAGTTAGAATAATCTCCGGAAATTACAGCAGCCTTCACTGTCATATTCTGCCTAATAAGGAAGGCTTCTTCCAATTTATGTAACTCACGTAGCCAGAGCCGAATTTCCCATTAGGCACGTGAGGCACCGGCCTAGGGGCGGCACATGTTTGGGGGCGGCACTTGGATGCCTGTGATAGTACTGTCAGCCCAAAATGTACCAATAACTGCAAAATATCCACTGTACTTTACTATATTCCATCTTAAATAGAGTGTAAATGGATAGGACATGCAGATACTGCCCCTATAAACTGTCCTACTTAGTAAACATTATTGTTGTGCCTAGGGGCGCCCTCATCCCTAAATTCGCCCCTGCACGTAGCATGACCTTTGTAATCAGAGGGGCTTGTCTGTCCTTCTGTCCTTATGCTATATTCAGGATTCTTAAACCAATTGATATATACTGTAGGCCTTTATTCAGATCTGATCGCAGTACAAATTTGTTTGGAAAATGGCCAAAACCATGTGCAATGCAGGTGGGGCAGATGTAACATGTGCAGAGAGAGTAAAGGTGCGTACACACGTACAGATTTTTCTGTCTGATCTTTCTAATGGGAACAAAAACCTGGAAATGTATGGGAGCATATGACAATCAAAAACTTCCACCCAAATGCAGGAAAACAGAAAAACATATATATATATATATATATATATATATATATATATATATATGCTTTGATAAATTTGTTATATCAGATTGATTTAAACAATTTGTCTGACTGATCACTGTCTGTTTGGGAACAATTTTTTGATTGTCATTTGCTCCCATACATTTCCAGGTTTTTGTTCCCACCAGATAGATCAGACAGATAAATCTGTACGTGTGTACGCACCTTTAGATTTGTGTGAGTTATTTTGTTTCTGTGCAGGGTAAATACTGGCCACATTATTTTTACACTGCAATTTAGATTTCAGTTTCAACACACCCCACCCAAATTTAACTCTTTCTGCACATGTTACATCTGCCCCACCTGCAGTGCCCATGGTTTTGCCCATTTCCCAAACAAATTTGTACTGCGATCAGGGCCAGCGCCACCCCTAGGCAGCTTTAGGCATTTGCCTAGGGTGCCGGCCATTGGAGGGCGGTAGTGAGCTGCCTGCAGCCTACAGCAGCGCCAGGAGTGAGCAGCAGCGCCGCTCCTGGAAGAAAAGTACCAGGCAGGCGAGCCGCGAGCGTACTCCGCCCGCCTGTGGATGTAATATGCGGGTCGCACCCACTGCCCCCCACCCTGCTTGGTTGTCAGCACTGGTCCCACCCACCCGGCCGTGGATATGCGCCCGCACACCCCCCTGGAGCGCGGCACCCCCGTTGCTGAATGCGCCCCCCCCCCCCCAGTCAGTGCCCGCTACCATTCGGCAGGAGGCGTTCCGCCCCCTGCCGGTAATCCGGCCGGCACATGCTGCCCCCCCCCCCCCTGCTGGTCAGCCACAGCGAGTAGCGCCCGCAAAACACCCCCCCCCCCGCCCCTAGAGCATGATGCTTTTTCACTTTAGGGGGGGGGGGTGAGTTTGAGTATGTTTGCCTAGGGTGCCCACAATTCTTACACCGGCCCTGACTGCGATCAGATCTGAATAAGGGCCATAATGTGGTGTGGAAAGATGGATTACTTTGTAGGGTCTAATACAGCAGAATAAGGAAGAATATTCCTGATTGTAAAGAAGTTGTCTTCTTTAGGCTAATTTATAAGATTGGGAAGGGGAACTTGTCTATTATATGGGCACCACATCTAGGGAGATCGCATTTGCAATGAGTGTATGTGTATGGTATTTTGAATGGTTTTAGATTAGTATTTGTGCAGTCAGGTTCTCCTCTCACTGAAGCTGAAGCTGATTAGTGGTTTGGGTAAAATGGAAGAGAGAATGTGAGGCCGTACCTGCAGTCACTGAGCAACATTCTGCAAAGGCACTGTACCCAGACTAGCAGCCCACATTTTCACTTGTCAACCTTTTATTTGTAGACCCTTTGCTTGTGTCAATCTTTCATTAAAGTCGACCTTGTGCATGTTGACCTTTTGGTGTTGACCGTAGACTAGGGTTACCAACTCATCCCTTTAATCCGGGACACATATTAATTACACAGGTTCTGTGGCAGTTTAATACCAGGTAAAATGGAATCTTGAGGTGTGGCAGTTCAAAACCAGTTGAAAGCCAGCCACAGAACCTGTGTAATTAATATGTGTCCCAGATTAAAGGGATGAGTTGGTCACCCTACCATAGACCTAGACCAGGCTTCCCAACCACGGTCCTCAAGGCACACCAACAGTGCAGGTTTTAGTGATATCCAGGCTTCAGCACAGATGGTTTAATCAGAATCACTCAGGTACTAGTTAAGTCACCTGTGCTAAAGCCTGGATATCACTAAAACCTGTACGGTTGGTGGGCCTTGAGGACCGTGGTTGGGAACGCCTGACCTAGACATTGGGGAATATTCCGACTGTCTGGACCCTGCCCCATTTTTGGTCTGCTCTCCAGTTTATTGGCAGCCAGAATTCAATGTCCGAAAGGGGGTGTTTCGGCAAAAGAGGTTGTGGATTGTCAAGATCCGGCCATGATTTCGACAATCCACAGCCGTTTTTGGGTCTGTTCTGTCGAGCTGCCTCTTCAATGCTGTCAGGTAACAACAGCATTGAATAGTCACACGCCTCTATTTCCCCTGTCGTAATTAGCAGCGGGTATTGAATACCCCCCCCCATTGTCTGTCAGCCATCCGGATAGTTAAAAAAAAAAAAAAATTGGAAGAAAATAAGTTTTGGAACGGCCTAAACAAGATCCACACATTAATCCAATAAAAACATCACAGGATGAGCAGAGCAAATCTTTTTTAAACATTTTCACAATTTCTGTTTTAAGAGATGGGAACCCTAATGCTCCTTGCATAATGGATGGTCTCACATTGTTTTAGGGGAGTCTCTAATAAAAAAAAAAAAGTGGACATGTATTCTCTACGTAAACTACTGAATCATGAATTAAGGCAGTAGTTCTCAACTACAGTGCCAGCAACATGTCATGTTTTGTGGATCTCTATAACCATGAACAGGTTAGTTTTGGGGGGTACTTGAAGGTTAAGGTTGAGAACCACTGAGTTGACATAAATGTGTATTAAAATAAAAAAAATATTTCTTAAACTATTGTCTGATTGTACCCAAAATGATAACATGAGATAGATTACCATTTAGTGACTCTGTTTTTAATAGTAATAATAGTATTGCAGAGTTTGTCTCTATCATCTGAGGGCAGTATTCAATGACAAATTACGCTATGTGCAGTGAATCATGTTTAGGATTCGTTGCACATTCGCAGGGTTCCGGAGGGCTGGAGCATTCGATGCCAGCCCTCCCTGTTACTTTATTCAACGCCGCAGGGGCTCGTTGCCCCTGACGGCGATTTTTAACCCCTGCGGAGACGGGGGACGGCTGAAGGCAGGGAGATGGAAGCCTCCCTGCCTGCGTCGGAATGTGTGGGGGGTAGGGAGGGCTCCCGGGGACACAGGCAGCAGAAGCTGCCCCACCCAGGGAAAGCTGGCAGGGGACACGGGTAGAGAGCCGCTTCACTGGTCCCGCTCATGCATATGTAATGAGCGGGACCAGTGTGAAGTGAATATTTAATGAGCGGCTCCCGGCCCCCTGCTGGCAAATGTGCAAAAAAATTTAAAAATTAAATATATGCAGCACATGAATAAAAATAGCATGCCCCTTCACAGAAAAAAAAATCTGATTTTTTTTTTACACAAAAAACGCCCAAAAAACCTGAAAAGATCATTTTCCAGTTCACCTTAAAAAGATGTTGAATGCAAAACGGTGAATCATGGTGAAAATCATGCTGAAAGCAGTTCTCCACCCTATTTATTTATTAACAGTTTCTTATATAGCGCACACAAATTACGCAGCGCTTTACAGAGCATAGTTATGAGCAAAAACACATACCGAATTACATTACAAGACAGTTTAGGACAAGTACATGGTAAATATGGATAGTTACATCAGGGGACAGGACTCTGAAGCAAGCATCAGGGTGGCAGAGGTTTATATATTCTAAGAAAGGCACATGAGGAGAGAGGGCCCTGCTCGTGGGAGCTTACATTCTAAAGGGGAGGGTTAGACAGACAGGGGTGACACAGAAGGGAAAGAAGTGGGCATAAACAGTAGGTTAGAATGAGAGATGGTCAGGTTTAAGGCTCCTAGGGAATTATGTTGTTGTTGTTTATCTATACCTTAACTTAACTCTTAAGCCTAGAAATAACTGGACAAACCTTAACTGAAATAAGACACGGACACCAACTGCGTAAGGTTAAAGGTCATGAATATTTATTTAAATGGTATGACCCCTATTTGTATAAGGGATGGCAAAGAAAGCACTTGAGACCAGCACCAGTTCCGGGTGTTGCCATGGTAACGACCGCAGCGTCCCAATCTAGCAACACCCCTTCACGTGGGGTACAGCCCGCGCTGTGACGGACATACCGCCCCCTTCTATTGCATGACGCGGACCTTCCAGGAAGTGTCCGACGCCCCCAGCCGGAGCATGGGGACTCGCCCGCCTTCTTGGCAAAGGGGGGGCAATACCGCACAGTGACCACCTGACACCCCACCTGACTGCTGGTCGAGAGCGCCTTCTCGCCGATTGGTTAAACTAAAACTATGGCATGCTAGCCGAATTTGGTGAAATGGCGTCAGGCCAGATAGCACAGAGGAAAAAGAGGGTAGGGAGGGTGGGAATCCAGACTCAAAGAGGCTCACTTCCTGGCTGCAATCCCAGATATACCCCTCTCTAAGCTGACGCCCCCCTGCACCCTGATTGGTAGTTCCACCTGCTACTCTCTGATATTACCCACGGCTATGCACTGCTGTTGTTGTTACACTGCTTATGGACAACAAATTCCCAGTATCTTAAATTCCCTCTGACCTATGCGGCCCTCGCTCTATCTAAGGCTCCTAGGGAATTATGTTGTTGTTGTTTATCTATACCTTAACTTAACTCTTAAGCCTAGAAATAACTGGACAAACCTTAACTGAAATAAGACACGGACACCAACTGCGTAAGGTTAAAGGTCATGAATATTTATTTAAATGGTATGACCCCTATTTGTATAAGGGATGGCAAAGAAAGCACTTGAGACCAGCACCAGTTCCGGGTGTTGCCATGGTAACGACCGCAGCGTCCCAATCTAGCAACACCCCTTCACGTGGGGTACAGCCCGCTCTGTGACGGACATACCGCCCCCTTCTATTGCATGACGCGGACCTTCCAGGAAGTGTCCGACGCCCCCAGCCGGAGCATGGGGACTCGCCCGCCTTCTTGGCAAAGGGGGGGCAATACCGCACAGTGACCACCTGACACCCCACCTGACTGCTGGTCGAGAGCGCCTTCTCGCCACAGCCCGGGTTCCCAAGACCCCAGGGGTCGTCACCTGGAACCCGGCCCCGCCATCCAACAAATAGTTCCCCTACGCTAAACTACACTAAACTAGCAAAAATATTCTGCAGAAAAACTGCCATACCGGTGTCCGACAGATGGACCCCGTCAGGCCTGTACAAACCGGGGGACTCGGTTACTATGGAGGGGTGCCTGACCGCGGTGCCACCTATGGCGACAATGTGCCTGGTGACCGCGTGGTTCAACTTCCGCCTGGCCCTTTCGATTGCCGCCACATTCCGGCACCCACGCCAGTTAACGCGTGGAATAACGTCAGACCAAACCAGTCTCAAACCCGGCCAGAGTTCTAACAGACGTGACAAATCTTTCTTGATCTTAACCGTCAAGTCGATGCCTGTCCTTCTAACCAAGTCATTGCCACCTAAGTGGATAACCAGCACATCGGGACGGCCCCACCTACGGGCTTTGGCAGACACCAGGTCCCAAAAACCGTCCCACTGCAGGCCCCGAACCCCGAACCACCGTGTTTCTGAAGCCTTTGCTATGACGGGGGCCCCGGAGGCTAAAGGGTGCCTAGCTGCCCAAAAAATAAATGAGTGCCCTACGAACCAAACCCTACCCAGAGTCAATTCGGAGGGGAGAGGGGCTGAAAAAGAAGAAACCTAGAGGTTAACATCATGATATACTGTACACACAACAAAATACATTCTCTACGACCCAAGTGAAGGTGAAAAACTTAAAAAACCTCCTGTGGACTTTAGGGGGAAGCCAATTGAATTAGACCACCGTAGGAGGAAAAATGAAAAAATTCCCTTCACACCGTCGATTCCGGAACGCTAGCCTTCCAGAACCGATTGTAAACAATCGTTTTTGGGCCGGCGCAACAGGCGCTTACTCTACTACTTATCTAACTTATCTAACCTTACGTATTTCTTATAAGCGGAAGACTTCCACCTGCCAACCGCTTGAATAGCGGAAGGTGGAAGCCCTGACGCCGCTGCGCAAGTGGCTGCTCCAATTCGGAAGGAATGTGTTCCGAAATCTTGCTCCCGTAGACCTAACTCAGCCAAACATCGCCGAAACACAGCCGAAAACTGGAATCGGGTCAGCGGTAGTCCATCCGCATGTGCTAGGAACTGCAAGGCAGCCCCCGGTCTGCGGGAGCTATATTCCCGACATAAGGAAACTGGACATGTAGCAGCGTTAGCCTGCGCTTTCAGGGTAACCCATTGGCCCCTGCCCAATTGGTCCGTTTTGGACCTCCTGAGTTTGCATAATACCTGTCCTCCTCGAGAGATTACGTCTTCCCCGAGGAGTCCAGTGAGGGCGTGCTTGCTAGGAGCCACCAGCTCACTGATGCGGAATGCGCCATAGAACGCAAATGCGAATGCAACCCTAAATAATGACGCCTCAAACTCGTTTTCTGCTACTGAGGCTAAACATCCTATCAGCTCCCCCAGCAAATTCTCGTCTATGGGTTTGCGTGCATCCGGGGGCACCGGACGCACTTTCGCCCAACCCTTCATGGCTTTTGATAGGACAAAGGACCTCGTGGGGTCTGGTTCTCCGCGTAAGCGCGAATGAAAGGCGATGCCTGCCAAAGCCGCCGCCATAGTCGACTTTGACCTGCCTCGCCTATGATGACCCCAAACGAAAGCGAGTAACCGGTCGTTGACCGACTTACCGCTGGCTTCGGGGGAGCCCTGAAATGTCGACCAATCCTGCCAAGCAGCCCCATAAGCTCTGCGGGTGGAAGGGGCCAATGACAATAAAGCCAGGTCCGTCATGCCGGCTCTATGATCTGCCACACAGAAGGGGGACACTTAAGCCCCAGTGGTGAAGCTTCAGGGGCCAATTCCCTAAACCTACTAAACTGAAATCTAGAAAGAGCGTCCGCTATATTGTTGTCCACCCCCGGGACATGCCTGGCTCTAAAATGAATGTTGTGCCGCAAGCAGAGTAACACCAAATGCCTTAGGAGGCGCAATGCCTCTGGGGATGCCGTTCGCTGATTATTGATGGCATGCACAACCCCTAGGTTGTCACACCAGAACACTATGTGCTGGTTCGCTAATCGCGAGGCCCAGAGTTCTGCTGAGACTATGATCGGGAAAAGTTCAAGCAGCAGCAGGTTGACCGTGAAACCACGGTCAACCCACGACTGAGGCCACCTTGCGGCGCACCATTCCCCATTGAAATACGCCCCGAAGCCTGACGATCCCGCCGCGTCCGTGCACAACTGCAGCTCAACGTTGGAGGCGGGGTCCAAAGGCCAGATGAGTTCCCTATTGAAGTGTTCCAGGAATGTGGACCACACCAACAGGTCGTCCCTCATTTCCCTGCACAGCCTAACGGTGTGGTGGGGGTCCCTTACCCCTGCTGTGGCCCGTTCCAGCTTGCGGCAGAACACCCTACCCATGGGGATGACGCGGCATGCGAAGTTAAATGATCCAAGCAGAGACTGCAACTTGCACAGCTGGACCCTCTTCTTCTGCCTGCATTCCTCTATGAGGGCGTGTAACTTAACCACTTTATCCTCAGGGAGTCTACAACAACCCGCTCCCGTATCTATCTCTATGCCCAGATATGACAGAACCGTGGTAGGGCCCTCTGTCTTATCTGCTGCAATGGGGACCCCTAGGGCCGCCATGATCTCCATGGCTGCTGCTAATATGTTCCCGCACGTGTCACGGTCTCCTGGCCCCATGAAGAGAAAATCGTCCAGGTAGTGCGCGACTCCTCTACAGCCTGTGTTGGTTTGGATGCACCAATGTAGGAAGGAACTGAATCTCTCAAAATAGGAGCAGGAGACCGAGCACCCCATGGGCAGGCACTTGTCTATGTATATCCCCCCGTCTAGCCGGAAACCCATGAACCTAAATGACTGGGGGTGCAATGGGAGAAGGCGGAAAGCTGACTCTATGTCTAGCTTAGCCATAAGGGCACCCCTGCCGCAATCCCGGACCATGACGAGAACCTCATCGAATAATTGATATCGCACACTGCAATAGCTTTCGGGGATGGCGTCGTTGATGGACGCCCCGTGGGGGTAAGACAAATGCTGAATCAGCCTGTATTTGCCGGGCGTTTTCTTGGGGACCACCCCCAAAGGGGAGAAACACATCCCCGGCAATGGCTCGGTCTGAAAAGGCCCCGCCATGCGGCCCAACTCTATTTCAGCTCTGACTTTAAGTCTTACCACCTCGGGGAAATCCCTCGCCGACTTGAGGTTCTTGTGGGACACTACTAACACTGATTCAGGGACAGGGAGGTGAAAACCGTGGTTAAAACCTAGGCCCAGAAACGATGCGTCGGCCCTGTTAGGATAACTGGCCAGGCGGCGCAACAGTTCCGGTACCACTATCGGGGAGGGGGCCTTATTTACTGCTAGTTCCAGCATCTGCCTGGTGCCCGGGTACTCTACAAGACTTGCCCGGGTGCCCTGCCCCGCAATGACGGCATTCATGGCGGAAGCGACATTTTGCGCCCCGTTCACATTTGCCGTCATTGAAAGCAAAGCACTTCCCTTTGCCGCCAGGTTTAGCCCCGGGTTTCCCCCCTGGAAAGGACTTCTTTGATGAGGACTCTGTGGAGGGCTGCCCCTTACCTACCACCTCCAACCATATTTCGACATGTTTGCACCCCATGGGCATGACTCTGGACCCGTCGTGATTAAGCCGAAACTTCTCGTCATATTCACGCCAGGCGTTAGCCTTGTAGGACATGAATGTCTCGTTGATTAAGAATAAGTAACGGATGACATTCATGTGTTCCTCGGGCCTGGTGCTGAGGTAACACGAGGCGAACACCAGGAACCCCTTCAGCCAATTGTGAAAACTCTTAAAGGCGAGCTCACCATTGCCTGGGGCCTTTTTGGCTTTGTCCAGGTCCTTCTTCATGTCCGAGGTGAGTGCGAACAGGTCAACGAACTTGCCCCTTTTTATCCTGTCCTTGACCCCCTTGCGTAAACCTCGGGACACGGCTGTGTTAGCGCAGTGCACCATGTCCCCGGAGGGGGGGGCCTCAGCTGCGGCGGTCTCCTTCCTGGGGCGCTTGGTGCCCTTGACCCTCTTTGCTACCGCGCGTGCCACTAATTTAGCCAGCTTACGCGGGCGCTTGGGGGAACCAGACCCATCACTACTGGCAGATGAGTGATAAGATGAAGAGTCACACATAGAAGAACCAGTATGCTCACCACCCAAGGATGTTTCGCCCTGCTCCACAGCGGCTGATGTTGACGGCTCTGTGTCGGCAGCCGCCGCTGACAGGCCCAATGCCTGGTGATCCCCTGAAGCAGAGCCGGCTGATTCCCCGCCTGTGGAGGCCGTTGGTGTGGGTGGTCGAGGTGGTGGGGCTGCTCTTCGGACAGACACGTTGACGGCATTGCGGGATGGCCCTCTAGGCACAGCGTCAGGACCAGCACTTGCGTCATGCTCTGGAGACAAAGGTACAATATTACTGGCTGAGCCGTAACGGGAAGCCTGCGCCTGGTTGTATCCCCCAAACTGCCCGCCCGAAAAGCTACTAGCGGATGAGACAGGGGGCTGGGTGGGTGCCACGTACTGTTGCTGCATTTGGGGGTGCCCTGCGCCCTGATAAACTTGCTGATGGCCGGTCGGCCATTGTGGAGCTGGTTGTGGGGGGTACCCCTGCCAGTAGGGGCCCGAAACCCCGGTTCCCAAACCACCTGTGCCCGGGAAATAGGGGAAACCCGGGGAGGGGCCCCAGGTTGGCTGCTGAGCAAACTGAGGCGGGGCGGGCTGGTAGCCTTGGCCCACGCCCACCGTTGGGGTAGCTCCAGGCCACGCCTGGGAAAATTGTCCCGGGGTAGTGTGGGGCTGGACATGACTAAGCCCGTGGGGCCCTGAAACGGGTGCCCCCTGCTGAATCTGATGGGGGCCCTGAAAACCCGCACCATAACCTGCCCCGGGGCCCATGCTGGGGTACCAAGGCTGTTGCTGTGGGTATGTTGGTGCCGTAGGAGGGGGATGGGCTGCGGCCTGTGCCCGCCCTGCGCCCCCTGGCTGCACCTGGATTACCATGGCCGCCATAGGAAAAACCCCCGGGGCTGTCCCCCTGCTGCCAGTGGCGGAGATCCCCCCACCCCTGGGAAATGAAATGACCTTGCTGGCCATGAGGGGAATGGGGCTGCTGGCTGGTCCGCCAGTGATGCGCTGGATGGGACTGCCCACAGGAGTGGATGCCCTCAGATTGCCTGGGAGGGAACCTGTGGGGGAGCCTGGCGTCTGGGTGGCGACTAGGCCCCGACCAGGTAAGCGGTGGCTGTATGGGCTGCCCAACGCTGATGATGATTCAGAGCCTCCGGCGGCGGGGGGGGTCCCCCACGCAGCCGCTGGGGTGGCGTCTGACGCCCTGCGTGTGCCGCTGCTGCCCGCTCCGTCGGCCGCGTGACTCGCGGCCTGGAGCAGGGACTCGGCGCCCGCTGTGCTGCCGCGGCCGCCGGGTGAGCCAGGCGCATGGCGCGCGTCAGCACCCGGCGGCAGCATGTACGCGCGCACTGGTGACCCTGTGCTGGGAGCTGAAGACGCAGGCCCTGCTGAGTAGCGGGGACCTGCCGGCGTCCGCCCCCCGCCCCGCGACGCTGCGGAGGATAGCGGGCGGGCGGCGTCCGCAAGCCAGCGAGGTGGGGGCGCTGAGCGGCGTGGGCGGCCAGACATGTTTGTAAGGTAAGGAAAAGTACTTAGCTTCGCTTCAAAGACTGTCTCCAGAGGAATCCAGACTCAAAGAGGCTCACTTCCTGGCTGCAATCCCAGATATACCCCTCTCTAAGCTGACGCCCCCCTGCACCCTGATTGGTAGTTCCACCTGCTACTCTCTGATATTACCCACGGCTATGCACTGCTGTTGTTGTTACACTGCTTATGGACAACAAATTCCCAGTATCTTAAATTCCCTCTGACCTATGCGGCCCTCGCTCTATCTTATGCAGGAGGATGGGAAGAGGTCAGCTTAGTCTTTGATATTTTAAGTCTAAAAAAGTGCTGGGTCATCCAAGAGTAGACAGCAGAGAGACAGTTGGAGATATGAGTGAGGATAGAGGGAGAGCGATAAGGAAAGGAGCGGTAGATTTCAGTATTATCAGCATAGAGGTGATAGTGAAAGTCGAGTGAGCACATAAGCTCACCCAAAGAGAACGTATAGAGAAAGAGAAGAAGAGGGCCAAGAATAAAATGTTGGGGGACACCTACTATCAATGAAAGAGCAGGAGAGGTGAGGTCATTAGAGGTACAGTTGGTCATTTTCAAAACTGACAGTGCAATTACAAGCTTTAACAGTGATAGTAAAAGTTGTTTGCAGATTTAAAAATATGATATTATGGTTGAATAGCCAGATTAAGCAGCCAGGAGTAGTATGCTGTGTGAATGAATTTAACTCACTCAAAGCAGATTTCTCAGTTGTTGTTTTGTCCTTCAGTTTCACTTCGGTGTAACGCTGGTATAACGCTGTAGTTTTATGCAGGAGGATGGGAAGGGGTCAGCTTAGTCTTTGATATTTTAAGTCTAAAAAAGCGCTGGGTTGTCCAAGAGTAGACAGCAGAGAGACAGTTGGAGATATGAGTGAGGATAGAGGGAGAGCGATAAGGAAAAGAGCGGTAGATTTCAGTATTATCAGCATAGAGGTGATAGTGAAAATTCGAGTGAGCACCAGTGGCGCCGGAACGGGGGGGGCGAGGGGGCAGCTTGCCCCCCCAAAATTACTGAGGCGCTAAAGCAGCTGTGCGGGCGGGCGGCTGATTAATCAGTAATATAGGTGGGCGGGCGGTGGGCTGATTAAGCTTGATCCAGCCTCCCGCCCGTCCGCCTATATTACTTATTATTCGCAGCCGCCCGCCCCCACAGCTGCTTTAGCTCTTCCACCAATAAGTTCCCTTACCTTCCCCGGTGGATGCCCTGGCACCTCACCCTCTGTGCACCAGCTCTTCCAGCATTCCGACTCAGGACCCGTGTCAGTGCTGATAGCGCCATAGTAACACACTGCGCCCAGCGCCCACAGCAGAGCCAGGAGTTTATGCCCAGCATAATGCACTTTGCAGAGCTCCTGGCATGTGTGTGCCATATGCTTATACTTATTTCTACTAGTGTATGTTGTGTAAAGTCACTGTAATGACAGTGCTGCATAACGCTAAAGGAATAACACAAAGCTGTAGCACTGTAGGACAATAAGATGTGTAACCATTAGGGTCGACAGAACTTAGGTCCCCAGTCATTAGGTTTCTAAATACCACTATAGGTTGCCAGTCATTAGGTATACCACTAGAGGTCCCCAGTCATTAGGTATACCACTATACAGTAGGTCCCCAGTCATTAGGTATACCACTAGAGGTCCCCAGTCATTAGGTATACCACTATACAGTAGGTCCCCAGTCATTAGGTATACCACTATAGGTCCCCAGTCATTAGGTATACTAGTAGTGCCCTGTGTATAATGCCCATGCATATATGCCGCTGCCCTGTGTATAATGCCCACGTGTATATGCCGCTGCCAGTGTGTATAGTGCCCGGGGGTAACATATAGCAATTTAGGGGGCGCCAAAATGAGATTATATCTTGCCCCCCCCAACCTAAAAACGTTCCAGCGCCCCTGGTGAGCACATAAGCTCATCCAGAAAGAACGTATAGAGAAAGAGAAGAAGAGGACCAAGAATAAAATGTTGGGGGACACCTACTATCAATGAAAGAGCCGGAGAGGTGAGGTCATTAGAGGTACAGTTGGTCATTTTCAAAACTGACAGTGCAATTACAAGCTTTAACAGTGATAGTAAAAGTTGTTTGCAGATGTAAAAATGTAAAAATATGATATTATGGTTGAATAGCCAGATTAAGCAGCCATGAGTAGTATGCTGTGTGAATGAATTTAACTCACTCAAAGCAGACTTTGGATTTCTCAGTTGTTGTTTTGTCCTTCAGTTTCACTTCGGTGTAACGCTGGTATAACGCTGTAGTTATGAATCAGTTTTCCCACTTTAATATCGGCCCACTTCAATCTAGGCCCACAGATAAACTTTGGCCACAGCCTATCCGGCCACAGCCGTATGCAATGACAACTAAAGTACTCTAACAATGCATGGGTTCCCAATTCCCAATAATTGGAATCCACTCACTCAGTCCCCACCACTACAACACATAGCAATAAAAGTGGCTTAGAAAAAACAAAACTAGCATTCCAGGATACTATATATCACTTAGAATAAAAATAAATTCCTCCCTACACACAGGCTAGGTACTGTTGTGAATTACACAGGAGATGTTCAGTGTTTTACCTAGATATACAAATCAATCCCACACAATAGTTGTAATGCTCTGCAGTACAGAGGAGATGTTCAGTGTTTTACCTAGATATACAAATCAATCCCACACAATAGTTGTAATGCTCTGCAGTACAGAGGAGATGTTCAGTGTTTTACCTAGATACAGGGGCGGATCCAGGATAAAATGACAGGGGGGGCACCATGATAAAAGAGGGTTTAGGTGGGGGAGGGGCGGTGTTAGTGGTGCCAGTGTACATGCTAAGAGAGCGGCAGAGAGAGGGTGGGCATGAGATTGAAAATAGGCCCTGGCATTTAAAATACGCAGACCCACCATGGCGACAAAAGCGAAGGATGTAGTTGTGTGCGCGCCGAAGGCGCGCTCTGGAAAGGGGGATGTGGCCACTCAACAGGGGGCGTGTCCTTGAGTGTAGTGTACAACACCATATACAACTTCTACACATTATGCAACAAAATACTAGACTCCATTATACTTGCCCCTTACACATGATGCCAAATGGAATGAGCTAAAATTCACATAATGCCACACAGATTAAGCCAAAATTCACAATGCGCTTCATAAACAGGGATATTGTTCACCAAAGGCGTGCATTAAACATTTACACCATAATGTCCATTACACGTTAAGTTACACGCCATTATGTCCATTATGTATTATGCCAAACACCATAATGCCTATTAAAAATTATGCTACATAAGTGCAGCTTATCTACATGCTCATTGCCAAGGGTTCCATGCTCGTTGCCATGTGGGATTACATGCTCATTGCCAAGGGGGAATACATGCTTGCGGTAAATGGGGGACAGCAGCCGCCAGGCAGAAGTGATAGCCACTGCCAGTGGCAGAGCCTGGCTGTATTCAGATCACTGCAGGTCCCAGCTATTTGAAATAATACCCCTTTCGCACCAGAAAATGCATTCCCAGGTTGGCCCCTTTTACACCAGCCTAGTCCCTGCATTTTCTGGTGTGAGGGGGAGAGAAAACCACCCCTCCCCTCTTTAACCAGTTATCTCATTTAACCAGCTATATCTCTGGTACCAACTGACCCATTTACATGAGACAAGTATCATATTGAAGAACTTTTGAGTGGGCTTTGAATGATGTTGGTCCAGTGAAACTGGAACATTTGGTTCCAGAGTAATCTGCCCTCAAAGAACATGAACAGCCATGAAATTACATTTCAAAAATAAAAAAAATCGGTTTACATGCAATATCTCTGGAACCGATATACCGATATGGACCAGCCTGGTATCATATTGAAGGCCCAGCGATTTGAAATTGAATGAGATCAACCACAAGCTTTTGTGATGCCAGGGGGGAACTGGCAGCTGTTGGAACTGGGTGGGGGTCGGAATTAACGGGTCCCATATTATCCTATGGGGAAAAACGTTATAGCTTTGCCAGGCGATATCTCCGGTTCCCGGGGGGCTAGAGACACGGGGCT
The DNA here is from genome assembly GCF_055691185.1 of Crinia signifera. Lineage (NCBI taxonomy): Eukaryota > Metazoa > Chordata > Amphibia > Anura > Myobatrachidae > Crinia > Crinia signifera. The sequence goes on from NC_139221.1 coordinate 268,790,813, forward strand.
GGGCTCGTTGGAAAATGACAGGGGGGGGGGGGGGGCGCGTGCCCTGAATCCGCCAGTGCCTAGATATACAAATCAATCCCACACAATAGTTGTAATGCTCTGCAGTACAGAGGAGATGTTCAGTGTTTTACCTAGATATACAAATCAATCCCACACAATAGTTGTAATGCTCTGCAGTACAGAGGAGATGTTCAGTGTTTTACTTTAATCACGGCCTCAGTGTTTTACTTGAATACACTCTCAGCGAATCACAGTGAACAGCCCATTGAAATACACCAGCGAATTGCAGCGATCATGAAACGGAGAACTGGCCGGCATTCACTGTTCGCTTTCGGTGAACAGTGAACATTGAATAGGGGGAATCAGATTTTCAGTGAAAAAGATTCACTGCAAGGAGTAAAAACAACCCTATTAACCGGGAAAAAAACCCCGGTGAATCGGGAGCATTGAATACTACCCTCAGTGTCATGGCATTGGCATTATATGAAATTAAAGCAAAAAAAAAAAAAAAAAACCTCAGATATGAAGGGTTATTAACTAAAATGCATATGGTAGCTTCTGATCAGTGTATGAAGCACTACCTCACTGACCAAATGAAAAGGGTCAGACGTAGTTTGTAACAAACACTTGTATCAAAATGACCAGGGGCGAAATGTAATAGGGTGTGATTTTTGGACATGTGCGATTTTGGGTCAAAAACGGCCGAAATCGCACATTTTCCGAAAATCGCACATTTAATAGGTTGAAAATCGCGGTAAAAAATCACACTTTTTACCGCGAAATCGCACTTTTAGAAGTGCGATTTTTAGTCACATTTCAAATCGCATCCAGATGTTTTCCCATTATAAAGTATACAACTCGCAAATGTAATAGGGTGTGATTTTTGGTAAATGTTACCAAAAATCGCAAAAAAAATAGACCAGGTTCTGACAGGCGAATTTGACAGAAATTAGCCAGTGGACCCCGGCCTGATAGGGTTAAATCGATCATACATATCATTACATTGCTTTATACCGGAGAACTACAAGTGCCAGCAGACCTCCCCCGCATGCTGGGACTTGGAGAACCACAAGTCCCAGCATGCGGGGCATTAATGGGCCCGCTGGGACTTGTAGTCCACCTGTAAAAAGAATGTTTATAAAAAACACACACACAGAGAAGTAAAAGTTTATTACACACACATCCACACACCTCACTTTTACACCAGCGTTACTTACCATTCCTGGATCCAGCGCTGGTCTGGCTGCTTTACAGCCGGCTCGCCCCGCACTGACAGGCAGCGGGGAGAACCGGCTTTCTCCGTTGCCTCTAACAGCTTCTGTAGCGCTGTTCCAGCGCTACAGAGGCTGAGAGCGCGATTGGCCGATACGTCTCCATGGAGACGCATAGCTCAGTCCTGATTGGCTGAGCTATGCGTCTCCATGGAGACGCATAGCTCAGCCAATCGCGCTCTCAGCCTCTGTAGCACTCGGACAGTGCTACAGAAGCTGTTAGAGGCAACGGAGAAAGCCGGTTCTCCCCGCTGCCTGTCAGTGCGGGGGGAGCCGGCTGTGAAGCAGCCAGACCAGCGCTGGATCCAGGAATGGTAAGTAACGCTGGTGTAAAAGTGAGGTGTGTGGATGTGTGTGTAATAAACTTTTACTTCTCTGTGTGTGTGTTTTTTATAAACATTCTTTTTACAGGTGGACTACAAGTCCCAGCGGGCCCATTAATGCCCCGCATGCTGGGACTTGTGGTTCTCCAAGTCCCAGCATGCGGGGGAGGTCTGCTGGCACTTGTAGTTCTCCGGTATAAAGCAATGTAATGATATGTATGATCGATTTAACCCTATCAGGCCGGCGTCCACTGGCCACGGACGCCGGTGACAGCCCCGGGCTTCAGCCCTGGACGGGTGAAGCCTGGGGGGGGGGGACCCCTTTATTGGGGGGGTCCCCACTCCTCCAGGTACCCCGTCCAAGGCTGACCAGCCACGGTGCTCATGTTTTGGCCGGGGGACCTTGTATAAAAAGTGTCCCCCGGCTGTGGCATGACACCGTGGGCTGTTGGAGCCCGGTGCTGGTTTCAAAATACGGGGGACCCCCAGATTTTTTGTCCCCCGTATTTTTGGAACCAGGACCGGTCCAAGAGTCCGGGGCTGGTTTCAGAAATACAGGGGACCCCTATGCTTTTTGTCCCCCCGTATTTTTGGAACCAGGTCCGGCTCAATGAGCCCGGGGCTGGTTATGCTTAGGAGGGGGGACACCACGCCGTTTTTTTTGTTTTTTTTTGCACAAAATCGCATTTATGAAAATGCGCACATTTTCATGACTAAAAATCGCCCGAAATCGCGGCAAATCGCATTTTTTGCCGCTAATTCGCATCTCATTACATATGCGAATTCGCGGCAAAAAACGCGATTTTTAAAGGTGCGATTTCTGGCGACTTTGGAACTCGTCCAAAAATCACACCCTATTACATTTCGCCCCAGGAGTTTCCAGGATTACTGGGAGTTTCCAGGACAACAGACAATGATGGCTGCCAACCAGTGGCATATTTATAATGGGTGCAGTGTGCGTGGTGCACATGGGCACCTGAGTCCTGGGGGGCCCCACCGTGTACCCATTGTTTAATACTTACCCCTCCGGAGTCTGCGATGAAGGCAGCAATGATGCTGGAATCACCCCCAAAATGTCCACCGCTCCTTATGTTTTGAAGTTCTGTGCATGCACAGTACAGTCTGAACCCTCTAGTGCTCAGACTCTACTCAGACTCTAGTGGCAAGGTGACGACTGGAAGAGAGGAGGGGGCCTAAACAGAAAAGGTTCACAAGGGCCTCCTCCTCTCTTAAAGTGCCTCTGCTGCCAACCGCCTGTAAAGTGTACTCAACAACTGTTTCACACAGCAGGACAGGTTTCGATTTGCTTATACTGTAAGTTGGTCACAAGTGCAACCACATTGTGTTCTTGGAAATAAATGACACCTATGTCCTTGGTTGGTCATATGTAGACCCCACTACTATTAGTGCATATTATTTGCACCAACTCCATATCTGATACAAGTGGTCCTTCTGAAATCATTTGGATCTCTGCATACTGTACACATAACGTTGAATTGCCTTAAAGCTGGTGTTTGTGGGTGGTAACTGGCTGTTTATTAGGAGTGACAGGGAAAACACAGGTGTGCACAGGCATCCTAGGTGAAGGAGTGCGGCGTTAGCTCCGGGCCCGGTCAGCCTGCTTCTATCGCAGCCGCCAAGTAAGTCCTGGTCTACACACAGACTGCACACACTCGGAATACCATTAGATGGACAGTTATCTTTTTCAAGCCGTGCTAAGCCATTCACTGGATTAGGAAGGGCGGTATTATTACACTCTGGTGGGTTGGCGGCTAACTATACAAAGGGCGATCGCCCGTCACTACTAATTCGCACAGCAGCGATCGGGTCTGAATCAGGCCCATTGAGTGTGGATGAGAGATGTAGATATTCTGAAGAATGAATTGGTTGTGTTTGGAGATCTTTTGAGATATCCAAAGAGATGTACGTGGGTTTAGTTTGGTGATGTAGGTTTCTAAACACCACTGAGTGGTCTAATTCAGAGAGAAATATGTCCAAAAGGATTTCTGGTCAATAATAAATTGGAATAAAAATTCTTTAACTTCAGGCAAAGGACAAGCCCGTTACTGCAGGACGTAGCTCTACTCACCTATACAAGAATCAATATATAACTTGCATTTGTGATTATAACATAATATATTAACATATTTATTTTTATATTAGTTACTGTGAAAACAGATGCTGTTCACATATTCACAAATATACTACATTTCTTTCTTTTCTTTAGGTTGCTTATTTGAAGATGACCTCTGCAAGTCTTATGAAATGTGCTTAAACGGTGAGTCGATATGAACGTTTCCAATCTTGTGCTTCTGTCTAAGAATGTGTCTCGTTTAATATGGAGACTTGATGTGACGAATGTCATCCTTTATGGCAGTGGTTGACAACCGTGGTGTTTCAGGACACGTTTGCATATTCTCAGGCAGGTGAGATGTGTCACATGACTTTGTGGAGTAACTGAGGTGACCTAGGACCATTTATTTACTTGTAGCTAATAATCATAGCCTGATATACAGGACATGCTATATCTACAGTAAGTAAAGTTTCTTGCCTCCCAACTGTACCGATTTTCATCAGACAGTCCCATTCTTTTGGCACTTTCCCGCTTTCCCACCAACGGGCCGAGGTGTCCCATGGTGGGGGTGCAGTTGGGAATCTCCCTGTCACTCGGTGCTCTGCTTAGCGGAGCAGCAGTGAATAGATACTGCGCATGCGCAGAGCATAAATTCACGAGAGACAGAGGGAATGGAGGCACAGAGCACTGGGCATGCCCCACAGTGACAGCAAATGGGAAGCGTGGCTCACTGGAGCATCATCCCACGAAGTCAAGCCCCATTGTGCCAAGGCCACACTCTCTTTTTGGAGTCTCTATTTGGACAATGATGATGATGAGAAGTATGACAAAGCCACAGTGTATTTGTAAGTTTGAACTTTATTACGTAATTCAAATGTTTCAGATACATGGAGAACTGTTTATATGACATTGTCATTGTATGGACACAGTAAGATTGCGTTATATTAAGTACACAAAAATAAACTCACCTAGATACTTTCTAAAAAATTCAATGAATAAAGAGCTTCTTATAGTATACTTCCCCTTTACTAAATATATGGGTGTAAAATAATGTAAGTAGTTGGACATATTTTTTGTTGCATTTTTATTTTTATCCCCAATAGAAACTTAAAAGGTGCATACGGACTAGACATAGGAGACCATGTGCACGATAAGGACAATCAGTATTGATATTTTCAAGAATACTGTATATCTGAATACTGTATCAGCTAGTGTGTATGTGTGTATCCTCCATCATCTGTACATGCAGGGAGATGGTGGATATTGCTAACGAGTTCGGCCTCCGCCGTGCTGTATTCTCCAATGTTGCTCATCACGCTCATGTTTACACACTTGTTGATGCCAGCACACCTGGCGCGATTGCTGGGTACACATATCATTATATGTGTAGCCAGCATAATAGCAAAATGCAGAGTAAGCAAACCAATAGCCTAATAACACAATATGGAAGAAAAGGTTGTGCTCTATCCTAGGCCTTCTTCCTCTATACCTCACAGAGCACTATCTCACACAGGGGAACCCCCTCTCTCTTTCTACTCCTTAGTATTGGGCCCACTTAAAAAAAAAATAGAGTTCTAGATCAGTATTGACCTAATGTCATAGTTGCCGATGCATTCTGCAGGTCACTCCCTGAAATAGCAGCAATCTCCCTATCTACATCATTAGTCTAGCAATCTCCCTCGTTTCACCTAGCCACATTATGTAGCAGTTACATTTTAAGGTAAAAAAAGGAATGAGAGATAGATACATTTACATTGAATCATCAGCACCATTTCCCAGCACTTTACCAAGTATAGTAGCTCTTACTAACTGCTCTGGGGATCACCTACATTTGGATATAAGTCATTTTACAAGATTCCTCTGAGATGTAGCAGTGCACACCCATGCTTCTAGGTGCCACATGCACAATATCTTTTCACAATCTCTCGCCCTTTGGGTGGAGCATGACACGCCTCTTAATGGGGTGCTGTGCACAATTCTATTACCAACTACAATCTCCCTGAAACTATTTTTCAAAAGTAGGCAAGTATGCCTAATGTAGTTCTTTCTTCTGGTGAGCAGAATATGTTCTGATACAGTGAGAATTTTCGAATCATGCTTCCAGCTTTTACATGAACATTTTTTTGAAAGTTGTTTGTACTTTGTTCTAGTACACTAGTGAAGTATCACACTTGGGAATAACTGTAGTAAATGCAGGTTTGCAGGAGTATGAAACCCGATGAACAGAGATAAACAGTGGCTTCATCATTTCCTAAAGGTCATTTTGGCCTTCTAAAAAGAATCCTTCACTGATTCTCATTATTTTTTATAACCCTGTCCCACCACCATCCTTATATAAACACGCACGGTGTGGTTTAACATTGCTGCAATCATTTTATATTTTTAAAATGGGAATTAAAAAAAAAAAAAAAAGTAAATGGGGTTTCCTGCAAGGTTAATAACTAGCCCAAGCCCTGATTGGTCAGAGCAAACACGCCTGACAGAGGCAATTTTTTTTTGAGGGCGAAAGACTTTCCCGCAGGACTGCAGTGGCTTCGAAGCCACTCAGAGGTTGGTAAGTCTCAGGTTTGTATAGGATAACTGGGGGAAATCAGGCTTGGCATTTTCTGTTCAAAAGTGTGACCCAACGGTAGTCTGGAGTAAAGTAAATTGCGGGATACAATATAATTTCAAAGCTGCTACTTAGTAAATTTTCTCCTTTTTGGTTATTTTGAACTGGATGTAAAAGGTGCCTCGGTACTTATGTAATATCTGGGCTCCCGTTTTTCTTATGAGACCGCGTCCACTCGCCACGCTTCGGGCACGGTGGCTCGCTGTGCTCGCCACACTATATAGAATCAACTCCATGCGTAGTTGGATAGTAGGGGTATGAAAAAATGGGGTGCATTTAACATGGGAGCCCAGATAATACATAAGTACCGGTGCCTCTTTTGCACATACAGATCTTGGCTCTGATTCTGGTTGGATCACTAAGCAGCGATATTTGGCTGCTTAACAAGCCATGTAACGCTGCCCGCCACATGTGAATGCCCGCCTCGCTGCACTGCGAATTGGATGATTTGCATATGCATCCATTCTCAGGCTAGCGTGCAGGCCCGAAATCATTCGATGGGCGCCGACCATTGAATGATTTCTACAGTGCTTGCAAATCTATGCACGACATTTAGATACTGACAAGGGCACCAAATCTCATACCCAAATCCCAAAAACATTCAGAAGTGCTCGCTACCTTAATGGGGTAATGAACTGTTTTGTGCAAGATCAAGCTGGCATAGCGTGTGTCTGCTGCCTTGCTGATTCAGCTAGTCAAGGGTATTCTATTCCACCCTAACTGTAAGTCAAGCCCCTAATCTCTGAATAAAAAAGAGGCTTATTTCTGAAGCTGTATAAATGCTGACTGTTGGATTGAAAATATGACTTGACTTTAAACATGAATGAATTCTTCTATAAAGCTTTATGCCACCCAAAGCTCTACATGTAGCCGCAGAGCAGCACAGTACAACAGGCAATTAAATCAGCATGAAGTCATCATACAAGGTGGTTGATCGAAGACAAAGACCATCGGCATCCTAATAGCTTTCTATTCTTTTTTAAAATCCCTTTGTGTCTGCACAGCCATCATGGAAAGATATGATTGGTTGAGCTACTATCTCTGAGATGTATTTACCCTTAAGCAATTATTTTGGAAATCTTGTTTTCCTCGCTCTGCTAATCTTTCTATTCAATGGACTATTTATTTCCCCTTATCTAATGGTCAGATTTATAGACATTTTCACACCATGGGGGAAATTTGGTAGGATGGAAGGTTTATTTCAAATTGGATGTTGCTATGGGCAACCAATTAGATACTAACAATTATCTTCTAAAAGGTGCTAAATAATAAGTAAATTCAGGTTGCCCATAGCAACTCTCAAGTAAAATGAACCTCCCATCTTATTAAATTAAATGTGTCCTTTACTTAAATATTATATTTAAAAGTAAATATATACCGTACATTAATGTTGTTTATAGTTTTAAATTTCAGAACTATTATCAATAAATTAAGCAACGCATCTATAGCTAGAAACAGGAACAGAAATTGTGGGGCCCAACACACTGATGTCTCCGGGAACCCCCTACCACACAACCACCATACCAACATCATTCCCACCACCCCCAGCCCTCCAAATCCCCACCCTCCATCTCTGTGTGTGTTTATTTATGTTATAGCCATGCCAAGGTGCTGGGGGCCCCAGATTGGTGCTTGCTCTGGCACCACAATGTCAGCACACCGCCACCGGGTGTTTGTGAATGATCCAAGAGAAAAGCCAAGTCACAAAATTTGGCTGGCACTCTGGTAAAACCAAAATAAAGACAGCTCACACATTTATTGAAATGGAAATGAAATAAAGCGAGTATAAACTTACCATACACTTCTTTCTTTTCTTGTTCTGGTGCTGCTACAGCTTGTTTCTTGTGATTACAGCTAGGTGGCGCTGCAAGCTTGCCCTTGTCTTGCCTCCTCTTGGGCTTCAGTGCCCACCCACAGGAGGTGAGCAGGGTGAAGGACAGGAGAGTAAAGAGGCGTCAGTCATGTAGTGGCAAGTCAGTTAATATACTAATAATTTTTTTTTTGTGTGTGTGTGGGGGGGGGGTTTACAACATTTATGGTGAAGTTACGCCATTGTACTGGAGTGAGTTCAAACCTAGAAAGAGTACAAAGCTTTTCAATTAATCAAACCTTTCAACTTTTTGCATTCTTCTAGCTGGGACTGTCATGCACCTGCAGTGTGTGCTTTCAAAAAAGAGGGCAGGGCAATTGGTGGTAGGGGAAGGGCCGGCGCTACCCACTCAGCAGCTCCTGCAAAGCAGGGAGGCACCATGCTAAAAAGGCGCTGTCTCCCTCCCTGCTCTGCTAAAGCTGCCTCAGCCCTCACTGTCACTGCCTCCTGCACGCCGCCCGCAGCGCCTGTCTGACAGCGGGCGGGCGGCAGTATAAAGAGCTGCTCCCTGCACCGCAAGTGCATACAGCCTGCAAGCCGCCCGCAGTGCCTGTCTGACAGTGGCCGGGCGGCAGTATAAAGAGCTGCTCCCTGCACCGCGAGTGCACACAGCCTGCTCACCGCCCGCAGTGCCTGTCTGACAGCGGGCCACAGTATGGAGAGGCTGAGCAGCTCCCTGCACCGCGCACACACTGTCCCCCTACTGTGACCTGCCCCCTCTTAGACCTTTTTTATATTAATTTAGACACTTTTTAAATAATGGGCTGGGTTATGTGAGTAAAGGTGGACATACACGCTGCAATAGCAGCGTGCGATGCGATGTGCGCTCCTGCGGGCATCGCACAGTACAAAAAGTATGTGCTGCACATACTTTTTGTACTGCTTTCGGATCGCATCGCACACACATTGCATGCATGCTGTGCGATGCGATCAAGCAGTGTGTATGGGCACCTTCAGTGCCTGCAACATTTTGCGGACACAGCACTGAGATGGTGTATGCCTACATGTACATGCACCCGAGATCCTCCATAGGATCGCATGTTGCATGCGCTCCCACAATCGGGCTGCAGCTTGTTGCAATGGCAATGTGAAAAGGCGCAAAATGTATGGTTTGCAGGAGGGCGCCGGACACCCTAGCACCGGCCCTGGGTAGGGGCCTGGGGCATGGTCTCATAGTACAACTGTTACCATTTGGGGGCATGGCCAAAGCCCCTGTGCAGCTGGGCAGCCCCCTGCTTATGTCTCTACACTTTATAGATGCCGTCCTTTGCAGAGCACCAGGCTTTTCCAATCTCAGCCCCCCTTGCTTAGGTGGGACAGTGTCTGAATTGCAGGACTATCCTACTGGAATCGGGACAGTTGGGAGGTATGAATGAATGTTGCACCCATACAAATGTGTGCAGGTCTCTGCAGGAGTGTAACCTTCTTTCACTTACACTTAGATGAATGACTCCTTTTTACAATTATTCATATAATATGGTTGTTTATAAGGCCATCTGCAATCCATTATGTTAAGCTGGCAACCACGGATGCCAGAACATAAATCCTGCCATTTCTGTCCCTGTATAATATATTTTCTTGGAATAGATATTGTACAAGTGTATAATTTTTGCTAAATAAGCAATGACAATATATATCGGCCAAATTCTCTTTCCAGGAAGGCTCTAAAATGCGTAACAGAACAATGTGGTGTTTTTTTTTCTTTCTATCGCCAATTAAGTGGCAACTACACCCATCCAGTTTAATGGGAACAAATCTTTCCTGAGAACATTTCTTACAGCTTCAATATTTTCATGGCATAAGATCTGTTTCAATCCAGGACTCATTTGTATTCTGTATGTTTCTTTTGTAAAGTTATACATCAGTCACCACATACCGTAGTGGAATATTCTATTAGTTTGGTGTATTACAAGCTGTATATGGATTTATTGCACTGATATGGTCTGTGCTCGCTTTGTTGTTGTTGTTGTTATGAACTATCCTGCAAGCTATGAAATGCGGTTCATTTGAAGGACAAGTTTTGATCTTGAAAGTATACCTGCATGCTGGAACAGTGGCGGTTTACCAAATAGGCAGAGTATGCTCTGGCCTATGGGCCGGGGGGCAGGGTGCCATGTTCCCCCCGGGCCGCTTACCCAGCCACTTGCTGCGGGCCGCGCACCTCCTCCAGCTCTCCTGCGCTGGCCGCGGCTTCCAGAACACAGCCGCGGCCACAGGAAAATGGCCACCGGACCCCTGCACTGAGGACATGTCCTCAGTGCAGGAGGCCGGCGGCCATTTTCCTGTAGCCGGGGCCGTGTTATGGAAGCCGCGGCCAGCGCAGGAGAGCTGGAGGAGGTGCGCGGCCTGCACCGGACTGGGGCTGCAGGATGCACCGGACTGGGGTGTCTGCAGGAGGGGCATGTACTGCGCTCTCCCCCGCCCCCCCCCCCTCCCCCAGCAGCAGCAGCAGCAGATGGAGATGAGAGACAGCAACAATGGTGAGTTGCTGCTGGCAAATTCTGGCACTGTGGGGGCATATGTGTTTCTGGCACTGTGGGGGCATGTGTGTATTTGGCACTGTGGGGGAATATCTGGCATTGTGGGGGCATATGTGTATCTGGCACTGTGGGGGAATATCTGGCACTGTGGGGGCATATGTGTCTCTGGCACTGTGGGAGAATATGTGGCACTGTGGGGGCATATGCGTATCTGGCACTGTTGGGGCATATCTGGCACTGTGGGGGCATATCTGGCACTGTGGGGGCATTTCTGGCACTGTGGGGGCATATGTGTCTCTGGTACTGTGGGGGAATATCTGGCACTGTGGGGGAATATCTGGCACTGTGGGGGCATATGTGTCTCTGGCACTGTGGGGGAATATCTGGCACTGTGGGGGCATATGTGTCTCTGGTACTGTGGGAGAATATCTGGCACTGTGGGGGCATATCTGGCACTGTGGGGGCATATCTGGCACTGTGGGGGCATATGTGTCTCTGGCACTGTGGGGGCATATGTGTCTCTGGCACTGTGGGGGCATATGTGTATTTGGCACTGTGGCGGAATATCTGGCACCGTGGGGGCAAATCTGGCACTGTGGACATCACATTGTGCGGTGCAATGGGCATCATGGTATGGGGCGTAATGGGCATTACGGTGTGGGGATCATTGGGTAATTGCCATCACAGTATGGGGTGCAATGGGCATCAAGGTGTGCGGCATAATGTGTAACTAGCATCACAATGTGCAATCTGCAGGTACACAATACAATCATGGTATAGGCCACGCCCCCTTATGATAGGCCACACGCCTAATTTTTCAGCGCGCCTCTGGCGCGCACAAGCATTCCGTCTTCCGGAGAGTTAGGAGGGGGGGGGGGGGGGGGGGTATGGGCCAGTGCTCTGGACTTGCCCCCTAGGCTAAAAGTTGCTAGCCAGCCCCTGCCTATGGGCCCCGTGACAACTAATCAAAATAACATCGATTTGATCTAGAAAGAAAATGACAATCAAGCTTTCTTAAATTGTTTCCAAAAGATCAACTCAAAGAAATGAAAATCTTACATTAAAGACTCTATAGAGGAAATACTGAATTAATGTAATTTACTGTATGAGTCGGTACTTGTTTCCTAGCACGGCGCCCCTCGTAGGTGATTGCACTCCTTAACTTAAGGTATGCGATGGACGCGACCAACGCGATTTCAGGGCTATTTTTAGCCTTTTCCCCAACAATTAAAAAATCGCGTCCATCGCATGCCTTAAGTTAAGATGCGATGGACGCAATTTTACATAGGGAACAATGTTAAATAGGCCAATGGACCTGATTTTTCATTGTATACCCACCCTTATGGGTATTTTACATGACAAATGCCCCCCCCCCATTGTTAACTCCACCCCACGATGAACGCCAACCCGAAGCGTGGCGAGCGCAGCGAGCCCGCGAGGGGCGGCGGTACGCGTCCTCCGACCTTTTCATACCCTTACTATCCACGTCGGCGTGGAGTTGATTCTATATAGTGTGGCAAGCGCAGCGAGCCACCGATCCCGAAGCGTGGCGAGCCCCGCGAGGGGACGCGTAATACCTGTGAAGTAATGCGCGTCCCCTCACGGGGCTTGCTGCGCTCGCCACGCTTCGGGCTCCTTTTACAGGTGACCCCTAGTCACCTGTAAATGGAAAGATAATTACCATCTTATATCCTGTGATGTGAAATCATTGTATTCCAACATCCCCCATCAATTGGGGATTAAAGCAATTAAAACATATATTGAGAAAGACGAGGAGGTTTCAGAGGAAGAGAAGATCACTATCCAGGCAATTGACTATATCAACCAGAGAGGAAGGGGTGATGATCAGTTTAATTGCATATGTCAGCGAGAGGCCTACTGGATCTTCAAAATGGGCACTCTAGTCCCAGGAAGACTTAATGATACCATAGAGTTAAATGCCTTCTGAGAGGATCCAGTGGAGCCCAAACACCACCAACTTTCCAGGTATATAGATAGGTGGGCAGTGGGATTAAGTTCCCAATCCGCCTCACCCACCTTCCACTAGTCTCTGCACCTAGGGATTTTTCTAATGTGATGCCCTTAAAACCTCACCCACCTTCCACTAGTCTCTGCACCTCAGGATTGTGTTAATATGATGCCCTAAAAACCTTTCCGGTGTGACGCGGGGTGTTGGCTGTACGTAGAACCAGAGGTCCATCTGGACTGCGCCCTGCCTCCACGTAGGCGTTCCACCGGTACATCATTTGAAGAACCAGCAAGAATATGCACTTTAGGTATCTAAGTCACGGTAAGATACGGGAGGCTGTTAATGCACAGGACCAGAGGTCCATCTGGACTGCTCCCCAATGCCCCCTATATATAACACCGGCTAAAAACCTATTAGGATTCTGAAGAACTACCCTTGTTATTTAAGTAACACAATTAAAGCAACCTACCCCACCACGAGGATTCAAATATTAATAATAATAATCTCTGCCTGATGTTGATTTACATTTTAATAATGCTCTCCCTCCCCTACAGACTATGTCTGACTGAGGGTTATAAGACCGGTAAATATCCAGATTGTGTTATCTAAATTGTATATTAATTGTCTATTGATCTATATGTGTGTGTAATTGTGTATGTATGTTCCCTGTTCCTTGAGAGAGGCGATTATTTTTTTATTTTATTACTATCTAATGCTGTGTACACACGGTGAGATTTGACATTTGATTTTGACTATATAGTCAAAATCGCATGCAGATCGCACAGGTTTTTTAATTTTGCTCTCCCGATGCGCGCTCCCGTGACAGCACGAATCGAAACCCAGATGGACTGGGCAGCAATGACTATATAGTGCAAATCTAATGCAGATTGTATGAATTGTATGTAAATAGTACAGAGTTAGCAAAGATTGCATAGCACTCGAATCTTAAGTCGAATAGCAAGGGAATCTCACCGTGTGTACACACCAGAAGATCCAGTCTTGTTCTTTTTAATTGTATATAGTTGAGAGATCATCAAACATAAATTTAACATATATACTTTGTACATTTGGATTAATATATTTGGAACTTGTTTCCTAGCACGGCCACACCGATTTACATTGGGGTGGTCATGTCGGAAAAATCGCGTCGATCGCATCGCATGCGATTTGGTCGCATGCGATCGACGTGACCGACCCGATTTTTTGATTGAATCAAATGTGAATTGGGTCCCTGGGACCCGATTTTACATTGGATTCAATGTAAAATATTCCCTAGACCCCCAAAATTTAAAACGTAAACCCCACCCCGCGATAGACGCCAACCCGAAGCGTGGCGAGCGCAGCGAGCCCTTGAGGGGCAGCGGTGCGCGTCCGCCGACCTTTTCATTCCCCTACTATCCACGTCGGCGTGGAGTTGAGAATATATAGTGTGGCGAGCGCAGCGAGCCACCGAGCCCGAAGCGTGGCGAGCGCAGTGAGCCCCGCGAGGGGACGCGTATAACTTTTTCTGCACTGCGCTGCGCTCGCCACGCTTCGGGCTCGGTGGCTCGCTGCGCTCACCACACTATATATTCTCAACTCCACGCCGACGTGGATAGTAGGGGAATGAAAAGGTCGGAGGACGCGCACCGCCGCCCCTCGCGGGCTCGCTGCGCTCGCCATGCTTCAGGTTGGCGTCTATCGTGGGGTGACGACGGGGCCATATATAATGTGAAATGGGTCATATTGTCCCATTTCACATTTTTCGCATATTTTTCAATGTGAGATGGACTTAATCAAGTCCATCTCATCTTGTGCCATTATAATGGCACAAGACCGACGCGATGCTCACGATTTCAATGTTAAAAAATATTTTAACATTGAAGCCTATGGCAAAATCGGGGGCATCGCGTTGGTCGCGTCGGGACCAACGTTAATGGTCCCGACCGACGCGATGCCCCCGATTTTTTATCTTAGCCGGCAAAATGGACCTGATTTCAAAGGATATCGGGTCCATCGTTGGGATCGTGTACCTTAACTTAAAGGTACACGATCCCAACGATTGTGGCCGTGCTAGGAAACAAGTACCATATATTTAATATAAATGTTACTGCTAAGGTTAATGTTCCAGTATTATAGTGACTATCAGATATTGTATCAATCCGTGACAATGAGATAGAAACACATTTTTCTGTATATATAGCTAATTGTGAAACAATGTATAAATATTTTATATTTAAAAAAAAAAAACTATAGAGTAATACTTATATCCCTATGTATATCTATGCCTTTGGGTTAGCAGCGTTTTAAAAGGGAGCCAAAAGACGGTAGATCTTACTCGTTCTTTGAGAAAACCGCCGAGACATGCAGGCGGGGAAACGCGTCAGTTCACAGCTAACCTCTGCCTACTGACACGCTAGCCGGCCGACACCAGTATATCTGACTCATCCACCCACGGTAAATTGGATGTACGCCAAACCAAAGGGGATATCAACACAAGTGCCCTGGTGGATATTGGAGGAGGAACTAAAGGCATTCCAGCCTGTTCTCTATCCGAAGAGGACTATGCACTCCCGGGAGTGGTAAGTATGCATATTTGGTTTACACTAACAGCAATGAACTAATAATATCTGCGTATGCTGGATTTTGCCACCTTAATGCTACTAACCAACTAACATTATATCTGTGGGGAATTCCCAGGTTCATCAGTATTATGCTTTACTGAGTTAACCCAATGCGCACCTTGTAATGAGAGTGACGTTCTATCATCTGCATAAACGTCCTCTAACAATGAAATTTAACTTGGATAGATGCATTAGTAGGATTGCTATTATTATCGTTTTTATGTACAGTATGGTTACATTTAATTATGTGTATGTCAAAATCTTTTTAAAAATACATATTGTCTTTTGCATGTCTAGCTTACCGGACTGTTATTATATGTGTTTGATTATTGAAGTTTTCAGTTCTTTTTATATGGAACAAAATAAGAATATTTGATCTTATTATCTGTTTTGGCTGTCACTAGTGAACTCCATGCAGCACTTGTAGCGCTGTCTAAATCCCGATACCAGTTTTCTCTTCTTGCACCCCCTCTCCTCACCAGGGGACACTGGCGGCTGCGGGTGGGACGTGAACAGTTAAAAAAAGGGACTGTCCTGCAAAAAAAGGGACATTTTGGATGTATGCCCACTGGGCCCCTCCATCAGATCTGGGCCTGGGTAAATACTACCCCCCCCCCCTCTGTACTCTCTGTTATACTGTCAGTAATAACCCAGTTTGCTCTGGCAGCAATACATAAGTAATATTATTAATTAAAACAATTACATTTAAACAATCAGAAGCTACAACAATATACAGTAGTTTGAGTCTTCGGTACTTGTTTCCTAGCAGGGCGCCCACTAAGTTATTTGCTTAGTGGGCTATTCTGCGTACTAAAACACCACCACTATCCACGTCACCCCGAAGCGTGGCGAGTGGCGGTAGAACGCGTCCTCCGACCTTTTCATACCCCGACTATCCATGTCGGTGTGGAGTTGATTTTATATAGTGTGGTGAGGGGACGCGGAGTACATTACATGTATTTCGAGCCCGAAGCGTGGCGAGCGCAGCGAGTCCCGCGCGGGGACGTGGAGTACTTTACATGTATGTCATGTTCCCTTGTGGGGTTTGCTGCGCTCGCCACACTTCGGGCTCGGTTGCTCGCTGCGCTCACCACACTATATAAAATCAACTCCACACCAACGTGGATAGTGGGGGTATGAAAAGGTCGGGAGGACGCGTAACGCGTACCCTTGCGGGGCTCGCTGCGCTCGCCACGCTTCGGGGTGACGTGGATAGTGGTGGTGTTTTAGGTGTTTTACCATATTAACTACTGAGATCGCATCGCACATCGCATCGCACACCACAAAAAAGGGCCATGCGATGCGATGAGATGTGCAATGCAATTTCACTTCGCTACTGTACGTATGCTAATTGGGCACCCTGCTAGGAAACAACTACCGAGTCTTCTTATTGGTCCACTCACTCACACACTGGGGGCTATCTAACTAGCAGCAATAAGCTGCCAAGTGCTGCGATTAGGTTTGTGTGCCTCAGACAAGGACCGCAAAATCCCTGAAAACAGACCCGTTTTCAATGAAAATAGGTCTGTTGCTGGGCGAAAACACACAGGTTTCACTGAACCTGCGTGTTTTCACAGCAAAACAGGACTTTTATCAGGCAATCCAGTAGAATAGCGTGATAAAAAAAATCACGTTCTGTCATGGTAGCATTGAAGAAGGGAATTGGAGAAATCTAAATGGAAATTTCAGTTAGTCAGCCAATTAATCAGGTGTTTTTTTATGTGGGGATGACAGGTGTTCACTTGAAATAAACATTAATTTATCTTAGTGAAGGGCATTGTGACAAGCTGAAATGGTAAACAGTGTATCAATGACAGTTACGTGAGTATATGTACTTATTATCTAACCACTGGAAGGACCATAATATACTGTACAGGGCTCAAAAAGGTGTTGCAGGTTACCATTGGTTTCCTCCTTTGGCGGCTGCACTGCATGGCTTTTTCGATAAGCTCTGGTCATAGGACTTCATAATAGAGGAATTCAGTGAAAAATAAAATCAGTGCTACATTGCAAACAGCAAAATAAAGATGAACTGGGACAGACTGATATCTTTTGGGTTCCTGTTTTAATCTGACCCATCCTCAAATTCTGTATATCAGTTACTAGTAAGCCTGCTCGAAGCAAACGCTTTGAAAGCTAGATGTAGTTTCCCTTGCTGCCAACACATGGCAGTGTTTCGGTGGCACAGGGACACTAGACATATATTTATATAAGGCTAAGGGTGAGTTGCTCCAGATGTAGCCCCGGATTCTGATGAGGTACAGTACTTAACTACAACAGTTTTATTAGAATATGTACCCATGAAAGCAGCACCGTATTGATGCAGCCTGTGTGACATTTGAATGCATTAGTTAAATAACTGTGATCAATTTCTGCTAATACTACTGTCTCAGACATTTCACTGGCTCTGTCTCTATTAATTGCTAGTGTCAATTCAGTGAACTTTACCGTCATAAACTCTTAGCTGTGGCGGTAAGTTTTCTTTTTATTTTCAAGTGTTTGGTCAATATATATGTACACAGGATTGTGAATTATAAGCGGATCCTTCAGTGTGGGTTGTAAAATGCTCCTTGTAGTATGGGTCATAAACTGTTCGGTGAACTCAAAAACCCGTTTTCTCATGCCAGAGTATGTACAGTATGTCATTAATTCACTTATTAAGAGATAAAGATGTGGCTGTAATATGGCTTTATAAAGCCCTATTATGAATTACAGTAAATAATTTCCAAGTATTTATGTGTGTGACCCAATGCCCTGGTACAAAGAGGCGGAGCCACTCTGAAGCAGGGCGGCTGCATTGAAGTAGAGTACATTGTTTTACGCATCAATTGTCGACTTATTGTGCTTGCCCAAGTATATGTCTGTTTTGGAATCCCAGGAAAAGGAAGTTACCAAAATAGCTGTGCACTGGCTCGAATCTGTATAGTAATAAGTTAAATTCAGTCTTTATTAATTCATAATAAAAATTAATTAAATACTGATAGAAAAGATTATAAAAAAATTGGTGCTTTTTAAATAAATCTAACTATTTGAATGGTAGTGATAAAGTAAGCTTTTCTGATAAGTGATTAAGGAGCACAGCCCTGACATTTCTCAATAGCGCCTTGAGTCCTGTACGAGGAACTGTGCTATATAAATAAAACTTACTGTCTTACTTACACTCTCTTTGCCGCTGGTTGCGTTTCTGCCCTGCCGCTGTAAGCCATGCATGCACAGTAACCCATATGGTAAGAAGCTGGCTTCATTTTCTGTCCACTAATTGTGTTAAATATGCCCTTAATGCATAGGTTCCCAAACGCGGTCCTCAAGGCACCCCAACGGTCCAGGTATTCAGTATATCCATGCTTGGCCACAGGTGACTTAATTAGTAACTCAGTCAGTCTGATTTAACCATCTGTGCTGAGCCATGGATATACCTAAAACCTGGACCGTTGGGGTGCCTTGAGGACCGCGTTTGGGAACCTCTGCCTTAATGTATTAAATGTTCTTATTTAGCTTAGAAACGTCCCTTGTATGTTCAATCTATGTTTTTAAATTAATTGATATCCAGATACTGTATATACTCATAATGAAACTATATATATCTTTTTATTATATTATATTTATATCTAATTTATTGTTATGATTCTATGGACAGACTTCAATTAGCTGCTGTAATTTACGGGGGGCTAATTAAGCAGCGGGCGAGGCTATTAAATAGGGCCCAAAGGATGCAGGTAATGAGGATTTTGTTTTCAAGCCTGAGCAGGGTCAGGCTTTAATCCCTGTTAAATGCTGGCTCCACCGCAGTTACAGTGTGACATTATCCTGCAGCGCCTGGCTTCTGTCACATAGGAGGAGCCGACTGGTACTAGTCTCTGGGGACAGCCCAGCATCTCCAGGGATGCTGGACATGCCCCTGGACTAGGGTTGCCACCTCATGCATCACCTATTCCTGGAGAAATTGGGCCAAGTGGGCGGAGCCTAATTCTGTAAGAGGGCGGAGCTACGATCGCAACCCGCGACCACAGGCTGCTCCCCCTGTACACTAATAATAACAGGACACCACATGCTACTCCCCCTGTATAATAATAACAGGACGCCACAGGCTGCTCCCCCTGTATACTGTAATAATAACAAGACACCACAGGCTGCTTCTAGTGTTTCCAGAGTAGCAGCCAGAGAAGCAGGAGGAGAGATACTAGTTTAACATTGCACTGAATGGTATAATATGTTATAATATGTACTAGGGCACTACTATGGGCAATAACATGAACTAGGGCACCACTGCTATGGATAGAATTGTTGGTACTTGTGTATTATAACGGCGCCCAAGATTTTGATCGCATGCGATCAGATGCGATGTTTAATTGTATGACATGCAATTTTTAATTGTACAAACACCCTGATGGGTGCTTACAATGTAAAATGCACCCCCCAATGTCAACGCCACCCCCACTATCAACGCCAACCCGAAGCGCGGCGAGCCCGCGAGGGGCGGCGGTACGCGTCCTCCGACCTTTTCATACCCCCACTATCCATGTCGGCGTGGAGTTGATTTTAGATAGTGTGGCGAGCGCAGCGAGCCCCGCAAGGGTCCGCGGATTACTTGACATGTATTCCGCGTCCCCTTGCGGGGCACGCTGCGCTCACCACGCTTCGGGCTCAGTGGCTCGCTGCGCTCGCCACACTATCTAAAATCAACTCCTCGCCGACGTGGATAGTGGGGGTATGAAAAGGTCGGAGGACGCGTACCACCGTCCCTCACGGGCTCGCTGCGCTCGCCACACTTCGGGTTGCTGTTGATAATGGGGGTGCATTTAACATAGCAAGCACCCATCAGGGTGCTTGTACAATTAAAAATCGCATTGCATGCTATGCGATATTTTATTGTACACTGCGGGTCTTTTCACCCGAATATCGCATCGCATCACATACCACTAATTAAGGTATGCGATGCGATGTGATGGGCGCCGTGATAATACACAAGTACCGAATTGAAAGGGGTAGAAGGGGTTCCTTAAAAGTGTTACTAATAATGTGACCCACACATTTATGGCTGTGCCCCTGCTTCTTGCTTACAGATGATGATGACATGAGACCAGACACATATACTGCTAATACAGAGGTCATACGCATCTCAAAATGTGCACAGCTCTGGATATTAGCAGAATACGCTATTTTCCATGCACTTTCTTTTGAGTTATGAATGCCTTTTACTATTTGAATTACAACACTGCTCCAGCCCCTAAATGTCACCTCTCCATTAAAAGGTGCATTCAATGCCACTAGGATGCAGGTAATGTATGGGTTTGTAAAGCCATCTTTGCCGTCAAACCCCCTCGCAGGTCGCTCGCCGTATTCAATGTTCCGGCCCGCTGCATTTTGTGGAGAGCCCCACCGTTTTGATGGCCGCACTCGCCGTTTCCACCTCGCTGTAAAGAACCAGCGAGGTGGAAACAGCGAGTGAAGGGGATGGCATTAAATACTCTGATGGCGAGCTATCGGCACTGCTCAATGTATAGTTCGCCGTCAAGGGCTAGCCGCCCGCATTGAATATACCACTACAGTATGTATGCTATTTTGTTAATGTAGGCATCTGCTTACGTTACAGTACAGTATGTGTTTGATATGGAGCCAGTGCTAGATTGTTGTAGTCTGTGTTGGAGCCGGAGCCATATTTTCCGTACTCATTTCAGGGACATAGCATAGGTTATAGCAGACCCTTTATAGCAAAGTCTCACTGACACCTTTGTGTTTATATTTAAATAAAAATAAAAAAGGGACATGGCAGCCACAACGCCATCTTTCACATGTTTTGCCTTTGGATGGTAGGCTACTCAGACTGTGTGCCTGATTCAGACCCGATTGCTCAGCTGTGAATTCGTAGCCTGATCGTTTATCTGGGGAGCCACGGTCCGCAGTGCGCATGCACGAGCCGTCCGTTCGATCACAGCCAGCGATGACTAGCCAACGGTGGCCGTTCGCAAGTTCAGTGACAGGCAACGGACATTTGGGTGCGACGCGCTGCCGTTTTCTAGGACTGCCCCTGGAAAACACATGCGTTGGACAGCCTTTAGGAGGGAGGGCCCCTGTCATCAGCAGGTGCTTCCTTCTCCCCATGGCCATCGCAGCACCGAATAAGTCTTGACAATCACTGCGAAATCCATTTGTTGGTGACTGATTGTGAATCGCAGCCCTGCGATCAAGTGTAAACAGTGCCAGTGGGGGGTGCTCCGGTGCTCACTCGGCCCCCCGGCCACTATACAGGGGGGGGGGGGGGGGGTTTGCCGGTGATTGCATTGGCAGGCCGCCGTGGCATTCCGGGGTGGGAGTCGTTGGCCGCCGCATCATTTCCCGGGGGGGTCGGACGCCGCTGCCACTCACCTCTCTGCTCCCTGGTGCAAACTGGCGCCCTCCAGTGGCCGGCGCCCTAGGCAAATGCCTAGAGCTGCCTAATGCTGGCGCAGGCCCTGGGTGTAAATCAGGTCCTGTGCTCATATTGAGTTATCGCTGATTTTGAATCGCGGTTGGTTTAATGATAAACTTCACTATTAACATAAATAATTTGTAATGTCATGTTCTGGGGCTGGTGACAAAATTACATTTGTTGTCAATATTACTTTAATCACCACCTTATCTACAAAGGCATTTTCTGCAATAGACCAGTTAGCATTTTACTTAACCATGTCAAGTAAGGAAATTCGACTTTTATTTTTTAGTCAGTGGAAAATAACATACGCAGCTGACAGATGCTTACCCGGCATTTAATACCAACTGGTCTTACCGCTGGAAACCTCGCCACTAATTGCTTTAATTATTTACAGCTTTTCAACGCTACGTGCATGTAACCACAGTTCTGCATTGTGGAGCAGCACATTAACGTCGCTAATGTCAAAATGACAAACAAAACAAGCTCTTGTCATTTTGGACTCCTGAGCCAGGACCTGCCTGATTGACAGGCTGAACTATTCACAAATCCTCAGCTGACATGTCACCACAGAAAAGAAAGTTTGGAGCCATTTTTCCACTGCAGTAACTTCAAAGTGATCGTGTTATCATGAACCTAGTGTATTATTTCAGTGTGTAAAAATAGACTTTACTGGGGAGAAAGTGAGTTCTTTAAATATAAAATAGTGCTGAAATATATTTAAAAAGCAAAATACTTTCTAATATACGATACTCATTGTACTGAAGCCTATATCAGTGGTTCCTAAGCTGGGTACCGTGGCACCCTGGGGTTCCTTGGGGCACTTGCAGGGGTTCCCCAGGTTGGTGGTCAATTCAAATTAATTATGGTCAATGCTGTAGGCAAAACCAGTGATTGCAGCTTCTAATTATAAAATTTATGGAAATGCAGAATTTTATATTTGGAAGGGGGGAGGGGGGATTCCTCAATAAGGAGGTTATGGTCTCTGGGTGTCATAAAAAAATTATTATAATCTAGGGCTTCGTGATTAAAATAAGTTTGGGTACCACTGGCCTACTATGTATGATTTGAACTTAAACTACAGTCTATAACAATACATTGAAAAATATAAATGGTCATAAATAAGCAGAAGAGAGCAATAGACAATTAGTGCTGCAGGCATAAAGGTCCCAAATCTGGTGTAATCCAAAATTAAAAGATTGCAATACAGAAATAATATTGTAGTTCTTCTATCCAGGTGGAATCCATCACTAATCCCCCCACAGCCAGTTACGGAGACGCAGTGATCAACAAAAAATAGCGGCTTCACAATAGTCAGTGATTTCCGAAAAAGTGGTGAACAAGGGTGTGACTAGAACTGTGTGACCCCCATAGCAACATTTCTAAAGCTTCTGTTCACAGCTGCTAGAGACATGTCTCTTCACAGCACTCTCTTGGAGTGGAAATGGCTGGGCCCACCTTCCAATGTGAGCTGTTCTGCAGTCTGCGTTGCTACATACTGTCAAAGCTAAGTGTGGTTACTGACCACTCCCCTTTTTTTTTTGGTGCGCGTGTGCTTCATGGAGGTATAGATGCCTCTCATCTCGTCTTGGCCTGTCTCTCTGGCTTTGGTATGAGGGGGCTTGCCCAGTACTGTCCATCCATCTGACAGTGGTAAGAGGGCATGTGCCTGGCCGAGAGAGTTGTGTTGGGGAAACCGGCCAATGAAAATGTTTTCCATAATAAATACTTAAACCCTGTTTGGAACACTCAGCTGTGTTTGAAAATGACTATTGGGAGTTGATTGGCTGCTGTGTTATCATTACCTTCCACGTTATCACCTTTTTAGCACTTTATCAGGCTTAATACATCTAGTGGCCTATAGTTGTCCAATAAACACAAATAAAATGTGCAATTTCAGTATTCATTAAAATGTAATCTTCTTAAAATGTTGACAAGACAACAAAATTCAATCTGTCTCCTCTGGTTAATAACAATGGTATAAATTTTATGAGTTCAGGAGCAATAGTATCTAAGTGGTATAGTTGGATTAGATCCAAAGCTTAGTAGTTGTACTCTCTAGAACAGCTATTAGTAAACAGACCACAATAGGCCACCTTAAGGTGACCTGGGTATAGGCACCATAACGCTATTGGTGTGCATTGCGTGCCCTTTGTCAACACCAGGCATGGGGAGCATCTCCCAACATTTCTAATTCTGAATCTTGGGCCTGCCACGCCGAAGGCATGACCTTTCCAAAAAGTAGGTAAAGTTAAGGGGTGGCTGGGTGTGGCTTCTGGTAGAGGGGATGACTCCCAGTTTTATCATTTTCGGGGGCATGTGACTGGGCAGCCACTGCCTCCCTCCCTGCACTGAAGAGATGCCAGAATCTCTACAGCGATCACCGCCTGCTCCCACCAACTACTGGACATCGCCACCCTTGGGAGGGACAGCAAGACAGTCTCCAAGTAGCAGGACTGTCCTCCCAATGTAATCAGGACAGGTGGGAGGTATGTGTGTATATATATATATATATATATATATATATATATATATATATATATATATATAGGTATGTGTGTGTGTATGTGTATGTATAGCAGAAGGTATCAGAACAGATCTGCAAAGCAAGCTGGGGGGTAGAGCTCCTTGCATGTCAGGTTTTAGAGTGCCATCATTCAGGTTGTGAAACCCTCAGCTGGTATGTCACTATGGAGGAGCAAGTTGGTTGGTTGGTTGTTCAGTAACACATTTCAAAATAATGTGCTCTGTACTGGGATTTACATGTCAGCCGTAAAAATATCTCCTTCCACAGAAAGCAAATGTGCGTTTTATAGCTTGAAATAAGGGAGAGGGTTACACATAGAATTGTTACAAAAAAATGAATTATTAATAGTGTACATATGTACCTTCATCTGTCTTCCCATTCTAAACTCTCCAGAGTCCTTCAACTGAAAAATGCTGCACTGACAGCTCCTGGTAATTAATATTCATCCCCAGCTTGAGAAAATGTATGATCAATACAGAATTTACTGTAACTCTTTCACTTCAGGATCCTTTAAAAAAAATGAAACTCTAAAAAGTCCAAGAAAAAAAAGGTTTTGACCAGCAGGTGGCGCGGCAGAGCTCTTCCATTGCAAAGTGTAGTTTGTAACTCATTGACGAGCAAAGTGATACACCTCGTGGTTTGGCATACTTGTCTACCCTCCTGTACTGTCTGGGAAGCTCCCGAAAATTGGGTCCCCCTCTCAGCCCCAGAAGGGTGGGCATGTCTTTTGTATTTATCTGCCCCTCCCCCCCTTCAGCCACCTCCTTTGCTGTTCAAACACTGGCATTTGCTGCTTTTCGGGGAAGGCGTAAAATGGTGCAAATTGACGATTTAAAGCAGGCATGTCCAATGTTGGCCCTCCAGATGTTGTGAAACTACACATCCCAGCATGCTTTGCCACAGTTTTATCATTCTCTAATAGCAAAATTGTGGCAAAGCATGCTGGGATGTGTAGTTTCAAAACATCTGGAGGGCCAACGTTGGACATGCCGGATTTAAAGTATGGAAGAGAAAGGTGAACCGCAAAACCAGTTAAAGCTAAACTTCAGAAGATCCAGTAATAAATCAAAACAATGCATTTCCTAAAACATAGAGACAGGCATTCGCCTATAATTAGGCTTACTATATTATCCCTTTAAATGAGGACATTCGTGAATTACAGGCTTGAAGTTAGCCTGCCACAAAACCTGGGTACTTCATGTGTCCCAGTTTAAAGGGCCAGTATGGTAAGCAGAGCTATAATAAAACCCAGGCACCTCTGGGACCTTCCACTCACCCCCTAATAGACCCCCGGGGCGATGTGCCACCCAAGATGTCTTTGGCCATTAATGTTATAGACTATTCTGTGCTATTACACTTGCCTTGTGCTGGCAGATTTACTTATATGTGTATTATATTCATATATATTATCTTGTCTTCTTGTCACAGTGAGTTATGGTAATGCTCTGCTACTGGTTTTTACAGTAATCATCCTGTAAAACTTTGCTAAGTTTAAACAATACACTTAGCAATAGCAATCATCCCAGTGTTCGGCCCGGTGAAATCAGAACCCCGAAGCTGAAAGGGGGTATGACCTTGCCGAAAGGGGGTGTAACTTTGTGGAGATGAAGCTCCCGGGAGCCACACACCACGTTGCCAATCACTATGGCTGCATGGCCAACTGCTGGCCATGCCCCCTGTCCCTCCGTGAATAGACGCTATGCGCAGAGCATCTATTCACCACTGCTTTGTTAAGCAGATCAGCGAGTGATAGGGGACGGGGACATGGGAAAGTCATTAAAAAAGTGATTGTCCTGTGACAGTTGGGAGGTCTGGTTTTGGGCTTTTACAGTTTTGAAACTCATTTCTTCTATGTGCTTCTCTACACAAAGACATATTAGCTGAGAGGGAAGAGAAAGCGTACAGACTAGGTGAGTAGCTCTGCAGGGCCCAGGTGTGCGTGGGAGGCATAACCATGTCCCCCTGATGCCATCAACAAATATCCTATACTCCCTTCTGTGGCCATGCCAACTCAGCACATGGGTCTGCCAGAACTCTTGGAAGCCCTGCCCATGAATTTATAGGTAGCTGTAATGCAAGTTTTGGGGCAAGGCCACACAAGTGTCCCAATGTAGGTGGGGGCAGTTGGGAGACCCCCCTCCCCGTCACTGATCTGTTGAGCAGAGCAGCTGGGAAAAGATGCGGTAACCTGGCGGGGGATGCTTGGTGCATCCCAAAAGGCGATAAAAACCCGATAACGGGGTTTTTACCGCATTTTTTAGCTTAGAGAATCTCCCCAAGTGTCTGTTCACTGTGAGAGGGGGACAGGGGCGTGGCCAGCAGCTCACAGAGCACTGGTCATGCCCCCACAGCAGTGAAACTGAGGCGTTGCTTTGTGATAGCAGAAATTTCCATGAGGCCATGCAATAGCCCTGTGTGCAGTGTCCCCCTTTTACCAAGGCCATGCCCCTTTCCTGGGCCGTGCAATAGTCCTGTGTGCAGTGTCTGTCTGGTCCACCTCCACTCTAGTTGGCAGCACTCTAATCAGTACTAGTAGACTCTGGCTCTGTTCCAAAGTCTACTGTATACATGCAGGTCTCCGGTATAATGTAATAGCAGACATGTTTCCAGTGATCTTTCTACCGCACATGTGCAAACTGCTGGAAAAGTGACCTCTGTGCCATATTCTCAGTGATTTGTGCAGCACTGCCGAAGTGGGACTCCAGAAGGTAAGAATTGAAGAAATGGGTGAAGAGTGTGTCATGTAGCCCCCCATCCCCCACCCGGACCCTTCCTGGATACACCCTGCACCCATTATAGATACACTACTGTGTATGCCTTTAGATCCATGCACACAATATGGGAGCAGGTGCAGCCAGCTTGTGCTGAACGCTGCATCTTCCCTATAATGTTACTATCTCATTGTCATAGCAGAATGCGTATCTCCAGAATTTGATCCAACAAGACTCAGAAAAGGGGGTGGTACAGGTTCCCTCACATGCCCCACAGTCATTTCATAGTTGAAAAGGGTGAGGTAAGGTCCGTAGGATTATAGCCCGTAAATCTCCACAATAAGCAGCAGGTGGCGTGTTGGTTCTGTACATCAAGTCCTCAGCATTTATCTTGGTTATACAGCCATGTAGTATCAGTAAGTGTAGTGCTGGTAGCAGATAGGATGTATTCATAGTGATAGCAGTCATACAGCAACTCGATTTGGTGGTAAATATATGGTTCATATAAATCTTAAATAGGTACATAAAAAACCTCGTAATGACCTCCTCATGGTACCAAGCTTTGTAGCCGTGGTCTTGATTTGTTTTTCCCTTTCTTTTTAAAGTGCCAATCATTTACACTGCAAAACCAGTTAGATTTTGAAGTGTAAATGATTGCCGCTTTAAAAACTGGAGATTTCTTATCAAATCTCTCACTTTCTGAATCTCTCCTCCTATTCCATTTCATCCTTTGTTTCCGATACAAGGTAAACATTACAGGTCATTATGATGAATAAAAATGCTTGCATGCCAATTTTCACACCTATTTTGACAAAGTCACTTGGCATAAAATAGCGATGAAAAAAAACAGACCTGAATTCAGCCTTCGAATACATTATTTATTTTGTTCTTTATCTGCGGAATGCCTTAATATTAGTAGAAACACATACAGTATTGCATTTGGTAAAAGAAGAATATCCCATCATGCACTTGTTTCATAGACAGCTACATTTTTTGGGGGGTTAAGTATTTATGCTATAAACTGTGCTCTTTTGGCAAGTCAGACACAAATGTGCAGTTACTGGAGACTTCCCCAATTCACTGAACAAGACGCACTCTTATGAAACGCAAGGCTGGTAATAATGCTAGTATGATGTCCTGTAAACTCCCGAGGTTCCATGAGTCTGGGAGAGTATGCCATCCTCTTTTTATTATAAAAAGGGCAAAGGCTTCGTGATACCACTTGTGTCAATGCCGTGACCTCTATTCTCACTACATTATATGTATCATCTTTGCACAATATAGGAAAAGTCTACTCTGTACTAATGCAAAATGTGTTGCCATATCAGCTTCCATCCTTAATGTAGAAAATTAAAAAAAGTTAGCAAATATGTTGTTGACATTGTGGTCTACTGTCAGAATCCAGAAAAAGCTTTTTATAATACCATGTAACATGTAGAGCATGTAGATGTTGTGTGCAGTCAGGTGTAGTTAACAACATTTAAGCAGCTTGTGCAGTATAAGCTGATTCCAATGACATGTGAGTGCCTTTCCTCTTCTTGAATTCTGTATATTTGATGGTGTTTGCTGGCTTATGCAAACAGATCAGCCGCCGAGCTCTCAGAATAAGACCTTCTTAACAAGGAATTAGCAGAAAGTGGGGTAACTATAGAAACACATAGAGACAAAACAAACATTACAGTAGCTACCAAGGAAAAAAACAAGAAAGCAATTAGTGTTTATTGGATAGATGTGTCACGCACGAAACCTCAGAGCAATCTAGCTGAAATCTGTCAGTGGAAAGCCATGCTCAGTCGCATATGATAGGAATTAATCTAATTGTAACATGTTAAAGGGGAACTAAAACAAGGGGACTTGGTAAGATGCTTCTTGTTAATACATTTTGCATTACTCGCCTTTGACTCTTGCTCAATCCACCTAAGTCATGGCCTGATCCAACGAGCCATGGGCCACTATTGGGCTGCCCCACCCACAAATCAATAAGTTCGATCCTTTTAACATTTAACATTTGTTCATCAAAAATGCTTCTGTTAAGGGTATGTCTGCAATAGGTGAACAAGGACAGAGCCTGGAAGAATAATCTTGTAGCTACCGTATGATGAGCAGTGAAAGACTGATTACTGTTCCTGGTTCCTCTTAGGCATTTGAAATGCTCTCAAGATGTGGGTACCACTCCACCAGCAGATGAACAGTAGTTGTAAAGTGACATTTTACTTTGCACTTGCCTACTCTCCCGGAATGGTCATGAGCAGGGTCAGACTGGCCCACAGAGGTACAGAGGTAATCCCAGTGGGTCTACTCCTTTCTCTAATGTCACATATCAGTTCCAGATTGTGCACTGAAATTATACATTGTTACTCTATGAGATGGTTAGTTACATGGGGGGGGGGGGGTATTCTGGTTCACTCCTGCTGGCAAATTCCGTCTTAGATGGACAAAACCATTTGTACTACAGGGGGCAGATGTAAAATGTGCAGAGAGAATTATATTTGGGTGAGTTATTTTGTTTCTGTGCAGGCAAAATACACTTCAATATAGATCTCACTTTGAAGTAAAACCCCACCCAAATCTAACTCTCTCTGTACAAGCAAAATCTACCCCACCTGCAGTGCACATGGTTTTGTCCATCTAAGAAGGAGTTTGCCAGGAGTGAACCAGAATAAACCCCATGGTCCCTAATTGCTGGCTGAGCTTCTGTGGGGACTGACCACAATTCTTGTAACTGGTCACACACCTTAAGCACCCGTACCTCTGCATTCCCACCGGTTTAGACCTGTGTTCAGAAACCTGGGTGTCGCACTGGTCGGGGTGTGATTCTGGTTTAGGGCTTGAAGCGGTTTGGCTATCAGAGGAAAGGAAAATAGCTGGTTGCTTATACTGCCTTTTCATAAACTGAGCTAGAGTCGGTAGTTGACAAGGATCTCTAAGCAGGGGCGCAGAGTCTAACCCACCCAGCAGACTTCCCTAGGGATCCCTGCAAGTAGGTTTCGTTTTTGCTGCATCTGGACAGCAGGTTGCGGCCCCCTGCCTGGGACGCTCAAACTAACTCAGAGTATGAGGACATGGGAGTAGATGGACCTGACAAAAACTAGACAAAGGACCTGGAACACTGAAGACTTAGTTTGAGAATTTTGGTGAACAACAGAAGACTAGATCCACGGAACTCCGATTAGTAAATAAAGATTTGAACCAGGGACTCAGGTAAATAATGAAAGACTTAATCCAGGAACTCTGGTAATAACTGAAGACTTGAACCGGGGACTCTGGTAAATAATGAAAAACTTGATGAGGGAACCTCGGTAATTACTGAAGACTTGCACCAGGGACTCCGGTAGATGATGAAAGACTTGATCTGCGAACTCGGCAAATAACTGAAGACTTGAGCTGTGGATTCTGGCAAACGGATGCAGATATCCATGACCTACAATGGATCAAACAACGTAGTGAGATGGGTAAGTATTGGCGCCTTTGCTGTTCACTCTGCATGGTCGTGACACTGGGTCTAACCTGACTTTTGGGTGGAAAAGTAGTATATAAGTAACTAGGATAGCTATAATATAATTATATTATCTAGGTCATTTTGGCATTACAAGCAAGTATAAATAAATAAAAATATGTATATACAGGGAATCCTATCACGCACGATGTCCCCTCATTTACTATTTAAAATATATAATGATATTTTCATTCTAAGTCATAATTTGTTTCTGTTTCTTTAACTTGTTATCATTAGCTCTTTTCTGAATTCCCCATGTTTTAGCAGCGTCTTAGTTTATTTAACAGGATAGATTTGCTGGGCTTTTTGTAAGGAAAGGTCACGTTAATTTGGATCTTAAAGTGGAGAGACTCACCCCAGGAGCAAAGTGCAGAATAACTTGAGCAAAGCAGCTAATTATAATGTAGCATGCATGGCTCACTGTGTCACACACTAAAGCAAGACCCACAACCTTTAGGAAAGTGTGAAATATTCCACACAGACATACATTATTAAACATGAAAGGCATTTTTGTCTTAGTCTAATTAGTGATTTTTTTTCACTATAAAAAGAAGCCTTTAAGATCAAATAAAACTATTTCTGTCTATTAGTTTGATGAATACAATCATGGAGCTGCCAATTGTCTTTAGTTTTTAGGAATATTAGATTTGTACATGACATTAATACATATAACACTGCAGGATGCGGTCAATATGCTGGCGGTCGGAATTCCGGCAGTCGAAATACCGATGCCGGAATCCCAACTGCCGCAATGCCAGCACTTTGTCCCTTTATGGGTAGCCCCGAGACATTGGCATTGTGGCAGTCAGGATTCCGACATTGGTATTTCGACCACCGGGATTCCGACCGCCGGCATATCATACCAGACCCAACACTGCTGCTGTAATGCACAAAATTGATAAATTCATGAACAGTAAATAAAAAAAAATGAAATTCTAGCTGAATGGACACCAAAGAAATGCACCGCATCCCCTCACATGGCTCGCTACACTTGCCATGCTTCGGTCTCTGTGCCAAGCCTAGCTCGGCACACTATTATATTCTCCCTCCATGACCTAGTGGATGGTAGGGCATGAAATACTGCCAGCATATGTCAGTTCCCAAAATAATTGAAAAACACATGTCGATCTTTGACTGTCTACCTAATGCTTGTGTCGCACCAATAACCCTGTTGAGTCATGCCAATGTTTTTCATGTGACAACCTACCAACCTTCAGTGGTCAACTTAATGAATGTCGACCCTTTGACTGTCGACTTAGTGACCGTATACCGTTTCATGCTCGCTGCCACAGGATAGTTAAATGCTCATTGCCAAGGGGGAGTTAAATGCTCATTGCCAAGAGGGGTTTCATGCTCATTGACAAGGGGGATTACATGCTCATTGCCACAGGGTAGTTAAATGTCCATTGCCAAGGGGGAGTGAAATACTCTCTGCCAATGATGAGTGAAATGCTGCCATTGGCGGTAACGGGGACAGCCAGCCAGGTAGAGTTGAAAGCATTGACAGCTGTGCGGTGAGCGGTGCACTGCCCGATTGTATTCAGAGCAGGTCCTCGACTATTTTGAAATCTCTCACTGGCTCGCGAGTCAATCGGAGCTTGCGGTCCGGCAGTCAATCAGGAGCATCAGTGGTGGCTCCTGATTGGCTGCCAGACCACAAACCAGTGGAAGATTTCAAAATAGCTGCACACCTCTGAATACAGCCGGGCAGCACACCGCTCTCTGTTTGGCTGTCACTGCTTTCAACTCGTCTGGGTGGCCGCGAGCGACAGCCAACAATAAGGCATCATAGTAATTAGGGCGCAGACAGCAAGGAAGAAGACACTATCAGTGCCCTAATTTCTCTGGAGCCTTACTCAGCTGCTTACTCAGCGTAATGGTAGGGCAGGCCCTTGTCACTGTTACCCGATGAACATTCAGGTCATTCGGCTTTATATCCAAATTGACCTACATGTTCAGCAGAGGGGTTGTTAACGATGCAAGGAAGTGTGCATTGTTAACGATATTGAGTGTACACACTACACAATATTTTAAAAGAAATCGTTCAGAAGACCCTTTTTTCTGAGCGTTATCTTTTACAATATCCTCTAGTGTGTATTGAGCTTAAGGCTGTAACTTTTATACTAATGCTACTGCAATGTCCTTCCCTGGTGCACATCTGTCCATCAAATATGTAAGGACTGCAATGATGTTTATGCTTCTTTAGATGCCACTATTGGTCACACTATTGAAACTTTCACAAGCCCTATGCAAGGTGCAGGAACTGTAACTGCCTAGGAATGCCAAACACATTTTTAATACTCTGAGCAGTTCCAGCAGACGGAATAAGCTCAATTCATGCCTGCGTATGCCCCATATTCTTAAAGGAGCAGTGTCGCCATGTAAGGGGTATTACATTTACTATCTAATCTCTATGTATATTTAAGTAATGTGGACCTTTATTGTATCTCTTGTTTAGAATATAGTGGTTTGTTCCTGGCATAGTTTTTTTTTTTTTTCATGGATCATTTGCACAACTGTTTTGTTCACTTTTCTCACTCTAGTCCTCAAGTACTACCAACAGGTCATGTTTTCTGGATTAATGCTGCGCAGGTGAGTTAATCTATTTTTAGATGTATGGGGTGGTGTGTGATTTTAATCAAATGTGCCCTTCCCAGCAGCCTAATTTAAACCTCCACACTGGTTCAATCGGCCAGCAATAAATGTCAGCAAAAAAACAAAAGGATAAGGAGGTTGAATGTATGAATTATAATTTCGTTTCCAAATGACGTTCACATAAGAATGCTTTATTCACACTAAAAACAGAAAAAAAAAACAGAAAAAAACCCCAGAAGAAAAACATGAAAAACAGTCCAGATACTGTTATGCGCTTGTATCAACTTGGGATAAACTGGGAGGGAAAGATCATTTTAAATGTGTACCTCCACTCCTGTGTCCAAATCTCTTGTATCAACTGTAGGTTGTCCCCAGTGGTGAGATCAAGTGGGAGCAGCCCCTCGCCGCCGCAGCCATGGTCCCGGCTTCCAGTCGGATGATGGGCAAAGCTCTCAAATCTCTTATCACGTAAGGGGGTGGGCAAGCGTACGTTACGTTAGGCTCAGTACACGGAGAATACAGCTCCGTAGTTGAGTAAAATAGATAAAATATTGTGGGTGGCCATGTCTACCCACTGCCACCAACGTGTTTCGATCCGCTTAGGGATCTTTTTCAAGGCACTCTTTTTCTGGATTAATGCTGCACAGGTGAGTTAATCTATTTTGATTGGTCAGTAGATCGTGGGCAGTGTCCACATACAGAAATAGCATTGACTTTAATAACCATTCATATATGTACTGTAGTTCATGGGATATATTCTTTATAATTATAGGTTGGAAGAGCAGAGTAGCAGAAACACAAATTACAGGCAATGTTCACAAACATTGTTTTCCTAAAAAAAGCCAACCTCTGTACCATAAAGATAGATAAACATTCTTTGGCTATCTTTAAAAAGGGTCAGACATGTCAATGGGACGTGATTTAATAATCCAAACACATTGTGCACTGAAAACAAATACAGTTAACTTAGTTGTTTTTTCATTTAAAAATCTAAATATACTGTATACAAAATTTAGAAATTTTTTTTTCCTGTAAATTACAGTCTTCTTCCATCTTGGAAGGTAGAAAACCTAGAAATTAGTACCGTAGGATCCAGATGATAATAAGTAGGTCATTTTATTATTAAAGTACAATTTTCTGGTTAACTAATTGCATTGTTAATTTGGCACTAGAACGAAGCAATATAATCCAAAATCTGGTTTAAATTATTACAGCTGCTTTTTTATTTTTTTTTATTTTGGGAATTCACTCTAAGTGAAATATAATAATTATATTACTATTTGCCAGAATGTCTTTCCTAATATTAACGCAATTTTAATATCCTAGAAGGTTCGAACTGTCATATGGCAGCCATTTTGATTATCCCAATGACTGTTAACACAAGTATAAGGGGCATATTTAGCAAAATATATGTTTGTGTAAAATCCTCTGAAAACCGATAAATTAATTATCCCAGTAAAATAAACTGTTTGAATACAACCATATAATTAGGCTGATTTATTTGAGAATCATCACAATCTAAGATACCACTTTATATCATATGCTAATAGGATTAGGGGACTACTGTATATCATTTTGTAAAAAAATATATTTTACTATATACTGTATTTACTACTACCGGTATATATTTTTCTATATTCTAATCACCATGCACGTAACTGTATTTGTTAACTATGCAGGTGGATGCAAACATTTGATCATCTACAGCCATAAAGGCTAAGGAGGTATTCAATGTCAGGCACTATTTTCGACAGGGGAAATAGTGTCTGCCACCTATTCAATGATACAGTTTCTGACAGCATTGAAGGCGGATTTAGACAAAACAGATCCGACTTTGAAATCAGATGAAACGGCCGTGGAATGTCAAAGTCACAGTCGTTTCTCCACAGTCCACGACCATTTTTGTCTAAATGCCACATTGAATACTACACTAAACCTCCAAATACAAGGCTTTGCATTCAGCTTAGGCCATTATGTATAAGATATAATGTCTGCCCAATTTGTTAATGTTGTATGGTGATAAGCATATAGGAAGTATTATAAATAATTAAATATATACCGTATATATATATATATATATATATATATATATATATATATATAAAGAGAGAGAGAGAGAGAGAGAGAGGAGCAGGCGGCACTCGAACAGACTGACAGCAGGTTTAGTTAAGAAGCCTTTAATTGGATTAAAGGCTTCTTAACTAAACCTGCTGTCAGTCTGTTTGAGTGCTGCCTGCTCCACTCTCTATGCTGTGACCTGTTTAGGTCTTGGAAGGCACCTTAGCCAGGTAACATCCACATTGGGAGAGTGCCAATATATATATATATATATATACATAGAGAGAGAGAGAGAGAGAGTCAGACACGGAAGGCGCACCAAATGAGTAAATCAATATTTCATTTATAAAAAGCAGAAACATATGTTCACATGGATTCGATATGAAATCCCGATGGTCAAAATACAGACAGCTATTGACCGACGGTCAAAATCCCGACATGGTTAAAATACCGACATTTAAAATCCCGAAAAGGTCAAAATCTCGACAAGGTCAAAATACCGACATATAGAATGTAGACAGGTGAAAAAGTCAACATGACTTTCGGTCGACAGGTCGCAAGGTCGACATGGGTTTTTTCACTGTTTTTTGACCTGAATGTCAACACAGTCGACAAGGACACAGTTGGAAGTCAACCGCAGCCCCTCGTATCACTTGCTTCACTCTCAATGCTTCGGGCACATTAATTTATTCTCCCACCATGCCCTAATGGATGATAGGGCATGAAATACCGCCTGTCGGCACATGTTGGGTCAAAAAACAGTGAAAAAACCCACGTCGACCTTGCGACCTGTCAACCGAAAGTAATGTTGACTTTTTCACCTGTCTACAGTCTATATGTCGGTATTTTGACATTGTCGGGATTTTAAATGTCGTATTTTGACCTTGTCGGGATTTTAAATGTTGGTATTTTGACCTTGTCGGGATTTGACCTTGTCGGGATTTTGACCGTCGGTCAATGGTTGTCGGTATTTTGACCGTCGGGATTTTGACTGCATCCCGTTCACATACATGAGGGATTGAAAATATCAGAAAAAAGGGGGTGTGAATTTAGACTGATACCAATTGGGACCAGTCAATTCACATTCCTGGTGCTCTAAAAATAAATATAATTTAGATGCCTGTAGTATGCACCGATGTAATTAATTTATACTCAGCTGCTGCACGTGTTAGATGAGCTAGCCTTGCTCATAAGAAATAGGAGAATGGGGGGTGGATGTTTAACACAATTGCGCTGTTGAGTAATAAGTACACTCTGAGTAACGGCTTATTGACCAAAAATCACACTGGACACGCTCTATAGAATTATTATTTTTATAGAAATGTAGAAAAGAAAAACATATAATTATACAGTACAATTTTAAAAAGCACCTAAATAATCTAAAAACATATATAACTTATTGTCAAAACAGGTTTGTCTCCAAGGGTTGAATGAGCTTTCCAATAGTACAAATGCTCAAATCAGGATGGTAATATGTCCAGAATATTTCTGTGTGTTTAAATTATATTTATTTATGAGTCTCAGATTTCCTGCCGTAAAAGATGTTACTGATGCCAATTAGCATGTATACGGAACATGCACTAGGTGAAAGGCAGTTCATCAATAGTAACAATGAATGGTTTTAATTTGTAGCAGTAAGGTTTCTCTCCTACGGATGGTTGTAGTTGCGGGGAGCGTTACTTAGTTGTAGCTCTACCCTGATGCAGGATCTCTAGGTGTAGGTTCCTGGGACAGAGCTTCTCCGTTTCAAATTGTAGTAGAGTAATTGCACTTGTAGCGCTACAGCTGATGACCCCAATACGGTGTTTCCGGGGGAGCAAGCAGGTCAGTGGTGAAAGTCTCTCCTCACCCTCCGGGAAGAGATGGAAGACACATCCGCCACAAGTATGGTGTAGGTTCCAGGTGCTCGGAAGGTAGCTGTGTAAACTCAGGGCCAGATGTATCAAGCTTCAAAAAGTGATAAAATGAAGAGTGATGAACAACCAGCCAATTAGCTCCCACTTGGCATGTCACAGGCTGGGTTTGAAAAATGACAGGTAGGAGCTGATTGGCTGGTTGTTTATCACTCTCCATTTCATCAATTTTTTAAGCATGGTACATCTGGCTCTCAGTGTGGTACTGCATGCGCAGCCGGTGTCTGCCAGTTGTCTGGATAGATTCTCTTGCATCACAACATTAAGCCACGTCCAATGCATTTCATCCAGGTACGGACTTCAACAGGGAGTATGTCTTAGGCTTGGTCAATGGGCTTTTATATGCTCAACTTAATTGTTGGCCCTGTTTAATCAATTAGCGCTCATTGCTATATTAGCTATGATTGCATGTTCAAACATGTCTACATGATTACAACACATAGCACTACAAATACACTTTTTAAATACACATATACAATATAAAAACAGGAAGAAATTTAAATACAATAATATACATATACAATTAATAAAAATCAAAATGGTAAGGCTGAAGGAATTTCATAAAATGACTGTCAAAAATGAATATCATTTTAAAGAATGCTTGTATCCTATATGAAAAAGGATGAAGATCAATAAGTGTACAGTTGTGCTCATAAGGTTACATACCCTAGCAGAATTTGTGATTTTCTGGCCCTTTGTCAGAGAATATGAATGATAACTCACAAACTTTTCTTTCACTCATGGTTAGTGGTTGGGTGAAGCCATTTATTCTCAAACAACGGTGTTTACTCTTTTTAAATCGTAATGACAACAGAAACTACCCAAATGACTCTGATCAAAACTTTTTATAGCTCACATTTGTTATATAAATTCAAATAAAAAATGTTGTGGAAAAAAAAAAGATTATATTTCCTATATAAGGTAAACATTACAGGTCATTATAATGAATAAAAATATTTGCGTGGCAATTTTCTCGCCTATTTTGACAAATTCACTTGGCACTCAAAGGGTTAATACGGAAAGGGTGTGATATCATAACTTTTATTGATACCTGATGGAGCTAGGGTTTTTGCTCTATATATCTTTGATTTAACTTCTTAATAATATAATAATAATAATGTCTCCCCCTCTTTCACCTGTAGCAACTTGTTCAATGGCTTTAAAACGAAAGTGGTTTATATCTGCCAATCAGCACATAGCAAAATGTCGTGGGACACTATGATTAGTTATTTTTATTTTAATATTGCGTGCATGTTCTAATATTCTTATTTTTAGTTGCCTTTCGTCTTCCCTTTATATTTCTTGCTGCACTTGC
This sequence comes from Crinia signifera, assembly GCF_055691185.1. Classification (NCBI taxonomy): domain Eukaryota; kingdom Metazoa; phylum Chordata; class Amphibia; order Anura; family Myobatrachidae; genus Crinia; species Crinia signifera. Next base: position 268,829,038 of record NC_139221.1, read on the forward strand.
ACTCCAACATATGATAACATGAGTGCTTAGGCAGCTAATTTAACTTTTAATATATATATTCCCAGGCAAGACCCCTGGCTGGGGTAGCTTAATTCAGGTATGTAGAAGGGCAGCACTCGGATGACTGGAAATGAAGTAGTCCAGACTGGTTCACAGTCATCCAATTGCCGCCCCTCTACATACCTATAGATATATATATAGAGAGAGAGAGAGCTATGTGGGGAGCAGGCGGCACTTACAGTCTTGAAGAAATAAGAAAAAATGCTGAACTTCTACATTTCCATTTATTAAAAAACAGTCACTATTCGCGAGATTCACCAAACACAAAATGCCGTAAAAACCCTGTTTTCAGGGTTTTTACCGCATTTTCATATGCAGCTTCGCTGCAGGGGGTTACGCCAGTTCTATATGGCGTAACCCCATGGAAGCCTATGGGCTTCCTTTCGCGTCCCCCGCCACCCCGTGTGCGCCTCGCCGATCCGCGATGCCCTCCCTCACCTGTGTCCGGGCAGCCTCCTGCTGTGGGGATGCGGTCATTTGGTCTACTGCATTATGGTCGACAGTCATATGGTCGACAGTCATTAGGTCGAATCCATTAGGTCGACATGCTAAAAGGTCGACATGACTCTAGGTCGACATGGGAAAAGGTCGACATGATTCTAGTTCGAAAGGTCATTAGTTCGACAGGTCATTAGTTCGACAAGGTCATTAGTTCGACATTGTCTATGTCGACATTCACAAGGTCGACATGGAGTTTTTCACTGTTTTTTGAGCCAACATGTGCCGACAGGCAGTATTTCATGCCCTACCATCCACTAGGGCGTGGTGGGAGAATAAAATAGTGTGCCGAGCGTAGCGAGGCACCGTGCCCGACGCATAGCGAGCGCAGCGAGCGATGCGAGGGGATGCAGTGCACTTTAAACTGTGTCCATGTCGACTGTGTTGACATTCAGGTAAAAAAACAGTGAAAAACCCCATGTCGACCTTGTGAATGTCGACATAGACAATGTCGAACTAATGACCTTGTCGAACTAATGACCTGTCGAACTAATGACCTTTCGACCTAGAATCATGTCGACCTTTTCCCATGTCGACCTACAGTCATGTCGACCTTTTAGCATGTCGACCTAATGACTTTCGACCATAATGCAATAGACCAAATGATCCCAACCCCTGCTGTGCTGCCCGGACCAGTGATCTCCTCCCTGCACAGCTTCTGGGTGCAAGGAGGAGGAAAAGGACTCCCTCACACAGCCGGGTAAGGGTTCAGGGAGTGAGGGGGGAACCGCAGCACATTGCCAGCTTTTGCGTTAATAATCGCATATGTTACTGCATATGCGATTATTAACACTGCGAGTGCCGACGATGTGCTGCAGGGGGTTATTAAAGAATCCCACCCTTAATCTTCAAAAATTTTAAGAATAGGCTTGGGCAGGGAGGATTAACCATATGTATCCACCGGTCATCCGTCTATGATCCGGTGGAGCTACAGCTGCAGAGGCTGCTATCACTCCCTGATGGTTACGTACCTGGTACATGATAGCTTCCTCTTGTTACATGTCCAGAAAGGGGATTTCCATGTGAGATATTTGGGGCAGGGATCCCGCCTTACTGCGTTATACCACCAATCATGTTATCGTTCAGCCAAAGGTAGGACCAAGATAATTTGTACCACTATACAAACATTAGTCTAGATCAGGTGTTCTAAAACTTGGTCCTCAGGACTACACACAGTTCACATTTTCCAGGTCACCCGGCAGGAGCACAGGTGCACTCATTGCTCACTGACACATTTTAAAAGATCCACAGGTGGAGCTAATAATTTCACTTGTGATTCTGTGAGGAGACCTGCAAAACATGCACTGTGTGGGATCCTGAGGACCGAGTTTAAGAACCTGTGCTCTAGATACAGAAAGAGAGAGAGAGAGATTGACATTAGCAGCTGTTTTGTAACAAGCTTTGAGATTTTCTAGGTGCAGAACAGCCTAATTGCATTTACCTTCTTTATTCCTCACTGTCAGCTGTTAATGAAATAAGCCATGATGAAAGCAGATTAAGCATAAAACTGAACATTATAACATTGATCAGTCATTACAAAAAAAAACCTAGAAAATAATATAATAATTTTCTTTCTCTTTGAGATTTCTAAATTGTTTGATAAATAACAAAATTTTTTGTTTCGCAGCAGTTGTGTGTGACACCACACAGCCGCCACTAAAACATTCTGGACACGCCTGCATTGTCTGAGCTGCGAATCGTAAATGCAGCATCAATGCCCCCCTCTGTAGCTCAAAGTGCAATTGCTTCCTTCTGGCACTTTGCGCACTGTGGAAGCTGCTCATGCACAGAACTGCAAAAATTGTCTGTTGTCACACTTTTGCAAATCGGGTCCATAGAACATAGTGGGGTAGATGAATTAAGCCGTAACAAGATATAAATGCAAGGGTGATAAATAGAGATAAACATCCAGCCAATCACCTCATAACTGCCATGTTACAGGATGTGTTTGAAAAAAGTCAGTAAGGAGCTGATTGGCTGGACGTTTATCTCTCTTTATCACCCTTGAATTCATCTATTGTTAAAGCTTAATACATCTGCCCCAGCAGTGCCAGATGAAGCCTTCGGGGGGCCCGGGGCACTTGTCATTGCTTGCCGCAAACTGCATGGGAGAATGTTACACTGTCAAAACACAGAGTAAAGGCAGTATAAACTTGGTCAATGGGTAACTGCAGGGATATATATATATATATATATATATATACTGGGGGGTTGCGGGTGACACTCTCTACAAAAATCCATTAAAGCTGGGGTGTTCACTCAGTAGTCCTTATGGAAGGACAATATGAATACGTGGGTACAGAAATGAGGCCACTCTCCAGACTGAAGAAATTTTCACAGTTCCATTTTTATTCAATTACGCTGCCACACCATTTTGGTCAAGGTTTCGGCTCACCAACTGAGCCTTTGTCAAGACATGTGTACAGCTTTCAGTGCATACATCTATACATGGACACCTTATGTTGTTAAACACAAAGTGTACGCCATTAGCCGCAGCTACACAAGAATATTTCAGCTACTGTAGGTACAATCTGGTCCAATTCTCGGCTGCTGGTCCAATTTGCACAGTGTGTACACACACCTGCCCCAATGATCAGGGCTGGACTGGCTATCTGGCATTTCTGGCAAATGCCAGAAGGGCCGATGGCCAGGTGGGCCAATTTGTCCATCCAGGGACTGGCATTGGCAGCACCACCTCCCGGTCAGTGCAGAGAGAGAGACACTGGTCTTGCCCTGAATCCAGCAGCTCCCACTGTGCATTGATCGGGTCCAGGAGAGATGGTGGTATAATACGCGGTCATGCCCCTCACTTGTGCATGCCAGGATCAGCAGCGCATGCATTCCCGGCGTGTGCACTTTTGCGACTTTAGCTAGCTCGTACATCAATGCCAGGGCCGATTTGGAGGCTCAGTCTATCCCTGAAAGCAGCAGATGCCTTCTACTGCAGTACTGATCAGACCTGCCCCCTAGGATGCAGCGTCAGACCTTTCTCCCACCATCGGGTGGCTTACGGCACCCATGGTGCCACACAAGCTGCCCTTCACAAAGGCCAGAAAATCTTAATCCTATGCCAGAGATCCCTGACTTCTGACCACCCCCTATAAAGCTTCCGTGCCCCCCTGCCCTCCAAACAGTAGCAGACAGTCTGCCGCCTTACTGCTTCCAACATTGAAGTTCCCTTTCACACATGCACAGAATGAGTAGGACATGGGGAGGTTCCAGAGGAGGTAGGGCTGTATCACTGATCAAAATAGGGGAGCCACACCCACTGCCACAGTTGTCATTCCAAACAGATTCACTGGCAGTTGGCGTTTCTCCCCTATTTGAATTTTGAACTGTATTGCAGCCGCACCTCTGGAGCCGCCACTGGGTTCTATGCATGTACATAGTAGTAACAGTTTGGTTATTTCACTGACTGGATCTGCTTATATGTAATAATCCGTGTTATACATGATTAATTATCGTTTATTACTGCAATAATAAATCGCTTCTCATATTCTACTAGTATTATTATTATTATTATAATTACAAATAAAACTTGCACCGGTGCAGAAAGAGTCAATGTACTGCTGTGGCTGTTTGGCTGCCAATAGCGCTCTTCGCCCTTTGTTATATTGGCCACATAGCCCCGTTAAATAATTACAGCTGTAATATAGGTTGGTAAAGTCCTCCTAAACCATTTATGTTTAATTGCTATTATTATTGGTAATAAGCTGTAAAATGTGCAATGCTTTAAGTGATTGTTAAAGCAGCCATTTAAAAAGAAATGTTTGTTCTGCATAATTTATATAGATATTTTATATTTTTATGGTGCTCGTTATTTTGCGGAGTTGTTGAAAATGATGATTACATAAAACGCTGCAGCGAGGAAGCCATTGTTTTTCTGGCATTCACAGGAGCTGCTAAAAGGGGCATATTGATTTATCCCTTCCACACACACCTCTTTACAGCAGGCGCCGGCTCACAAAAAGACTAGCGCACCAATAAACTCCCAGCAGATCTGCTCTCTATAAATAGTCATGTGGTCTTTATGACCTTTTATTATCTTAACTTTTTATACTGCATTTTATCAATGATATTAAAATAAAAAGGTATTCAATAAAGTATTGACACTCATTACTGTGAGTAGTTATGTAAGTTGATGCCTTTATATGCAAATTTAATTAGGGTGTGCACTGCCGAGGAGGGGGGGGGGGGGGGTAATATTTTAGGGCTGTTTATAGGATTGCTACAGGGGTCTTGTCTTGCACTATTTTAATAATTTTACATAGTGTTACCATTTATTACACAAAATGCCACATAGTTACTGAGTATATATCACAGAATAATGTCACATACAGTAGTGCCCCCATATATGACAGTGGTCGCATACATTACAGTGCCCCATATATTACAGTGGTCTCATGTATCCCAGTGCCCCTATATGTTACAGTGCCTCCAGGCAGCTCACTGCCCCCATATATCAGTTTTCTCATAGTACATCACAGTGTCCCCTTATATCAAAGTGGTTTCCATATATCACAGTGTCAATTGTCCTACATATTACAGTGTGGACCACAGGGCAATCCAGAAATAAGTTGACAATCAATAGGTAAACTCTATATGATCTATAAATGTTCTAGGTCGAATGGGTCAATAAAATAGGTTGAAATGAAAAAGGTGGAAACCACAAAAGGTGGACAGATACAGAATGTTGACACAATAAAATAGGTCTACAGAAAGCTTTTTGTCTCATTTTGTATGTTTAACCACATATAAGCCAAATTAGTGGATCCGTCTAACCTTGCAGACTCCGTTCGCTAGCCACACTTAGGCAAGATACCACACTCACGGATTACTATTCACAATTGTGGTCCACATGAATAGTAAATGTTGAAATGATTGAAAACATTAAAAACCTATGTTGACCATTAGCTTGTCAGTCGTTGTTACGGTGACGATTGTCATGTCGACCATTTGAATTGGTCAATCTGTTTAACCTGGGGACCTTAAGCATTGTTCACTTGTTTATTTGCAACCTTTTGTCCATTTTGACCTTTTGTGCAATCTAAAACATACTGATCACATGGGGTTGAGATTTGAATTGTTGGCCTATAGTTATGAAATCTGGCAGTTGAGGGGACACACAGAAACTGGCTCCAGGCAACAGGAATGATTTTGCATTTCATCTTAAATACAATACGGTTTTGGGATGTCCGTCCAAATTATTAAGCAGTCTATTTTTTAAAAGGTTCTTAAGCCCTTTTTTTTTCATTAAATTTTTTTTTTTTTCTGGAATTAGGGCTTTTTTTTAATACAATGAATGTTGGACCTATTTGGAGAAACTATCTTCTATGTTTCTACTCCAAAATATTCTCCAATTGTTTTTAAGCATATTTAAGCATTACGTAATCCCATTTTATCACATCACCTTGGAATATTGACAGCAGGGGCTAGCCAAAGGAAAAATGTTTTTATAATTGAAATGCTGCTTTTTTTCTTTAAAAAGGTTGTTTTCGTGTTTTCTTTACTAGGGATGATCATCACTGCATATCAATATGTATGGTCCAACATGGAAAATTCCCACTGGATAATACCACTGTTATATATTTGGTGCTCTGCTTTCACTGTATTCTGCTACACTCTGCCAGTAAAGAAGGTCTATAATGTGAATGCGCAAATTAGCAACTGATCCTAAAAAATATTGGTTTCCCCCAGACAATGGACGAGATGTATCAGCTGCTACCTGTTATTTTTCAAATACAGCCTGTGACATGGCAGTGAGGATTAGCTGGTGGTTTATTACTCTCCATTTTATCACTTTTCAAGCTTAGTACATCTAGCCCATCTATTTGTGCTGTATCTATTTAAATCAGGGTTGCCGACTTTTGTAATCTCCTCTACGGGAGTTCAGGGGCGGAGCTTAAGCGTGCACCATTAAGCCCCGCCCCCATCTTGGAAACTGACCCGGTTTGCCGATTTCCTCGGAGGGGGCTAAAATGACTTTAGCCCCGCCCCCTCTGCGGAGATTGGCAGATCTGGTTATTTGGAGGGGGAGGAAGCCGCAATCGGGGGGGGGGGGGGAAGCGGGGCTCCCCCAGAAACCGTGTGGGTTGCCCACCTTTCCGGGGGACCGGGAGGGTAACCCAATTTTCGGGACCCTTCCGGGTATTTCGGGAGGGTAGGCAACCCTGATTTAAATGTAAGAATGATCACGTATCGAGCCAAAAGATTGCTGCTTGTCTCTCAGATAACCCATCCCCAGTCGTTACACTCAACTATAGCCAGAAAATGCAAAATGTGACAACATATTGTTCAAGCAGAAGAAGCAGTGCAATGCTAGTGAACTACAATTATGCCCATATAACATGTACAGTAACTAAAATGTTATATATCCATAAAAAAATTTAATAGTTTTCTGCATTAGAACAAAAGAATAAAGGAAAACCGTATTCCAGTAAAGCTTATGTTCCGGCAACTACAGTATACTGATGACACCACTAAAGCTGGCCATACATTAGAATGATATCAGGCCCGAACGCACGATTTCGACTGGTTGTGCAATCGAATGTGAGGTATATCGGTGCATTGCGTGGTCCGCGGGTCGAGAGGTCGCTCAACTGATCATGTTTGCTGCATGTATGAGCAGTCAGGATGACTTGTGGTTGTAAATAGATTGTATGTGCTTTAGAACACATACGAACGCTCATCCGCTCGATCATACCACCTGCATCGTGTGCAGGTCATTCTAATGTATGGCCAGCTTAAGAGAAAAGGGGAACACCTCCTCTGTTCTTGATAAATAGTTGTTATTAATCGGAGTTGTAGGCCTATTAAAATATATGCAATTGTTTGGATCCTACACCAGTACACTTATGAAATATGTGACAGGTACGTTATATGTGTGTTTTGTATTAGGATAGAGTTCCCTTATAGAAACCTTTGCCCCATGAGAGGGACCCAACCAGATCCTTCCTAGCGCCCCCTGTGAATCGTACATTACTTGAAGCATTAGTAGATTGAAGTCTGGTTCCTAAACCCAGCAGTTTACACACGGCAAAGGACTGCTGTGATCTGGCGAGCTGTCCTTTGCTGAAATATTCATATATATGGCGTTCGATGATGACTGATTTGAATGCAGGGAGTGACAGGACTCATTCATAATGTGATGCATTATGCATCCTGCTCAGGAAAAGACGCGGTAGTGGACAACCCCAATCATGACAGTCATGTGACATGGTGGGCAACCTAGAGGGAGGTTAATGTATTGCATTTTTTTTAAATGAACAAGAAACAGACAAAGAGATACAAGAAACAGTCAGCCCTGCCCACCTAAAATAGGGGGCGGATCACTCAGGCAGTGGGGCCAACTGGGGATATCACTGATCCCCTACTCGGCCATTCCAAACCTGACCGCATCACAGTCAAACTGTACTTAATTTTAGACTGCTCACATTGTATTACTTTGCGTTAACGGTGTGCGTAATGCTTTGTTATACTTCTGTTTACCTAAAGTTGCAACATTAAGTACAGCCTGCCCCCAAGGACTGGGTTCTCTCTTCCCTGGAAGGAAGTTCTGGAAACAGGTGAACTATGGTCTCCTGCGGACAAGCAAGCAGAGCTGTGGTCTTATGACTTTACTGTTCAATCTTCCGCTCTGCAGTTTTGGGTTATGTTCTCCTGCTCTAGAAATCTTCCTGATCCCTGAACCATTTTGATATTTCTAAAAGCTGCCATAATAATATTTTTGCAAGCTTCTATAAGGTGACATGGGCACAAATGTCGGTAAACTTTACCTAAAGTTTATCTAATCTGCTGATCTTTCATTCCAACTTTGTATTACTGTTCAATTAAAAAGCAAGACTCTCACATTTACACTCTAACCCTTGTGCTGTGTATCTGAAAAGGTATCTTTAATAAAGCTCTATTTGTAGAACATTATGGAAATTTGTAGACTTGCTACAGCCTGCTATTTAGGATAAGTGAGCTATTTCTCATCCTGGAAATGGGTTATGTTATTGGTGTACTCGGTGGCTGTTGATAACCTTATTTAAGTCCGAATCCATTTATTTCTTGTACGTTATGTTGTCAGCACTTGCGATATGGCAGCTATTTTTGTAGGTGGGTAATAATATTTGCAACCAAATAAGTTGGTTTATTAAATTAAGATGATGGATTGCATCAGATACATTACTTTCAGAAGTGCTTTCAACATTGCACTTGTTTCCATTTGTCACATTAACGCATCAAGAATTTTTGGTTCTGCAAATAAAAAAAATGAGACTGAATACCCTTTTTTGGGGCATACAGTCATTAAATGAAACGCGTTGTGTTTTGTTGTTACTTTATTTTTATTTTTTTGGCAAGCATTTCAGGTTAGCCCTGTCTTACTGAGCTGCTAATGGAAAATCTCAGTAGGTGAATTTGATGCATTACAACTGAGATTGTCAAGTTCCTGATTTCCTACAAGGTCTTTCTCCCGCAGATGCAATTACGGATTATGAAATTTCATCTCTTGCCGTTAGATGTTTATTCAGATAGGGATTTCAGATAAATTTCCTTCAATGTGTGTGCGTTTTTTTTCCTTTTAAATCAGCAGTAGAAATCCAAATGATGTATGTGTTTTAACAAGTGCGGATAGCTATTGTTACAGTCAGGGAGAAATGGGGGTGATTTAACATCACTCAGTCCCCAGCATATTTGCATTGGGGATCGATGGTACGTCTCTGTGCATTCCAGATTATACGCATGTTCAGGGCCGTTGTGCGAACGCCTTCAGAGACTATCACAGCTGCCAAAGCATTCCCAGAGATCGGGATGGACAGGGGGCTGGTGCATGGGGATCCCTAGTGTTTCCTGGTTGTACCCAGAAAAACGGTGGGTGCACACAGAAACTCGTTGGGCATCCCCATGCGAATGCAGGCGTAGAGAAGCCTGCACGGGCCAGATGGCTGACGTCACATGGCTGGCTTTTATTTGCGAATGGTGAAAAAGCATTCAATGGTCTACGACCATCAAATAATTTTTCCTGCATGCAAATGGATGTGCATACACATGCATTTGCATGCTTCCGAGGGGATTCGCGGGGAGGTAAGGCGGGCGGAGGTTCGTTCACCCCGCGTTAGCCGTTCAAAGGGGATTCGCGGGGAGTGCGGGCGGATGTTCTTTCACCCTGCTTAAGCCTGCTAGCTTAGCTGCTTAGTGACCCAAGCTGAATCAGGCCCAATGTGTGTAGTTGAGGTTTTCTTGGAGTATAGGTTTAAAGGACATATATTCATTCAGTGCTCATTTTAGCACCCTGCACATTTCAAACCCCATGTAGTTCCTCTTTCTAACCTGGGGTGTTACTCTTTGCTTTGGTGCTTCTAGCACACTTTGGTCTATACATCAGCATTGAAATACAGACCATCGTGTGCTAGAAGCAGCACAGCAGAGAGTGACACCACAGACAGGAAAGAGCAACTACAGTACATGGGGTTTGAAAGGTGCAGAGTGCTAGAATGAACAGAGTATAAATACTTATTTTAGAGACACGTTTCTGGCTGGCAGGTGCATTTAATCGCACAAAAACATAATGTGCTCCTCAAATTCCCAATTCGTAGTCTGGGTTTTGGGTTATATTTCCACCCTTTTAAGTTCATTTTAGTGTATAAAAAATAAGGAATTCCTTTTCACCAAAACATTAAAGTAATGTTAGGACGTGTGATTACCTCCTGAAGGTTTATGTAGTGATAAAATACTAATGATTGTCCCTGACTTTCTTCCCCCTGATACTGACTGTCACTCGAAGATTCTCCAGTAGTCATTGTCTGCTCAGCCACAGTACTTGGATCACTTTTGAACTGAACAGTTATGAAATACTGTATCATTAAATTGTATTGCCTTGTGTTGTATCATAATGCCAAAAGCAGTGATTTAAAAATGGTGCTTTATGACTTGTGTGACAAATGTGTGATCATAAAATTCTGTAAATGTTAAATCCCACTTCCCAATGACAGATTTGAAAGTATTAGCACTTGTTAGATATACAGAACCATAGTAAATTATCCAGAACTGTCTGGCTGAGGGGGATATGTTTCCAACCTTTGAGAGAGATAAAGTGAAGAAGATTGCCATGGCAATCAGCAGTCAGGACAGTTGGGAGTGTTGCATTTAGCTGCCAGCAGTGCAAAGGAAGGGGGGGGGGGGGGTGTACGATTTACCTGGGCCCACAGTCTGCCTACTACTGCTGGCTGCACCTGAATAGCAGCACAGCCGAGTGGCACATTAGACAATGGGCGGTATTCAATGAGCCTGATTCGCCATGTTTTTATGGCGAATTTGTGCTGTTTGGCGAATTTTTGACTAAAACGGTGAATCACCCTATTCAATGACCAGATGGCGAATACATTTGAATGTTTTTTTCGCCATGATTCACCGAGTAGCAATCGCTATCTTTTTATGGTGAAGTGGAATGTGAACTTTTAAAATAAAGTGTTTTGTTTTTTACATTTGGTGTCAAAAAATCAGGAATTTTATTCTGAGGAGGGGCATGCTATTTTTATTCATGTGCTGTAAGCACATGAATATATATTTAATTTAAAAAAATATATATATTTTTTTTTTTTTTTACACAGCAGCCAGCAGGGGGCGCCAGAGCTGAGCCGCTCATTAGATATTCATATATTCACTGCACCCGATCGTTACATATGCACGATCGGGTGTAATGAATATACCCGGTCCCCTGCTGGCACCCCCGGGGGGCAGCCTGTGCTGCCTGGCACCCGGGGAGCCCACCTCCCCCCCACATACGCTCTGGGGCAGGCAGAGAGACTTCCATCTCCCTGCCTGCCACCGTCCTCAGGCTCCCTGCGGCGTGCCGGTCAGGGGCAGCGAGCCCCTGACTCGTTGAATACCGGAGCCGGCGAGGCTCCGGAACGTGGCGAATGTGCAGCGAATCCTAAACAGGATTCGCTGCACCTCGCCGGTATTCACATTGAATACCGCCCAATGAGAGAAAATTACGGCAGCAGTCAATTCTCACCCGCTGCGCAGCTGGGCTCCTTAGCTATACAGACATGGTCAGAGTGGCAGTGGCCAGAGATGTAGGGGGTCCGCTGCAGTTGCAACCACCCACTACCCTGGGGTCACCCTCCTGCAAAAAGTATATTTTTAGGGGTGTCATATCACACTTTCCTGAATCTGGCCATACCCCCCTGCCTCAATACACAGAGCTTTTTGATGGCTCAGGATGCAGCAGAAAAATATTAATATACTTTTAACAAACATGCAGTGCAAAAGCTTAATGCAGTACATATTTGTTGAACTCTTATCCACCTCTCCGGGCGGTTTGCATGGGAACACCCATGAAATGCTGGGTGTTCCCATGGGCTGTGCCTCCTGCCCGCATTGCTAGGTGTGAGCGGGACGGCAAACATGTAGTTGCCGTGCCTGCTCACACCCTGCGTCTGCTCGTGCACAGAAATGCATCTGCATATGCGTAGACGCAAAACATCGGTCTGCTGCCTGTACGAAAGCACGGGGTACTGAAGAAACTAGAATAACCCCCATGGTGCCTTTCTGCTCTTGGAACACTATTATATTCTCATTCTATCAAGTATGGGGTGGGTATATATTACAGTACGCATACAACATACCCTCCAACATGACCCATTCCACTATGTACAAAATGCTCTGTTCCTGGATTTCTTTCTTAATTGATAATTACAGTCACCTGTGTTGAACTAGATCAGTGATTATAACAGTGTTCCAACAAAGGTGAAGGCAATCCTAAATTAAGGAAGAAGTCCAGAAGCAGATCATTTTGTACCTAATGGAATGGGTCATGTTGGAGGGTTTGATACAATGCAGCTAGTGTGGGATCTCTGAGGGCTTTTCATCAGTACACAAATACACAAAGTTTGAAAAGTTGCAGAACCTGTCAACAGCGCTCTGTAGAGTGAATAATAATAAATATATGTATCATTGAGAGCTACCAAAAGTGTTCCAGACCACCCAGCAGCTGCACTCATTACTCACTGATATTTTAACCCCATCCCGACAATTGACGTACATTTACGTCATGGTCGGGAAGTACTTCCCGACACATGGCGTAAATGTACGTCATGGATTGTAACTGTCACCGCGTCTATAGACGCGGTGACAGTTTCAACATGTCTGCTGTCCCTGACAGCAGACATGTCCGTGCATGCCCAGGGGGGGCTGCGATGCCGCCCCCCCGTCGGCGATCGCTGTGATTGGCTGTTCAGTGTGAACAGCCATTCACAGCGTTTTCCTGTGTCACCGGCGAATAACGTTCGCCGGTGACACGGGATCGGAGGTGATTGGTGCTGTAAAGTACAGCACCAATCACACCACCTCACCCCGCCCGCCCCCAAAGGCCGTGATTGGTTCGTCGGACCGACGGACCAATCACAGCCAAGGAGGGGGATTTAAACTAACGGTGACTGCACTGCAGACGCCATTCCGGTCTGGAATAGCGTGCAGTGCGGTCACCGTGCCCAGCTGCCGCCATATACTGACCTGAACTGAGCAAAATACTTACCTGATCACTGCTTCATCACTGCTTCATCACTGCTTGTAGTGTGCTTGTAGTGTGCTGGATGCTTCCTGGATCCTGTTGCTACTTGTGACTTCCTGTGCTGTGAACTTGTGCTGCTGCAGTGTAATAGCGTTAGATAGAGAGAGATAGAGAGATAGAGAGAGAGATAGAGAGAGATAGTGTCAGAGAGTGCTATATTTTGTGCTGCTGCAGTGTGATATAGTTAGAGATAGAGAGATAGAGAGAGAGAGAGATAGAGAGAGATAGAAATAGAGAGAGATAGAGAGAGATAGAGAGAGAGAGATAGATAGAGAGGCCTAGTGACAGAGTGCTATATTTTGTGCTGCTGCAGTGTGATAGTTATAGATAGAGAGATAGAGAGAGAGAGATAGTGACAGATTGTGCTATATATTTTTTATATAACTGACTGCTGCCCCCCCTTTTGTGCTGATCAGTATAAATTAACTGATCAGCAACTTTTTGGGGGCGCAGGCTTTTTTTTATATATATATATACCTGTCACTGCTGCTGCTGCAGTGTCATAGAGTGATAGATAGTGAGAGATAGATAGAGAGATAGAGAGAGATAGTGAAAGAGAGTGATAGAGAGTGCTAAATTTTGTGTCTGCTGCCCCCGCCTTTTGTGCTGATCACTATATCTGAGGTGATCAGCAACTTTTTGGGGGTACAGAGGTTTTTTTTTTTTATATATACCTGTCAGTTGCTGCCAGTTGCACTGTCAGTTGCACCAAAGGTTGTGCACCTGCTGCCCCTCACTGGTAATCAGTGTCGCATCACTGATCACCTTTTTTTATTTTTTGTGAGTGCTGTGGGGTCTTTTTTTAATTTTTTTTTTACACACACTGTGATTTTGTGGGTGTCCTGTGGCCACTGTGCGCTGATCAGTGACGTACATCACTGATCAGCTTTTTCGGCACAGGGTTGATCTATATTTTTTTTTTTTTTGATCAAATTCCTGTTGCCTTTGAGCGCTGTTCAGTGACGGACGTTACTGACCAACATCTGTGCTCAATTTTTGGCGCAGGACCTTTTTTTTTTTTTTTTTAACCCCTTCCATTTTTTTTTTTTAACCCCTTCAATTTTTTTTTTTAACCCCTTCAATTTTTTTTGTTTTTTGTATAAAGATTTTTTTTTTCTGCACTACATACACACTACACACTACATAACCCCCGGGTTGAAATAAAGTTTGTACCCCCCCCCCCTACACTATACACGTGTTGAAACATTTCACTACCAGTAACACAAAAATAAAAATGGCATCCCAAATGTCATCCCAAATGTCATCCCAGTCATCCAGGAGAATGTATTCAGCGGAGGAGGCATATGCCATGCTTGCCTCTGACTCTGACACAGCCAGTGAGGCAAGCGGGGAATTTGAAGGATTCATCTTAAGCTCCTCTTCCTCCTCTGATGATGAGGGACCCCCTCAAAGACGCCCCCGTAGAGCAGCTGAGACCCCCCCCCCCAATAATTGATCTCGTATGGACCCCACCACCAGACAATTTTGAGCCCCAGGTTCCTGAGTTTTTGGCCATGCCAGGAATCCAATTTGATTCCACAGGTCTCAGAGAAATTGACTTTTTCAAATTATTTTTCTCTGATGATTTTATAAATTTAATGGTGGACCAAACTAATTTATATGCCCAGCAGTTTATTGCTCAAAACCCCACGTCATCATTTGCTAGGTGGACCCCTGTAGATGCAGTAGAGATGATGACGTTTTGGGGTCTGGTGTTTCATATGGGCATAGTAAAAAAGCCACAAATTAGGCAATATTGGAGTACAGATGTTCTGTACAGCACCCCATTTTACCGTATGGCCATGCCCCGGGCTCGATTTGAGACGATCCTTAAATTTTTACATTACACCGATAATGCACAGTGCCCACCCAGAGATGATCCCACCTTTGACCGGCTATTCAAAGTCAGGCCGGTCATTGATCATTTCAGTGCCAAATTTGAAGACATGTACATCCCAGATAAATTCATTTGCATAGACGAGTCCCTTATACATTTTAAAGGAAGGGTTAAATTCCGCCAGTACCTTCCCAGTAAGAGGGCAAGGTATGGCATAAAAATGTATAAGCTGTGTGAAAGCACCTCAGGGTACACCCACAGGTTTAGGGTATATGAAGGGAAGGATTCAAGAATTGAACCGCCAGAATGCCCCCCCTCCCTCGTAGGTGTTAGTGGAAAAATTGTCTGGGATTTAGTGCACCCCTTCCTGGATAAAGGTTATCACCTCTATGTGGATAACTTTTACACCAGCATCCCCCTGTTTAAGGCCCTTGGTTCAAGAGGTACAGCAGCTTGCGGTACTGTGCGCAAGAACCAAAGAGGCCTCCCAAAAACGCACATTGCCCAAGTAATGAGAAGGGGTGAAAGCAGGGGAATATGCACCGAAAATATGTTGTTGGTCAAATATAAGGACAAGAGGGATGTCCTTATACTGACAACAATTCACGGAGACAGTACCACCTCCGTCCCTGTACGAGGTACCAGTACCCACACCTCCAAACCTAATTGTATCCTGGATTACAATAGGTACATGGGCGGAGTGGATCTTTCAGATCAGGTACTGAAGCCGTACAGTGCCCTGCGGAAAACAAAAATCTGGTACAAGAAGGTGGCCGTGTATATCATCCAGATGGCACTGTATAACGCTTACGTGCTATTCCGTTCTACCGGCCAGAGGGGGACATTTATGCACTTTCAAGAGGAAGTCATAAAGGGCCTAATATTTGGGAACCAGCAGGCAGAGGGCCCCAGTACTTCTAGTACTGGCCCCCGTATTGTACCAGGGCAGCATTTTCCTGATGAAATCCCCTCCACTGGAAAAAAGGGCAGGACACAAAAAAGGTGCAAAGTTTGCTATAAAAAGGGAATAAGAAAGCAAACTATTTTCCAGTGTGACACTTGCCCCGACAAACCCGGCCTATGTATAAAGGAGTGTTTTAAAATATACCACACATCTATGGATTATTAGGTTCATAATTTCACCGTGCTTCGGGGGTCTTGCTAATGCCACATAGCACCCACCATTCATTCCACCAGAATCTGAGCCGCAAAATCCAAAAATCACTCCTTCCCTTCTGAGTCCTGCCATGCACCCAACTGGTATTTTTTGGTCACATGTGAGGCATTGCCGTACTCGGGAGAAATTGGGGCACAGATTTTGGGGTGCTTTTTCTCCTTCATTCCTTGTGAAAATGAAAAATTTTGAGCCAGAACTGCATTTTTGTGTAAAAAAATGTAATTTTTCATTTTCACTGCCCACTTGTATCAAAATTGGTGAAACCCCTGGGGGTTTGAAATGTACACTATACCCCTAGATGAATTCCCTGAGGGGTGTAGTTTGCAAAATGGGGTCACTTGTGGGGGGGTTCCACTGTATTGGTGCTTGGGGGGTCTTGCTAATGCGACATAGCACCCACCAAAATTCCACCAGAATCTGAGCTGCAAAATCCAAAAATCACTCCTTCCCTTCTGAGTCCTGCCATGCACCCAACTGGTATTTTTTGGTCACATGTGAGGCATTGCCGTACTCGGGAGAAATTGGGGCACAGATTTTGGGGTGCTTTTTCTCCTTCATACCTTCTGAAAATGAAAAATTTTGAGCCAGAACTGCATTTTTGTGTAAAAAAATGTAATTTTTCATTTACACTGCCCACTTGTATCAAAATTGGTGAAACCCCTGGGGGTTTGAAATGTACACTACACTCCTAGATGAATTCCCTGAGGGGTGTAGTTTGCAAAATGGGGTCACTTGTGGGGGGGTTCCACTGTATTGGTGCTTGGGGGGTCTTGCTAATGCGACATAGCACCCACCAAAATTCCACCAGAATCTGAGCTGCAAAATCCAAAAATCACTCCTTCCCTTCTGAGTCCTGCCATGCACCCAACTGGTATTTTTTGGTCACATGTGAGGCATTGCCGTACTCGGGAGAAATTGGGGCACAGATTTTGGGGTGCTTTTTCTCCTTCATACCTTCTGAAAATGAAAAATTTTGAGCCAGAACTGCATTTTTGTGTAAAAAAATGTAATTTTTCATTTACACTGCCCAGTTGTATCAAAATTGGTGAAACCCCTGGGGGTTTGAAATGTACACTATACCCCTAGATGAATTCCCTGAGGGGTGTAGTTTGCAAAATGGGGTCACTTGTGGGGGGGTTCCACTGTAATGGTGCTTGGGGGGTCTTGCTAATGCGACATAGCACCCACCAAAATTCCACCAGAATCTGAGCTGCAAAATCCAAAAATCACTCCTTCCCTTCTGAGTCCTGCCATGCACCCAAATGGTATTTTTTGGTCACATGTGAGGCATTGCCGTACTCGGGAGAAATTGGGGCACAGATTTTGGGGTGCTTTGTCTCCTTCATACCTTCTGAAAATGAAAAATTTTGAGCCAGAACTGCATTTTTGTGAAAAAAAATGAAATTTTTCATTTTCACTGCCCACTTGTATCAAAATTGGTGAAACCCCTGGGGGTTTGAAATGTACACTATACCCCTAGATGAATTCCCTGAGGGGTGTACTTTGCAAAATGGGGTGACTTGTGGGGGGGTTCCACTGTATTGGTGCAACATAGCACCCACCATTCATTCCACCAAAATCTGTGCTGCAAAATCCAAAAATCACTCCTTCCCTTCTGAGTCCTGCCATGCACCCAACTGGTATTTTTTGGTCACATGTGAGGCATTGCCGTACTCGGGAGAAATTGGGGCACAGATTTTGGGGTGCTTTTTCTCCTTCATACCTTCTGAAAATGAAAAATTTTGAGCCAGAACTGCATTTTTGTGTAAAAAAATGTAATTTTTCATTTTCACTGCCCACTTGTATCAAAATTGGTGAAACCCCTGGGGGTTTGAAATGTACACTATACCCCTAGATGAATTCCCTGAGGGGTGTAGTTTGCAAAATGGGGTCACTTGTGGGGGGGTTCCTAAATTTTAGCATCTTATGGTGCCTAGAAACCTACATGGTGCCTAAAAAATAATCTCATAAAAAGGAGGCTCCAAAATCAAGTAGGTGCTCCTTCTATTATGAAGCCTGTGGTTTGGTCAACGTGCACACTAGGGCCACATATAGGATATTTATGAAAACAAAAGGATTGGGGGAATCAATTTTTAGTCACATTTCTCTAGTAAAATGTACTGTGTTCCTTAGAAAAATGTATTAAAATTGCAAATCTGCAAAAAAAATGAAATTTTGAAATTTCACCTACACTTTGTTTTAATTCCTGTGAAACACCTAAAGGGTTAACAAACTTCCAAAATGCTGTTTTGAATACTGTGAGGGGTGCAGTTTTTGAAATGGTATCATTTATGGGGGTGTCTCACATACAAGTCCCTCAAAGTCACATCAGAACTGAACTGGTCCCTAAAAAAATCAGTGTTTGAAATTTTCTTGAAAATTTGAGAATTTGTTATTCATATTGTAAGCCTCCTAGTGTCCAAAAAAATTAAAAGGAAGTTGAAATAATGATGGAAACATAAAGTAGACATATGGTCTATGTTAGTTATTAACTATTTTGAGTGGTATGATTATTTGTCTCACAAGCAGAAAATTTAACATTTTGCAAATTGCTAAATTTTCCATTTTTTTACGACATTTTGGTATTTTTCACAAAAAAACACAGACTGTATCGACCCAAATTTACCACTAATTTGAAGTACAATGTGTCACGAAAAAACAATCTCAAAATCACTGGGATAAGTAAAAGCAAAAAAAAGTTATCCCCACTTAAGTGATACATGTCAGATTTGAAAAAAAGGGCTCTGTCAGGAACGCAAAAACTGGCTCTGTCAGGAAGGGGTTAAAAGATCCACAGGTGAAACTAATTATTTCACTTGTGATTCTGTGAGGAGATCTACAAACGTTAACTGTTGGTAGCTTGTGAGGACTGGAGTTGGCTACCCCTGGTATAGATATCCATGTTATATGGATAATACCTGGATAGAAAAGGTAATCCTTAGTTTTTCTGGAAATCATTCAGTTATGTTACCTAACATTTTTAGAATGATATATTAAAAGTAATCCTTTTACAAACTTATCATTACAAAGATTGCACGAAAAGTATATATTTTGGTCCATCCTTCAGGACCACACCTGCCAACAAATGATTGTAAATTTCATCTTAAGGTGCCTACCCACAGCACATTTGTCAGCAGCGGGAACCCTGTAGGGTTGCCAGGTGTTAACGTAAGGGGGAACAGGGTGGAAATGAGTTACACCACCTGCAATTGTAGGTGGAACTAGTTCCACCTGCACCACGGCTCTGCACTGAGGAAAAGGAAAATATGCCTCACCACCCACGTCAATAGATGAGGCATGTGGCACTAATGAGCTGTAGCTACTGCCTCCTCCTAAGGACCTGATGGTGCTATGGTTCTCTTCCACCTGTGGGTAAATTAGTTCCACCACCTCTCCAGGACCACTTTAAGCCCTAGGGCAGGCATGTCCAAAGTCCGGCCCGGGGGCCAATTGCGGCCCGTGCTGTCATTTCAAGCGGCCCGCAGCCTCCAGCCAGAAGCGGGTGGAGCATTAGATGTGGGACACACAGCACTAAAGGCGGGGCCCCGGCAAGCGTGCCTTTACCTTGCTGTCTGCAGCAGTGAGGAGATGCCGGCCGCCACAGTGAGTGTCCTTCGGGTGAGTATGCATCCAACCCCTGCAGCTGCAATTGTATATCACCCTCCTCAGCACTCACAGTGACAGCAGTGTGTGGGGAGGGGGTGCAGCAAGGAGGAAGCTTGCTCCCGTAACATGCAGAGTGGAGGAGGGCGGCAGCGGGAGCCCAAGCATCTCCTGTCCTTGCAGTTCCTGCTTTGCCTCTCTGTCCTCTGGCTCACACAAGGGGCTGGGAAACATACAGAGAACGGAGGGGGCAGGCAGGGGGACATACAGTCAATTGGACATTCAGAGAAGGGTGGACAGGCTGGGGGACAGAGTGAATGGGTGCAGAGTGGGGAACATACAGTGAACGGTGGACATACAGTGAAGGAGGAGCAGGCTGGGGGACATACAGAGAAAGATGGTCAGGTAGGGGAATATACAGTGAAGGGGGCAGAGTGGGGGACATACAGTAAATGGGGGCAGGCTGGAGGAAATACAGAGAAAGGGGGGGCAGTCTAGGGAATATACAGTGAAGGGGCAGGCTGGGGGACATAAAGTGAATGGGGGCAGAGTGGGGGACCATTCTTATGCGATTAATGATTCAAAGAATGTCAGGCTGAATGGTTGGCCCCCCACATTTTCACCTCACCAAAACTGGCCCTCGTCGCAAAAAGTTTGGACACCCCTGCCCTAGGGGGTAGCTCAGAAGTGATATTGCTCATTTAATTGCCAAGTGTGTATGGGCCTTAAGGGTTAATTATTAAAAATATCCTGTGGGGAACCAAGCAATGTTCTGAGTGATATCTTATAAAATATATCAACATCCCTTTTATTGTGTGCATTACAAGATGTAGTGGTTTTGTCAGTATGCATCCCTGAGAAGTGTGCTCTAGATCCAGCATTTTCATAGCATTTGTTATTACATTAAAGCTTTAAATGCTTCATAAGGGAAAAGGGAAACTGGAAAGATAGCTGTTACAGAAACTGCTTTTGCAACAAACCTTTTGGCACAGAAACAAAAGCTGCCAGCTGTTTTTCTGACAGTCAGAGAGCTATTACAGGTACTCAGCGTCACACAGGACACAATGTAAAGAGCTTTCTGGCTGCTACTCAAAGAAAGACACACATTCACAGTTCAGCACAGAGCTGCATATTGATTGTTCCATAAATGCATTAAGGCTTATTTACCTCAGCTCCCGTGTATGGTAATACGTGCTAAACAAGCCGTGTCTTTTATTAATAATAAAACATAACATATCCGAGGATGGCAATTCTGTTGATAATAATAATCTTATTCATAAAGGCTTTTATCTCCAATAGGAATTAAGGCACTTCATATGTACATACATTGCAGAAACCTTGAACATAACACATTGGGGAGGTAGCCATTTTTGGTCTTTAGTTCCGTTTCTCATTCTCCTCATGGGCGTAATACATAGGTCACATTTGGTTGAATTGGGAATGCCTGGAAAAGATGCCATGAAATAGGGGAGTTACAGAAAACTAGAGTGAGGTGTAAGCGATAAGCAATTCTTACAACATTACTGGAACCATGCAATATTCATCCAACCTGCGAGAGTGGAAGCCATCTTTGTGCTCTACATACTGTAGGTCACACCTAGCAGCGCGGACAGGGGCGTGGGTCGGCGGCGTGGCGCACAGCCAATGGGAACGCCCAGTGTTTCATGGGCATTTCCATTAAAATGCTGGGCGTTCCCATTCAAATCGCCCGGTGACGAGGGTGTGGGGGCAGGCAGCTGATGTCAGCGGATGTCAGATGCCCACCTGCACAGGGCGCTCACAGATCAGAGACACCATAGAGGATCATCAAATGATTTCTCCCCTGCACCCAAGGCTGCGAA
Organism: Crinia signifera; assembly: GCF_055691185.1. Classification (NCBI taxonomy): domain Eukaryota; kingdom Metazoa; phylum Chordata; class Amphibia; order Anura; family Myobatrachidae; genus Crinia; species Crinia signifera. The sequence goes on from NC_139221.1 coordinate 268,850,613, forward strand.
TGGATGATTATGCAAATAATCCTTTAGCTGCCGTGCGGAGGATTGTGGGAGCGAGGGGGGGCGGTGCGGCAGCCGGTGATTAGTCCACACGCAAGGCTGACAGTTTCGCAGCTTAGCGTGTGGACTAGAATAAAGTCCTATGTGAGAAATACTGTAATAAGCAGTGTGTATAAATAAGATATAAAAGGATAAAAATTATTAAGTGATTAACAATTTACCCACTGAATTAATAGTCTCACATGTTGTTTATTACTGTCTATTAAAGTACTAGATGAGTGGCCGTCTTGAGCACACTACATACAGTAGGTTACAGTTTGAGTAATTTTTAGAACTGTTATCTGCAGTGGGGAATGAGGAACAAATCATAACAAAAAACATACAAATAGACCCCCGCTCCAACCAGAAAACATGGAGGCTTGAGTATATCAGTGGTTACTGAGGTTGGGATGGGAGCCTGGATAATGTACATGTGTTAATGGTGAAGAGACAATGGTAAAAGAGAAATGGTAACTAAGGGGCAGATTTATTAGGCTCGGTGAAGTGGTAAAGTGTCTGGTTTATCACCGGCCAATCTGCTGCTAACTGTGAAGTTACAGGCTTGGTTTGAAAAATGACAGGTAGGAGCGGATTGGCCGGTGATAAAGACCAGACACTTTATCACTTCACCGAGCTTAATAAATCTACCCCAGAATGCTATATTGATCAGTGACGTGCGGTGAGGTTAGTGGTTAGTGAGGCACTGGCTTGTTGGAGCCAGCGCTGATGAGCTCTGTGGGTAGTGCTGGGTCCAGGTTGCTTCAGCGCAGAAGCAACACATACCCAGCACTCCCGACATTTACCAATATTGCAATATACACACACAACCTTTAAACACCCACACCCCTTATTTGCTTTATGCCTATAACACCATACTTAAATGTCTATCACCCAACACACCCCTTTATATTTTATCCCTATCACCCCACATCCCCCACACCTTATATATACATAAATTACTTTCACCACACACACGTTACATCCTAAATACGTACAGTATCACACCTCACACACTCCTAATATACCTTTTACCCCCACACTCTTGGAATACTATATACCTATCATTCCCCAATACACAGTTATATACTGTATATACCCCCCCCCCCCGCTGTCCACCATACTCCCCTTATTTATTACTGTATATACCTAATATACCTAGTACCCACGCACCACCTAAATACCTTTAGTATTGTGGTCTTTAATTGCAGGCACCAGTACTTAGAGCACGTTGAGCTCTGTTGGTTCTCTGGTGTGTAGGAGGCAGAGTCAGCCGAGTGCACTGCAGTCACACGGCGCGCAGACACTGAAGCCAGGAGCAGTACATCATAGCAGGCTCCCAGCAGGCTACCGTGGTCTCCCTGCTTATGGATGTCAGAAGCGCTGCGGAGCTGTGACAGTAGCTGAGGGTAGGAAAGAGAGGAGCAGGCACAGTTTTAAGAGCCGCCGCCCGCCTGTAGAAATGTCATTAGAAGTGCCCCAGTGACAGTCAGAGACATGCGATTTCTGCCTATATGAAAGCATGGCGCCCCTGTCACTGAGGCAGATGTGATTGCCCAATCACATCTGCCTCAGTGATAGGGGTGTACTTTCATATAGGCAGAAAGCACGTCCCTGTCACTGAGGCGCTGCTCGAGGTGCCGCTTTACAGCCTTTTTTGAATGGGCTTTTACAGCCCGGTGCTTGGCCCCGCTCACTTCCCGCCCCCTGTTTCTGTACTTTAACGTTGACAGCGGGAGGCACCGCTCTTGGTGCCTCCTAAACCATTAAAAAATTTAAAAATAAAATGGGGTGAACATTATATTAATATAAAGCATAAACTGTACTTATGACACATTATGTGTCATAAGTATTTTCTATATCATTTTAGTATGTTACTCATTAATGACAGGGGAGGCACTGCACGTCCCTGATATTGATGCACCTTTGTGTAATCTGAATGTACATGTGTCTGGTTCATGTATGTAAGTAAAGCAAAAAAGCACACAACTGGGCAAAACCATGTCGCACTGCAGGTGGGGTAGATGTAACATGCGCAAAGATATTTATATTTAGGTGGGGTGTGTCAAAACTGAAATCTAAATTGAAGTGTAAAAATAATTGTCTAACATTTGTGGGCTACATGTAAAAGCAGCCAGCATTTGCCTTGCAGAGAAAAATATCTAAATGTGTTTGTTAATTTAAAAAGTAAAAGAATCCAATAGTTTAAAACAGTTTTAATACTATACACAAATTCCTAATCTGGTTTACCAACATTTCATTCTATTACATTTTGACGCCCAGTTCGCATCCATTTTTGCTCACTACCAGTACAATACATTGGATACATTCATTTCAAAGGTTGTCTGAAGTATTCTGATGTGTAAGATCCAGGCAGTGAGGTTCAACTGGTCCTATTAGGAAAGCCCCTAATCTTGGATGAACTAATACTGTAAGCTTCTACTTTCTTGAGGAAATAATGAATCTCATCGTAACCCTTTGAATGCTAACGTCTCTGTGAGAGATGCACAAAATGCGCCCTAAAAATGCCGTCGCTCACATTGGTTATATAAATAAAATATTTCCTATATAAAGGTAAACATTACAGGTCATTATGATGAACAAAAATATTTGCTTTGCAATTTGTACACCTATTTTGACAAATACCCTTGGCACCCAAAGGGTTAAAGAAGACACAATGTGAGACTCTATCACCACATTATTGATTACAGTACCAAGGCATGATCTGAAATTAACATTGGAAAAAATGGATAATAATCAGGTTTAACCTGTGTCTGCTGCCATCTTGTGGCAATTTTGAAATAGAACACAGTTTAAAAATATTTTTTTTTTTAACTACAGTATATTTATTATTATTATTATTATTATTATTATTATTATTATTATTGTTATTATTATTATTATTATTATTATTATTGTTATTATTATTATTATTATTATTATTGTGCTTTATTTATATGGTACCACATAGGTTCTGCAGGGCCCATTACAGAGTACATAAATGAATAAGCAAAACAGTGACTTATATTTGAGTACAATAAAGGACGAGTACAGGGTACATCAACATAGCTCCATCAGCAAAGGACAATGTAATAATTATCACACACCCGCCAACATTGAAGGGCAGAAATTAGACAGTTCATTCCAGTAGTACACATTCAGAAAGGGGGCGTAGTCATGGGCAAAGGGGGCATGGCCACATTCCCTTTCCGAATGTGTACTGGGCACACTGTACCATCTAATACACCCCCACATGGCTCTATGGACCCCCAGGTACCTATGCCGGTCCCCCCCCCCCCCAGTCCCATTACCTAATCTATTTGCCGTTGCCACTTGCATACAGCAGCTGCACATGTACGTCATAAATAACTATGCACATGCGCAGTCATGAAAAGTAGCTTCCCTACGAGTACACGCAGGGGACCATGTCAATCAGAATAGGGGCTTAAATCTTCAAGGCCCCAAAGCGACTTTTATTTGGTGAGTGATTTTTTTTTTTACAACAAAATCAATGGAGTTTGTAAAGTGTTTGAGTGTTATTGAAATAATGTTATTTTAGTGAGAGAATCAGCATTCGGGTCACTACATTGTAACACCAACTGGATTGTGGAGCAGTAGAAATGAGTAGAAATGAGTTCTGTGGAGTGACGAATCACACTTCTCTGTTTGGCAGTCAGATGGACGAGTCCGGATTTGGCAGGTGCTGGGAAAACGCTACCTTCCTGACTGCATTATGTGAAACGGGAAGTTTGATGGAGGAGGAATAATGGTTTGGTGCTGTGTGTGTGTGTGTGTGGGGGGGGGGGTTTGAAGGGAGAGTTCTGTGGGGTAATTATTGAAAGGGGGTGTCTGTGAGGTGATTACTGCAGGGGGAGCTGCTAGCTGATTATTGGTGGAGAGGAGAGTGCTGTGAGATGCACACATCAAAGGACCTGGGGCAGTAGTGGATTTCCCACAAGGCACTAGAGGCATGTGCCTAAGGGCGGCAACTGGTGGTGGCACAGTCAGATAAGCCAGGTGATTTATTATTATTTTTGCCATTATTAATATTAATTATATTGTGCAACTGGTGGTGGGGCTGAAGGGGGAGGGCAGAGGCAAACGCAGGATTTTCAGAAGGGGGTTTCCAGAGAGGGGCGGAGCAAAGCATGGAGATGGACACTTAGGTGACCCAGTATATGCCGGGTCAGTTAAAGTATTATAGATAGACCAAATTTATATAAATAATAATAATAATAATGATATATATATATATATATATATTTAACAGCAGTGTAGACCCCTGGGCATAGCAATGTATAGGGGCCCCTACCGATCCTCCAGCGTTAGGGGTAGGGGGTGCTATGAGCGGAAGCTTTGATGTCCCGCAGGTGGTAGGGGGTATTATATCAACCGCTCAGCATGTAGGGCCTGGATCAGTAATTTCCACTAATTACCCCTTTACTGCACAGATGGTGGGAGATGGGGTGGGAGAAGGGGGCATTGGGCTGAATGAAGGGGCCCTGATGCATAATTTCCAGGGTGGTAGAGGATGTTTAATATGCAGAGGAGGGGTGTATAGTGGAGTGAGCTTATTATTCAGAATTTTCTGGTGAGAGGACAGCTTGTTTGACTGCATATATCTCCAGTTCCTGGAACTCGATTTCTTAGCTTTTAAAACTAGAGAATCCCACCTGCCAAATGGTACTGGGGACTAGGGGATCAGAGTTCAGGAGACAGAGCAATCTGCCAACGAGTATATAAAACTACATACCAGGTGTGTGGAGCTGGAGCAGTAACCAGCTGCTGGAAGGCTGATATGTCTTCTGGTTCTGGGAACAGAAGAGACAAGCTTCTAGTGTCCCTCAAAGGGGGAGAGTCCCAGGTTTTGGAATATACCCTCAGAAAAACTCTAAGTCAGACAGAACCTGAAATATCTGACTGGGGAGAGCAATTAACAGGCTTGGATGGGGACCACTTCTTTGAAGTCAGATATCTCCGGTTCCCCAGGGCCGATTTTTAAAATTCTTGTACCCATGGAAAGAGGGGAACCTCAGCTTTCAGACTAAGATTCCTGGGGGAGTTTCTGGGTACTCAGAACCCCCCCCTGTGTGCGCTACTGGAGGGTAACGACAAAACACAGCAAATTGTGTTGCAAGTGATATTGAGGGATGAGTCTGTGTCTGCTTTTGCAGTTCAGATGAATAACATCGGGCTCCAACATGAGGGGGCAAAGGGGCAGTGAAATGATGGGGGGGGAGGAAATGTGCCAAGGGTGGCCTGACAACTGAATGCACCTATGGCCAAGGGGGGTGTTGTTGGTGGTGCTGTAAAAAGTCCTGCCCAACAGACTTTCATCCTTTGGACCTTATTTTATGCTGCCCTATTGCTGCTGTTTGTAAAGGGGTGTCCATAACACTTCAAGCTTCAGATCCCAAACATGTAGGTCTGCCATTAGAGTAGAGGTGTCTGGGCGTTGCTGGGGTGTTGGCAGTAAAGGTGGGGGGATGTACTGTATGTCTGGGTGGAGATGGGCTTGGGGTAATAAGTGTGGATGCAGGAAGTGTGTCTGACATTTATCTCACCTTCAGTATAAATTTAGGCCCCTGACTATGTTTATTTTTATTATTGGACTGTAGGCAATCTTTCCCTTTTCCAATTCACCCCCTCCCTTGTTCTTTTGTTGTATTTTACCTTTAATATTCTTTTTTTATGCTGCATTGTACTGCATTTGTGATTTGTACAAATGTATTTGTTTTCTAAACACTATATATTACATTGTCATGTTTTCCACCTTTTATGTTCACATCAAACGTTTTTTTAATAAAAATAATAATAATAATACAAAAAAAAAAAATGGACATATACTGCTCCACCTGAGCATGCGGTGTATCTATATTAGGTGCAAGGTGTGCAGTGCACACGAGCTTCTGACTCAGAGGGCCCACATAACACACCCAATTCTTGAGCGACTTGCATTAATAGGGGCAGAACTTGATGATGTCTACATCAGGCCCCGCCCCCAGAAGTACTGTTGACAATCTCCTCTCCGGGGTTCTCTGGAGGAAATCATTTGATGGTCGCTGACCATCGAATGATTTCTACATCGCTCGCACATGTTAAACACCTCTCTGGTCATTTACATCTGCGGGCACCCTGTAGTGGACGTCAGCTGCCTGCCCCCCGCACTATGGTCACATTTACATGGGAACACCCAGCGTTTTCATGGGAGTGCCCATGAAACGCTGGCCGTTCCAATGTGCCCAGCCCCTTGCCGCTTCCCCATGCAACCTGCCCGCACTGCTATGTGTGAATGAGATGGCGAACAAGCAGTTTGACGTGACCGCTCGCACCAAGTGGCTGCACATCTGCATAAATGCTTATGCGGAGTTGCTTAACATCACTCCCCCGTGTGAACGCGTGGGGACCGATCAAATCAGAATAACCTCCTAAGTGCGCAGGTGCAACCCCCAAATAACTATAAATTCTTCTAGGTACACTTGCATACAGTTTTTGAAGGAACTTTGAATTAATCACATTTTTTCTGTGGGTGTAGGATTGCTCAATTCCTTCTGGGCGGGATGTATTAATATACATCGCCAACCCTTGCCGCCCAGCCGCCGCGATGCTACCACATATGTACTAACATATGCGGCTAGCATCGGGTTGCGGTGACGGAGACCCCCGCGATACCTGTAATGTGGTGTGCGGGGGTCTCCATCACATCCCGGCGGCTGTCAGTGTCCCCCTGCGTCTCCTCCTCCCCCGCCTCCTGAGGAGATCGATGGAGGACAGGAGGGGGGGTCGCGCGGACGGCGGGTGGCGATAGAAGCCCATAGGCTTCTATAGGGTATCGATACCCTGCCCGGCGGAGACGGGGCGGACGGGTAATGGTACATAGGAAAATGCAGTAAAACCCCCATTTTACCACATTTTCCCTTTAGTACATCCCGCCCTCTGTCTATTTGTGTAATTCTAGATTGTGTAAATCTCGATGATGTTGAGATCAGAGCTTTGTGGGGCCATATTATCGCTCATTGTTCTTCATTACGGAGAAAATAGTTATAAGAACACTATTAATTCTGACCAAATCTCCAACTCCATTTGCTGAAATGCCGCCCCAAACTTGTAAGGAACCTCGGCCATGCTTCACTGTTGTTTGCAGATACTCATTTATTGTACTGGTCTCCAGCCCTTTGGTGAACAAACTCACATCTGTTACAGCCAAATATTTCACATGTTGACTAATCAGCCCAGAGCACCTGCTGATATTTTTCTGCAACCTAGTTCCTAGGTTTTCATGCATATTTGAGTCACTTGGCCTTTTCTGGCTGCAATACTTCCTGGAAGACCACTTCTGGCCAGAAGATTGGTGTTCCTGGCCTGGGTCCCACTGGTTTCTGCCAGTTTTGATGTGATGGCACAGCTGAACATCCTCCTATTTCAATGTGAAGTAAGCTTGAAGTGTCTATCATCTGATGAACTAAGGTTCCTTGGCCAATCACTGCGTAAACGTTCTCCAACATTTTCAGTTTTTGTTTGTGATTCTTCAAAAGAGCTTGAACAACACATAAAACCCTGGTCTGCTGATGCAGTATAACTACCTTGTGTTTTGTTGCTGTGCTCAGTCTTGCCATGGTGTGTGACCTGTGACATGAAATCTTCCACATCCTCACCTTAGTAGCAGAGTTTGGCCATTTGTCACCCAGTGTTAGACCTCCTAATGCATGTGTTTCAACCGACGTATGAAAATGAGGATCATTATCTCCTGTTTGGTATCTTGCACCTGACAATAATCCTACAAAATCCCAAACTTTGTTTAATTGTACCTAGATGAATTGATTTTTAAGGCAAAGAGTGGTGACACCAAGGGGCATAGTATTCGAGTTTGCTGGAGGTGCGAGATGGTAGCCCAACCTGGATGTTGTATTATTGCAGGAACATTTTACAAGCTAAAACCATGCCCTTTAGATGATTGCTTTATTAAATGTTTTTATAGTTTCCCACATTTCCAGCAAACTCGGGCACTATTACATATGCCCCCAATATTGATTTTGAGTTTAGATTTCTTTTCTGTTCAATCATATTCCATGGGTGCAGGGTGTGCAGTGTGCCCCCCCCCCCCCCCCCCCCCCCTTGACGAATCCCGGCACCCTTTATAGATAAGGCCATTATTTATATTTATCTAATCGGAATTTTCCCAATTATAAAATATGACCCAACATCGACGTAGCATCCTTATAACCCAGCATAGAAAGAAACCCACAGTACATGACTATTTAGTATAATAGCTTGATTAAATACCAATTACAAGATAATGGTGGTAATTTAATGTTTCTTCGTACACACATCATTTGTATCAGTGATTTGATCTTCATAGTGAGACAATCTTACATCCATTTAACAGTCATCCTTCTGCCAACTAAAACATTACCATTAGGAAGTATGAGAATTAAGTGCACTAAACTATAGTAACCATTACTGCTATTCATTGCCGTTCAATCTTAGAGGCCACTATCTTGTACGGCAAACATATTACTATTTTTGTATGCGCTAAGTACATCCACTGACTGTGATGGACTGTAGAAAAAGCCTTTTATCAGTGAGAGAAAACGGGGAACAGAAGACGGGTCATTTAGGAGAGGGAAAAAAATACGCCAGCAGAGTAATTCTTAGAGTTTATACAGTGTACTCCGAAGGGAAAATAACTTTAAGTCATTTAAATACTTGGAGAAACTTCCAATGTTCTTTTTTCATTAAAAAGAAAAAAAGAAACCAGGCAGATATGAAGGTTATGTGATTGATTATAATTTTGATCTGAGTTATATGATGAGCAGTGTTTCTCGTTAATGAAATCCTAGCTGATAACAGCGCTCTCAGATAAAAGTTGAAACACAATACAGAATGGGAAGCTGGAGCCCATCGCTAATTTACTGCAAGCCCATTAGCAAGCAGAACAGGATATTTAAAACCTTTGTGAGATGCTTGGAGGTGGAATTAGGATTTGCATTTCATTTTCGCGACACAAAATGCAGAAATAAAAGTGTAACGATTCTCACCGACAGATTTTTCATTCTAATTTAATTTTTTTATTTTCATGTGAGAAGAATGGTGAGGCGGATAATCTCAGGGAATAAAGAGATTCAAATATTTGTGGCAAACTTGGTCAAATGCAGGCTCTCCAGCTGTTGAGGGACTACAAGCTGCCATGGTTCGTTAGGGTTAGGGAAAGGGTAGTGTTAGGCAGCAGAAGGGGGTGTTTAGGGTTAGGTCGCAGGGGTGGGGGAGATTAGGGTTAAAATGCTGTGGGTTAGGGTGTGGCTGCTGGAGAGGACAGTTAGGGTTAGGCTGTGGAGGACGAGTGCTTAGGGTTGGGTTACATCAGGTTAATGTTAGGCTGCAAGAGGGGCATCCTAGTGTTAGGAAGGTTTGTGTTAGGCTGCAGGGGTGGGGGAGGTTAAGGTTAGGCTGTGAGGGGGACAGAAAGTAAGGGTTAGGCTGCATGAGTGGAGGGTTAGGGTTAGGCTGCTGCAGACAACAGTTAAGGTCAAGCTGGGGGGTGGTTTGGCTGTGGAAAGGGTAGGTTAGGGTTAGGCTGCAAAGGGGTGGTGGTTAGGGTTAAGATGCTGGTGTTTGGCTGCTAGAGAAGACAGGGTGAGAGGAGTGCTTAGGGTTAGACTTCAGGGGTGGGGGAGGTTAAGGTTGGGCTGCGAGGGGGACAGTTAGGGTTAAGCTGCATGAGGAGATGGTTAGTCTGCTGCAGGGGACAGTTCAGGTTAGGCTGGGGGATGGTTGGCCGTGGAAAGGGTATATTAGAGTTAGGCTGCAGGAGCGGGTGGTTAGGGTTAGGCTATGGAAAGGGGTGACTTAAGGAGAAAATACTTACTGAGATGTGTCAGCATTCTGTCATCGGGATCCCGAATGCCGGGACTTCATACTATGTATTACTGTACCTTTATATTACACTCAATTGGACCCTCTTCACTCGTTCTCTATTCCTAGCATTACTCTCTTCCCATTGTGCCTTTTTTTCGCCTGTCTCTGGTCCCCCAACAGCAACTCTTACAATTAGCTCAGTCATTGGGTACAGGGTCACTGTTGGTGATTTACTTCCTACCTGCAAAGTTGTCATGCTTTTCCTTTTGTAGCCAATAGGGGTAACTACCCTTCCCCTCATTTCCACCATTCATTCCTCCCTGTGTATAAATGTATAGTTTTCTTTATAGTTATCCTATGTATTAATATACTATTGTATTGTTAATCTCTGCACAGTGGTGGGGACTCATTGTGGCTTCGCATAAATAAAAGATGATGATGATAAAGATGATGATAATAAGTAGAATCCATCCAGAGGATCCCCGCAGGGAGGTCTAGTGTGGTGAAGTGTAGTGAGCTTGAATTAGGAATGGACATCAGACACTGATGGTTAGCAACTATCCAATCAGATGGAAATGCTTTATCCATCGAATAGTGTTTGTAATCGTTGCCAGCCATTGTATGCGTCTTTCCAGTGCTCAGCTGATGGCTGACTGTTTATAATCAGCAATCAGAAAGTGGCCAGGGAACACTTTGACAGCAGGCTTCCATTGTTCGTCCCTAGCTCACACATGTTGAGGGGATTCACAGTGAATTATGTCATCAGGACTCACCTGTCCACTTTACTGTGGCAGTGGATGGAATCCTGGGGTTTGTAGAGAACACCAAATATGAGTTCCCTGAACATCCCAGGAGAGTAGGCAAGTACAAGTATATGCCAATAAAAAGTTAAATGTCACCTGCATATGGTAGATTGTATACATTATCAAAAAGCTTCCATACATCATGGTACGAGACAAAAAACACATCTGAGCCGCACTGAGAGGACCTGAGAGTCTTTGCCGTAAACAGAGTCATAGGACATAGGCACTCATTCTGGTTGACCGAGTCCCAGAGTGACCGCTCTGCTGAATTGCCACCTGCTCGCAACCATATGAAGGCAGGTGTCACGAAGACACATGCCCTCGCATGTGCCCGCAGCAAGAGAAGTCATTCGATGGTCGCCATCCCTCGTCCCAGACCCGCACCTTGCGAACGGCCCAGTGACATTGCAAATTGATGTGACCAATCGCAATCGAGGTTTACACCTGCACTAAAATGCCCATGTGCAAACTACGACCATCGGGACCGCGTGTGAACCGAAATCGGCCCCATACAGTATATGTACTTTGAGGTAAAACCACTAATCATATGATACTATATGCTTGACTGCTGCCCTATACAGTACATACTGAATTGGTTATGCTCACACAATTACCAATAAATCCGGATATATACTAAATATAAATAATAAGTTCCCATAAATGATAATATTGTAGCCTGATATACAGTGTGTGCGTAAACAGAATATGTATTCATCAACTGTACAATTCCTATTTAAATTTCCCACTGTAATCCTTGTTTGCTTTTCTGCTTCCTTGTTGCATATATCCTTAGTTGCTCTTTGAGTTCCCAATCCCTAAACATATTGCCAGAAATGCCACTAAAATGCTTTTTATGATTCATCACAGGTGTCTTATAGCGCTTGCCCCAGGAAGCAGAGCTGTCATAATCAGTAAAGCAAACAATGTTTATTTGTGAATATCAAGCTTGTAGGAAAAGAGCTACATTGTTTAAAATCTATGTGTACTGTAGATTATAATGTTGACTTGATGAGTACCCTATAAAAAAAGTCATTTCTGTTTTCCAAGAACTATTTGATTTTATGCAGCGTTTACTGATTTCAATAACACAATGTTCAAGTTGTCGGACAAGCTCAGTCCCTACTACAAAAAAAATGGGGGACAATGATGAAAATGTGTCTTACAGTAGCTCTTCGAATACTAGTTTTGTGTCCGAAGACAGCCAGGGGCTTCTTAAAATTGTGTGGCAGTCTCTGCTGCCCAGGAAGTGGGCAAAGCTATCTGCACCCAACCAGGGCCACCACTTTCAAAATGAAACGGGCATTACAAGAGGGCTATTACACTATTTTCATTCACTCACGTCATCATCACATCACAAAGCCAGTATAGTGACATTGTTTAGAGGGGATGGGGCAACAATGACATAATCACATAGCCACACCCCCAGCAGCACCTGCTTCCACTGCACCATATCTCCCTCAGTACCAACCTGGCTGCCACCTCCTGGGGGGCAGTGCAGGGTAGGGGGGGGGGGAGGTCAGCCAAAACATTGACAAGAATGACTGTGCACATCTTGAATTGCATTCTTCAAGGGACAAATCACCTATAGATCTTGTCAAGAAGAAATACTTTGCTACTCATTTGTGCCAATGACTTTAGCCTGTACTCATCACTTCATACTCCTGCTTGCAGGACTTTGCAGACACTGCTCTATACCAGTGGTCTGTGGTGAGCTTAGTGGTTGGTGAGGCACTGGCTTGGTGGAGCCAGTGCTGACGGGGTCTGTGGGGAGCACTGGTTCCATGCTGCTTCTGTGCTGACAGGCAGGTGCGGGAGCTGCGCCTGCATAATCAGCAGTGACCGGCAGAGCAGCTCCTGCCTCCTGTCTATCAGCGCAGAAGCATTCTGGACCCAGCGCGACCCGCAGACATCGTCGGCGCTGGCTCCTCCATGGGATTTGGCCATTGTTAAGTGTTGCAGAGCCGGGGACAAGTTTCCCTGTCCTTGCAGATTGTAGGCGTCCTTCTCACCTTCGTCGAGCGCGGACCTCAGATACCTTCCTCCCTGCCTGGGGCTTCGGTGGATTGGTGATCGCAGTGGCATAACTATAAAATGTGCTCCCCCCCTGCCAAAATAGTTTCTGCCCCCCCATTTTAATGCCCCTTACACATCACCACATTCACCATAATGCCCCTTATACTATAAGACACACACCGTAACGCCCCTTACACTATACATCACACAACGTAATGCCCCTTATTCTATATGACACACACCATAATGCCCATTACACTATACACCACACAAGTAATGCCCCTTACACTATACTCCACATACTGTAATGCCACTTACACTATATGCCACACACCGTAATTCCCCTTACACTATATGTCACACAAAGTAATGCTCCGTACACTATACGCCACACACTGTTTTGCCAATTACACATTATGCCACACACCATAATGGACTTTACAATATATACGCCACACACCGTAATGCCACTAACACTATACTACACCACACACTATAATGTCACATGCACTATACGCTGCATACCGTAATGCCCCTTACAATATACATCACACACTGTAATGCCCCTTACACTATATGCCACACACCTTAATGCCACATACACTATACGCCACACTCCGTAATGCCACTTACACTATACGCTGCATACCGTAATGCCCCTTACACTATACGTAACACACTGCAATGCCCCTTACACTATACGCCACACACTGTTTTGCCACACACCGTAATGCCACTAACACTATACACCACACACTATAATGTCACATGCACTATACGCTGCATACCGTAATGCCCCTTACACTATACATCACACACTGTAATGCCCTTTACACTATATGCCACACACCGTAATGCCTCATACACTATACGCCACACACCGTAATGCCACTTACACTATACGCTGCATACAGTAATGCCCCTTACACTATACGTCACACACTGCAATGCCCCTTACACTATACGCCACACACTGTTTTGCCAATTACACATTACGCCACACACCATAATGCGCCTTGCACTATACTCCACACACCATCATGCCCTTACACTATACTCCACACACCGTAATGCCGCTTACATTATACGCCACAGACGGTAATGCCACTTACACTATACTCCACAAGTGGGTTGTGGCTTGATAGCAGGATGTAAGCAGGCAGGGGGTCAGAGAACCAGCCTCAGGGCTAGTTTATGCAGCGGAAGGGTACGCTTTGATGAATAGGTGAGTTTTCAGTGCATATATAGGGGACACTTTACATAGGGGTTAGAGGGTGGGTGGTGGCCCCCATCACACAGCCCCCCTTATGACATGGAGACAGGTACCTTGATACATAGGGGGCTATGTACATAGTGCCAGGGGGTGGATGGATGGTGACCCCCTGATGACATGAGATTACCCCCGTCCCCCATGCTTTGGCGCAGAGCAGTGATCACCCCATGATGCAGCCACTCTCCATGCTTGAGCACGCAAAGACTTAGTAAGGAGAGCCTCCAATGTTATGCCAGCATTACCTTCCAGCAGGTCTGGGGAATCTCTCCTCCTGTGGGGACTGTCCACCTCACACTCCGCACACACTGACATCGGGAGCAGGAGAGTAAAGAGCAGCACCATGTCTTCTTCTCTGAAGCAGCACGACTGTAATTGTCAGCTCTTCCTGCAGACCCCACCAGCGTTGGCTCCCCCAAGCCACCGCAGGTGGCACAGCCTGGGTCTGCGGCACCATAGTTATGCCATTGGCCGATTGTGCTGAGCTCCATCTCAAATGGTCATGTGCTTGCCTGTGGAGCACCATGAGTACCATTGTGCTGCCTCCTCCAGTGGTGGATCACTGCTGAGGCTATAGAAGTGCCTCGGTGACGGACTCAGGGATGTGCTTTCTTCCTATATGAAAGCATGCCCCTGTCACTGAGGCTACACCACTGTGCCCAATCACATCTGCTTCAGTGACAGGGGTGTGCTTTCATATCTTTCATATAGGCAGAAAGCACGTTCCTGTCACTGAGGGATCTCAATGGGTGCCGCATCTCCTGCTTTTTTAATGGGCTTTTTACAGCCTGGTGCTCGTCCCCTCCCACTGCCCACCCCCTACTTCAGGAACTGTAACATTGGCAGCTGGAGGCACTGCTCTTGGTGCCTCCGACCAAAACCATAAAAAAAATGGGGGGGTGGGGGTGTGTGTTTAAAAATGGATATAATTTTCTCTGTATTATTTTATTAATCGTTAATGACAGGGGAGGCACTGCCTCCCCTGACTGCACATCCCTGCTCTATGCTGTCCCTTTTAAAACTCCTTGTCCTGTCTGACCTAACTCTGCCCCAACTCTGCCCCAACCTCCAATATTTCCAAAGCTCCCTTAAAACTCAACTCTTTTTCTTACCCCATCCACTTGCTGCCTATTCTCCTGCTCCATTGTAAGACAGTAGGCCAGTATGATATTACTCTATATTATTACATACTGTATGAGCCATTGTGAACAGCAGTTAGATTGCTGAACAGTTGATTCAAGCTTTGGTTAAGTGTCATATTTAAACTAATGACGTGAATTACTTTTGCCTCCTTAAGCATTAGTCTGGGAAATAATTCATTATTTATGATAACAGTATTTATAAATCATTCATACACTTTCTTATATACTAACTTATGAATTTTAGGATAGTGATCCTTTTTATGAGCAGTTCTTATTAATTTTATTTTAAAACTATAATTGATTATATATCTTTTTTTATTCATTACCAGTTATTTATATAGCGTACACATATTTTGCAACACTTTACAGAGAACATGATGTGGTGATACAGTGGAAGCAGTGGCAAACGCAAAATTTTTAGAGGGGGGTTTCCAAATTAAATCAAAAGACTCCCACTCGGCAGCAAATTGGAGTGGGGGGGGGGGGGGGCGGTAACAGCCCTGAAAATTGGTCTTTTTATAAACTGGGTACTGTATGGAATACAGTATTAATATTTAACAGTACAGATGGTCTATAGCAGGGGTGGGGAACCTCAGGCCCTGGGGCCGTATGCGTGGCCCACCCAGTGGCAGATTCAGGGGGGGGGCACCTGGACACATGCCCCCCTGTCATTTATTTTGTAGATGAGGACCAGGGCTTTCCAACGAGCCCAGCCCCATGTCTCTAGCCCCCCGGGAACCGGAGATATCGCCTGGCAAACCTGTAACGTTTTTCCCCCATAGGATAATATGGGACACGTCAATTCTGACCCCCACCCGGTTCCGACGGCTGCCAGTTCCCGCTCTGGCATCACAGAAGCTTGTGGTTGATCATTCAATTCCAAATCGCCTGGCCTTCAATATGATACCAGGCTGGTCCAAATCGGTCAATCGGTTCCAGAGATATTGCGTGTAAACCGATTTTTTTATTTTTGAAATGTAATTTCATGGCTGTTCATGATTTTGAGGGCAGATTACTCTGGAACCAAACGCTCCAGTTTCACTGGACCAAAATCATTCAAAGCCCACTCAAAAGTTATTCAATATAATACTTGTCTTATGTAAATGGGTCAGTTGGTTCCGAAGATATAGCCGGTTAACTGAGATAACTGGTTAAAGGGGGGAGGGGTGGTTTTCTCTCCCCCTCACACCAGAAAATGCAGGAACTAGGCTGGTGTAAAAGGGGCCCACCTGGGAATGCATTTTCTGGTGTGAAAGGGGTATTATTTAAAATAGCTGGGACCTGCAGTGCTCTGAATACAGCCAGGCTCTGCCACTGTCAGTGGCTATCACTTGTGCCTGGTGGCGGCTGTCCCCCGTTTACCACGAGCATGTATTCCCCCTTGGCAATGAGCATGTAATCCCACATGGCAACGAGCATGGAACCTCTGGCAATGAGCATGAAACCCTTGGCAATGAGCATGTAGAGAAGCAGCACTTATGTAGCATAATTTTTAATAGGCATTATGGTGTTTGGCATAACACATAATGGACATAATGGCGTGTAACTTAACGTGTAATGGACATTATGGTGTAAATGTTTAATGCGCACCTTTGGTGGACAATGTCCCTGTTTATGAAGTGTATTGTGAATTTTGGCTTAATCTGTGTGGCATTATGTGAATTCTGGCTCAATCCATGTGGCATTATGTGAATTTTGGCTCAATCCATGTGGCATTATGTGAATTTTGGCTCAATCCATGTGGCATTATGTGAATTTTGGCTCAATCCATGTGGCATTATGAGAATTTTGGCTCAATCCTGTTATGGTTTTGTCGGGAGTGAACCCGTAGCCGGGACTGCTGTGTAGAACAGCCACAGCGAGACCCTACTCTGTCTCTGTTGGCCCCCACAGTTAGGTAACCGGTTCCTGCTGAACTAGGCTTCGCCTGTAGCCGCCACGTTTGAAAGGGCGAGTTAAGCCCGCCCTGACTCCGGTGCAGCCAGGAGTTATGGTGAGACAAAGAACCGGGACCTCCCGAGGGTACAGCCAAGAGGAGATCTAGCTAAGGGACCTGACTGAAAATTAACAAAGGGCCACTTGCCCAGCTAACTATGCTGCTAAGCGCCAGCGACCTAGTCGCCAACCACCCGCGACAGAGTCGCATGCACAGAAGAAAATACACCACGCAAAAGGCACACTACAAACAGAACACGAACTACACTAAACAAAGAAAGAACTGCCGAGAGCACGACCTGTGGACCAGGCAGTCCGATAACAGCGGCCGGACAAAAGTACTTGCCAGCAAGCCGCTGGGCAAGGACAGAAAACAAATGCGAAACCCCAGACGGGTGATAATACGAGAAAAGAACTGCCCCAAGGGGGTACTCACGAATACCAGGTGGGGGCTGGACGAACAGACCAGAAGAATACTTCCACCAGAATTCCCTGGAGCCGGGACAGAGAGCAGACAGGAAACCACTGTCACAGGAGCTATCACCGGCGGGGCTTGTGAGACACAGAAGCCCTTAAATAGGAACTGGTCAGGATACCAGGTAGACCAGCCCACCTCCTGGTCCAATGGTGGGCTGGGCGCCGGGTAATTAGAATGCAGCCCTTATCCAGAGGGCAATGGCGTCCGTTGCTAGGCGACGGCGTCCGTTGCTAAGCAACGCCGCCGCCGCATCATGCCCCCGAATGCCGGGTCCTGCCGTCTTCCGGGATTACCCGGACGTAGGGTAGTGGAGGGCGGAGGCTGCGCCCGACTGCGGCGTCCCCCGGCGTCCCTGGTTGCTGAGCAACTGGACGTCGGGTCATCAGGACGCGCAGCCGAGCTGCGTTGCTGGTCCCGGCTTCCCGGATGTGAAGAGGTGGAGGGCGGGGGTTGCGCCCGACTGCGGCGTCCCCCGGCGTCTCTGGTTGCCGGGCAACCAGACGTCGTGAGGTCACGACGTGCAGCCAGGACGCGCCGCTGATCCCTTCCACCAGCCGCCAGGGACCGGCGCGCAACAGTACCCCCCCCTCGAGGAGGGGTTAACAAACCCCTATGACCAGCTTTATGGGGAAATTTCCGAAAAAATTCTGCTTTCAACCTCGGGGCGTGCAAGTCACTGTCAGAGACCCAGGACCTCTCCTCCGGCCCATATCCCTTCCAATGGACGAGGAAGCAGAGGGAACCACGAGACCTTTTGCAATCCAGAATCCTCTCTACTAGAAATTCTGACTGTCCCTGGACATCCACTGGGGGTCTATTCTGAACCACCCTTCGTGGGAATTTTTTCGAAAAAATGGCTGGTTTGAGGAGGGAGGAATGAAATGTATTGGCGATCTTAAATGAGCTGGGAATTTGTAACCGAAAGGCTACTGGGTTGACCTTCTTAATGATGATATACGGACCAATAAACTTTGGACCAAATTTAGCAGATGGCTGTCGAAGTTTAATGTTCCTGGTCGATAACCAGACTCTATCGCCCACTTTGAACTTACACGGCCGTCTCGAACGGTCTGAAAAAACCTTCTCTCGAAAGGCAGCTCCTTTGAGCGCTACATGCACTTGTCTCCAAATTGTTCTGAGCCGGGCCGTCGTAGAAGATGAAACTCCGGAGCTTTCCGGACCCAGTGCATTGGCCTTGGGATGGACTCCAAAGACGGCAAAGAAAGGAGACGTTTTAGTGGAGGAGTGATGAGCATTGTTATATGCAAACTCGGCAATAGGCAGAAATTCTGCCCAATCATCTTGTGTCTTGGACACAAACAGGCGTAAATACTGCTTTAAGGATTGATTGAGCCGCTCAGTCTGACCATTTGATTGGGGATGGTAGGCTGAGGTCAAACTAAGCCTAATTTTAAGTGCTGCACAAAAGAGCTTCCAGAAACGAGCAATGAATTGGGGACCCCGGTCCGATACAATGTCAGAGGGCAGCCCATGGAGTCTGAAAATATGAAGTAAGAACAATTTGGCTAGACCATTGGCTGTTGGTAATTGTGGTAATGGAACAAAATGAGCCATTTTACTGAAACGGTCAATAACCACCCAAATGACCTGGAACCCGTGGGAAATGGGTAAGTCCACCACAAAATCCATGGCAATATGAGACCACGGCCTGGAAGGAATAGCCAATGGTACTAATTGCCCTGCCGGAACAGTCCTGGGAACTTTATGTCTAGCACACTCGGGGCAAGACAAGACAAAGTCCTTAGTGTCTGTGGCAATATCGGGCCACCAGACACAACGGGAAAGGAATTTTAACGTCCTTTTAACACCCGGATGTCCCGCAATTCTACTTTCATGGAACTCAGCCAACACCTCTTTTCTCAAGGCCTGTGGAACAAACAGGCGGTCGGCGGGTTTTTGACTGGGCGCTTCATCCTGAACTTGGAGTAGTAAGTCTTTAAGCGTCCGTGTAAGACCAGAATGAATTACCGAGGGTGGAAGAATGGGTGCCGAAGGAACCCGTATCTCTTGGCTGGGTAAGAAACTACGGGAGAGGGCATCCGCTCGGACATTCTTGGACCCTGGCCTATAAGAGATGAGGAAATTAAAGCGTGTAAAAAATAACGCCCACCTAGCCTGACGGGCATTTACCCGTTTGGCAGATTCGAGATATTGCAGGTTTTTGTGGTCGGTAATCACCAGTATTTGATGGCTCGCCCCCTCCAGCCAGTGTCTCCACTCCTCGAAGGCCCATTTAATGGCTAGCAACTCCCGATTTCCCACATCGTAGTTGGCCTCCGCCGAAGAAAACTTTTTAGACATGTAGGCACATGGGAAGAGAAACGAGGACTTGGAATCCCCCTGTGATAGAACAGCTCCTGCTCCCACTTCTGAGGCATCTACCTCAACCACGAAGGGTTGCTCCGGATCAGGATGCCTAAGGATTGGAGCTGTAGAAAAAGCTTGTTTAAGTGCCACAAAGGCCCCTTCAGCTTGTGGGGACCAGTTGGCCGGATCGGCTCCCTTTTTGGTAAGGGCCACGATGGGAGCGACCACATCCGAAAAAGACCGAATAAATCGCCTATAATAATTTGCGAACCCTAAAAATCTCTGGAGGGCTTTGAGATTAGAGGGTCGCACCCACTCCAAGACTGCCTGCAATTTCTTTGGATCCATGCGGAAACCGTCTGAAGAAATGACATATCCCAGGAAAGACACCTCGGGAACTTCGAATTCGCATTTCTCCAGTTTGGCGAAGAGATGGTTTTCACTGAGCTTTTGTAGGACTTGTCGTACCTGATAACGATGTTCCTCTAGGGTACTGGAATAAATCATAATGTCATCCAGATAGACAACCACGAATTTCCCCAGAAAATCCCTTAGGACATCATTAATAAAGTCTTGAAAGACAGCCGGTGCATTAGATAACCCAAAGGGCATCACCAGGTATTCATAGTGCCCTGTTTGGGTACTGAAGGCTGTCTTCCATTCGTCCCCGGCTCGAATGCGTATAAGATTGTACGCCCCCCGGAGATCAATTTTAGAGAAGATCTTGGCCGAACGTAACTGATCAAATAAGACCGAAATTAATGGTAGCGGATAAGTGTTTTTAACTGTAATTTTGTTGAGAGCCCTGTAGTCTATACAGGGCCTGAGGGACCCATCCTTTTTGGAAACAAAAAAAACCCTGCGCTCAAAGGAGATTTAGATGGTCTGATAAATCCTTTGGCCAAATTCTCCTGAATGTATTCATTCATGGAGCGGGTCTCCGGACCAGACAGAGAATAAAGTCGGGCCTTAGAATATTGAACCTCTGGCATCAGTTCAATGGCACAGTCATATGGACGGTGAGGTGGTAATAGGTCTGCCTGACCCTTAGAAAATACGTCGGCAAAGTCGGAGTAATGGGCAGGAACCCCCTCCAGAGAGACGGTTGCCAACTGAATAGGACTTTTGACGCAAGACCCAGAACACTGATCACTCCAACGTGTGATCTCTCCAGCCTGCCAATCGATCTGAGGATTATGGTTCTGGAGCCAGGGATATCCTAGGACAACTGGAACTAAGGAGCAGGAGGTTAAGTAAAAATAGATCATCTCCTCATGTAAGATCCCCACCCGAAACTGTAACAGAGGAGTCTGACACGTGATTACTCCACCGGGAAGAGGACCACCATCCAGCCCTCGCATAATAAGCATCTTATCAAGGTCTAATTTGGGAATACCCAATTTACTGGCAAACGAGACATCCAAGAAATTCCCAGCTGCCCCGCTATCAATAAAGGCGGAAACAGATGTCTCAGTCTCGTTTACCCTAACACTGGCCGGTACTAGTAGTGCGTTGCGAGAGGAGATAAGCTGAAGACCAAAATGAACCCCCTCACAATTCACTTGGTCCGTGCGTTTCCCGACTTGTTCGGGCAAGTGCGTACCACATGACCCTTACTGCCACAATAGAGACAAAGACCAGCGGACATTCTACGGGCTCTCTCGTCGGGAGTAATCCTAAAAGCCCCTAGCTGCATGGGTTCTTCTTCTTCCTCAGACGGAACATACCCAATCGAGGTTGGCCGAAGCCCGGAAACTTTCTCGGACCTCCGCTCACGGAGCCGACGATCAATCTTTATAGATAGCTCCATTAATTTATCTAAAGTCTCCGGAACCGGGTATTG
The DNA here is from genome assembly GCF_055691185.1 of Crinia signifera. NCBI lineage: Eukaryota > Metazoa > Chordata > Amphibia > Anura > Myobatrachidae > Crinia > Crinia signifera. The sequence continues at coordinate 268,872,313 of NC_139221.1, forward strand.
GATGAGGCTATCCTTGATCGCCTCTGATAACCCCTGCCGAAACTGACTGCGTAAGGCCGGGTCGTTCCACCCACAGTCGTTGGACCAACGGCGGAATTCCGTGCAGTATGCCTCTGCTGGATTCCTCCCCTGTTTTAGGGCTCGTAAATGGCTTTCGGCCGAGGCTTCTCTATCGGGATCATCATATAATAACCCCAGCGACTTAAAGAAGGCGTCGACCGACCGGAATGCCGGATCGTCCGATTTGAGCCCGAAGGCCCAGGTTTGGGGATCCCCCTGGAGTAAAGAGATTACCAATCCTATTTGTTGTTGCTCAGACCCAGAAGACCGAGGTTTCAGACGAAAGTATAGCTTACAGCTCTCTCGAAAATTGTAAAAATCCTGGCGATTACCGGAAAACCGGTCCGGGAGGTTCATCTTGGGCTCGGGAACCACAACGGGGGGAGCTCGGGACACCTCCTCTTGGGATTTCACCCGCAAGGACAAATCTTGCACCATCTGGGTGAGGCTCTGTAATTGGTTGGCAAAAGCCTGGGCTGGGTTGGGCGTAGTAGGGTTCATGGTAAATCCTGGAAAGAATTATCCCCTAACACTCTGTACTCCCTTCCTGGTTTTAGTTTGGGCCGGAGATAATGTTATGGTTTTGTCGGGAGTGAACCCGTAGCCGGGACTGCTGTTTAGAACAGCCACAGCGAGACCCTACTCTGTTCCTGTTGGCCCCCACAGTTAGGTAACCGGTTCCTGCTGAACTAGGCTTCGCCTGTAGCCGCCACGTTTGAAAGGGCGAGTTAAGCCCGCCCTGACTCCGGTGCAGCCAGGAGTTATGGTGAGACAAAGAACCGGGACCTCCCGAGGGTACAGCCAAGAGGAGATCTAGCTAAGGGACCTGACTGAAAATTAACAAAGGGCCACTTGCCCAGCTAACTATGCTGCTAAGCGCCAGCGACCTAGTCGCCAACCACCCGCGACAGAGTCGCATGCACAGAAGAAAATACACCACGCAAAAGGCACACTACAAACAGAACACGAACTACACTAAACAAAGAAAGAACTGCCGAGAGCACGACCTGTGGACCAGGCAGTCCGATAACAGCGGCCGGACAAAAGTACTTGCCAGCAAGCTGCTGGGCAAGGACAGAAAACAAATGCGAAACCCCAGACGGGTGATAATACGAGAAAAGAACTGCCCCAAGGGGGTACTCACGAATACCAGGTGGGGGCTGGACGAACAGACCAGAAGAATACTTCCACCAGAATTCCCTGGAGCCGGGACAGAGAGCAGACAGGAAACCACTGTCACAGGAGCTATCACCGGCGGGGCTTGTGAGACACAGAAGCCCTTAAATAGGAACTGGTCAGGATACCAGGTAGACCAGCCCACCTCCTGGTCCAATGGTGGGCTGGGCGCCGGGTAATTAGAATGCAGCCCTTATCCAGAGGGCAATGGCGTCCGTTGCTAGGCGACGGCGTCCGTTGCTAAGCAACGACGCCGCCGCATCATGCCCCCGAATGCCGGGTCCTGCCGTCTTCCGGGATTACCCGGACGTAGGGTAGTGGAGGGCGGAGGCTGCGCCCGACTGCGGCGCCCCCGGCGTCCCTGGTTGCTGAGCAACTGGACGTCGGGTCATCAGGACGCGCAGCCGAGCTGCGTTGCTGGTCCCGGCTTCCCGGATGTGAAGAGGTGGAGGGCGGGGGTTGCGCCCGACTGCGGTGTCCCCCGGCGTCTCTGGTTGCCGGGCAACCAGACGTCATGAGGTCACGACGTGCAGCCGCACTACTAGTACCGCAACAAATCCGTGTGGCATTATGTGAATTTTTTCCCAATCCGTGTAGCATTATGTAAATTTTGGCTCAATCCGTGTGGCATTATGTGAATTTTGGCTTAATCCATGTGGCATTATGTGAATTTTGGCTCAATCCGTATGGCATTTTATGCATTTGGCTCAATCCGTGTGGCATTATGTGAATTTTGACACAATCCATTCGGCATTATGTGAATTTTGGCTCAATCCGTGTGTGTTATTATGTAAATTTTGGCTCAATCCATGTGGCATTATGTGAATTTTGACACAATCCATGTGGCATTATTTGAATTTTGGCTCAATCCATGTGGCATTATGTCAATTTTGGCTCATTCCATTTGGCATCATGTGTAAGGGGCAAGTATAATGGGGTCTAGTATTTTGTTGCATAATGTGTAGAAGTTGTATATGGTGTTGACACGCTCCCTGTTGAGTGGCCACACACCCTTTTCTGGAGCGCACAACTACATCCTTCACTTTTGTCGCCATGGTGGGCCTGCGTACTTTAAATGCCAGGGCCTATTTTTAATTCCATTCCCACCCTCTCCTGCCGCTCTCTTAGCATGTACACTGGCACCACTAACACCGCCCCTCCCCACCCAAACCCTTTTTTTATCATGGTGCCCCCCCTGTCATTTTATCCTGGATCCGCCCCTGGTCCCACCCACTGCCCGGTGGCTTTGCAGGAAGTCAAGTACAGGGGAATTTTCACGAGAGTTTGGTAGTTCTCAAGAGATTCCTCTTAATCAACAGCAGCCGGAGACTGTCAGTCCTATTCAGCGGCAGTTGCAGGAGTGTGGGACGGCTTGCAGCAGGACAATTTGTAAGAGAAATGTTGACATATGACCCTCAAAGGACTTTTTCCCCATACAAATGGCCCTTGGCACAAAAAAGGTTCCCCACCCCTGGTCTATAGTATAGGCTGTTTCAAACATTTAAATAAGATAAGTGGACAGGAAAAGGTTAAACATATATAATAAATCAATACAAAAACATAATAGAACCAGTATGGCTCCTGTCTCTTCCTTCTGGCAGCTACTCTTGGTAGAAGAAGCTGCTCCCACAGGGCATGTGCAGCAGCTCTGCTTTGTCCCTTGCACTGATGTGGTGGCAGCTCTGTTGATCATATTATACACCAGTGCTATTGTTGTCATGGGTGTCGGATGATGCTCCGACAGTGGGGATTCCGACAGTCAGTATCCCGATGTAGTGATCCTGACTGCCGGTGCTCCGACAGGGGGGATCCCGACACACAGGGGCTAGTCTCCCTTGTGGGGTCCACGACCACCACAGAGGGAGAATAGAACCTGTAGCGAGCCACCAGGCCTGCAGTGTGGCGAGCGCAGCGAGCCCGCAAGGGGCTTCTTTGCACTCGCCCCCCTGTCTGAGCACCGGCCATCGGGCTCCAGACATCGGGATACTGACTGCCAGTTTCTCCACTATCGGAGGCACATACCACACCCGTTGTCATAATTTAAGGCACTTGCCAAGACGAGGGTTTCTGTGCAGCCAGAAATCCCCCTGCGTTTGCCTATGAGTTGAAGGTGATAACGCACCAGTCATTCAGGTGTGCTTGAAAAATGAAAGTTGGGAGTTGATTGGCTGGTGCATTATCACTTTCTACTTTATCACCACTTTATCACTACTTTATTTTACCAGGCTTAATACATCTGACCCAAGTGTTCCCTACCACATGTACACACATTCATGTTAGGGTTAGTACCAGCATATTTTTGGATTGCGGGAGGAAACCAGAGTACCCAGAGGAAACCCACGCAAACATGGAGAGAATATACACACTCCACACATATAAAATATTGAGTCATGTTCATCCACTTATTAGAATTGCGTAAGGTTATGCCAGAGGGTCCCAAACTTGGCCCGCAAGGCACCCTGGGCCAGGTTTTTTTAAGTATTGGGAATTTTTTTATAGAGCTATATTAAAAAATTACAAATAAATATGAAAGAATTGGCAGCACAGTACAAAGGCTTTGAAAACGCCATTTGCATGATCATCTGTTTTCTAGAGACACACATTAGACATCAAATTGGTGGATAATTCACTGACAAATTGTAAAAGGCTGCTCATTTGTGACTGACCTAGCCACCTAACAACACCATAGACCTCATCCATAATTGGCTTGGTGCCGAAATCATGTATCTTTAAATTGTGCTGTGTAAATTGATCATCAGAGCAGTGACAAAGACTGAGCCGCATCTTACATCCTTTTGATGTATAATGCCATTTGAAAATTGCTGCAGAACCTGATGAATAAACAACTGGGTAGCGTGTGAGGGTTCCATGTGCTGTGTAAGACTGGCACGTTACCGCTGCCGAGAGATCCATTTATCCAGTGTTATTAACAGTACAGACTGAATAGAAAATTAAGCAAGAAAATGCCACTGTTTATTAACCTGATCTGTACCTGGAGAGTAAATGATGGTGAAGGCAGTCTGACTTGTGTAATCACTCTATAGTTGTGGTTCTTGTGGTTAATGGAGGAGAATATATTATTTTATACAACACAAGATAATCTCAGGCCTGCCTATTTGAATTTATTTCACAGTGTGATTCTTTGGCCGAATTAGCTGCACATGGTGCACTGTAGCCAAAAACAGCTCATTTGTGCTCTGTACAGTGCATGGGATTGCTGTAGAAAGAAGAGAAATGAGAGCAATTCACACAGTGTTTTATTGGTTTTAAATTGCAACATTAGGGTTAGACAAGAGGGATAATAAGACAATTTCTGGAGGCTTGTTGTTGTCATGTGCTGTCGAGTTGATGACGACTTATGGCAACCTTATGGATAGCAGCCCTGAACAAATTTTGATCTTCAGTGTTGATAGTGTGGCGTACATAGTATTTGTGATGATATCAAGCCATCTCACAGCTGGTCTTCCCCTTTTTTGTTGGCCTTCATCTTTATCCAAGCATAATGTCCAGAGCCGGGCCTAGGCATAGGCAAACTAGGCAAGTGCATTGGGCATCTGCACTCCCTTGACGTAGAAGCCTAAGGCCGGCTCTGTCTCAACAGCAGACACTGGCAGAGACATTGGGCGAGATATACAAAGCCATGAAAAGTGATAAACCACCAACCAATTAGCTCTTACCTGTAATTTTTCAAACACAGCCTGTGACATGGCAAGTAGGAGCTGATTGGCTGGTGGTTTATTACTCTCCATTTTATCACTTTTCAAACTTAGTACATCTGGCCCATTGAGGGCTACAGGGCTAACAGCTGGCCTGATCAGTGCCATCTCTCCTGTGCCTCGCTTGCTAGCAGTGCCTGCTCATACTAGCGTCCTGCAGCACCATCAGGGTTTTTTTTTTTTAGGGGGCATGGCCACGGGTGTCCATGATTAGGATACACCCCCGACTTTACCTGTCCTCAGACAGACTGAATGCTGCTTCTTCCCCTGGCTGTCTCCTGAAGTCATTCCACCAGGAGGTATTGTGTGTGTGTGTGTGTGTGTGTGTAGGGACTGGGGGAACAAAGAATGGGGGGTGGGGTGGTGGGCCCGGGGGGGATGTGCATGTGTGTGATATATTGGGAGAGAATCGACTGTGTGTGTGTGAGTGTGGTGTAGGGCTTGAGGGTAAAAAGGCTGTGTGTGTGTGTTGGTGCTGACATAAGGAGTAGCGCGCCCCCCCCCCCCCCCCCCCCCCAGTCATATATTTATTTATTTTTGCTACCAAGACCTGTGTTTCGAGTTTGTGGGATTGAGTGCTGGTACATCATTTTTTTACTATACAGTGTGCGTTTATATATATATCTATATATATCTATATATATATAATCTAGATACAGACAGCAGCACGGCACTCAGGGCAGTGTAGAAATAAACCAAACTTAGCCAAACTTATTGAAGTTGACCTTTCAGCCTTGCGGCTTTTATCAAAACAGCTAACATGACAAATAATGTTTACTCACCCCTATAAGTAGAGCAGAATCACTCGTTTGTGCGTGTACAGCGGCCATCTTCTTCCGCCCACTACAGGCAGTTCCGGATGACGTCACTGTACGGGAGACTGTTGCCATAGCATCGGGTCAACAGTGTGTGTATGCTGTGAGAACAATAAAGTTTATTGAAGAAGACAGGAAAAAAAACCCCGTTGGTGATACATTTAAAGAAAGTGCAGCGTGAACGCTGATTAATGCTGAAGTATGTGAGGAGGCAGAGACGCCTCAATCTAAATATGTGGCCGCTATCGACGCCAAACAAGTGATTCACTCTTCAAATATAACAACTATCATAAATACAGTGCAATGATAACATGGGGTGATAGCGGGTTACTTTGTTACAGATCAGTGCAAATATGAAAAATAATTATCATTAAAAAACAGAGCATCTGGGCGTGAGTGCGCACCCCTAAAGGGCGTGCACCTGGGGTGTCATTTCTGTCACTATCACTGCCTGTGGTCACGGAGTCATTGTTTGGTCTGCATCTATTTCTGTATGATTTGCGTCGGGAAGGTTTTTGAGGTTGTTCATGAAACTGAGCGCCAGTTAGCCATCCATAAACACGTTGATATTCATAGTCTTGATCAACCTTGGTGCGTTTGGAATTTTTGTATTGGAGCAACTCCGGTACTTATGTAATATCTGGGCTCTTATGAGACCGCGTCCGCTCGCCACGCTTCGGGCATGGTGGCTCGCTGCGCTTGCCACACTATATAAAATCAACTCCATGCGTAGTTGGATAGTAGGGGTATGAAAAAATGGGGTGCATTTAACATGGAGCCCAGATAATACATAAGTACCTAGGCATGTGTTCTTTTTCATAATTGGAGTAATTCTCCTTGGCTTTGTTCAGCTCCTTCCTGGACTCTTCAATTAAAAATAAAAGCAGATCGAATGAACATTTATTTAGTATTGATGTCCATTTGACACAAAATTCGGCATTGTATTGGCCAATAGTTGGGAGGTTCTTGATCCGGAACCCCCTCCCAAATTGGAGACCTTGGCCCCCAAAGGCTTGAACGAAATGCTAAGCTTATTATGAAATACCAGCCTACCTGGAACCATGATTCAATTGTCACCATGCCCAAATTAGATTTGATGATTTTTTGATTAATGGATAAATAAAAATTAGTACCCAGCTTAAAAGCAGGGTCTCTCACTAGTAGTGACTATAGGAGATTAAACCACATAACAACCTTACCAGGCAATAGATCAATCGATTAATTTACTTAGTGCTGCCAGTCAGTTCTCAAATCACCCGATGCTCTGTTTTTTAATGATAATTATTTTTCATATTTGCACTGATCTGTAAGAAAGTAACCCGCTATCACCCCATGTTATCTTTGCACTGTATTTATGATTGTTGTTATATTTGAAGAGTGAATCACTTGTTCTCGATAGCGGCCACATATTTAGATTGAGGCGTCTCTGCCTCCTCACATACTTCAGCATTAATCAGCGTTCGCGCTGCACTTTCTTTAAATGTATCACCAACGGGGTTTTTTTTTCCTGTCTTCTTTTATAAACTTTATTGTTCTCACAGCATACACACACTGTTGACCTGATGCTATGGCAACAGTCTCCCGTACAGTGACGTCATCCGGAACTGCCTGTAGTGGGCGGAAGATGGCCGCTGTACACGCACAAACGAGTGATTCTGCTCTACTTATAGGGGTGAGTAAACACTATTTGTCATGTTAGCTGTTTTGATAAAAGCCGCAAGGCTGAAAGGTCAACTTCAATAAGTTTGGCTACGTTTGGTTTATTTCTACACTGCCCTGAGTGCAGCGCTGCTGTCTGTATTTGTATCCAGCGTCCAGCCCCGGCTGCCCGCACTGTGAAGGCACCAGGCACCTAGAATTTGAGGATTGGAGTGCCGGCATCCCCACGCATGTATATATATATATATATATATATATATATATATATATATATATATATATATATAGATATATATCTATATATAGATATATATATATATCTATATATATATATCTATATATATATATCTATATCTATATATATAGATATATATATATATCTATATATATATCTATAAATATACACAACACACACACACACATACTTACATACATAATACATACATACATTCATTCATACAGTGGTCGAAGTGGGCCAGTATGTGGCGGTATGGCATACTAGCACTTCTGCACCACGATCAGGAAGTTCTTTTTCCACTGTTCAACCCTGCTGTTAAATCATCGCCGGGTGTCCCGGCTCCTCCCCTGCCTCCTCACTGACGGGTGTCCTGGCTCCCCTGCCTCTTCCTGTCACTGCAACACTGCTGGGTGTCCCAGCTCCCCTGCCTCCTCTTGTTGCCACATTACTGCTGGGTGTCCCGGCTCCCCTGCCTCTTCCTGTCACCGCAGCACTGCCGGGTGATCCGGATCCCTTGCCTCCTCGCGCTGCCACATCAGCGGTGGGTGGCCCGGCTCTCCTCGCTCCTCCTGCTGCCACTGCTACATCCACAAATAAACACATACACCTTAAATTACACACCTGGGTGTACTTATTCTGTGTGCATTAGAGGTACATATCTAGGCTTTTTCAATGACTGATACAACTGTGATGGTATCATTTTTATGCTTAGTAACAGTAACATTTCCCTGTTCTGTGTTTTGGGTGTAATTAATATTATTGGTTTCCATCTTAGTTATGCTTTAAGCTGTTGATTACAGGATCTGATCGATGTCAATCGTCCTCACTGACACTGTTGCCGACTTGCCGTATCCCCACTGTCACTCTTCCTTGTCCCTGTATCCCCGCTGTCACGCAGGGCAAAGTAAAAGTCAGCAATTCTTTTTCTATTTTTTCCCATGTGCATAATTAGAATTAAAGTTAGAAGAAGAAAGAATAGCATATCCCGCAGTCAAGGTTATAGGCTGGGACTTTTGTGCCAACTTTACAATATCCTGAGGACTTTCAGCAGAAAAGACAAGAGACTTAGAGGAACTTGAACCAATTTCTTTGGGACTACATTTCTTAACTGCATCACTAAATGCCTGGGACATCCTTAATAATGAGATCTATGGCTTTAAATAATTTGGACTCCCTCTGAAGGAATATGTCAGATACAGCACAATATTATCTGAAGTGATACTTAAAAATGGTCTGGACTCCATAATGGTGACATACTGTAGTGTTTAGTCAGTGCAAGAAATTGGGCTAAGTCCCCATTAAAGACTATTGATGTAGACACATCATCCAAAGAGTTGGAATCTGCTTTATTATCATCCGACTAACTGGAGTGCTTTACAGAGGTAAAGTCACTGGAACTCTCTCCCGAGGCTGTGACTTTCAGGACCCCCTTCGGGGCTTTGACCTTTGGGACCCCTCTTGGGGTTATGGCTTTTGAGACCTCTTCTGGAACTTTGACCTTTGGGACCCCTCCTGGGGCAGTGGTCTTCAAGACCCCTTCTGAAGTTATGGCCTTTGAGATCTCTTCTGGGGCTGTGAAGTTCGGGACCCCTCCTGGGGCAGTGGTCTTCCAGACCCCTTCTGAGGTTATGGCCTTCGTGACCTCTTCTGGGGCTGTGACCTTCGGGACTACTCCTCGGGCAGTGGTCTTTGGGACCCCTTCTGAGGTTATGGCCTTCAAGACCTCTTCTGGGGTGTGACCTTCGGGACCCCTTCTGGGGCAGTGGTCTTCGGGACCCCTTCTAATGTTGTGGCCTTTGGAAGCTCGGCTGAGGTTGTGGCCTTCCAAACCTTGGCAGAGGCTGTGGCCTTCGGAGCCTCGGCTGAGGCAGCAGCCTTCGTAACCTCGGCATAGGCTGCGGCCTTTGGGACCTCGGCTGAGGCCTTTGGGACCTTGGCTGAGGCTGCGGTCTTCGGGACCTCGGCTGAGGCTGCGGCCTTTGCGACCTCGGCGGTGGCCTTCAGGACCTCGACTGAGGCCTTTGAGTCTCCTTCTGGGGATATGGCTTCTGGGAACTCTTTCAGGGCTATGCCTCTCAAGTATCCTCCTGAGGTAACGGCTTCTGGAACCCCTCCTGGGGCTGTGTCTCTCGAGATCCCTCCTAGGGTAATGTCTTCTGTGACCACTTTTTGGGCTAGGCCATTTGAGAATCCTTAGAGACTGTACAAAGAAGGGCAACTAAAATGGTGCATGGCCTACATCAGAAAACGTACCAGGAAAGACTTAATATGTATACTTTAGAGCAGAGAAGGGAAAGGGGGGACATGATAGAAACTTTCAAATATATCAAGGGTTTTAACAAGGTACAGGTGGGAGACATTCTTCACAGGAAGAGGAGCAACAGAACACGAGGAGATGCACTGAAACTCGAGGTAGGAAGATTCAGGGGAAATTTGATGAAGAATTACTTCACAGAAAGAGTAGTAGATAATTGGAATAGCCTCCCATCAGAGGCTGTAGAGGCAAATACAGTACCATGTTTTCCCGATAATTAGAAACTGTCTTGTTTTTTTGTTTTTTTTTCAACAAAAAACATCATAGGGCTTATTTTCTGGGTAGGGCTTATTTTAATAACATGCCCCAAGTCCATTTTAAACAGCCCCAATTCCTCCTTTCATTACCTTCCCCCAGTCCTCCTTTCATTACCTGCCCCCAGTCCTCCTTTCATTACATGCCCCCAGTCCTCCTTTCATTACCTGCCCCCATTTCTCCATTCAATAACATTGAGTAGGGTAATGCTCACCAACAATAAAGAATTCTTATTCTAACTGCCCCACAGCTTCTTCTTGGCTGCGTGTGCCACTGCTCCCTGCCTGGCTCCCTATGCCTTCTGCAGCCACGTGATATGCGCGGTGATGTCACGCGCTGCCCGCAGTGCATCCCTGGGACCAGGAGCTGCCCGGGAGCAGAAGCCTGAGCGGCACCTTACAAGCAATGTGGAGGTGAGGGGGGGGGTGTTAGCGGGGGGTGGAGATGGGGTACTGTAGAATTTAGTGACTGCACTATGGAAATTTTGATAGGGCGGGGTAGGGCTTATTTTAGACCAGTGTCCAAAATGAAGGGTAGACTTAATTTCGGGGTAGGGCTTATTATCAGGGAAATACTGTAGTACAATTTAAACATGCTTGGGATAGGCATATTGATATCCTTACAAAAAAATAAGGATCAAATATGGTTTGTGGTAACATGTTTAAAAAAGGGGCAGACTAGATGGGCCAAGTGATTCTTATCTGCCGTCAAATTCTATGTTTCTGAGGTAATGGCTTCTGGGACTCCTCCTGGGGCTGTGCCTCTTGAGTCCCCTCCTGGGGTTATGGCTTCCGGGATCCCTTCTGGAGCTAAGCCACTTGAGGCCCCTTCTGGGTATTGCAGCTCTAATTTAACAGGAAAGGAGAAAGATCCTCCTTTGATTCCTGAATCTATAAAGGTGCTCCCTAGTGCTAGGATCCCAATTATAGGTCAGAGTGCTTTTTTGTGTGGGTTCCGGGACAAGTACATCTGTCACAGTAGAGACAGGAATAGGTCTTGAATCTGGGCTCAGCTTGGCCAGAAGACAGGACTTGTCGCCACATCTTGGTATGTGCAAATCACGGGTCAGAAGGTAGTGGTCTGAACCCCCACAATATAGGCACAGGTCTTGGTCTCTGTGCCGCTTTTGCTCCTCTAAGGAGAGCTTGTGCCGCAGATACCCACTATGCCTCTTCTAGCCCTCCTGGTATGAAGACTTATTGGCCAACACTTCTTTAGCCGGGTTCTCATTAGGGGCAGGTAGAGCCCATATCACCTCTGGGAGGACCAGACAAATTTCAGTTAGTAGGTTTTGTAATTGCAGTAGCAACGGCTGCAAAACCTACCACCACTCAGGCTTAAAGGCACTGCAAGCCATGTTTAAGGCCACCAAGGACTCCTGCAGGTCTTACATAGAAAAACTATGGCAACAAGGCTAAACAAACTAAGACAAGACTGGACTGGGCAAGACTGGACAAGAGTGGACTGGGCAAGACAAAAAAATTGCAGGTTTAAACAAGGCAAGACTCTTTCCAGCAACCTCTCTGTTTAAAAGGCCGGTTTTAATGTTAGTATAGTCTGGGGAGAGCTCGGAGTTAACCCTTGCTCTGTCTGGCAGGTCTGTAAGATGTTGGTTACAGCCTGAGTTGTGCTTCTGTGGCCGGGGTGTTAAAGCCACAGCAGCACCTAAACCTGACTCTTTCACTATACCCTGGGTCGGCTGGCACTTGCACTGGTCTTAGACTTCGCCACTAATAGCCACATGTGAAATATACAAAGCTGATACCTTACTGTGGGCTAGAGCCAGGGCTGATGGAAGAGAACTATACATGTGTGTTTTATGATTTCAGTGGGCTGATAATACATGACAATTGGGTGTCCCTATACAAAACCAGCAGCAAGTCACTTGTGGGTAGGCCAATGCCAGCCCAATTACCTTCAGAAACATAAACAGAGGTTTTGTCCTGAACAAAAATTGTGTTCAAAATGAAGAGTGCTGAATGCTAATGATATTTTATGAAATATGGATAGGTAGATGGTAGTGTGAAAAAATCAGATGCAGTAAAAAATAAATGTAAGAAACTCATGTACCCAAAATAAAAGTATTTTCCCATATTTAAAAACGTTATTTGTCACTATGGAAAACACTGTACCTATCAAATCTTGGAGTGAGAGTAACAAACAATCAGCTCCTGTCAGTTTACAGGCTGAAAAATGACAGGATTTGATTGGTTCCTTAGCCCCGTACATGCTAGGCGAAATTGTTCACCATATCACTTAGAAAGATCTTTCTGGGCCAAATGTAATAGTGTTAAGGCCCATACACACTTGCCGATTTTCAGTGCAAAATCGCTCAAAACGGGAGTTTTGAGCGATTTTGCGCTGAAAATCGACCAGTGTGTATGCCTCAGTGATGAACTGCTAGCGATGATGCGCGCTCCCGCATCATCGCTAGCAAACTCGCTAGTCTGCTGGTTTTACCAGCACGTCTACCGATGATGGCTGGTTTTTCAGCCATCATCGGTAAGTGTGTACGGCCGCCGGGCTGAAAGATGACAGACTTTCAGCCCGGCAGACCGCCCCACTCCCTCCCCCCGCTCCCAGAGCCTGCTCCACATGGAACATACTCACAAGTTGACGCGCTGTGCCGCCCGCTCCCCCGCACAGTCACACAGCAGTGACATGAGAGGAGAGGACTACGTTTCCCACAACGCCCGCTCCGCTCCCCCGCTCGGCCAGCCACACATCATTCACAGTGTCAGCGGGGCGGCACTGATTGAGAACGCCCCGCCCATCTCCCTCCCCCTGCACGGAGACCAGCAGCAAGGTCTCCTACACTGCCCACCAATGATTATTAGCCAGTAATTTATATACATTGCTGGCACAGGCCAGCAATGTATACATTACTGGCACCACCCACTTCCCACCAATAATTAATAGCCAGTAATATATACATTGCTGGCATAGGCCAGCAATATATACATTACTGGCACCACTGCCCACCAATGTATATTTTTTATGGTGGCAACGTATATATGGCTGGCGCAGGCCAGCCATATATACGTTACTGTCACCACTGCCCACCAATGTATATTTTGCTATTGAGGTAACATATACATGGCTGGCGCAGGTGAATAGTTTTCTCCTACATGCACGGCTGCAAATAAAATTGTAGTCGTACACATGGGTGGGATTTTGCCCTGGCGGGGTTTACCTGATTGCTGGGCTCCGAATATATGCAGCCCAGCGATCAGTTCTGAATCAGGCCCCAAGAACAGAAAATGCACTGAATACAATGACCGCTGCTCCCAGCCTTAGAATTTAAAGGAATATTTACATAATAGGCGGCTATTATGTAAATATTCCTTTATATGAAAGATTTTCAGCAAAGTCTTTCGCTTCCTGAACATCTCTTGCTCTTTCTGGAAAATAGCTCAGTGTGTACGCACTACTTTGGGGAAAGATATATCTATCAAAGATTTTAGGAAAGTCTTTTGAAATGAAAATCTTCTAGTGTGTATGGGCCTTTAGAGTTTCAGAAAGTGAGAGATTTTGTGAGAGTTTTCCCATTTTTTTCCCATTTTTTTTAAAGCAGCAATCAATTATATGGCAAAATCAATCAGTGTAAATGATTGCCGCTTTAAAAAAAATGGGAAAACTCTCCCAAAATCTCTAACTTTCTGAAACTCTCACCCTGGCCCTTATTCTGATCGGTGCGGCCCGATCAGAAATATGCGGTGATGTCCGTCTTGGCGAATCCCCGCCTTCCATACGGATCGCCACCTCCGTCCGTATGCGGATATGTGGCGGTCCGCATGAATGTGGACGGGGATACGCCTCCTCCATGGTGGGAGCAGCCCCTGCATTCGATGGTCGCCGAACATCGAATGCAGGGCCGCACGCTCCACCAGGTCCCGCAACACAAGACCACATGGACACTTGTCCGTGTGAAATCTTGTATGGGGGCGGGCAGCTGACATCCGGCGATGTCAGATGCCCGCCCCGTACCCACGCGTCACGGCCTCATTACCATGCATACGCCCCGCGTTTGCATGGGAACGCCCATGAAACGCGGGGCGTATGCATAGGGTAATGAGGATAAGTAGCCCCTCACGCCCCTCTACGCCCCCTGTGCTGCGTATAAAGAATCCATGCGGCGAAATCGCCTGCACATGCGCAGAGTGACCTCTGCACATGCGCAGACGATAAACATCGGCGGCCCGTACGCAAGCGGGAATATCCGCACCGATCAGAATAAGGGCCCGTATTACATTTGGCCCACAGAGCGGTATTGTGGACAATATCGCCTAGTGTGTACACTCCCTGACATTAACGATGCGCTCTCCTGCATGTCATTAATGACTACTTCTCTCATCCAATCATGTCCAGACCTCTCCTCTCTATCGCCCACCTCTGACCAGGCATCGGCAAGTGTGTATGGGACTTTTATCTCTCTCCAAGTTATCTTTCTCTAAACTTTGATACACATGCTATTATAACATATACATACTTTACCAACATTTGCAAAGTTTACAGATACTTTCTGCATGTATTGTAACTTCCAGCACAATCTGTCATTCCGCAAACTTCAAATCTAATTTTCCTTTCCAGCTATTACTGCCTGAATGTTTCATTAAAGCATTCCAAGTATTACAGGATAAAAAAAGACATTTCCATGGAGCTTTATCACTGCAAAGAAGAGTCCTCAGACATGTTTAATGCTATTTTTTAATTAAATTTTATTGAGGTACTAAGTTCGTATAACCATGGAAAATACAACAGCATTGTGTCTAGTAAATGCACACACTAATATTAAAAAAGTCATTATATGTTTTCCTTTCCAGTTTTTTTTCTTGGAACGAGACATAAATGTTTGACAAATGACATCATAACTCAAACAGTAAGAAATTACATTTTTACATGATCTCTCATAAATGGTATCCGGTAAGAAGGTCATCAGAATATTGCCATTGACTTTAGGTCATCAACCAATATGTCAATATTAAAAATGTCATCACTGTTAAAATGTAGTTCAACTAATCATTTAAACAATTTTAATATATTGCTGTGAAAAGCACTAAAATATTTTCACTGGTTTGAAACACTAGATTACTACAAAACAGAGATGACTGTAATTAGGACAAAGACAAACTATGATGCATGTACAGAGTTTGCCATTAATTTAAATAGCTCATTGATTTCAATTGGCTTTCATAATATGCTTTCTGTGTACTCACTTTAATGACTGGGCCATTGAAATTAATGGGCAAAAAAGGTAATAATAAATAAATAATCATTGGGCAAATGGATCCTTCCCCAAATCTGTTTCCCCCCTTTTTGACCTGCCTTCCTTTTATCCGTCAGCATGGGCAGGTTACAACCATAATATGGAGACTACAGCTTGGGATTCCCTTGCTATATTGAGAGGGTTGGTCCCTCCTTCAGTGTGCTGAAAAGTGCATATTAGACTTCTAAAACACAAATGTACACATTTATTAAATACAACATAGATGAATCTTTGTGTTTATTTAATTACAGGTTGAGTATTCCTTATCCAAATATCCATTATCCAATTTTTTTAAAAATGTCCTTTAAAAAAACAAAAAAAAAAACTACTGGGGACATCTGCAGCTGACACTACTGGGGATATGATATGTAACGAACTAAATATGTGTAAGAAAATTATTGCTTGGCATTCAAATTCAGTGTGGTCAATCCTATTACACCCGAAGGGTGCGGATGCGCCCGGTGTTTGCGAATTGTCACTACACCGGGTGCACTTTACGGCGGGCCGAATTCGCTGAAAGCTTCTCGCACCTCCATAGAGGTGCGAGCAATTTTCAGCGAATTCGGTCCTGCAAAGGGGTGCAAGTTAGGGTTAATTCGGGTGCTGTTTTTCAGCGTTAAAACAGCACCCGAATGGGAACTCACACCCTTCATGGCTAATAGGATCAGCCCCAGTGTCTGAGATTGTACACAAACTTTGTTTCATGTTTTAAAACCTTGTTTCATGCACATGTATTTCATGTTTGATGTGTTTATATAACATAAACGCAAGATACCTCATTCCAATATAAAAATGTTCCAAAACACAGAATAATCCGTTATCCAAAATGCTTCAGGTCCTGAGCATATTGGATAAGGGATATTCATCCTCTATTAATACATTTCCAAGCACCCTCGAAAAATACACATTAAGTACAGGAATCTAGTTCTCACCCTGGAGGTTATTCTGGTTGGTGCGTAAATTTCCGAAATCTTTCGTAGCGGACCGCACGCCACGCTGTGCGGACATTGTAAGAAGAAACGCCCACAGGTCCTCTGCATTCGGATGGACTCGCTCTCTAAGAAGAGGGTGTGTTTACGGACAACATCCAAACCGTGCGTGTGCGGTGGCCTCACAAAGATTCTGCACGGTCTTACAGCGTCAGAACAGACGTGAAGCTGCACGTACGCACCGATGCGGTGTATTTCCGCAAAACTCACGACTATTCTCTGAACTCATAAATCTGTCACATGACACACTTATACAATTAGGCTACCTCATTAAAATTGTTTGTTTGTAAAAGTGACATGTATATTTATATTAGTGATACCAAGTTCTGTCCATTGCTTGCAGTGTAAATGTGTGTAAAAAATGCAGCTGTGCTTTCAGCATATATTTGTGTGTTTTGTAATGGTCCATTTAGGCTGCAATGGTTCCAATTGAAGCAATGAAAAGAGTGTAATTAATGAGTAATGAGTACAGGAGTGGATTGTATTGTGTTCAGCTGACAGTGGTTCAGGTGTGGCCGTACTAATTGGGTGTTCCGAATGCCTAGCGCATGAACGAGTGGTGTCCACAAAGCGAAACTTGCTTATGAAGACCGCATATTTCCTGGCTGTTGGTTCGTTTGCAGTCGGTGTTCTGTCTGAATGCACGCCTACCAGAATTAGTGCACTCCCTCGTGTACGCCCATGTTTACGCCCAGTTTAGCCCACTTTGAAACTACGCCCCTGTGTACTTCCGAATGATGCCCAAATTACGCCCATATTTCCCGAGTGAATGCGGTGCACATTTCTGTACGGTATTAGTGAGAACGAGAATGGAGACCGCGCGTGGCACATGCGCATAGCGTTGCCTACGCATGCGCAGACGGCTAAAAAACGCCATCCGAAAGAATTCTGAAATTTACACATCGACCAGAATAAGGCCCCCTATGCATTGTGTACCACAGTCTTCTCAGCACCCTAGCTAAATTTCAACTGATCCTCCACCCAACCCCACACATCAACCGATATACACATTTTTCAGGCCCTCAAGTGAAAATGTGGAAGTGGTGTCAGAAGTTCCACAGCCGCCACCTGCAATAAGTACAACAAGGATGTCTTCGACATAGGCATCCTTAATTATCAGGCAATTATCATATCTATCTAGATAGGTAGATATGTTTTTTGCCTGATTATGTCTACTGTACCTTTCTCTACAGTTCACGCAGGAAGTATTACTCATTTTTACTGTTTTGAATGTAAGCTCTCACGAGCAGGGCCCTCTCTCCTCATGTGCCTTTCTTAGAATATATACATCTCTACCACCCTGATGATTGCTTCAGTGTCCTGTCCCCTGATGCAACTATCCATATTTACCATGTACTTGTCCTAAATTGTCTTGTACTGTAATTCGTTATGTGTTTTTGCTCATTTGTGTATTGTTGCGCTGCGGAACCTTTGTGGCGCCATATAAATAAACGATAATAAAAATAATAATAATTTTTGAAAAGTTTACCGATTTTCTGTTCTATATTCTTAGGCCCCTTTTTATACTTATCAAACAATTAAACAAGACTTAAGAAAAAGTTTTTAGTCATCTTGCAGACTTGCTTGTTTCTTAACTTGTTTGATTTCCAATCCATTTCTTTTTTCTTTCTTTTTTTTTTTTTCAAACCAAGCGCCCAGTACATCTGCTCAAGTGTAGTGCCAGGCTTCAATTAAGAATGGGCGCCATGCCAGACAAAGGTAGATCACAGAGAATAAGGAGACAATATTCACAAGCAACTACAACCGGGTAAACAGAAGCGGCAGCTTTAGAAAAGTCTCTGAGCAACTTTTCATATCAAAGAAATCTTGTAAAAAAATTAATTACAGCGTCTTTATTTATATTAAAAGAAGCATCAATCTCCCCATTTGCAAAACTAATAGCAAGCTGAATGCAGCTACACAACTGGCGTTAATACACTCCACAATAACATTATGGAAATTGGAAAAGCAAATTGACGGCTTGACCTTATGCCCTCTCCTATTTAGCAAGGAGATGAATTCATACATAAAAATGGTTCAGTAATTTGTTATTACTCCTCCTGAGCGTCTGAAGGCAGTGCTATACTATTTGAATATAAATTCATTCATTTTCTCGAGTTCATTGGCTGGGCAAAAATTGTGTTTTTAAATGCGGTTTTAAAGCAACTGTTAAGTAACAGTGAATACATTTCTTACTTCTGCATTTATGCAAGCTCAAGGATTTATGCACTACATGCTATAAACATTAGTACATATGAGCACATTGTTTTAATCAGACAGCAGCAAATTGCATACATATACAGATGGGGCAGGTCCCATCCTGGCTGGCGGATCGCCAGAACGTCTGCGCTGGCGACCCGCCAGCATCCGCGCCAGCGAGTACACTGAGACGGGTGTGCGTCTCACGCGCACGCGCGTCTCAGTCTCCGTCGCCAGCGCGACGGAAACCCTGTCCGTCTCCGCCTCAGGGAGACGGACAGGGTTAGGGGGGGTTAGGGGGGGATGCGGGCAGGCGGCGGGGACCCCGGGTTACCGCCGGCAAGCCGGCGGGGACCCGGGGGAACGGATGGAAGCGCCGTCGGAAGGGGACGCGCACGCCTCTCGTGCGCGCGCATCCCCTTCTCACCATCGCCATGGCGCTGGTGGGGGATGGCGGCTGGCGACGCCAGCGCCATCCCCTGCCAAGATGGGACCTGCCCCATCTGTATTATGTG
The DNA here is from genome assembly GCF_055691185.1 of Crinia signifera. NCBI lineage: Eukaryota > Metazoa > Chordata > Amphibia > Anura > Myobatrachidae > Crinia > Crinia signifera. The sequence goes on from NC_139221.1 coordinate 268,891,515, forward strand.
TTTAAATAGATACAAACACATAATATATTCATGCAATTTGCCACATGATTTGGAGCATACACGCAAAACTAAGACACTCTGTGTACACCGTGTTTCCTGTACAGGAACAGGGCGGGCAGCTGACATCCGGTGATGTCTGAGTCACTGCCTAATGTCCATGAGAATGCCCAGCATTTTCATGGGAACACCCATGAAACACTGGGCGTTCCCATGGGTGTATCCCCTCAACGCCACCCGACACCTGCACTGGTGGGTGTAAACGGGATGGTGAGCTAGCAGTTGGCCATGCCCACTTGCACCCAGCATATGCACATGAAATGCAGATGCGCATTAGCAAATGGTTGGTCCCCCATGCGAACGCATGGAGGACCAAATGAATCAGAATAATCCCCTATATACGATGCATCCATTTAATTATACTCATCCCTCCATTGGCTGGACACTGGCTGTAGAGCTGCAAATATCACTGGAAAAATGGCCGCCACAGCCATTTACCGGTAATTTGTGCATGCACAATAGGGATGCCCCCCTGGGAGCACGGTACATGCGCAGCAGACTCTTATACAATGCCAAAGTCTACTGCACAGCCAGATGAGGGGATCTTATCGTATCAGCACATGGACCCCATCCTCTTTTAAAGCAGTACTCTACAGTATCTTCATTTGTTAGGTCCTTCAAGTCTTATACCTCCAGCAGCCTGTCCCAGCTGTACTGCAGCTTCTGAGTTTAGCATATCTGCAGCCTGACTCTGATACCAGCCCCCACTATTGCTGTCACAGGTTATCCTGATACCCATATGCATCCAGGTATATCTGTACCTGTAGAAGATGATGAGAAAAAGAGGAAGTGGCCTGCAAGTTTTGCTTAGTTTCCTGCAATTGAATTCAATTGGGTCATGAACCAATTAGCATTTGGGTGGATGGAGCTACAACTAAAGGCCTGCACATAAAAATAGGTCCAACATCATGACAGCATGATCATCACCAGACAGACCCCAGCTGGCCACATGGTTGGCCATAAATCATAAGAATTAAATTGAATTACTATTTAACACATTTATAATCTTTTTGTACTTTTAAATATTTAGAGAGACACTGGGGCGTGTAGTGTATGACTTCTACATGCCTACATGGCATTGGCATAACCTCCTCCACTTAATAGGCCCTAGAACATTTCCAACTCCAGGCCCAAGAGGCAGATATGACTGTTCCTCCCCTGCACCTTTCACAATATAACTGTACTATGTGAAGTACCTAAAGCAGCCATGGTTCCTCTAAGCTAAGCAGCGTTTCCTTTCAGCTCCTGGAAGGAGGCAGTTCCCGTGCTGTAAGCATTGGCAGGAGAAGGCCCCATCATCACCTTCTGGAGCAGCGGGTAAGCGCCAGACAGCTATTGGAAGTGGCGGCAAAGTCCTCTTCTATGCGTCGGGGCAGTCACTAGTTTGTGACGTCGCACCGGGCAGCAGCGTCAATAGAGGAGGTGGAGAAGAGGGGATGGGCTCGACCACAGCCTCCTGAATTGGTACAGCCTGCAGCAACCTGATGACATCACACTGTCACACCGACATCGTGGGCACAGGTCAAGCAGGAGAGTGACGTGCAGCACAGGTCTTTTTCCCTGCAGCAGCACCTTGTTTATTGTCGGCACTCCCTTCAGACCCCTGCTGGTGCAGGCTCCCCCAAGCCACAGCGGGGTCTGCTGCAGCCTAGTTACGCCACTGGTATGATACCAGTACTAAGTGGAGTGCCACAGGGTTCAGTGCTAGGGTTGTTTTTATTTAACATTAATAATATTGGGGTGGGTATACTCAGCAAGTTTCCATCTTTGCTGATGACATAAAACTGAGCAGGGTAATTAATACAATTAAGGATGTCTCCACGCTTCAGAGTGATCTTAATTAACTAAAAGAGTGGGCAAAAATTTGGGAAATTAGTCTCAATGTGGACAAATGCAAGGTTATGCATTCTGGGAGACATAACCAGTGTGCTAGTTATAACCTAAATGTGGTGGTGTTGGGTAAATCAGAACTGGAGAAGGTCTAAGATCCAAATAGATCTTGGAATCCAAATTGACAACAAACTGGGGTGTAGTGCTCAGTGTCATGTAGCAACAGTTAAGGCAACCAGGATACTAGCATGTATGAGAAGGGGTAGAGTGACTAGGGACCCAAGTGTAATTATACCTCTTTACAAAGCTTTGTTTAGACCACATCTAAAATACAGAGTACAATTCTGGACCCTGCACTATAAAAGGGACATACTATAATTGTAAAAACTCCAAAGAAGGGCAACAAAACTAATAAATGGGTTGGAGAGATTAAGCAACAGTATAAAGATAGATTGGACCATGTGTACACTAGAAAAGCGTCGTTTAAGGGGAGACATGCTTAACATGTACAAATATGTCAGGGGCCAATATTAGGAACTGTCAGGCACCCTTTTCACTCTCAGGAAGGACTCTAGGACATGTGGGCTTATGTTAAGACTAAATGAAAGAAGTTTTCATACCCTTAGAAGGAAAAAATTTTTACGGTCAGGGTAGGTAAATTGTGGAACTATCCTCCTGGTGAGGTGGTGTCGGCAGACACAATAAGTACATTTAAAATAAGGGAGGACAAACATCTATTGGGCAAAAACATCCAGGGGTAAAGACAACAATCATAATCTGTCTATAATTTAATAATAATACACAATTTCTTAAAGGGATGTAGCAAAAATGTCATACTGTACACTCTATCCAAAGGTTGAACAAAAAGGAGGTTGTCTATGCATTGTGAAAATATAAAAACGTTGTCCTTCCCGCTTTATATCATTTTTAAAGTTGAACTTACATTCAGAGGAGGATCAGCCAGGAATATAAGTATTTAAACTAACTAAACAAGAGAAAAAGTATTCCCATAGTGGGGTACACATGAACTAACTGCCACTTATTTACATAAAGTTGCAAAGTTATTTTGGGGTGACCACTAGTTATCCATTAAAAAAGACCTTTTATTTTTATATATATATATATATATATATATATATATATATATATATATATATATATATATATATATATATATATATATATACAGGTTGAGTATCCCGTATCCGAATATCCGATATCCGAATTATTCCGAAAACCATACTTTTCAGAAAGTGAAAAAAAATTATTTTTTTGCTAAAAACTCACTGGGGACATTTGTAACAGCATCACTGGGGACATGATATGTAACTGGCACTATATATGTGCAAGACAATGATTGCTTGGCATTCAAATTCAATATCTGAGATAGTACACAAATTTTGTTTCATGTTTTGAAACCTTGTTTTTTGAACAAATAAAATATCTTTGTGTGTATTTTATGTGGTAATAAAATATATTTGTGTTTATTTTATGTGTTTATACAGCATAAATGCAAGATACTTCAGAATACATCATTAAAATATTAAAATATTCCGAAATACGGAATAATCCGTTATCCAAAAATCTCCTGGTCCCGAGCATTTTGGATACGGGATACTCAACCTATATATATATATACAAGCCTATATATATATATATATATATATATATATATATATATATGTATATATATGTTTCGTTCATTAGGAGAGAGCACTACACGTGGAATTAATGTGTTTGTAGGTTTTTTAGTTACTATAGGGCTCACCTGCTCAGTTGACTGTGGCATATGGGAAGTGTGACTGGGGCGGTACACCTGTCAAACCGTAATGTAGGTGTCCTAAGGCGAGCTCAGGGAGGACAGAATCCTCCCGTGGAGCCCTTTACTGATATATGAGATGAACATTATGGAGCTGCTTACACAGCAATTCACAGAGTTGTTTCATAGCTACTGTATACTGTAATTGCTACTATTATTTTTTTAAATATTTTTATTGGTGCAATGAATGTTATAATAATAATAATAATAAAGAACAATGTGAAATCGACAATTATCATCAGTCCATTTGCTTTGTAAGAAAATTAATTCACTGGCAATGTTTTCATGTGTACAATACATGCCCATTTCTATAGTATACAAGTGAGAGTATTAAAAGTACGAGAACAGAGCTTTGGAAGTTACATAAATAATATAAATTATATTGAGTAAACACACAATACGTTTTTGGACAATTGTGTATAATGAAATGAATGAATGAATCTATTATAGATAGGTGATATATATAGAGTGAAATGAAAGTCACATTTTGGTCAGGATTTAATGAAAGACGGTTTTTGCAGGTGGGAAAAACTACACTCAAAAACTGTAGCTCAAAGTCGGATGTTGGAATGTCCAACTTTTTCCCGGAACTCGTCCAGTGCAATGGCGTGCATCTTAAATGCTCTAAATTTAAACCAGATATGACTTCTCATGGTATTTTTTAAGCTGAAAGCATCTGATATTTGTCAAACCAATCGGAATGTGACATACAGGGTGACATTCTATGGGATGAGATAAAAGCGCATTTTTTTTATCTCGCTCCACATGGCCGCTCTTCGCACTTTTTAAAAATTTTTTGTAATTAACCGCATATTTAATGGGATGCGATTTGGAGGCTGAAAAGTGCGATATAGTGCGAGTTGCGGCGCAGTGGTGCAATTTTATCACACATAAAAGTGCGATTTCTTCCGCCTGTCATGTGCGAGTTTTGGACCAACCGGAGTGCGATTTACAAGACTGTCTCCGCATGACTAAGAACCCCCTAACCTATTGGCCCACCTCTGTCCCCTCCATTATGTATCACACCCCCTATATAAAGGGGCACTGGCGCCATTTCACTCTTTGATAGGAAGTAAGGAGCATGGAGAGGGGCAGTGGCAGTGTGAGCAGAGGAAGAGGTGTTGGTGGCAGAGTGAGGAGTGGCAGAGTGAGCAGTGGCAGAGGAGGCAGTGGCAGCAGCCAGCCAAGTGGGAGAGGCAGCAGAGGACTGCTGAGGTCGTCCTCCATTACAGGGAGTGGCAGCAGTATGGCAGGCAGCATGGCCACAGCAAGGCCAGCCCCAGACCAGGCCCTGGCGGACCAGCCCCAGCAGGAGGAGGTGGAGGATCCGCTGGCATCCCCATCCTATACCCAGGACCTATTCCATACCCCAGAGCAGCTGCAGGAGGGCCACATGTCAGAGGAGGAGGAAGATGGAGGTGAGGAGGAGTAAGACACTGGCATGGAGGAGGAGGGGTACATGGATCTGGTGTGCAGCTTCCTCCCTCCTGCGCAGCTCCTCCAAATGGGCCACATCACAAATCAGCAACTCCAAACCTCTTTGCAAAATCTCCATGTCTCAAACCCTCACAAGTGTCCTTAATGATGTTGGGGTATATGTAGGGGTGTTTCTGAGTGAAATTGAGGGCACCTGTGTTGAAATTAACCATTTGTGCACTTGACCAAAGTGAGTTCTGGGCCAAATCGCCCAACAGAACCTGGTCTGAAAAAAGTGCGATTATTAGACACCTTAAAAGTGCGATTTACGGAAACGCATCCCATTAAATAAGCGATTTGTATACTTTTCTGTATGAAAACATCTGGATGCGATAAAAATGCGATTTTTACACACACTTTCAGTCCGCATGAGTTATCGCACATAATATGTGATATCCGTCCCTTAGCGCATCCTATTAAATTTGCGATTTCAAGGAAAAATGCGGTCGCCATTATTTTTACTAATAATCGCCAAAAAAAACACATCTCATCCCATAGAATGTCACCCACAGTATCATACGGCCCAACTGTCCCACTTTTCCCAAGAACTTTCCAGCATCCTGCCCGGGGTTGGTAGTGTCCCGCAATGAGGGGGGGGGGGGCAGTTGGGAGTCCCTCTGTCACCCGTGAATAGACGCTGTACGCATGCGCACAGCATCTATTCCTGCAGCCAGAGGGGCTGGGGGCATAGCCAGCAGCTAACGGAGCTACTGTGCATTCCCCCACAGCGCTCAAGACAGGGCGTGACTTTGCGGCAGCATCGCAAGTACAAGCCACGCCCCTTTTCTGCTAGACCACACCTCCAAAAATTTGCTGCACACCTACGGCCCGTGAACTGTCCCTCCACACTGCAGACAAAAGTTGGGAGGTATGCAGTATAGCATAACCGTTGCAGGCCAGAAAGTAATACATTTTAAAAAGCAGCATTGAAAATTACTTGAAAGAGCAGGATAGCTTTCAAAATGCTCTCAAAATGTACATTTTGTTTGTGTGAAGGAATATTTATAATACAGTTCCTATATATTCAGTTTGCACTCCCTCCATGGCAGTAGAAAAGATTAGTCCTAATAGGTGTGCTCTTTTTTTAAACTAGAATTTTAAACTAACTGATACGGTATGCTGGAACTTGCACCCACAAATCATGTAGGAGCCACAGGTTGCTTGAACCAACCTGTCCTCATACTGTATCGAATATATTTCTGCATTAAAATATTAAAGCAGGTGGTAGCTTTCCACAGAACACTAAACACAGCTTACATCAGTAATAATAGCATATTGCTTACACATTTGATATGCCATAAAACTAGTCAAAAATGCCTCTTACTGCGATGCTTGAAGACCCAAAGGCTTTGTGTAGATTTGAATGATGGCACTCAAAAATGTTTGCTCCTTATGTACTTTAATTACTGAGGAATGACTGTGAGAATCCGTAGTAAGGCAGCAGACAACACTTCAGCCCAAGCAGCTGGCAAGGATCGTAATGTGAAAATGTTGGCATTGATGTGAGATATCTGTTGGCAATTCTGTGTCCGTGAACCAACAAATGACATGATACAGCCAAGATGTTGGACTGCCAAAAAAGCATATCAACATTTTCTCCGCCTTCCCATCTTCCGATCCTACTGTTAATCACTCATGGGGACATGATGAAAGTGAAGCCAGCATGGACGATTTTATATTCCCCCTCCCCCCTCAAAATACATGTTTCTCCTCAAATATCCATTTTGAAATATAGTAACTATTAGCTAGGAAATATTAAAAACTTATTTTAATCCATGCTGTAACACAGAGTCCCACAGTCCTCAGAATGCTCAATAAGGCCTGCAGTCTGCGACCAGCCTACTGGCACAGCTAGTGATAAGATAACTCTTGGCGATGCCAGCCAGTATTGCCAGAGCTGAACATTGCTCAGCTGTCCACTTTCCGGGAGCATAAATTGATGGATTTTTTTTCTTTCAATCATTATGGAATTTTCTGAATAACAGGTCCCTTGAGGTGTGTGATAGATTATCACAGACAATGGCAGCGTGCAGTGAGCAATTACTTCTGAATAAGAACTAGAGATATTTTCACCTTCTTTTCCTATGTACAGTATCACTTTTTATTGCTTCCTTTCACTTTGATAAGTCAAAGGGGGATATTCAATCTGTGTCAATATTTCCCGACAGCATTGAAGGCAGTCAGATCTGTTTTTTTTTAAAAGTCAAATCTGTTTTGTCGTAAACAGATTGTCGAATTCCCGACCATTTTCGACAATCCGTGCCTGTTTTCGCCGTTCCGCAGACTTTTTGACACTCGACAGCCGGCACATTGAATTCCGGCTGTCAGGGCATTCCAACAGTCAGAACCCCAGATTGAATACAGTACCACCCAAAATCTTATCACTTTGTTATGTAAGCCTCCAGGAAAGGGGAAAAAGGTATTTTAATTTCTATTACTGCTACAATACATATTTTCTTTTATACATGTAGCGATAATTTACTAAAACTTCTAAAAATTAAAAGAGACAATGTTGCCCATAGCAGCCACTCAGATTATTTCTATCATTTCTCCTAGAAAATTATAGACCAAATCTGATTGGTTGCTATGGGAAACCATCCCCGTAGTGTATGGAATGTGTAGGAGGTTCTGACTGTGGGCCTTATTCTGGTTGGTGCGGTTCTGTCCACGTGCGGTTGGTCCGCCGATGTTTTGTGTTTGCGCATGTGCAGAGGCATATCTGCGCATGTGCGAACGGAACGTACGTCCAAATACCGCATGAATTGTGTACACTACGAACAGGGGGAGGAGAGGGGCGTGAAGGGCTGTTTGGGCTCATTACCATATGTGTACACCCCGCGTTTCATGGGCGTTCCCATGAAAACGCTGGGCGTACGTATGGTAATGCGGCCGTGACGCACGTGTAGGGGGCGGACATATGGCATTGCCGGTTGTCAGCTGCCCGCCCAGATCCCTGCTTTTGCACTGAGAAATGACCGAGTGGTCTCGAGCACTCGGTGCTGCCTGACCACTCAGTCCTGCATTCGGTGGTCTGCGACCATCGAATGATGGGGGAGGTTCCCAGAAATGGAGGAGGTGTATACATGAGAAATCCACTCATGCTCCGTGCGGTCAGCGGCTTACCGCATTCGGACGCAGTGAGCGTTCCGTACGGAAGGCGGGGCTCAGGACGCTCGGTCCTGTCTGCATATTCGGATCCGACCGCACCAACCAGAATAAGGCCCAAGGTGAGGTGATGGGAGATAATACTGCATAGGTGACCTGTGTGGCACAAAATGGAATACAGGCCTGTTAAATGTGCTTGAAAAATCAGTATCCTAGTGGGCACAGCACTCAGACGTTCCATGTGCTCATTTCTCTAAGGGTCTCTACATTTGGGCTACATACGCTGTCTATTAGTTTAGATACGTTATATTAAAACCTGTCAGAGACAGGAAACCAATTTCATAAGGTTTCCAAATTAATGAGTCTGGTTGCATGTTGGTTGCTTTCTTTATGCATCTGGACCACGGTATAATCTGCCATTCTTAATCATATTTTAATTTCCAAATAAATTGCTTTCATTATCCCTTCATTGACAATACCATGTGTGCTTTACTGCTCATTAATGTGCGTTGTCGCCCTTGCTGATCCCTGGTTTTACTGCTATAATTAAAAAAGGAATACAGTATGTTTTGTTTTCCCCCAATATGATTTAACATATCCAAACGTTGTAGGAAATTTTGACTCATAATTTCTATTTTTACGTTCCAGTTGATATAAACATAATACAAGTCATCCTTTGCTATAAACAACTGCACAGATTGACCACAATTAGATTGGCAATGTGGTATGTTTTGAAGCCCATGGCATATGGATAGTGGTAGATTAGTTTAGTAATACCACTCAGGTGCATGAGAGGGAGGGGTTAATACTGAGTAAGTAAAAAATACATTGTTTCCCCCAGCTCACTGAGTGGTATTAAGCTGGCCATACATCAGAAAGATATTGTACCCAATCATACAATCTCAATTGATTGTAAGATGGATTGTATGCAGATTGTGTGCACATCTTGTGTACAAAATCATGCAGCAGATGGATTGTATGACTGATTGTATGATGGATTGTGTGTAGATTGTGTGTCCAAAAACCACCAAGGACTGCTGGGGATTTCAAGGGAAATTGTACACAATCATGAGCGCAATCGATCTTAAGATTGATCTTTCTGATGTATGGCCAGCTTAAGTAACCAGTCTAGAACACTACATGATAATAGAATTCAGCGATATTGGTTATATACAGTATATTTGAGCAAATGTATGATATGCCCCCAAGCCATCGTCAAGGCTTCTTCGTATATTGGGGGTCCCTAGCGCTATATCTAGGTGCAGGGTGCGGCACCCCAAAAAAACAGCATAAGCTAGAGAGCCCAGAGCGGTGCATCTTTTCACTGTTGTGCAGCTCTGGGCTTTCTAGCTTATGCTGTTTTTTGGAAGTGCTTCACCCTGCACCTAGATATAGCGCTAGGGACCCCCAATATACAGAGAAGCCTTGACGATGGCTTGGGGGCATGTCATACATTTGCGCAAATATATGTAACCAATGTTTTGGAGCCCCCAAACTGTGGAGAACAGAACAGAAGGGGGATTCTGTAATGATCTGACGGGGCTGAATTCATCCCCATTCCGTGTATTTGTGCATGTGCAGACCTCCTGTATGAACGTCTTCGGTGAGTATCACACTAGTTGAGGTATTCACATGAGTAGGGGATGGAGGGGGCAGGCAGGAGGCGGCTGGAGGGCGTCCCCATGAAACCACTGGACATTTCCCTGGGAATACAGGTGTGGCGTTCTCTACTGGGGAGGGGCGTGACCATGGAATGATTTATCTCCCCTTAAGCCGCATGCGAGGGGATGTGTTCAGATGCATCCTCTTGCATGGTACCAAGGGGATTCTGCGGTATGAGGGAGTTTTCGCTGGGCATCGTTCACGTTAAGCCGCTGGCTAAGCACCAAACAACTGCTGAATCAGGCCCAGAAAGTGCTGCACTATCTCCATCCAGTTAGTTGTTACACAATAACAGCAATGTTGTTTGGTAGGAGCATCTAAAACAACCATTTTCTACGTCAGTGGGCTGCGCCTTTCCATGTTGTCATGTCACACAACGTGCAGGTTTGTCTAATGCGCGAGTGGTTTTATTAGCCAATAAAATATATGAAATATTCTTATATCAGAAGGCTATAAACAAATGAAACCTCTACCAGCCAATACTATTCTGATGAGAACAAAGGGCCTATTTCAGACCTGATCGCAAGGCTGTGAATTTGCAGTGGGCCAGTATTAGGTAAATGCCGCCCCACTAGAGTGAAATCCTCCCTATGAATTAATGTGCACGCCATGCAAATACATGTGTAGGGCTCACAAAGTCATTGCAGCTGTGCAAATATTTCTGAAAACTGTTAGTAAGCCGCTGACCATTGAATGATTTCCAAACTGGTCAGCACTCATCGCAGGCTCTGAGAAGCCCGGAACTTACACGGCGGCTGCGATGAAATCAGCCTTACCACGGCCGGAGCTGATGTCACACACCCTCCCCTAAAACACTTGGGCACACCTGCGTTTATCTTAGGCTGGCCTGCATTTTTTCTGGCATGAATGTTTTTCTTGAAACTCCCACTAAACAGCCTGATACCACCCCAAGACGCTGGCTTCATGTCAATCACCTAACAAACGGCAAGCGAACAAAAAAAGTAGCAGGGATACAATACAGAGAGTATTCTAGAGATCATAATACAATACATACACAATAGATGGAGGATTATAGTAACTGGTACACTATACCGGAAGCTTTACAGTTAATGCCGTACAATACACTGAGCATTACAATTACCTTTATACAATATACAAAACATTCAAATTACCTATATGCAATACAGAGAGCATTGTAAGGACATTTAAACAATAAAGAACATTTTAAGGGTCCTCTGAATAATGGCATCATTATGTATCCTGATGATGGGGTCCTGAACCCCGGAACGTTGATGCACCCTTTTTTTCACTAAAAAATATAATTTGAAAAAGTCTTCTGAGTGCCACCTCGTTTGTCCCATACATTGGTGGTGGAAACCTGTTCCCCCACAGGAGGGCACCAGGAGCGGTACCAACTGCATTGGACGGGAGTGCCAAGGATTATTATATATATATATATATATATATATATATATGTAGTCCATAGGGTCAGTAATTGACCAGGCCGGGGCACTCTGGGAGACTGGTAACGCTCTCGCTGGTGCTGTTCCTGTGTGGGCAGCGTTGGGCTGTGAATATTCTGCCCACACAGGAACAGCACCAGCGAGAGTCTGCCGGCAGACACTCACCCCAGCCTGACCTACAGGTAAAGGTAAAGAGACATTCTACTACCGCATTGAATTACATCATCACGGAACCAATTTAGCTCACGCTAAAGGAACAATTGTATTGGCACACGGCCACCAAATATCCACATATTGGTACCAGAAGGACTGTGTTAGTCTCTGTCAGTCTCTGATTGTTATCCACTTCCCCACCCTCCCTATTTGTTGGTATGTGTACCGGTACTAGCGAGGTAACAAACAGCTGTTATAGCCACCCACATCTGCTATAGAGATTATATAGATGTACCCTCCAATATTTGTATTTTATATCCATACCCCATTTTATTATACCTGATTTTTTACTCACACTTACTATTTTTTATACAAATTGATGAATTTATTTATATATTCTTAATACAAATAAAAGCATTTATATTTTTAAACATATCAAAGTGTATGTGATTTGTGCATTGATATTAGCATTGTAACAACACAAACCTTCAGTAGCGAGTGTAACCGAGCGCAGGGTGACACCTTAGGGTACCCTGTAGTATACCTCCAACACCCCGCAGCCAACCCACTTGCATCCAGTCCACAGCGCGATCTTCCCAGAAAACCCTTTGAACGATATTAAAGGGTTGTGTGTGTGTGTGTGTATATGTGAGTATGTGTGTGTGTGTGTGTGTGGGGTGGGACCAATATATATCTTCCTTCCGGGCGACTAAGGTGAACTTACGCCACTGACGAGGGCTATTGCATGCTTTCCTTCTAGCTTCTAACAAGCTAGATTTTCTATAGCCGCTTTTCAAAAATCTGACCATCAAGCGCTCCATTTCTGCCTCAGCTATAATGGGATCAGTACAAGTTCGCCAGATCCTTAGGAACTGGGAAAAAGGAAGTACCTTTTTCAAGGCCGGGGGATGATAGCTGTCTCCTTGTAACAGCGTATTCCTTTCCACTTGTTTGTGATACAAAGAAGTCGTAATGATGTTCTGATCGGTAGAAATCAGGACATCCAAGTAATGTATTTGACTATCACTAAACTCAAACATGAATTTAGTGTCCACGTCCCTCTCATTGATGTTAGACAACATGTTGAGCAAGGAAGGTCGGTCACCCGACCACACAATACAAATATAATTGATGTATCGACAAAACATTGTTAGCTGTTAAACTGTATCCTGATGAATACAGATTGATCGACACTGAACATATATGCAGTAGCGCAGCTAGGTGCTACGCAAGAACCCATCACACACCTGCGTTTCTGATTGTAAATTTCCCTGTTAACGAGGAAATAATTATGCCCAACGGCGTTTCGGGGAAGATTCCCTGAAATGCCGTTGGGCGAAATAAAGTAATTTTATTTGCCTTAAAAAGCCTGAGGAGTGCCGCTGCCTATTCTCTCTCTCTCTCTCTCTCTCTCTAGATATATATATATATATATATATATTTGGAACACTCACCCTCCTTGCAGAAGGTTTGGGAAGAACCGGCACACACTTGTAGAAGTCTAATGTAGATTTATTTAAGGCATGAGATGTTATACAGACACGGCGTGTCTGTATACCATCTCATGCCTTAAATAAATCTACATTGGACTTCTACAAGTGTGTGCCGGTTCTTACCAAACCTTCTGCAAGGAGGATGAGTGCTTCTGTATCTTTACATTACAGGACTGTGCACCACAAAACGTGAGTTCTTTTATTTTCAAAATTGAGTGCTGTCTTACATGAATGATACTTACATGAATGTCTTACATGAATAATACTCAACGTTTAACGTTTCTGTCCTCAAGGGACACCCCAGTTGTTGATGACTTTTGGATGAGAGTGCGATCATTTTTTGCAGAATATATATATATATATGTTCATATTAATTCCCCCCTCCCCCTTGCAGTTACCCAATGCCTAAGTTTGTACTGCCTTTATCAGTGTAATATTCTCCCGTGCAGTTTGCAGCCAGTAATGACAAGTGGGAGGGGGGCCTCCTGTCTAAAGTGTCCCGGGCCCCCAAAGGTTTAATCCGGCTTTGCCCCACAGGAAAAAAAAGCAAACCGATTAGCCATATGAAAAAACAGTCACACTAGTCCCTACAGGTAACAAAAATAAAATACATTGGCCCTCACATGAATAACACTTAAATTGGTGGCAAACTGGTGTGGACATCTCCAGATCTGGTGTCACACTTAAGAACAGATGGTACTTATGTAGTATCTGGGCTGCCGATTTCTAAATCGGGTCGGATCGGGAGATCGCATCGCATCGCATGCGACCATGCGATTCGATGCGATGCGATGCGATGCGATGACCCGATTTTTCCATAGGAATCAATGTTAAAATGGACTGAGTCCATTTTAACATGGAATTCAATGGGAAAAATGGGTCCTTTTCATACCCCTACTATCCAAGTGGGCATGGAGTTGGATATAAACCTGTGGCGAGCGTAGCGAGCCACCGAGCCCGAAGCGTGGCGAGCGAAGCGAGCCCCGCGAGGGGACGAATACCGTCCCCTCGCGGGGCTCGCTTCGCTCGCCACGCTTCGGGCTCGGTGGCTCGCTACGCTCGCCACAGGTTTATATCCAACTCCATGCCCACTTGGATAGTAGGGGTATGAAAAGGACCCATTTTTCCATAGGAATCATTTTAACATTGATTCCTATGGAAAAATCGGGTCATCGCATCCGATATCGCATCCGATATCGGATGCGATGCGATGCGATATCGCATCGCATCGCATCTGATTGTATGCCTTAACTTAAGGCATACAATCAAAAAATCGGCAGCCCAGATACTACATAAGTACCGAACAGATTAAGGCACACTAGCGCGCTACGACACAGTGGTTGAAAAATGCTGCTCTAGACTGAGTGGTTAAGATATATTTTTTTAATAGCTTCTTTACCTTTCAGTAACTCCACACAAGAAAGTCTTTCCTCAAAAAAGTTCAGTTCTGACACGTTCTATAGAATTGTAAATGAATATCTATGAATATTTTTTAAATAATTCTTTCAGTTATAGAAATAATCTCCGTCTACCTCCTTTTAATACCCGCACTAAGTACAATCCAGCAATGAAGCTGCCAATCCTCCGAGGATTCTCAGCTTGAGGCTTAGATCTAGCACCTAACCATTATCAGTAACCTTATGTCACATGAATAGTAATGCAATCACAACAGCATTACGCCAAATGCATCAACATCATCTTATATATACCTTGGCCCAATTCCCTCATTTATTTATTATTCTTTTTTTTTTGTCCCCGAAGCTGTTTGATGTTACTCTTTTAGCTTGAAAAACCATTAAACACAACTTTAGTAATTATATTGAAAGCATAGATGAGTGGTTGCACATTATTGAAAGACTAATAAATGCCTTCACGCTAGAGTCCCTCCAGACAGATAGGATGAAAAATCTATTACAATTTTAAGTAGCGCTTTTTTTTTTTGTTTTATTTATGATAAGAGTTTATTCAATATTTTGTAAGTGGTGCTGGTAGGAACATTGAATGAATAACCTTACAGCTAACGCTTACTTATGTATTCCAAGCCGAAATTCTCTTTGTCGCCTCGAATCTTTCTAAAAAGTTAATGGATGAATGCAGAGATTGAATACATAACAAGAGGCTGTTTTTCCCAAACGCACGAAGAGAAAGGTTAAAATGAAGAATGAAGGTGTTTAGGGACAAATGGTAGCATACGAAATAAGTGTGTGACCATATTTGCGGTAATAAATATATTAACTAAAATGTGTCATTAGATTTTTCATAAACTATTATACAGTTTGAGTTTCCTTATCTAGAGATCTGTTATCCAAATTATTCCGAAAACCATAGTTTCCGGAATGTCCTTTTTTGGTCCCGTGCATTTTGAATAAGGGATACTGAACCTAAAATTATTTTGTATGAATGGGTTTATATGGTGAGTGCATTGCTAGTTTGTAGGATGTATTTTGCCTTTGTATGCCCAGAACAATGCAGCCATGCAGATTTATATCCCTTTCACACCGCAAATGCTGGGATGATGGGTCGGTACTTGTGGATTATCACGGCTCCCATCGCATGCCATCGCATGCCATATATAGTGGCATGCGATGCGATTTTTGCAGATTTTTGTCAATTTTGTCAAAATTGCATGCAATCGCATCGCATGCAATCCCATCGCATGCAATCGCATCGCATGCGATTTGATCGCATGCGATCGCATACGATTTTTCACTGAAAAGCATCCAAATGCATTGGAATTAGTATGCAACATGTTCAATGGCCCCCAAATGGCATTTTTGAGGCTGTACCACCCCCACTATCAACGCGAACCCGAAGCGTGGCGAGCGCAGCGAGCCCGCGATGGTCGGCGGTACGCGTCCTACGACCTTTTCATACCCCCACTATCCACGTCGGCATGGAGTTGAGAATAGAAAGTGTGGCGAGCGTAGCGAGCCACCTAGCCCAAAGCCTGGTGAGGGGACGCGGACACCTGTGAAGCCCGTGAGGGGACGCGGATCCCTGTGAAGGGATCCGCGTCCCCTCACGGGGCTCGCTGCGCTCACCACGCTTCGGGCTCGGTGGCTCGCTGCGCTCGCCACACTTTCTATTATCAACTCCACGCCGACGTGGATAGTGGGGGTATGAAAAGGTCATAGGACGCATACCGCCGCCCCTCGCGGCTCGCTGCGCTCGCCACGCTTCGGGTTCGCGTTGATAGTGGGGGTGGTACAGCCTCAAAAATGCCATTTGGGGGCCATTGAACATGTTTCATACTAATTCCAATGCATTTGGATGCTTTTCAGTGAAAAATCGCATGCGATGCGAACGCATGCGATGCAATGCGATTTTTTCATGTACGATGGCCATCGTGGGAGCCGTGATAATCCACAAGTACCGATGGGTCTGTCCCGGCAATTACCCGGCATTGCAGTGTTTTGCTAACCACAGTGACCTGGCTTATTACTGGGCTGCTGATGTCAGAGTGAAGAGGAGCGGTGGTGCATCATCGGTGGTGTCGGAGGAGGCAGCACATGGAGTTGATGCTGTCTCTAAGCACTGCCTGCATAGTGTGAATGAGACCCGGGTCGCTCGACCCGTGCTATGCATTCACACTGAACAGCAACCCAGGTAACAGCTATGTTCATCTCTGGTTGTAAACAGGATTGAAATGCCAGGTTTCTTGACCTGGGAAATGTGTCTTTGGTGCTTTCACACGCACGCACTTCCCAGTCTCGCGGCGGCTGGGCAGTGGGACCCTGCCCGTCTCTGCTTCAGGGAGACGGGCAGGGTTAGGCGGGGTGCGGGGAGGTGTTGGCAGGCATTGGCGATCGGCGGCAAGGCGGCGTGGGCCCGGGGGGGAGCCCTGTCAGAACGGGCGTGTGAGTGGGGCCTGGCAGCTGGCGGGGGCTGGCATTACAATCGCCAGCCCCTGCAAAGATTAAACTTGCTAAATCTGTATGTGTGTTTGCACAATTGCAAATATGCCTGGAAAAAAACATACTACCATTGGGTGGTCAGGGAAAGATAGCGGATGATGACACCAATGTCTAACACTAGTGAATTGCTTATGGCTGGCT
The DNA here is from genome assembly GCF_055691185.1 of Crinia signifera. Classification (NCBI taxonomy): domain Eukaryota; kingdom Metazoa; phylum Chordata; class Amphibia; order Anura; family Myobatrachidae; genus Crinia; species Crinia signifera. Next base: position 268,908,589 of record NC_139221.1, read on the forward strand.
AGTATTCCACTGACACTGATTGATGCTTTGTTTACCACTGATGCATAAATCATACTTGGGCCTGCTGATGTCATCATTACGGGGCATGGCCTTGCAGGAATCTGTTGATGCTGGGCTGCCCCTAGAGACTAGTTTCTGCACTGCCAGCTCCTCAATGCAGGTCAATATCAAACTGTATCACCCAGAGGAGCTGGCATTCTGGGAACTAGTGGCAACTTTGAGGCACTTCATAATACCAATTTCCTTTGTGTGCTGTTGTGTGATCTGGAAAATAAATTGAAAATCAAAAGGCAATGTTCAATAGGCACCATATAAATAAACCGCAAACAGAAATGCCACTAATAAACTCCTTTAAAGCCTTAAAAAAAAAAAACACTATTCAGTGAAAGTATGCTCTGTCCCTTACCAGTCAGAAACCAAACTTTGGTTGACAATCTTGCTTTGTTAACATTTTTCAGGAAACATTTTTTAGTTTCCTGCTGGCTTCACTTTTGACCTGTATGTCTAGGGTTCCATTGTGTTTTCATCACATTTTATTTTAGAATTTCATTCACCTGGACAATGTTTTTTTGTGTATACATGTACAGTGTGCATGTAACAGTGAGTACAGCTTTACCTGCTATCTATTAATAAACTAGCACCACAAGTTACGTAACTTGACTGTTCATAGTTTGAGTTATCTGCTGGAATGGGCCTTTATAACTCTGCAATATATCAACACATGCACCCACATAATTTACAACAATTTTGGGTTCCTTCTTATTGTCCATTTGTGAAAATAAGCCTACATTAACATTTCACATTTACAACAGTCTGGGGCCCTTGCTACTCTTTGGGCTCTAGGTGGCAGTCTAGGTTGCATAATGGTGGCTAGGTGGCTCTGGTACAAACCATGTAATATTTATCTTAAATATACAGACAATTTATCTTATATATTTACTGGTGCCAGTTGGCCGTAATTTGAATTTTAGACATCACTCCATTTAACTGAATGCACAGCAGTTGCTCTACTAATGGCTAAAATCACAAATTGTTATAACAATGCACAAATAAGACATATTTGCTCACTGACCTTTGTGCGCTGCAGTGTTGATACTGCAATTCATTCCCTGTTTGATACTGCATCTTAAATTGGAGTAAGACGTTTTTGTTAAGATTATTATGTGATTTATATCCCTACAAAATAATGCACGGATGTGTTTAAGATGTATAAACGGAATATTTAAGAGCAGATGCAAATGAATACCCTGATAAGGTGAAGCTGGAAAATAGATGACAGTATCGGTCTTTCTAAATACATGTGGGTCCTTCTAAATAATGTGCCATTTGTATTTGATTCTGCACATAACCTAACCTAGTCACAGTTCTCTGTTATTGTTTGAATAGTGAAAAGAACATTATGACAGAGACCAGATTTCGTTACTTGGCAACAGTTGTTCTGCGGAGCTGATTGAAGAGATTAGCTGACATAGAAAAGATTAGCCGACATAGATAAATGTTTCATTTCTACCCTGCTGCCAGTCTTTCCACTCTAACATACTACAATAAAAAAAAAACTGATATTACTGGCTTGGAAATAAAGCTAGTATTAATTGAGGTTAATACAACATTTTTTTTTTATATTTTGAAACATTGGCTGATACTGTATGTGTTATGTATGTAAGCAAAGCCAGTCTCACTATGAATAGTAGTGTGCTTGCCTTGCCTATACTCACATTTTCACTGATAAGTAAATGGATTTCTAAACCATGGTCCAGGAGTAGCATCTCAAGCGGAAACGGTTGTATGATGGGAGCCCCCACTTTACACCAAGGTTCTGAGCCGGGTTTTTGCCGAACCAGCTCGGGTCCTGGCTTGGGGTGAAAGGGCCAACCTGCCTTGTAGTACCCAGAAATCTGATGCTGGTTGTGATCAGGGTCAAACCCGGCACTGGCGCGTGTAGCCTTTGGTGTGAATAATGTAAACTAGGGGCCTAAATCAGACATGATCGCAGGTCAAATTTGTTCTCTAAATGGGCAAATTCATGCTGCACTGCAGGAAGGGCGTGTAATATATGCAGTGATAGTTAGATTTGGTGAGTTATATTATTTCAGTGCAGAGTAAATACTGTCTGATTTATTATTGGACGGCAATTTAGATTTCAATTTGAACACACCCCACCCAAATCTATCTCTTCAAAGGGTGGAATATACCAAGAAGAATCATCAGTTCTCTTAAAGCTGCAACTTAGAATAAATGGGTGCAATTCCCAAAAAGTGGCTATTATATGAGTCTTTGTGGATTCCAAAGAAATGTAATACAAATTAGTCCCAAGGTGGAGTAGATATAAAATAGGAATTAGGCACATGGGGGGTTATTCTAATTCGCACGGGGGACCGATATTTTGCATCTGCGCATGCGCAGGTGCATTTCTGTGCATGTGCAGATGCAGGGTGCTAGCGGGCACGGCGAACTATGTGTTCGCCGCCCCACTTGCATTTAGCAGTGCGGGCAGGGGGGCGGTGGTGGGGGGCACAGTGTTCCCATGAAAATGCTGGGCGTTGCCATGCAAAACTCCCCATGACGAGGTGCCGGGGGCGGGCAGCTGACATCAGCGGCCATTCAGGGCGCTCGCAGATCAGAGACCACATAGAGGAGTCTCAGATATGCGAGCACTGGAGAAATCATTCGACCATCAAATGATTTCTCCTCTGCACCCAAGGCTGCATATGGATGATTATGCAAATAATTCATTCGCAGCCGCGCAGGGAGGGGGCGGCTATCCCTGTGGGAGGCGGGCGGCATTTAGTCCACAGGCAACACTGTGAAAATCACATCATTGCGTGTGGACCAGAATAAGGTCCATAATGTGGAATACTGTACTTCAGTAGGGGTCCATTTACTAAGCTTTGTAAAGAGATAAAGTAGATGGATATAAAGCCGCAGCCTATCAGCCATGCCACGGGCAGTATGTTAAAAATAACAGTTAGGGGCTGTTGGTTGATACTTTATCTCCATCCACATTATCTCTTTTTAAGGCTTAGTAAATAAACCCTTAAGGTGCCCATAGACGGTCTGTTCCCGGTCCGTCCATTCTGTACGATGAGATGCGTGCTCCCGCGCATCTCATCGTACGGTACAGTAAAGTATATGCTGCACATACTTTTTGTACTAGCTTTACATCGTATCGCATCGCATTGGATGCACAAGGCATGCGATACGATGTGTACTAATTAAGTACCGAACGGATCCAACGAACGGACCGTGTATGGGCACTTTTAGATTTGTTAAGGAACAGTCACTGAAAGTAAACTCAGGTTGAATTGAGAAAAAGGTAGGTGCAAGGGCCAGACAAAGGGCGGAGATCTGAACAGGAATAAATGCAAAATACAAGAAGAATCTGTATCTTTGTTTCACAAACAAACGACACCACCTCACCAGGCAGAGAGTTCCATAGTTTGGCTGCCCTGACCGCAAAAACATTTTTCCTTCTAAGAGAACAAAATCTTTTTTCTTCTATTCTGAACTCGTGCCCTCATGTCCTAGAGTCCTTCCTTGTAGTAAAAAGGGTGCTTGACAGTTACATATATTGGCCCCTGATATATTTGTAAATGTTAAGCATGTGCCCCCTTAAGTCTCTTTTCTAGCGAAAATAATCTCAATTTGTTCAATGTGTCCTCGTAGCTTAAATTCTTCATTCCCTTTATTAGCTTTGTTGGTCTTCTTTGGATTTTTTCTAATTCTATGATGTCCTTTTTATAGTGTGGTGCCCAGAATTGTACTCCATATTCAAGATGTGGTCTAACCAATGCTTTAAACAGTGGCATAATTACTTTTGAGTCCCTAGTTTCCATGCCCCTTTTTATACATGCTAGTATTCTTTTTGCCTTGTTTGCATGACATTGAGCACTACACCCCAGTTTGTTGTCTATTTGGACTCCTAGATCCTTTTCAAGTACTGAATTACCCAGTGCCTCCCCGCTTAGGTTATAACTAGCACACTGGTTATAATTACCCAGGTGCATAACCTTGCATTTATCCACATTGAACCTCATCTTCGACTTTTTTGCCCACTCATCTAGTTTATTAAGATTGTTTATTGTGACAGTTGGTCCTCAATAATGACTGGAAACTAAAAGACAACCAAGGTAAAATATTCATATTTAATGGGAGTATGATATGTCCTCTTGGTCCATGTAGTGATTGTGAATGTTGACTGTTAGCTGACTAGTATAGGCAAAACACCCCTATGCTGGTGTATGCAGCATTGCTGCTGGTAATGTCATGGCCCTCAAGTAACACTAATGAATCATGAAGGCCCTTCCTAAGCTGATCAAAGGGGAGGGGGAATATTTTTTCAGCATGTTTACTCAAACATGACCCAGGGCAGAGCCGGCCCTAGGCATAGGCAAAGCAGGCAAATGCCTAGGGCAATTGCATGCCTAGCGGCATCCATCCCAAACCTCCTAGGGTCAGCTCAGTCTGATAGCAAGGAACAGCAGTGGGAGCAGGACAGACTAGAGGCAGTGGTCTTTGTAGTGACACAGGATCATGGCTTGAGTGGCCATCACTTGCCCCATGAGGATTCCCAGCTAGATGATTGGTATGCAGGGCTGTCTGTCGACTGTGGCTCCGCCCCTTATCACATCACCCGGTGACGGCTATTGGATGACACCTGATGCAGGGAGGAAGAGCAGGCCTGAGTCCAGCAGAAATGTTGGGTTCAGCAGCCTTTGCCCTGCGCCTCCTGCCGCCATCAACTGGCGCCTGCCGAACACATTTATCTTTTTGTGCACAGTACGAGAGTTAAGCGCAGATTAGATTGGCCAAGTGGTTTTTAATCTGCTGTCAAACTAGTACAATAGAACTAATTCTATATTACATTTACCATGAAAATATGAAGAAGCATTACTTCAGTCAAACACACACCTTGTCTCCCTATGTTAAATTGGCACTTAAGGACTCTATTTCTGCTGCATTCTGTACATTATACATAAAATAAATGTTAATTAAAATGAATGAGTTAACATTTTAACAGCAGTTCTGTAGTCACCAACTCAACACATGCTTCTGACCAATGTAACAGAATACTCAGGCTACAAACAATACAATAGCTTTTTGTGTGACATAAGAGATAGTTATCTGGATTTCTGACACCAATCTATGCTGCACAGGAAGCCGACATAATGAAGACTACCCCAAATAAAGCCTAATTAGAAACTAATTAGTAGGTATAATGTTGAAAATGTTAATGAGGAGACTGTCATTTCAATCAACTAGTACGTAATCAAATATAAGAGGCTTTATTGTTACTCTACTGATCCCAGAGTTCACTTTTAGTTTGCTTTAATTAAAGAACATGTATATGTAACTGTGCATTCAGCAGTTCTGTACCAATCCTCCTTTTAATCACAAGTAAATGTTATATTTGAATTCTAAGTACATTATTATTATTATTAAAAGCATAGATTAGAATTGTAACCTCTCAGCAGTATACGAACTATATTGCACTGTTGTATATCTTAATTAGTACAGCTGTAAAATATTATAGTACAGTAGCCATAGGCGTGCGCAGCACATTTTATTAGGGGGTGCACCATCAAAGGGGTGTGTCTAGCACCACCTATTGGGCATGCCTAACTCTGCCCATTGGGTGTGTCTAAATGCCCATACACACTGGGCGGCTTTGAGCTGAAAGCCGCTCAAAACAGCAAGTTTGAGTGGCTTTCAGCTCAAAGCCACCCAGTGTGTATTGCCCGGCGATGAGCGGTGATGCGTGCTCCTGCATCATCGCCGGGAAAGCCGTTCATCTACTGTTATTACCACCAGATGAGCGGCTTTGAGGACGGCTTTTCATAGCATCAGTTCTCTGTACTCCCTATCGTCCTCATCTACGATAAGACCCACAATAGCAGAGTCATCAGAGAACTTCTGTAGATGACAGGTTGATGTATTGAAATGTGAAATCTGCAGTATAGAGAGTATAGAGAGTAAAGAGAAATGGTGCCAAAACTGTTCCCTGCGGTGCCCCTGTACTACAGATAATAGTATCAGACTGGCACTCCTTGGTCCTCACATACTGTGGACAATTTGTAAGGTAATCCAGGATCCAGGTGATTAGATGATGATCCACCCCCGAGTCAACCAGTTTCTCCCCCAGGAGCATGGGCTGAATGGTATTAAAAGCCAAAGAGAAGTCAAAGAACATTATTCTCACAGTGGCCCCAGCTCTCTCCAGATGAGGTAGGGACCTCTGCATCAGATGTATGACAGCATCATCCAAACCAATTCCAAGCTGATAAGCAAACTGCAATGGGTCCATAGAAGATCTCACTAGAGGTCGAAGATAGCCAAGGACCAGCCTCTCCAGGGACTTCATCAGCTGAGATGTTAACTGGTATACATGGCATTAATTGAGATTGTCAATAAATACAATGATAACTGGGAAAATGAGATTACATACAGGCCCTGATTCTGATTTATTCAGTCCCGTGTGTTCGCGCGAGGAACCGATGGTTTGGCTTTGCGCATAATGGTACATGTGCATCTAAAGGCCTTCTGTGTGCGAGCCTTCGCCAACTAAGGATTTCTGCTTCATAACACATCCCCTTGCATGGCCTTGGGGGGGAAACAGCGGTGGATGGGGGCGTGTATTCGCCGGGGCAGATTACTGAGTCAACAAGAATGAATGCCACATTTGGAGTAGCCCCAACTGAAACAAATGGCCTGCACCTTCGCACCTACAGTATACAGACGTACTTGCAGGGCCTGATTCAGAGTTATTTATAGTGGCAGATACTCAATTAGTTTAGTAACCACTTACAATGGCGTATCTACCAGAGGTGCAGGGGGTGCAGCTGCTATGGGGCCCTATGTTGAGGGGGGCCTGTATTTCCTGTACACATTACATGTGCTGTATACATTTGTCACCATTGCATAATATATAGGGGCCTTTACAAATTTTTGCTATGGGGCCTACAAAGTTATACCCCTGACCACATACAGTAGGGTACATGAAATGGAGGGGTAATACTGGGTAAGGTTCCTTTCAGCACACTGAATGACATTAGTAAAAAATCTAAAGCTGTATACACATGGAAAATTATCCAACATCATCCCCTATGATTTCAAATTACTCAGCGTGCATAATTACACACAGAACTATTTAAATCACTTAATAAAAGATTGGTCTATGATCTTCCTGCATGCATGAAAGATCATAGACCAGTCTTAATGATCGGCGGGTACGATACACGGAATGATACATGGAACAATTTGAGCGATTGGTCATTCCGATCGATCTGGAACGCCCACATCTTGCCTCAAATGTTTCTGTGTGCATGCATCTTTAAACACTACATGATAATAGAATTCCGAGATATTGGTTAGAAGTATTTGAGCAAATTTATGATTCAGGCCCTCAAGCCGTCATCAAGGCTTCTCTGTAAATTGAGGGTCCCTATTGCTATATCTAGGTGCGGGGTGTGGCACCCCCAAAAAAGCCCAGGGCAACGCACCAGTGAAAAAAATGTAAGTGTTAATAAGTGTAAGTGAGAGGAAGCCAAAGATATATACAAAAATAATGAATATAATTAAAATAAAGAACTAGTGTTAGTAAAGAGATAAGTGGGTGTTAGAATATAACAGTGTGCTACTTCATATAGCCACACCAATCCAGGGGCACCACACCCCACACATATTACCCCTATCTGGATGTATAATTAACTAGCAAGGAGCATGATAATGGCTCCTTACTTCTTTAAATTGATCTAAACTAATAAACTAACAATTTCTTGCTATTTTCTAAGCGATTTGACTAGATCACTTTAAAAATAAGCACAAATCATTGTGTGTAGGGATCATAGCGATAGCGATGCGCAGCCCTGATCAAAGTTTCCTTCGGTATGTGTTTAGGGGGCTTAAGTGCTATCTACCTTCAGAGTTGCAAGCAAAACAACAAAGCACCCAACTGTGCAAAACCGTGCTGCACTGCAGGGGGGGGGGGGGGGGGGGGGGGGGGGGCTGATATAACATGTACACAGAGAGATTTGGGTTTGGGAACCACTGCCCTAAACTTTTATTAATTTTAGCATTTATTACAAAATAAAGGTTTACTATACTAAACCCGTATTCTTGCAAGCTGAAACATTGGTCCTTTGTGAATATTCCCAAGGATGTAAAGTCACATTGATCCCAGTCGACCTTTTACATGTCGACAAATTGATCCTATCATCTTTTTTGTACCTGTTGACCTACCATCTGGTTACCTGGATAAAAATAAAATATGGGGGTGGCAGTTAGTGAATTGGACTCGGATGTTAGGTCGACGGTCAATAGACCAACAACATTAGGTTGACATGCGGAGTGAGGCACCTGGCCTGAAGCATGATGAGTGAAGCCATGCAAGGTGTCGACATTGACACACACATGAAAAACTCATGTTGAGTTTTTGCTGTAATCCTTGTGCATGTTGAATTTTTGGCTTCAACCTAATATACCACACTTGATTGTAACAATGTAAAAAATTGTCTCTATCATTTGGAGTGCAGAATTTCCATAATCGCTTTCATTTCAAAGCAGGTCAATAAGTTTTATTAAAGTAAAAAGATTTTCTACCATAAATTATCAAAAATTTTGTTAGTTGACAGTTTGAGTTATTACTGATTTGGTGTATTCTATATTAATCTTAACCAAAATATTGCTTTGGGTTCAAAGTACAATATGAAATGTTCTTTTTCAACGTAGGTGGCAATAGTAATATGATACAATAGTAACTAACTACGGTACTACTATGGGGCAGCATAAAACTAGGACACAATATGGGACAAAACATTAACTGGGTCGCTACTGTGGGGCATAACATTAACTAGGTCAATACTGTGGGGCATAACATTAACTAGGTCAATACTGTGGGGCATAACATTAACTAGGTCAATACTGTGGGGCATAACATTAACTAGGTCATTACTGTGGGCCATAACATTAACTAGGTCAATACGGTGGGGCATAACATTAACTAGGTCAATACTGTGGGGCATAACATTAACTAGGTCAATACTGTGGGGCATAACATTAACTAGGTCAATACTGTGGGGCATAACATTAACTAGGTCATTACTGTGGGCCATAACATTAACTAGGTCAATACGGTGGGGCATAACATTAACTAGGTCAATACTGTGGGGCATAACATTAACTAGGTCAATACTGTGGGGCATAACATTAACTAGGTCAATACTGTGGGGCATAACATTAACTAGGGTAGTACTATTGGGCAAAATATTAATTAGGGCATGTCTATGGGGAATAACATTAAACAGGACACTACTATGGGGCAAAACATTAACTAAGGCACTACTATGGGTCAAAACCTGAATTGGGTCACTCCCTACTGTGGGGAATTACATTAACTAGGTCACTGCTATGGGGAATAACATTAACTAGTGCATGACTATGGCGAAAAACATTAACATGAGTATTACTATGGGCATGGCATTAATAACTAGGGCAGTACTATGAGGCAGAACATCAACTAGGGCACTACTAGGGAGCATGACATTAACTAGGGCACTACAGTGGGGCATAACATCAACTAGGGCAATACTATGAGGCAGAATATCTACTACAGTAGGGCACTACTAGGGAGCATGACATTAACTAGGGCACTATAGTGCGGCATAACATCAACTAGGGCAATACTATGAGGTAAAATATTAACTAGGGCATGTCTATAGGAAAAAAACTAATTAGGGCACTACTATGGGGAAAAACATTAACTAGGACACTATTAATGGGCAGGACATTACAGTAACAAGGGCACTATTATGGGACAAAACATTAAATGGGTCACTCACTACTGTGGGGCATAACTATGGGGCATACCATTAACTAGGACACTAGTAGATGTCATTTTATTGAGAAAAGGTTCAGTTCAGGTTAGGTAAAATCATTTTAGTTAACTGATTTTTATTTAAATAATCATATGTAATTTTTTCTCATCTCATTCATTTTTTTTAATCTTTTCACTATTACTGACAAGTCATCTAAATTCAGATATGAAAAATAATATATTTCTTGTCATATTTTCAGCAATCAAGAAACTAAACAAACAGCAATTAAATTTTGCTGCTACATTATCAGTACTCTGAGATACTGTCTATCTTCCCCATACACTCTCAGGAGATGGATATTTATATGTCTCCTGAATGTTAATGTGCAATTTTATGGAAGATTTATTACTATTGTTTATTGTATATGTTGCTTCAACAGAAAAAATCATAAATCACACTTTATTTCTGTAATGTTTTTCCTTTTTGCATTCTAAATGCTATTTATCAGCAGTGCTGACTAATGGAATATATCCTGTGGTTTAACAGAACATATGTATCATAACAAGTTTTAAAATGTGTCTTATTTTGTTTTTAACAGATGGCGTGTTTGGGAGATGTCAGCGGATACCGGTGATAGACGTATTCAAATACGAAGTTTCACCTCCTGTTGTCCAGCGTCTTAGAAGTGTACTTCAGAAGCTCTCCCATAGAGGTAACATATCAAATGTTAATACATATTATTATTATCTTTATTCGTATGGTGCCACAGAGATTCTGTATCGCCATACCTAGGAGAACATACTGTACAGCAACGTTACATTGTAATGGGTAATTAAGCAGCAAAGTGTCAAATTACTAACTGAAGTATACATAATTGTAATGTACAATTACATAATCACATGGAGATAACTGGGGGAGAGAGGGCCCTGCTTGCAAGAGCGTACATTCTAGAGGTGCAAAGGGTGTGGGAACATAGAGGGAAAGGGGGGACAGAGCGGTAGATGTATGCAGCAGTCAGTGATTAGGGAGGAGAATTGAGCCAGAGGAGAAGTGGCCCATGACAGCCAATCAGCACAGAAGTATCATCTATAATGTGCATAATATAACATTATACAGAGCAGCTGATTGGTTGCCATGGGTCACTTCTCCTCTGGCTCACTTATTTTCCCTTATCACTGCTTCATACAGCTACCCCAGAGTTAGGTAAAGCATATATTGGAGGTATTAAAGGAGTGTTACTGTACACTTGCATACCTCCCAACATTTGTCATGCTTAACCTGAGACTACTTTGCGCTAAAAGGTGGCATAGCTTCATAGGAATGCTGCGGCCCCCGCCTACTACTTTAGTCATACTTGCCTACTCTACTGAAAATCTGGTGGCACTCCTGGCACCCTGGGAAAGTAGGTATTGTAAGGCTCCCACATTCCATTTCCTCCCATGCCAGCACCAGTGCACCACCGAACCCCCTTCTGCTCAGGTGGAAGAAAGGGGCAGGCCAATGACAAAATTCACGTAAAATTGCTTCATCATTGGCCCCCCGCTTTACAATGCTGGTAATGTTGGCAGTGTCAAGCCAGGGCGGAGCTACAATGATGTGATCATGTTATTCACTTCCCTAGACCGCTTCCTCCACGCCCCCTCAAGAACATGGCTGCTCCCTCCAGGTATGACTTTAGTGATATTTAGTGCATTTATACTGCTGCAAGAAACAAGATATCTAATTTTTTTTGTTAAAGGGGAACAAAATAGATATTTGTATTTGTTTGCTTTAAATTATTTTATTGAATTTATTTTGTATTTGTTATTTTATATAATTACTTATTTAATTGAATAACTATTGAATACTTTTATCTAGAAAATCTAGTTCTGCATTTACAGATAATAGTTATTTATAGCACTGCAAGGTGTGAAGTGTGAGGGCCTCATCAAACAAGGTTTCTTGTGGCCACTTATATGGAACCACCTATGAGTAGAACACAATCAGTGGCAGTTTTTACCTATGGACTGCAGACCCCAAGTAACATTTGCTACCCTGCTGAAGGTCAGTGAAGCCAGATATAGTCTGTGAGACTGCTCTGGCTTGACTGTTACTGGCAGTGACTTCCTTTTGGAAGTCCTACTTGTCAGTCACCCACAGTAAAGGCAGTTCATTGGAATTATTTTAGTTCTCCAGGGCTGACAGGCCTGGCTGCGATGAGCGGAGAGTTGAATGATGCATTCCATAGAAGCCAGCTTTTGAGCATCCGCAGTACCATTGCCGCTATTTCACATGTGCCAGGCTTGGTGCTTGTCAGTTGCATTCTACAGGTACCGGGACCCTGGCCAGTGGTGGCACAAGATGTCAGAAATGTATGTAATTCATTTATTTAGGGAATACCCCATGTCTATCAGTGCCACACCCCAATCCACCCACTCTCTCAAAATTGCAGCAGCTTTAGTGGTTGTGTGACGTAATGACTGTTTATATGTTAATTCAACATTGAAACGCCAACATATTATATTTTCTAAGATAACTTAAAAATAATGAATTATCTTATTACAGCAGTTTTTTTTTGAAGTTACTAATTGATTTTTTTCCATAAATATTCCCAGTGAGCTTATGCTTTTATATCATACCTGCCTACCTTAAGTGTCTCCTCTCTGGCAGAAGTAAGTTTTCCGGGCGGTGGGGGCAGGGATTGCGGTCACTAAACCCAGCCCCCATTCTTGTAAATGGCATGATTTGCGGTTCTTCGGGGAGGGGTTGGTACTAAATGACGCAATTTGCGTTGTTTTAGCCCAGCCACCCACACCTAAGAGCCACAAATGACATTATTTGACCAGCAGTGGGGGGTCCCTGATGTGGGGGCCCCGCCAAATGCGTTAGGCTTGCCCTCCCTTCTGGCAGGCCGGCAGGGGGAGCCGATTTTCCATAAGGAACTGTATGTCTTATATTGCTTTGCAGGAAGTGAGTTACATATTGCCTAGTATTACAGTACTGTAGTTACTGACTGGTACCGTCTCTTTGGTCGGTTCTGTGTAATTTGACATTTACAGTATTTTAGATAGCAAAATTGACATCTCTAATAAAGCTCATGCATGTTATTACATTTTTAAGTAAAGTTATGACTCAAACAAAGTAATTTAAATAAAATATATAAATATAAATATAATAAGTTATTTGCCCCCATACATTTTTGAGACATTTTGGTGAGTTGAGTAAGTTGCTAAAGTCAGATTGCTGTCACTCTCCAAACAAGCAAACAACTCGCATGACAGCAGCATCTCCCACTTTGACAAGTGCAACCTTTTACAGAAAAAAGCAGCATCAAACAAACTGAACTACCCTGGGAATAATCAAAGAGCAAAAGGAAATGGATGTTTTCCAGCAGATGGTGAGGTGTAATTAATTCCACGATGAGACAAATCATCACGCTCATCAAAGTAACAAAGTTATAGTGCAAAATAAAAGGTAATCAGAGATTAGCAGCATACAGTAACACACTTGTATTGGATACAATGGACAAGTCTGTTGTGGGTCGCTAGTTATTTTTTACTAACCTCTGATACATATACAGCATTTATTAAAACTAGGTGTGGGGGGGGGGGGGGGGCGGGGGGTAATTCAGACCAGATCACTGCTCTGGTAAATTACAGTCCTGTGATCAGGTATATGCAGGGCTATTTTTGTGCAGGCTCCAGCAGGAACTGTGGCCCTTATTCTAGCTCACTCTTTCTGACAAAATATTTCTTAGATGGACAAAACCATGAGCACTGCAGGTGAGGCAGGTGTTACTTGTGCAGAGATAATTAGATTTGGGTGGGGTTTTACTTCTGCCTCACCTGCAGTGCACATGGTTTTGTCCATCTAAGAAATATTTTGTCAGAAAGAGTGAGCTAGAATAAGGGCCACAGTTCCTGCTAGAGCCTGCACAAAAATAGCCCTGGGTATATGGCACCCTGAATGCATGCCTGAAAATTGCTTAGCAGGGCTCACGATCAAATTATTTTTCCACCGAGTGCAGCCTGTGCATAGTCCAGGGCTTTCTCAGCAGCTGCGATAGAAGCAGCTTGGGCTGGAATTGATGCCACACAGCTTCCCCAGGGAATGCCTGCATTTTCCCTGACACTCCCAAAATAAGACTGGTTGCCACCACCAAACACCCGCTTTCTGTCAATAAACTTGAGTACGACCAGTGATAATTTTTTTTAGAAGAAATGTATCACAGGATGGCCTTGCACATGCATGCTACGATATGTATGCATGTACAGTCTATCGATAATCGCCCGGCCTGCAAATTGACAGCCAAATGATATGAATAACCCTTAAGTACATTGGATGTACTGTCATTTATGCAGAGGTGATGATTACATTCACCTCCCACTTCCTCCCATGGAAATCTAGGACCAACGCAAATGATCCCATAGTTTCTGGGTTTTCCCGACTGCTAGTGCTTCGACATGGGGGGCGTGTGCAAAGAAGCCCCTTGCGGGTTCAGTGGCTCACTTGGCTCGCTCTGGAACCCCACAAGGATAGCCCCTGTCAGTAGGGATCCCAACTGTCGGGCATTTAAACAGTCGGCATTCCAATATTGGAGTGCTGACCCTCGGAATCTGGACTGTCAGGCAGTCATCCTGCACCTGTACAGGTCCTGTGTATCTGCAGATTACCAGTCATCAATACTTTGTGAATAATGCATCAGATCTTTCAAGAACTAAAGAAGGCCTCAGGTGAATAACTTTATTCTCATAAGCTTTTTCCTGGCACACTAATATTAATACATTCTTGCAATATATTTCCCTATAGTTTGTAAGCTTGTGAGCAGGGCTTTCCTACCATTTAGTCTATCTGTAAGTACTCATTTAATTTAGCCCTATTTCTAATTGTAAAGTGCAATGAGTCCTGCTGCGAGGTATAATAAACTGTTAATTAACAAATAATATTTTGTTATCAATCAATCAACTTTATTGGCCATGTGTGCTTGCGCACACTAGGAATTTTTTGTGCAGCATCAAGCGAGGAGGGGGGGCATTACATATATATTGAGACATTACATGCGGGGACGACATGCCCACCGAGCAGTACAGCGCCCAGGCAGCCATCAGCGGCACCACTGGTCACTGCAGCAGCCAGGTAGGTAACGATATAAGCAGGGACAGTACAGTTATCACACAGGGAACACATACCCGCCGAGCTGCACAGCGCCTAGGCAGCCATCCATGGCGCCACTGGTCGCTTCAGCAGCCAGGTAGGTAACAATATAAGCAGGGACAGTATAATGGCACACATAGAACATATACCTGTCAAGCTGCACAGCGCCTAGGCAGTCATCAGCGGCGCCACTGGTCGTTGCCGCAGCCAGGTAGGTAACATTATGGGCAAAGATAGCACAGTTACAGCAGAGACATTATAGTTATCACACAGGGGACATGAGGTTACATATGGCTGAGTGCACAGATCCCAGGCAGCCATTTGCGGCGCCAACTTCCTGTGGGAGAACCAGCGGTGGTGGTGATGGGTGATGGGTGGTGGCGGGGAGTGGCTGCAATTGAAGTGGCTTCAGTCACTGAACTCAGGCAGCTTCAGCGCTGCCCGGCTCCCTCCCCTCTGCCGCACCTCCTCCTCCCCCCTCCCCTCCGGCTTTTCTATTGAAGTCCTCGGCACCGGCTTATGACAAGCCGGCTGCCGCGGACAGGGACGGGGTGCGGGGGCGCAGGTCCGGGCAGCGGCTAATTAACAGTTCAGCGGAGCTGCCTGGACCCAGGGAGGCAGTGGTGTTTTTTTTAAGGGAGCGCTCCCCATAAAAAACTCACCCAGTGGGAAGCGTTCCCAAAAAAAAAAAAAAACACCACTGAAGGGGTTAAGTGCTGCAATGTGTGTTGCTCAGTGTGCTGGTGGCAAAAATGTGCCAGTTTGTAGGTCTTAAGTATTGTAACACCAGGGACTGGTTGTTAGGATAAGACTTGCAGTGAAGTTTGCACAACATTTGTATGTAGAGTGCAGTGGTATCCTGTATGTGTGTGTGTGTGTGTGTGTGTGTATGTGTGTGTATATATATGGTGAGGGTTACTCTCTGAACTCGGCGACCTTCGTTATAAATTAGGACTATGAATGAGTATATAATATTACAAATAATTTATTCAATGAGGGGGTTTACACATTAAGAGGGATAACAAGTTCACAATACATGTAATAAAATTCAGGGTTATAAGAAAAAATAAATAAATAAAGACCTGAATAAAAAAAAGTCTGTGGATTATTTTAAAAAACACAATGCATACGCTGAATAAAAGGCGTCTATTAGTCAAACATAAAGTAAGAAAGATAAAGTGCTTAGCTCATGTGCAGAAAGTGAGGTAGATTAGAAGCTGCCCAACATGTTTCGTCTGTATGACTTCCTCAGGGGGTAGGGCAGTGGTTCCCAAACTTTTGTGGATCACGGCACCCTAGAGTATCAGATTTTTTTCCATGGCACCCCTAGGGAAAAAGTTTGATACCAAGAACTTCCGAAAAAAATATTAAATTAAATAAGTTGCGCTTATATGTCCTCCTTAGGTCCAGTTATGTGGTGAGGAACATGATTTACTTCTGTTTATCCACATATGTTATAATTGGAAGTCACAAGTACTGATTTTCCTTATTACATTGACCATATATAATTTGAATTTGTCCTAGACCACCAACCCAGGGCACCCCTGCAAGTGCTCCGCGGCACCCCTGGGAGCCACGGCACACAGTTTGGGAACCACTGGGGTAGGGACAAACTGGCAAGGACTCCTATTTAACAGGAAGGCAGGGTTACCTCACTTCCTGTTATCTCATTATTCAATTAATTATTTGCGTGTGCTACTTCACTTTACTACTAAAATTTAGGATGATTCTAGGGCTATGTGATGTGAGACAAAGGACCATATAGTACAATTTCTAGGTTGTTATTCCTTTTTAGAAAACAGAGACTGTCCAGATAACATTAATTGGATTATCGGTGTGGCAATGTGGGGCGCGACGTCACTTCCGCCCCACATCCGACGTCCTCATTGTGCTTGTGCGCACGCGTGTGCGGCGTCCCATCTTAGGGATGTTCTAGCAGCGGCGGTAGTTTCATTGCGTATTCTCTCTGTGGGCGGGCCGGAATGCGGATGTCCTCCTGTGTTTCTGTGAGACGCAGTGGAACGCAGGACAAGTTCTTAGACGTGAAGTCAATCAGTGAAGTCTGCATTTGTAACGCATTTGGCACGCAGAGGGATCTCTCGTAGATCCTTTGATAGATAGGTACTTAGACTTTTTTGGTGCAGTCATGGTCATTTAGGATGTAACAGAGAAAGGAGACAGTTATTTGTACAGTCAAGGATTTTGCAACAAAACAAAGGATTGTTCATACACAAGTTCTCTAAGTACGTGAAACCTGTAGGTATTTTATAGTAGTCAATTTTCCTGGAGATGCAATTTATATATAAAATATCAATTTTTATAGATATGCAGACTGGGTGATAGCTGTGACACTTAATTATGCTTACTATATACATGGATATATTCCCTAGGGTCGTTACTGTATTGGGCACTAAAGGGAGATCATTTAATCTGCTGAATTATGTACGGCTTGATTTAAAATGATATTAGCATATTATGTAAGACAGACCAATTGTGGTGTAATACATCCACCAAAGTTTGGAAATAATGCCAATGGGTAGACAGATATAACTCATTATACTCATAGGAGGAAGGTTGTGGCGATTTTCAGATATGTGCATTGCAAGGACCTCTCAACCTAGTGTACCTGTCCGTCTTGTAACCATACAGCACCTGGTTTTCCTTAGAGGTCTCCCATCCTTGTACTAACCAGGCCCAACACTGCTTAGCTTCCAAGATCGGAAGTGGTTGGGCGTACCAGTGTGGAATGGCTGTAATACTTGACAGAATTAGGGATGGCGCCCAGAGAGACCTGCTAGTACTATCTGATAAAGACTTCTTTTGGAATGTGGAAATGTATTGGGGATGGATAATTGATACCACATACCCTAGTAACGGAATTAGGTTGGTACAATGGTCTGTGCTCAGAGGAAGGGAGCTATTTCATAGCTATCGTTGAATCCTTCGGGGTGCAGAGTGTTTAGTTTGAATATCCAATACATCTCTCTTCTGGATAGTAGGTTGGATAGATCGCCACCTCGTTCTCCTAGGTTGACTTGCTCAATGCCTTTGAAGGTGAGTTGTTCCGGGTCTGAGTTGTGATGGGTTAAAAAGTGCTGGGAAACTGTATGGGTCTGAACCTTGTTTTTAATGTTTCTGACGTGTTCTTGAATACGGATCTTCAGGGGTCTTTTGGTCTTCCCGATGTAGCAGAGGCCACATGGACATTCTAGCATATAGATGACGGAGACGGTATTACAATTGATGAACTGTTTAATTTTGAATTCTTTATTTTTTTCCTTATTCTCGAAGGTACTTCTGTTTGGGTGAAGTAGTCGACAGATGTCCACATTTGAAGCTGCCTATGCATTTTGGCATTCCATTCGTACTGTTTGTTATACTTCTCAGCATACTGGGTGCCACCATGTCTTTAAGATTTATTGATTTCCTGAACACTATTTGCGGGTGTGACGGTAGATGTTCTTTCAGGACCGGGTCCATCGTGAGAAATCCCCAATGTTTGTTTAGAGCTGCTTTTATACTTTTCTCATGGCTGTTATAAGTGGTAACAAATTTGACTCCGGATGTTTGTTGTTCCTTACTCTTGTACTTGAGAGTGGATGTCCTCTCCAGGTCTTTGGCTCTTTGTTCTGCATTGCAGATCAGGTGTTCAGGATATCCCTTTTCTCTGAATCTCTCCGCATAGATCGTGATTTGGGTGTCTCTTTCTGATGTCATTTTGCAGTTGCGTGTCAGCCTATGGTATTGAGAGAACGGTATGTTGTCCTTCCAGTTTCTGAGATGACTGCTTTCATAGTGTACATAGCTATTTGTGTCCACCTTTTTTATATAATTTTTGGTGGTCACTGTACTGCCAGTCTTCATGAGTATCAGATCAAGGAATTCCACTTGTTCTGTGTTGATGTTCGAGGTAAACTTCAGGTTCAGGTTGTTGTCTCCTATGAATGTTAGGAACTCATTAAAATCAGATGTAGACCCATTCCAAACTATTAAAATATCATCGATATATCTTTTAAAAAGGATAATATTTTCTTTAAAACGATGGTTACTGTAGATAAAATTGCGTTCCCAATGGCCCATGAGTAAGTTCGCAAAGCTAGGGGCAAAAATAGTCCCCATAGCTGTGCCACAGATTTGCAAATAAAACTGATCTAAGAATTTAAAATAATTGTGCTTCATGATAAAACGCATCACTTCGCATATAAACAGCCTATTCTCATCTGACAGTGTCGTATCTTCGCTGAGGAACTCGTGACATGCTGCGATTCCATCTTCGTGTCGGATGCAGGTATATAGCGATTGTACATCTATGGTCGCCCATCGGTAGTTCTCGTTGCAGGTGAAGTCTTCCATAATGTTCAAGACTGAAGTGGTGTCCTTCAGAAAGGATGGTAGATTCATAACATGTGGCCTGAGGAACTTATCTGCATATTCCGAGAGATGAGATGTCAGGGACTCAATGCCCGCCACAATTGGCCTACTGGGTGGGTTCTGCAGGGATTTATGGATCTTAGGTAAAAAATAAAAGATAGGGGTGGTGGGATTAGTATGTAGAAGGTATTGATATTCTTCCTTCGTCAGAGTGCCATTCCCCAGGCCTCTTAAAAGGGTATGGCGTAATTCCTCTATGTAGTCGTCTTTTGGGTCATGAGATAGTGAAGTGTATGAAGTTGTTTCTCCCAATAGTCTGAGGGCTTCTGCTTCGTAAGCTGATCTATCCATGATTACTAATCCACCACCCTTATCAGCTGGTTTAATGACAATCCTATCGTTTGCTTGCAATGTTTTGATAGCTGCTCTTTCTTTAAATGTCAAGTTTTTCTTAGACGTTTCTGGTTCATCGTTGGTGCATAATTCTTTTTTCACTGCTTCATCAAAGGTGCTGATGTATGGCCCTTTGGATTCCAATGGATAATACTTGGACGTGGGTTTTAGGCCTGATTTCGAATTTGTCTCACAGTTCTGTGTGATTGCATCATCCTTGCGAAGGAAGTGTCTCTTGAGTGTAAGTTGTCTCGTGAATTTATTCAGATCGATAAATGTATCGAATCTGTTCTTTCCTTTTGATGGTGCGAATGAAAGTCCTTTGTTGAGTAGATTAATTTTAGAGTTAGTAAGGGTGTAGGTCGAGAGGTTGAATATGCCTTTGGAAGCTAGTGTTACTTCTGTAGGTATCTCTTTTTGTGGTGATTTGTGCTTGTTCCCTCCCTTTCCTCGGCATCCTCTTTTTCTTCCAATCTTCTTTTTAAAGGGGAAGCGTGATTCACTTTCTCTGTAATAGGTAGGATCTTGTGGTCTTTGATGCGGGTGCCCGTCCCGGGGGATAAAAAACTATTTCCCTGTGTAGTGGATAGGTTTCTCAGTGGTGCAAACCTATTATTGGTATATACCGGTTGTTGTCCTCTGGTTGTCAGGTCCATGTTCTCATTTATTCTCCCCATACGTTTGTTGTCTCGACAGGTGGAGTTGGGTTCTCTTTCATGTTAGAGATTCCTTTTATTTCTATTCCATTTCTTCACTTGATTGCTTTCATAGTATTTATATATAACAATACAATATCACTAGATACTTGCGCTAGATATGGGGCGGTCGCTATTAACACTAGATCCCCTACTAGAGGGATCCACACAATCCAATACACAACCCAATAGGGTTATTAAGCGCCCATGTACAACTCAATAATACAATGTATTCAGTCTTTCCACTCAATGTAGAATTATCATCAACCAAGACTTCTTTCAAATATAAAACATTTATTAAAAAAATATATATATAAAATACACTTGGAGTTAGAAGAATTTTCTTGGAATAAGGATCATACCAAGAACCCGACGCGTTTCGTCTCTTTATGAGACTTCATCAGGGGTTAGATATTAATCTTTGAGCAATAAAAGATGTTTTTAATGAAATTTGAATGATATATTCACGCTGGATCTTCCAAATGTAAATAAATACTGTAGTACTTATTCCTTAATAAGAGGATTTTTTATAAATATAATTAGTCTTTATTCCGATCGTGTAGCTGAACCGTATATGCGCAAAATGTGATCCCAATCACTAATAGACTTTAATAAAAGAATGACCCTCCAGATGGATGGATCATACTGATATGGATCAGGATGGCCAATTATGGCAAATTCCCCTATTGACCAACCTCCAACAAAGGACCACTTTATTAACTTTAGGGTTTGAGACAATGCTGTAAACTGGTATTAGGGCTTTAATTCTCAAACCTCAAAATAAATGGTGTAGACACTTTCTAGTTAAGTTGGGGTGGAGTAAAAGATCCCCTCAGTATCACCTGTGCATGTATGCTCTCCAATGCCCTCTGGTCATTGGAGAGCACACATGCACAGGCGATACTGAGGGGA
Source organism: Crinia signifera (assembly GCF_055691185.1). Taxonomy (NCBI): domain Eukaryota; kingdom Metazoa; phylum Chordata; class Amphibia; order Anura; family Myobatrachidae; genus Crinia; species Crinia signifera. Next base: position 268,929,902 of record NC_139221.1, read on the forward strand.
TCTTTTACTCCACCCCAATTTAACTAGAACGTGTCTACACCATTTATTTTGAGGGTCGGAAAAATCGGTTGCATCGCATTCGACCAAATCCAATGTTAAATAGTCCCTGAGACCCGATTTTACATTGGAACCAATGTTAAATGCCCCCCAGACCCCATTTTTAATTGTATACCCACCCTGATGGGTAATTAGTATGTGAAATGCCCCCCCATTGTTAACGCCATGCCACGATCAACATCATCCCGAAGCGTCCTCTGACCTTTTCATAACCCCATTATCCACGTCGGCGTGTAGTTGATTCTATATAGTGTGGCGAGCAAGGGGACGCGGATAACTTCACATGTATTCCGCGTCCGCTCGCCACGCTTTGGGCTCGGTGGCTCGCTGTGCTCGCCACACTATAATCAACTCCACGCTGACGTGGATGGTGGGGGTATGAAAAGGGCGGAAAGACGCGTAACGCCGCCACTCGACATGCTTCGGGATGGCGTGGATGGTGGGGGTGTTTCAGGAACACATTCTCGTATCCTTCGTTCAGTCCATACGGGACAACAGTTTTGAGTTTCAGTATCCAGTAAGTTTTACGTCGGACAAGCAGTTTATCTCTATCTCTTCCTCGTTTTCCCTGTGGCACTTGCTCTATTCCCCTTATTAGGAATAAGACGCTCCTACTATCACAAAGATGGAGCGCCTCTCTGCCAGGGCCCGCATGAACCCCTCTCCACAGGAGAGAGGATATCATGCGGGCACAAGCGCTGTGTGAGAGGCGCTCACTTCACAGGAGGTTAGGAGTAGCAGCGCTGGGCTGCCTTGGAGGAGTCAGTGTAGCACGCTGATAACGTACATTACAGAAGTAAGGCGGCACGCGCTGCCGCCCTGAAACTAAACAACTAAGGAGCTGGCAAGCTGCCAGAATTCAAACAGTCGCTACGCTAATAGCGTAGGTATAGGTAGTTTGGCAAGCTGCCAATATTCATAGCTTCAGCGTCCTCGCGCTGCCACCGTGAAACTAATATTTTATGGTGTGTACACACGGTCAGATGTGCCTTCAGATACTATCCACGATCCGATCAGATCGGATCGTGGATAGTATCTTAAGCTACATCCGATTTGCATACAAGTCTGACTATATAGTGCAGATCTGCACTATATAGTCAAGGCAGACAAGACTTTCTGCCTTGCGATACGTGAACGCGCAATCGGATCGGCATTGCAAGGGTTAAAACCCTTGCGATCTGCATCCGATTCCGATCCGATGTTGACTATATCGTCAACATCGAAAGGCAAAAAGTACTTTGTATTGTACAAAGCCACCATTGTACACCATACAAAGCCACCATTGTACAAAAGTATTTTCTGTACATTTTATTGACTACTTACAAATATGAGTTTTAACAGTAACAGTATGGCTATAATGCATCTGTTATGTATTAATGCGTGTGTAACACACTGTTTGTATATTTGCTGCTGGTTGATCATGCAGCATGTTGCTGTTTTAGAAAAAATGTTGTTTGAATTCCCCCATAGATGAGAGCTTCTGCCTTTGGGCGATAACATTTCTTTTTATAATATGTACAGTATAGAAGAAAAGGATAGCAATATTGTACACCAATGGTGGTTATTAACTTATTAACTTATGGTTCAGTTACAAACCTTCGCAGCTGTTGTTTCTGTTTCTATTAGATTTATATGGCTATGACATCATTTGCCTGTCAGAAGCTCCCATTGGGTGGACTTCTCTTTTAATCATGCCGGGTAGTCACAAGGCCACGCCCTCTGATGAAGTCTCTGGAGAAACATGTTAGGGTGTGACTTGTGATACCCGATACTTGCATCCCGGCGTCTCTCTCTCCCGAGCCGCGTCTCCCTGCCTGACTGTACCAGGTTCAGCGGCGCAATCCAGCGTAAGCGGCATTGTGTTTCCGGAGGTCCAGGAGTCTGTTGCGGTGGAGCAGTGTGCCCTGGGTATTTATTATATCATGTGGTAGCCAGCCCACAGAGATTGTTTTTATGGTACGAGCAAATTGGTTACTTTTATCTGGAGCCTTTATGCTGGTTTCCAAATAAATTAGTTTTATCTGCACCATGAAGCGCCCCTTTTCTTCTTGTTTTTGTATATGTATATATTTGCCTCCTGGAATCTGTAATTTCCATGTAATGATATAAGCTACCATGACCCAATTGACCCCAGTTGTAATATTTCTACTAGTGTTCTTCATGTGCTTATGATATAAAGAGTACACTAAAACTTTGTATGTGTGATTGAGCCCTTTGAACGAATATGGAGAAACATTACAATACAAAAAGTTAACTAAGGCTAGTGAGTTAAGCAGCCTTGACTTGTCATAGATGTAGAAAATGAATGCTCTAGCTATTAGGATTCCGCTAGCTGTTATTAACAAAGACACTTAAATAACGTCAGCTTGGCTCCAGTAAATGTATTTCTATAATACGTATTCTGCATTATAATGAATCTTTTATTGTTGAACTGGGAAGTCATTTTTGCTCAAACGCAATGTTAAACACAGCCTCGAAAAAGCTTTACTTAACAGTAATGATAAGGAAGATAGCCTCAAATAACACGTTATGTTTAAGCAATGTTCAAATGATACTATAAAAACGGAATTTGTATAAATGCAGCCTCTTGTTAACTACTGATGTGCTTGTGGCATTCTACCTCTCAGAATCGCATGCAGCTTGGTATAGAGTCATCAATTTTGTTAAAACAGTCAATAGTACCCCTTTCACCTCACAAATGCTGGGTCGCACCCAGGATATGGACATTGGTCCGTCCCGGGAGTGACCCGGCATTTGCGATGTAAGGTCCCCCAAAGCGACCTGGCAATAACGCGGGTCGCTGACGTCATCGGGGGGCAGGGCAGTGTTGCATCAATGGGGGGCGGGGGAGGAGGCAGCACTTGAAGCTGATGCTGCCTCCTCTCTATAGTGTGAAGGGACCCAGGTCGCTCAACCCATGCTACCCGTTCACACTGTACAGTATTCCGGTTCCAACCCAGGATTAACACTTCTTTTAACCCGGGTCAGAATGCCGGGTTGCCGTCCCGGGTATTTTCAGAAGGCCCTTTCACACCACATGTTAACCTGGATCGACCCAGCATCAACCTGAGTCAGACCCGCGTTAGTTGTGCGATTTGAGAGGGGTATAACTTGATTTTCAAGAGAACCTCTTAAGTTGTATTGAATTTTTATATACTGTACCTTTAACCATATTTATCACAGCTATTATACTGTATTATAGTTTTACTAATACAGATCGCTTGACTGAACTAAGTTATTATAATAATCTTCACTATTTTTAATCTTGGATGAGCTTTTTGCAGACCTCAGGCTTTTAGGATACGGTCACTGGGTTGACAATCATTAAGTAGACTAAAACCTTCATCCATGTCGACCTAATGTGTGTAGACCTAGTGTCTGTCTGTCCAATGATCCTCACCCGGGCTTTCATACTGGAATGTTTGCAGAAAAGCAGTAAGAATGAAGAAGAAAAGATGTCAGGCCCTAAGAAGCACTGGCGTAACTATAGCTCCGCAGACCCTGAGGTACAGTAGCTTTTAGGCGCTAGGCAAACTTAAACTCCAAAAGCTATGGTTGCCACCGCATTTGGTGCTGCCTTGCTGGGACCAGCAGATCCTCCTGTCTACTGCAGTCCCGACGCTCTGACTGATAGAAAGTCACTTGCAAAATGGCCACCCCCTCAAAGCAGACGGTTATTAAGGATGTTAGCTGAGGCGGGGACCTCCTCTTGCATCCTATATAATGGTCGGCTCTAAGGTGGCAGCCATTTTGCATGTGACATTCTATCAGGATGAGCACCGGGGCTGCAGACAGGAGGATCTGCTGGTCCCAGCGGGCCGGGTGGCTGAATATAGTAAGCGCCCAGTGATGAATGGACGGAGGGGGGGGGGGGGGCACTCAAATTGTAGTGGGGGGGGGGGGGGCACTCAAATTGAAGTTATGCCACTGCTAAGAAGTCATGCAATTGTCTGTCCAATATTTATTTTCCATCAATTTTCCATTACTGGTAACCCATCCTTCTTTATCTTTATACATTTTAGCTATACTGCAAATAGTCACCTGCAGTAAATCACAATACGTTCAACAGTTTTAGAAACTATAGTTTGATTTTTTTATTCCAAGGGCAAAAGATGGCTTATCGTGTGATTACTGGGACAGATGAGCCTTGTGTGGAATAATGTATTGCCATATAAAATGACATATTGTTCCTAGGACACAAGAGATACATTACTGTGGATGTTGCTAGGCATTGCCTTGTTCTAGCATCCTGTTTTCTGTATATTCATGATGGGTTACATGATAAAGAACCATCTTATATTTTTAACTAGGACAGCTAAGAGGATGCAATATACATGTGCCTGATGCCGAGATAGAAGCACAAAGGGTGTTGACAAAAATATAAAGGAAATCATTCTGGAATCCAAGAGGCAATGTATTGCCATGGTACTTTATTACAATTGGTTTGCTAGTTGTTGTATTTTACAATGTAATGCTACATTCATGGCGTATTGTATGAAATCAAGGTCATTCATACAGACAGATGGGCAAAGCTTTGGGCCTTTTCTATTTTGCTCTCTCACATCCTTTCTTCCCCTTTGTAACAATGGGAGCACAGCCTGTTTGCAAAGGTAGTACCTTTAAAAAAAATAAGTACGTTTTAATTTAAGTGTAGCATACCTCCAATATTCTGGAGTCCCCTGGACAATTCAGGGTGATAGTATAGTATTCCTATTAAAATAACCAGCACAGATATTATTATTCCATTTTATTTATAAAGCGCCACGGCCCACGAGTGGTTTGCAGCGTCATACATATCGAACACAGGCACAGGTATCAACACCACAATTCTTAGTATACAATAGAGTTGAGATGTAAGGAAGCAAACTCGAGATGGAATAAAGATGATGAGTTTGGTTTTGTACATATTGAGCTTCAGAGTTTGCTCAGATATCCACTAGGAGATATCGGAGAGAGGACAGATTGACCAGATTGATCTAGGCTTCTCGGTTACTATTTTTTATTTGTAAACTTTTTTTTTTTTTTTTCAAAACTTTTTTATTGAAACATTGTATACATACAATAAACAATATCTGTCGAGCATTATGTATTGTTTAACATTCATTGAGTCATTTTAGCATTTTACAGAGTTTTATATTCATGTGTCCAACCGTCATAGCTTTTAACAAATTATCTAGGTAATATTTTTGTTATGTGCTTTAGCCAATTATCATTCAAGAGGAACAGGAGGATCTTGGGCGGTTATTCTTGTAAGGTACCATGTAGTTGATTTCAGGCTGGCATGTATCATTTTTCTTGTGTTAAGCGGTAAGGTGGGTATGTAAGATTCCCATAAACGAAAAAACCTCTCTACTTGTTTGTTTTTATCTACAATAGCTTCTACTCAGTCCATTCTGAATAAGAAGTGGAGTTTTGCTAAAAATACGGGGAATTGTGGGGGTGTTTGATCAATCCAGTTTTGAAGGATGGTTTTCCTTCCTGCAGCGCTCAAGGCCAGTAAGAGTTTTTTGCTCTCTTTCGTCATGCGTATATCTGGATCTAATATGCCTAGGATTGCCCATTCTGGGTTCATGGGGACATATGTGACTAATTTATCTTCTGCGTAACGTTTTATCAAAAGCCAAAAGTAGCGTATTATTGGGCAAGCCCACAAACAATGGAAGTTGTCTGCATTTTCTGTGTGGCATTTTGGGCATGTATGAGTGTTAGAGGTTCCTATGTGATATCTTCTAATAGGGGATAGGTACGAGTTATGGTAGATATTAAGAAAGAGTTGTGTATACATGCTGGCCTTGAGAGTCTGCCGAGAGTAGAGAAGACCTTTTTGCAGTTGTGCTATGTCTAGTGAAGGAAAGTGTGTTAGCCAGGTAGACATACCTCCTTTTATTATAGAGTGGTCAATGATTTGTCTTAGGTAGGTGTAGTGTATTGATATAGCTTTGGAGGTTGGAACTGGGTAAGATAGCATAGTATCTAGAGTATTAGACCAGTCAGCGTCTGCAAAATGGTTAATAACATGCGATGTATAAAATCTAGCCTGTACAAATGCCAGCGGGTACGGACTGACCGTAGTATATTGAGTTGATAGTTCAGAGAAGCGAAGAAGGCGCTTTTCCTCTCTCATTGTTAGCGACCCTACTGATGTGATACCTGCCAGTTTCCAAGCGTTGAAGGGGTGAGCAGCCATGCCGTCCAAGAATGCCGGGTTATTTAGGAGGGGTAGGTGGAGGGAGTGGTATGGTTCAAGCCTGCTGCATGTCGTAGTATGTGCCATATTTTCCTAGTGGTCCATAGGAGAGGGTTATGTTTTATAGTTTCGGGTATTTCTTGGTCGTGTTGGTGTAGAAAGCTGATTAGATTAATATTGTCTAGGGATCCTTGATCTAGCGTTGTGTTTGTGTATATTGAACTACCGTGTAGCCAATCCCTTAAGTGTCTGAATAAGGCTGCATAATTATATGTGGTGATGTCAGGGAAATTTATGCCTCCATTGAATATTGGTTGAGTAAGTTTTCTCATAGCTATACGTGCCCGTCCATTTTTCCAGATACATTTTCGGAAAAGCTTTGTGATGTTTTGGATGTCTTTTTTCGTTAGCAGTACAGGGAGCATTTGTATGGGGTAAAGTAATCTAGGGATTGCTACCATTTTCAATAGATTTGCTTTTCCTAGGTATGAAAGCGGGAGATGTTCCCATCTATTGATGTCGTTGGTTAGAGTATTAATAGCTTTGGTGATATTCAAAGTGTATAGGTTTGCAGGATTACGTGGTAGTAAAACCCCTAAATATGGGATATGTGATGTTTGCCATTTTAGTGTAAGGTGGCTTGCCCACAGGGGGGGGTATTGGGTCCATATAGGAGCATAGCTTTCGATTTGTCTATGTTAATGCTCAGTCCAGTTATGGGTTCAAAGGATGTTATTTTATCTAATAAGAGAGGTAGTGTAGTCTCTGGGTGGCTTACGTAGAGGAGTATGTCATCGGCGAATGCCGATAGTTTTAGCTCCTGCGATCCTATTTTTACTCCTTTAAATTCTGGCCAATTGTGTAGTGTGCGTAAGATGGGGTCCAGTGCGATATTAAATAGGAGGGGTGATAAAGGGCATCCCTGTCGGGTTCCTTTTCTTAGTTTAAAGCGAGGTCCTTTACAGACATTTATTAATAGTGAAGCCTGTGGGTTTTGGTATATAGTGTGAATGAAGTTTATGAATTCTGAGTCAAATCCCCTTTTTTCCAGAACATAATATAGATGTGGCCATAGTATTGTGTCAAATGCCTTATTTGCGTCTAGGCTTAAGAGCATATTTCTCGAGTGAGGGGAGTCATGGGAGGAGATAATTGCTGCTATTGCCGCGCGTATTGCTTTAATCGAGTGTCTTCCTTGTACAAATCCCATTTGTGATGGGGTGAGTATGTCCGGTAGGATAGATTGGAGTCGTAGGGCTATTATTTTAGTTAATATTTTGTAGTCTACATTCAATAGGCTTATAGGCCTATATGAAGGCAGTAGTTTAGGGTCTCTGTCTGGTTTGGGTATGAGTGTGATATGGGCTTCGTTAAAATAAGGTGTTTGGATGTTATCTTTATATATGTTTTGGAATAATTCTAGTAAGGTAGGGGCAATTTGGGGTTGGAGCATACGATAGTATTCACCAAAAAGTCCATCCGGTCCTGGTGATTTGCCATTGGGCAGTTTGGATATTACTGAGTTAATTTCGTCCATTGTGATGTTTCCAGTAAGGGCAGTTTTTTGTTCTGGTGTAAGGAGGGGTAGGGCTTCATTGGGAATTAGAGTTTCCTGAGCGACAGGGTCCACAGGTGAGGAGGCAAATAAGTTTTCAAAGTAGGTTTGGAATTGGGAGGCAATTTCGGAGGTTTTGGTTATAACTTCTCTGGTGGTTGGATGTTTTAGCGATGTGATTATATTGCGTCGTTTGGGTGGCGCAGATATCTTCGCCAATAGTTTGCCAGCTTTGTCTCCCCACCTGTAATACCTGTTTCTGGTGTAGTCTATGGAGTGTTTTGCTTGGGTAGCCAAATAGGTTTCGAATATTTGTCTGGCCTGTTTGTATGTTTGTAAAGTGGAATCTGATGGGTTAGTGGAATAATTATGGAAGGCTGCTGTCATTTCTTTGTTCAGGGTGTCATGTCTAACCTTTGCTTCCTTTTTCTTTTTGGCAACATATCCAATGATGTGTCCTCGCATGACTGCTTTTGAGGCCTCCCAGAAAATGTCTGGGCGGTCCCAATAGGCTAGGTTTTCGTCCACATAGTTGGTCCAGTTATATGTTAAGTATGATTTAAAATCATCCGAGTCAGATAAGTAGGAGGGGAACCTCCAGATCCGGTCTGTTGAGTGCATGTGTGAGTGGTTCAGTGCTACCATAATTGGGGCATGGTCAGAGATTATTATGTCATAGATGCGGGTTTTTGGAGTATCCAGCAAATGCTGGTACACCTAGGTGGCGCTGCTTAGCCAAAGAATAATTTTTATACTCAGTCAATATTTGAATTAATTCATACACATTTATTAAAACACAATTTCATTAATTTAAAAAACATTTCATACACAAACATGACATACAACATATAACATGCAAAGCAGTGTTCTGTGCAATATAATATGGCTATTTTGGAAAGTCTTATGTAGACAAGGCTTATAGAAAGTGAATGTTCATATATCACTGAGGCTTTTTATATATAGAGGCTTTTTGGTGTGTATATAGTTACCAGTCCATACGGCCGTATTGCTTTAGGTGTAGGTATTTAGCATGCTTTAGGTTATCACCGGACTTCCTCCCTTTATCTGAGCTAAATTTGAAGATATTTTGTAATCCTTATGAGTGGTCTACCTCTTTGCAGAGGGACCGGCTCCAGGTGGTGTCCGTCCAGTGTGACCAAGAAATGCAGGCAGATATTTAGACTGCAACCGCGGCGCTGGGCTGGATTCCGGGCTTGACGCTGGGCTCCCAATACGCGTTTCTCCGCCTGGTATTTTGTCAGCGGCTTCATCAGCTGGGTGCCTCCATAGCGTCTGCCTCACCTCTTTTAAGCGGTGTCCGTTCGCGCGGTTTTCCAGCGTGAACTTCCGCGTTAGCGTGTCAAGCCTCACTCTCATTACTGTTATTTGTAGACTCCGGCGGCCATCTTTAATGCCGTATCCAAGCCTCATTTTGGATGCCCAATCACATCATTACTCGGATGCCATTTTCTATATTGTGTAACGCATACGTCATCTTGCGTTCCAGGGCTCATCCTGCGTTTCAAGCCTCGCCTTCAAACCCGGATCAATCGAACCTAATAACTTAGCCTCTGCCTCAAATTTAGTTATTTTTTAGCCATGTCTTTGCTTTTGCCATATTTATTGATATTGGTTTTGTCGACCCAGCCATATTCTTAATATTTGCATAACTGGTGATTATATATTCTTTTCCCAAAAAAAAAGAATATATAATCACCAGTTATGCAAATATTAAGAATATGGCTGGGTCGACAAAACCAATATCAATAAATATGGCAAAAGCAAAGACATGGCTAAAAAATAACTAAATTTGAGGCAGAGGCTAAGTTATTAGGTTCGATTGATCCGGGTTTGAAGGCGAGGCTTGAAACGCAAGATGACGTATGCGTTACACAATATAGAAAATGGCATCCGAGTAATGATGTGATTGGGCATCCAAAATGAGGCTTGGATACGGCATTAAAGATGGCCGCCGGAGTCTACAAATAACAGTAATGAGAGTGAGGCTTGACACGCTAACGCGGAAGTTCACGCTGGAAAACCGCGCGAACGGACACCGCTTAAAAGAGGTGAGGCAGACGCTATGGAGGCACCCAGCTGATGAAGCCGCTGACAAAATACCAGGCAGAGAAACGCGTATTGGGAGCCCAGCGTCAAGCCCGGAATCCAGCCCAGCGCCGCGGTTGCAGTCTAAATATCTGCCTGCATTTCTTGGTCACACTGGACGGACACCACCTGGAGCCGGTCCCTCTGCAAAGAGGTAGACCACTCATAAGGATTACAAAATATCTTCAAATTTGGCTCAGATAAAGGGAGGAAGTCCGGTGATAACCTAAAGCATGCTAAATACCTACACCTAAAGCAATACGGCCGTATGGACTGGTAACTATATACACACCAAAAAGCCTCTATATATAAAAAGCCTCAGTGATATATGAACATTCACTTTCTATAAGCCTTGTCTACATAAGACTTTCCAAAATAGCCATATTATATTGCACAGAACACTGCTTTGCATGTTATATGTTGTATGTCATGTTTGTGTATGAAATGTTTTTTAAATTAATGAAATTGTGTTTTAATAAATGTGTATGAATTAATTCAAATATTGACTGAGTATAAAAATTATTCTTTGGCTAAGCAGCGCCACCTAGGTGTACCAGCATTTGCTGGATACTCCAAAAACCTGCATGTTCTTTTAGAAGAGGTACGCAATTCCTCTGATTAGGAGGCTGCAGCTTAGCCAAAAAGAAAAGGGCCAGCACCCTCATATACCTGTAGGAAAAACCAGCGCTCTTGTAGTGACCCTAGTGGCCACAAAAAATTCTCTTATGTCATAGATGTCAGCTCTATTTACGTCAGTTATTAGTTCATTGGCTATTAGGAATTTGTCAATACGGGAGAGGGAGTTGTGGGTCAGTGATAAGTGTGTGTGTGTTCTGTCCGTTGGGTTTAGTAGTCTCCAAGGGTCTGTTAATCCTAAATTAGTGTTTAAGGATAGTAGATACCTGCTTTGGAAGTCTGTGGTTCTAGGTAAGCGTGGGGTTCTATCCATTGTTGGGTCTTCTACCATATTAAAATCGCCGCCCATAATTATTGGGTGCTTGGCTTTGGTTTGTAGGATGTGTTCGAAGTCTTGGATGTATATGTGAGTGTTTATGTTAGGGGCATATAAGTTCACAAGAGTATATTTAGTGTTGTAAATTTCAATATCTAAGATTATGTATCGTCCTTCTGGGTCTATGGTTTTTTCTAGAATGGATATTGGTAGGTCTTTTCTAAACATGATTGCTACACCTCTGGCTTTTTTATGAAAGGATGCAGAAAGGCATGAACCAATCCATGGGGCTTTTAGCATAGCTGGCTCTTCAGATGTCCAGTGTGTTTCCTGTAATAGTATTATGTCGGGGTTAAAACGTTTAAGACGGGTGACTATCCTTTTCCTCTTGATGGGACTGCGTAAGCCTCCAACATTCCAGGAGAGAAGGGTCAGGGGTTTAGGGGGTAGTGCGGCAATGGATGTAGGGGGCGGCATGGCTACTCACCCACTCCAAAGATGGCATAGCTGGTCTTCTCCATGTCGTGGTCAGTTGAGAACGGGCTTGTTTCGGGGCCCCTGCGAGGAGGGGGGGGGGGGGGGCAGTGGGGCTGCGGCACAGTACCAGGAAAATAAAAGAAAAGTTATCACAATCTGACGGTTGGATGTCATTTTCAATGATTCAAACAATTCAAAAGTAATCATACAATGTCTCACATTAACATTTTCTAAACTTTTCCATAACTTCCAACAAAGAACTGTGGGCACCATCCTTTTCAAGGGGTGCGCACTTCTAACTATTAAGCTGAGATAAGCAACAATATAAAGCAAACATGTGTGTACAAACTCCATCATAACTTTCTACCCTGGGGGTGTAGTGTATTTGGTAATAAGTGCTTGTGTCTAAGGTGGGGCTCACCTATTTGGGGATCTTCTAGGTGATTTATCCTGCATGAAATGGAACTTCGCCTCTTCCGGGTCATTGAAAAATATTGGGGTACCATTTTCTACCACTCTTAGTTTTGCAGGGTATAGAAGGGCAAACCTCACATTGGCCCTTATTCTGATCGGTGCGGATATTCCCGAATTCTTACGGTGCGGTCCGCACGCCACGCTGTGCTGCCGCGTGCGGCCATCGTCCGTAGAAACGCCCACGTGTCCTCCGCATTCGGACGGACTCACTCTTAAAGAACAGGGCGTGTTTACGGACGACATACAAACCATGCGTGTGCGGGGGAAACACTCCGATTCTGCACGGTATTACAGAGTATGCACGGGAATCCCGCATCCAAACGGATGGCAAGCGGTGCTTCCGCACGGAAGCGGTGTATTTACGCAAAACTACTCACTATTATGTCTATTCTGCAATACATCACATGACCCACTTATTCAATTACCTATCCTCATAAAAAAATGTTTATTTGGAATTGGAATCAATTAGATGCCAATATATCCTTACAAGCATGCCTAACACATGCATTGCACACATTAACCCTTCCAGCAATTGAAGTGCAATGGTTTGTATTTGACCCTGTGTAAAATATTATAAACAATCTACACATATACTGTTTAATGTGCAAAGAAAACCAACAACTTTGAACTTGCATAAAAGATTTATTGTGTTGAAAATTAAACATTTAAATAGAAAAGAAGAAAAAAAAAAAAATTATAGCAGCAAATCACGGAGGTCCTGAAGATCGGCAATTAGGAGCCGCAAATGGTGGCCCATCCGCAGGAGGGCCCCACGAACCCCCTCATCTGCTGGTGTTGTGGCATCTGTGGGCATGTCAAAGGGGCAAAAATTAGTCATGATATTCATGCATACATTTCACATACTGCTACATAAATCGCAGAAATGCTAGGTGACATGTGTATATATATATATATATATATATATATATATATATATATATATATGTAGAGAGATACAGACACACATAGATAAATAGATATGACACATACATATATACATACATACATGCAAACTTATTTACTAAATACTGTGTTTTTGTCCCTCTACCCTTTACTCTACAGAAGACATAACAGTCATAGTGTTTCTTCTCATTCACAACCCACCCATGACTAACCAATGACAAGCATGTCATGGCCTCCGTCAATAAGAACTTGTCACAATCTCCTCAGTATAAGTTCAGTGATGGTTCGTGGCATGGGAGTTATGCAAATGTCAGGAATGCACAGTACACATCCTCAAAATCATAATTCAGTCTAAACCAACCTACAATTCTGTGAGGGGAAAAAAACAATCTGAACTACAGGGGGTGTTTAGGTAGAGGAGGCTCCAGGGACACTGTCAACTTGTGACTCCATTCCAAGGTAGGCCGGCCCATACTCCATTTATAGCATACATCATATAGTTTATAAATAACATTCACCTAAAACATATATTCCGCTATATGATGGGACAGAATCTACGCTTGCAGCAGGTGAATTTAATCCACAAATGATACACTCATCCCTTTACTTCAGGATCCTGTTTAACTACAACGGTTATGTGGCAGTCAAAATGGAGCTCCAAGCCATCCCACAAACCGGTGTAATTAAGCGGTGTCCTGGATGAAAGGGATGCCTTGGACACCCCATCTAACCCGTACCTGTATCTGTAGCTACCCACTTTGGGTTCTGTATTAATAGTATTGTAACAAAATTTATCATCACCAGTGCTACATAACAAATACCAGTACAACTAATTCATGAATGATGCATTATGTATACATACCGATCTGTTGGGCCTCCACCGCCTCACACGCCTCCTCCCCCTCTGATTCGGGCGACTCCGTGACAACCGTGGGCTCCTCAGCCACCTCCTCCGCCAACACCACCTCCTCCACCTCCTCCTCCGCCACCACCACCTCCTCCTCCACCTCCTTCTCCGCCACCACCACCACCTCCTCCACCTCCTCCTCCGCCACCAACACCTCCTCCACCTCCTCCACCACCACCTCCTCAGGCACCTCCTCCTCCGCCACCATCTCCTCCACCACTTGCTCCTCCTCCTCCACCATCTCCTCCATCACTTACTCCTCCTCCTCCACCTCCTCCACCACTTGCTCCTCCTCCTCCACCTCCTCCACCACTTGCTCCTCCTCCTCCACTTGCTCCTCCTCCTCCTCGACCATCGCCGGCACCTCCTCATCAGGCTGTTGCACCTCCTCCTCGGCCTGGCCTGCCTCGGCCTGTTCCCGTGCCTGTCGTGCTCGGGCTCGTGCTGTGTGGTAGAAAACAAACATCATTGTCAATGTAGGGTCATTGGGGCACATGTATTAATCCATAACAAGAGATACATGGAAGGGTGATAATGATCAAAAACGATGCTTGAAAGTTGCTCCTTACTGTTAATGGACTCCAAAATGTGACATTTAAGTTATTATGTGATTGTTAGTAATTTGTTCAATCATTACAACCCTTGCATTTATCAATGTTTAACACATATTAGATCTGGCACATTGTATGCATCAGAATCAAGAATGCTATGTAATTACATATAAAAGCCACATGACTGCATGTTAACCAGGAAGAAGCACACATAACAGTCTATGGACTTGTAAACCCATGGACACCCACTTATCATGAGACAATTTTTATTGTTTATATATGCTATGATGTAAGTGCGAAATTTCATAGCGAAAATACTCACAAACAGCTATCTCCCTCCTGATCTCTTGGAGAAGCTGGGGCTGGCGCCTGCGGAGGTCTGACCAGCACCTCTCTAACTGGCCGATGCTCCTCCGCACCCGGGTGCGGGCGTAAATCCGGCGCCCTGCCGCAGCATAGGCCCGCCGCTTCTGCACATTTGTTATAAAGGGCCCTGCACGGCCCAGCCTTGTCTCCATGACGGAGACCAGAGCCCTCAGTTCCGCAGGTGAAAACGCCTCTGCTCTGCGTGTCTCCGCCATGTTAACAATGGCATCAATCAACCAATCATGTGCTTTCATTGGTTTATCACAGTTATTTGTGTTAATAACTTTATTGTTCATCTTTACATGAACAGCGTCTCTGCGCCAACACAAATGGCGACAAATTCGCATGGCTTCAAAACGGTAGTGCTGATGTATGGCAATGAACAAATCTGATATATATAAAACACAGTGTGTATGCACTTTGCAAATCGAATAACGCATCGCACCGCCAAGCAACGCGTGCTATAGCTTAGCAACGCCTAGCTGTACTTCGCATTACTTACTCTATGCATCTATGTGTAAGCGTACATTTATGTTTAAAAGACACATACACATACTTGCAGGTATCCTGAGTCCACCATTATACACCAGCGCTGCCTGGCTGCCTGGCTGCCTGCCTGCCTGCTCCTTGAAATTTCTAAACATGTTAATAAATTCAAATATCATATATATATATATATCTGCAAACAAATCATACATCAACACCGAAAAAAGTCACCACCACATTACAGAATAAATCAATGTACTCACCAGACATCAGTGATAGTATCAACTACAAGAATGAAGATATAACAAACACATAAGATCCCTTGCACAAGGTATAATAATGACCACCTATATTGTACTTCCACCAAAACTAATCACATATGATAAATATCTCCTATTTCTTGGCCATTAGGAGGGCAGGCTGGCTAATTGTCGTTTTGTAAGACTGACAACTAACACACTGTACTTATTTGAAGGGGTGATTTTTAAAACAATTGGTGTGTTCTGGTCAACTATATAAAATGTACCTGAAGAATCTTTGCGCCACAGAGTCCCGCAGCTGGTATCCCCTCCGGCATTCAGGGGCGCGGGATGGGCGCATGGGCAGATCTTGCGGCTCAGATGGAACCTCCCACTCATCAAAGGGTATCTCACGCCGCACAGCAATGTTATGGAAAAATACACACAGGCCCACGATCCTCGACACCATTTCAGGCGCATACTGTAAGTCACCACCAGTGCGGTGGAGCACTCTAAATCGACCCTTTAAAAGGCCAATTGAGCGCTCCACCACTTGCCTGGTGGCAACATGCGCCCGATTGAATGCCTCCTGTGGGCCTGGTGGTGGGGAGCTGTACGGCGTAAGTAGCCAGGGCGTACATGGGTAACCGGAGTCACCCAGAACCCACGCATCACGGCCTTCCAGCTCTTGTAGTCTTTGCCAAATCCCGGTTTGTCGGATTACATGAGAGTCATGGGCACTTCCGTGAAACTTCGAGTTGAAGGCGAGAATTTCCATGGATGGGCCACATACCACCATCACGTTCAGTGAGTGGAACAATTTGCGGTTCCTATATATCTTCTCACTTCGAGATGGAGGCACAAATGGTACATGGGTGCCATCCACAGCCCCTATCACATTAGGGAAGCCAGCAATTTGATGGAAGGCCTGCTGGCTTCTGCGCAGGGTCTCAGTGGCAAATGTCATGGCCATGAAGTGCCCCTTGCGCCTAAACATGGCCGACGTCACACGCCTCAGGATTCGGCAGAAGGCCGGCTGAGATATATTCCAGCAAGTACTGCCACTACTTGTTGGAATGATCCTGAGGCGCAGAAATGCAACACCGCCAGCAGCTGTGTGTGAGGCGGAATTGCTGTCGTGATCCCGTGAAGAGGTTCCAGATCACTCTCAATTAACGAGAGCAGATCCAGAATGACATGTGGCGGTAACCGGTACCTAGTAAGTACCTCATCATCGGGCATACCAAACAGAGTCACCCGTGTGCGATAGATTCTAGCACGTCCTGGCCTCCTTGGGCGATGAGTGGGGAGAGCCGCAAGTGCCCTTAGCCTCCTTTCCATGAATGCCATCATTGCTTCAGCAACCTATAAAGAAATGAACATAAATAATGATGCACCTATGCACATAATGGCCATATCCGACAACAAATAGATTTGTAGGCTTCAATACGTACAATAGATGGCCGCTCCGTCAAATTGCGAAGATCCATTTGACTCTATAATGATGTAACAATAATATGAACTCAATACACACCGTCCTAAACACACAGATGCTTACAACATCGAACTACTAAACACTACTTGAGTATCAAAGGTGTCTGCATTTGTTGCCGACATCATGTACTCTGACACATTTCACCTATTGCTGGGACATGTTGTCCTGCAATAGATGGACACACACAGGTTTAAGACCTGTGAGTGAAATAGTGAACATGTGACATGTTGCAATAATGCTACAAACACTTTGCTGGCCCAACAATCTGTAGTCAGTGAGGCAATGGTGCATACATTCATACACTTACATTGTTCATGGATATCATATCTACAAGGACCATGGAAGAGCTTACCTTAGACCCTGACAAGTACAGATCTGGAGACAAATGATTCTAGCAGCAATTCACTATTTATAGGCCTCTCACATGTGTTGTCTATAACAGTAGTGATGAGTATTGCATGACTTGTGGCCTGGATTTTCTAAGGGATTGGGCTACTTTTAGATTGCAATCAAACTCAACAATACCACAGTAGTCATGAACCAAATGTCATGTCATGCTACCAAATAGCATGTATATTTTGCGATAGTCACAGGTGTATCAGAAGATTCTATGCAATGTTAGAATTGGTGACCAATATTTCATGTAGAAGTTTCGCCAGGTTTTACACAATGGAATTTCCGCAACGTATGCGGCGCGAAAAAACCACGCCGTACGCAGGCGGCCGTTACGCTCGCGCACGGAACGCAGCTGCCGCTGATGTACGCCAAACAGGATACACAAACAGTATATAAAGGTGTATTAGAATGTGACAAAGTTGCTGCTAACATGTCTGGATCCCAATCAGAGGTGGACCAAGAGTTGCAGCTACTTTTTGACAGGATGGACTCCAGCACCTCCTATGTGCCACTGCACAGGCAGCCAGTGGGAAATGCTGAGGCTGCTGGCCCTTCTCCAGCAGGGCAACCTGCACCTGGCCCTTCTCCAGCAGGGCAACCTGCACCTGGCCCTTCTCCAGCAGGGCAACCTGCACCTGGCCCTTCTCCAGCAGGGCAACCTGCACCTGGCCCTTCTCCAGCAGGGCAACCTGCACCTGGCCCTTCTACAGCAGGGCAACCTGCACCTGGCCCTTCTACAGCAGGGCAACCTGCACCTGGCCCTTCTACAGCAGGGCAACCTGCAGCTGCCTCATATGCAGCCTCAGCAGAATCATTTGGAACACAACCGGGGACTTCACAAGATACTACCATGGCCAGCACTTCAAGTACAGCGCCACGTGCCAGTGGGCGTGGGCATGGACGTGGCAAGGGGAAAAAGAGGCCAACAGAGGAACCAAGTTCCCGAAATAAGGCATATGAAGCACAGGAGCTTGCCATCCTGGTTCCGCGAGCACGTGATTGGATTGAGTGTCCACCGGAGAGGCTGACACACACACGCAGATGGAAGATTTGGGAAGACATAACGGCAGAGATTAATGAAGTGGCGCCACAAGTTCGTGAGGCGGAGCATGTCAAGAAGAGGCAAGTTGTTTTGTGATACATGTGCCCAGTAATAGACAAGTAATGTTTGAATTCATGCTCAGATGGATTTGGCAAATGGACGGTGAGGTTGGTACGATACACAGACATGATTGCCATGTTATTTAGTTGAGAGTTAGAGTAGGGTGAGTGTGAATGTGTATTGTAACGGTTGATATCATAGTTGAATGTAATGTCATGTTTTTGACATGAAGCACATGTCGTAATATGTAGCACAGAGCAATGGCTGCAACATCAAACATCTGGAGTGACATGTATTAATATGTCAACTTACATTGCAGGTGGCACGACTTCAAAACCAACCTGAAGAGGAAGATGACCAAGCGGTGGGAACACAGCCAGAGATCTGGGGCCGGGCCCATGCCATCAGGGCTAGAGTTCACCCCCCTGGAGTTGATGGCCGAGAGCTGTGTAGCAGTTGAGGAGGTCAGGGGGGTGAGCACGATGGATAGTGAGGCCCCAGCTGAAGTGTTTGCGTCTTTTCTGGAAGGTAAATATTTGTCATGCCATAAGCTTGTGCAAGTAATTATCTTAGAATGTGTCCTAATTGTGTTTATCATTTTCAACAGACACCCCACTGCTTGGTGAAGACTCTTCTCAGGAGGTGGAGGAGTCCGTGCCACCTGGCCCCAGTGGTAGGCCTGTGCAGCAGCAGCCATCGGGCCAAGCCGATTATGCCAGCTTGGCCCAGATGCTTAGGGACATTAACCAGCAGGGAGAGTTGGCATCAGAACAGATGCATAGGACCGAGGAGATCATGGCGAGCTTGGTCAGCACCCAGCAGTCCATCGCTGGGAGCATGCAGTCCATGGCTGAGGCGCATCAGGCCATGGCTGCAAGTGCTCAGGTGCTGGCCGAGCAAGCCACGCGTCAAAATGATCTCCTCCTCCACCATAATGAGCTTATGGTGGAGCTAGTTAACAGCAATAGGGTCCTAATGTCATCCGTTTCTGGTGCATTACCACCTGCAACACTCCCTGCTGGCAGGAGGGGTAGACCATCCACCCCCTCACCAGCATCTGCTCCACCTGCCCCAGCATCTGGCCGTGGCCGAAGAGCTGCTGCACAGGCCAAGGAGCCTACCAAGGGCAAACGTGCTCGCAAATGAACTTGTGGCTGCATTAATCTCCACCGTTATGTGGTCCCAACTCTTTCATTGTGCTGTGTGTGTCAGCTTCTTGTGTCCAATCACGTGCTGAGGGTAACCAGATGAGCCCTTGCTTCATATGTCATTTTTGGTTCCCCTGTTGCCCTCTTTTGCCTGCCATTACTGTCAGCTGTACTTGAAGTGATGTTGCTAAGTCCCTTTGTGTTCCAAATGATTCTGCTGTGGCTATGAATGTGTGCAATTATATTTATTTTGGATTATAAGTTATTTTGGTACATTCCTGCCATGGTTTTTGGTATTATTATTTTTTTTTTTTTTAATTGCTTCACAGTTTCATTGTCTGTGAAATGTATTTAAATAAATTTCTTTACTTTACCAAAATTGTGTGGTTTAATTAGTACATGTAGAATACACATGTGTATTGATAGTATTAATATTCAGTGATGTCCATTCTTAGCAGTTTAAAAGTGTGGGACAAGGGGGGCGTGGCCAAGCAGCCATTAAGAGCAGCAGCACCGCAACTGAGCTCCTGCTAAATCTGCCCCTAAAAGCGGGCTGCAGAGGACCACAGTCGCCAGAAGGATCCCTGAGGGACCCCCAGAGCCTCCCCAACCCTCCGGTGCCTGACCGCGGGTGGCCGCGGAGTCGGGAAGCCTGTTTGCAGGCTTTTGCGGATTGCGGCCTACCCGTGACAACGGAGCCGGGGCCTCGATTTTGAGGGACAGCCGGGAATCGAGCTCCGCGGCGAGAAGACGCCGCCGGAGCCTCTGAAAACCCCCCAACGGACACCCAGGCATCCCCTGACACCCACCAGACGATCCAAGGAGCAGAGAGGGCTCTGGTAAGTCCTACCTGCCTGCACTGCTCCCTTCTCCTGGCCCAGCGCTCACATAAGAAACAGCGGCGGCCATCTTGGTAGGGGAACTAGGAAAAAAAAACTGCATCCCCTCTACTCAGCCCAGCTGCTGCAAACGAGCTGAGATAACAAGTGAGCTAAGGCTCTCTATAAGTGGTGCACCCTACCACAATACCCTCCCTGGCTGGAGCTGTGGGACACTGCTCCACCAGCTAGGAACAGTGCTCCCCACTTACTTCTGTCACCCAGCTCCCAGCACCAGCAAGCCTGCAGCCTCAATGTGAATACTCCTCGCTGATGCTTCTCCTATGGGTCCCTCAGTTTCAACCATCACAAACCACATAGATGTGAAGGGAATGTGATTATACATTCTCCATCCCCCCTTCCATGCAGTACATATAGCATTCTACATGTCATAAAGCTATCCCCCAGCTTCCATTGCTCAAGGCTCTCTTTGCTACAGACGTCACCACCCTCCCTACCATGCCATCAAAAAGGGGAGCAAAAACCCCTAAAAGGCCTGCACCTGTACGCTTCATAGAACCCGAAGCTCAGACCCAGAAATTTGCACCCACACCTCCGAGACCCTCTACTACTCCATCCAAATCATCTAAAACCACACCTTCCAATTCCCTAACAGACATGGACATAGATCTTGACCCACAGGCCCCGCTTACAACGCAGTCTATGCTTAAAATGCTATCAGTGTTTCGCACAGACATCCTCACGGGACTGGACACCTCAATCCAAACGCTCAGAGAGGACATAGTGGGAATAGCGGGCCGTACTGACCACTTAGAAAACAAGATGCAGGAATTAGTGACGTCCCACAACGACCTACTTACTTCACATTCAGAGCTACAAGACGAGGTCGCCTCAATGCGAGATAAAATGGCAGACCTGGAGGACAGGTCTAGAAGAAACAACCTGAAGATCCGCGGAGTGCCGGACTCTGTGGCCCCCGCCGAGCTAAAGGAATACGCCACTAAACTATTTCAAAAACTGCTCCCGACAGCTACGCCACAAGATCTGATCGTTGACCGTATCCATCGGTTGCCCAAACCTAGGGGGAACTTCACATCCACTTATCCCAGAGATGTCCTCCTTAGAATTCACTTTTACCACATTAAGGAAGAAATTCTCAAAGCAGCCAGTCTAGCGGATGGGTCCGATACGCTAGGTGGCCTCCAGATATACCCAGACCTCTCGCAATTTACATTAGCAAAGAGACGCGCCTTTCACCCCATAACGTCAGCTCTAAGAGAAAATGACATCCAATACAGATGGGGATTCCCGGTAAAACTCATCATAAGATATGATTCATCTTCATTCGTGATCTCCTCCTTCGAAGCTGGAGTAAAACTACTGGAGGACTGGGACATCACGATCCCTGTCCCAAAACCTGCTTCATCTGCCCAAGCGCCGGTGGACTGAAAGAAATAGAAGCCCATGATACCCGTTATAACAAATAACATGGGCTGGTACCCTTGAGATAGGAGCGTGAGTCCCTACAGGTCAGCATTCTGATCCCTTCGTTTTGGGCTCCAACTCCTAGAATCACTCGGACTACTAATGTATTCCACTATACGTGAAACTCATTATGCTACTTATCTAGATTTATACTTGATTATTTGTTTATTTGATTATTTGTTTATGATATGATACGGGAACATATCACTCTCACTGTACACCAGTGCCTTCCCTATTTCTGAAGTTATATATTTGGTAGTTTGAATTATATACTGCAATTGATATAGAATGCTATACATGTTTACATCAGTTAAGCGTTACTTACTGTTTAGAATGCGTGAGGGACCCAATTAAGGTCACTCCCCTAATGTTTTTTGTTTTGTCGCCAATTTTTTTGGGCGACAAACACTCTGACCCTAGTTTTAGGGTCATTTCAGTTCTCTACTACCCCATCCCTTTCCCCTTACCCTATGTTGTTTATTGTTTTTTATGCTTCCCCACTTTTGTTTCCCTTCCTTCCTCTGAGTCCGCCGGTATGTGGGTCACCTCATTAACCATAGCCCCTCCCCTCAAGTTCCAAAATGGTTAAATTTTTTTCATTAAATGTACACGGTTTGAACTCCCCGAATAAGAGGCGCCAGGCTTTAGACACCTTTCACAAGGAAAAAGCCACAGTGGTAGGCCTACAGGAGACACATTTTACTGCACTAGCCCCACCTTCCCTTCATAATTCCCGCTATCCAGTAGGCTACTTCGCAAATGGTCCCTTCAAGAAACAAGGCGTGGCTATTCTATTCCACAATTCAGTACAGTTTGACCTGATTTCGCAAACATCTGATAAAGATGGACGCTACTTAATTTTGGTGGGGAAACTAGAAGATAAAGTAATAACCCTAGTATCACTTTACGCCCCGAATACCAACCAGATTTCCTTCCTACGTAAATTATTCACCGTTATACAAAAGGTCCAGAAAGGTCACCTAGTGCTAATGGGAGATTTCAATATAGTCCCGGATGAGAAACTAGACAAAGCTCCACAGTCCTCAGCCACCCCCAGAACGCTTCGCACACTAAGCCCCCTAAGCCGCTTGTTGATAGAGTACGACCTATACGATGTCTGGCGAACAAAATCCCCATCGGTCAGAGATTATACATTTTTCTCACACGTACATAATTCCTACTCCCGTATAGACCTAATCCTATTAGATAAGTGGCTACTCCAACACACCACCAAATCGACCATACTCCCCATAGTCTGGTCTGATCATGCGGCTGTAACATGGTCTTGGAACATCCATCACTCCAAAATACCTCCCCGCCCCTGGAGACTCCCGGAGTACTTATTGCAATCCCCTGAGGCACGATCCACAGTATCCGAGGCTCTACATTCATACCTAGCCACAAACTCACCACTCCACACTTCCATACCCACCCATTGGTGTGCACTAAAAGCAGTACTACGAGGCACATTTATACAAATCGGAGCTAGCCTCAAAAAACGCGCTCTACAACGGCAGGAAGACTTGGAAAAACAATTGTTACAAGTAGAGTCTCTAAACAGATCCCAACCGTCCCGTCTATTAAGAAAGGAATTAGTCTCAATCCGCAATCAGCTCCAAACTTTATTCCTCGACCGCATGAAATATGCCTATACTAGACTCCAGCAGAAATACTACACACTGGGTAATAGATCTAATGCCTTCCTGGCTCACAAATTGAGAGCGCGTCGAGTTCGAAACAGAATCAAACTTATCCAAACCCCAGACGGGAGGAAACTCCTCAATCCCTCAGATATAGCAGAGGCATTTGCAGACTATTATAAAAAATTATACAATCTACATTCGGACCCTGATACGACTCAACCCACCCCCACGTTAATCGCTTCCTTCTTAGAGGACCTCCATTTCCAGTCTCTGTCCCCGGCAAACTTAGACTCCCTGAACTCCCATTGGACTGAAGAGGAAGTCAGGACGGTTATTAAATCTCTACCCCAAGGAAAGGCCCCCGGCCCTGACGGCTATACTAATTCCTTTTACAAACAATTTGCTTCAGACCTTACCCCACTCCTCACCCCATTATATCAACACGCCACAGACCACGGGTCACTGCCCGAAGAAATGCAACAGGCTCAAATCATCACTATCCATAAACAAGGTAAAGATCCCTCCCTTTGCTCCAACTATAGACCAATTGCCTTACTCAACACAGATCTAAAAATATTTTCTAAATTGATAGCGAACAGACTTGCCCCCTTTATCCCTCAGATTGTCCACCCTGACCAGGCTGGCTTTGTTAGGGGCAGGCAATCAACTGATAACACCAGAAGAGTCTTCAACCTAGCCGAATATCTTGCGAACAGCAACGAAGAGGCCCTTTTTCTTTCACTTGATGCTGAGAAGGCATTTGATAGGCTGCATTGGGGCTTCCTCCGGGAAATTTTAACCAGAAATGGCTTGAAGGACGAGATATTGTCCTCCATACTTGCCCTCTATAGCTCCCCAACGGCATCGGTCTATACGAACGGCTTCTCCTCATCTCCTTTTAAAATTTCCAATGGTACGAGACAAGGATGTCCTCTTTCTCCCCTTATGTACATATTGGCAATAGAACCCCTAGCGCTGGCCTTCCGCCAATCCCCCTCCTTCCTTGGTATACAAATTGGGACGTCTCAACATAAACTCAGTCTATTTGCGGACGACGTCCTTCTATTTGTATCGAAACCAACAATCTCCCTCCCCATGGTCCACGAAGTCATTACACACTACTCAGCAGCTTCATTCTATAAGCTAAATACATCAAAAACTGAGGCTTTACCGTTTAACATGACACCAAACATACTATCCC